>NC_040906.2:202428943-203068647 GCF_004126475.2 Phyllostomus discolor
GAACCAGGCATCGCAGGTTCGATTCCCAGTCAGGGCACATGCCTGGGTTGTAGGCCACGGCCCCCAGCAACTGCACATTGATGTGTGTGTGTGTGTGTGTGTGTGTGTGTGTCTCTCTCTCTTTCTCCCTCCCTTCCCTCTCTAAAAATAAATAAAATCTTTTTTTAAAAAACCTATATAGTTATTTAAAAAACGTTAAAGAGTGGGTAAGTAAAAGCACTCACCTCCACTTTTCAAATAAGACCGGCACAGCCCTGCAAGTGTTACGTTGTTTCCTAAACTCACCCAAGCACCGAAGAATGACGGCGCCAGGCCCCTGCCTTCTGGTGCAAGGCCTTCCTCAGGCATTAGGCTGACTTCCGTGTCCACCAAGGCTAACTTCCCTTCATGATACTCTTCATGCAGCCTATAAATGTTAATTACCTCGAATACAGGGACAATTGGCTGTTATGCTATTATATGTCAAGCAGCCTAAGGTTATCACAAAAACTGCAAAAGGAAATGGCTGAGTGGCATTCAGATGGCAAGTACTCTGCTTTTGTTTCAATAGCTTTCCCCCTAGATGTGTTCAATATCTTGGTCCGGACTTTGCAGGGAGTTTGAATTGGGCCGCACAAAGTTTGAGACATTAACATTATGAAGTTCAGACTCTTATCCAATGTAATTGCTTAAATGATATTTTCACCACCCCTCACTGAGGACAAGGTCTGCGGTCATTTAAGGACCCACCAATGTCACCAATAAAACAGAAACAAAAGGTTTACTGAAAAAATGCAACCTCACCCTGACCAATGTGGCTCAGTTGGTTGGAGCATCATCCTGTGTACCAAAAGGTTGCGGGTTCAAATCCCAGTCAGGGCACGTGCCAAGGTTGCGGGTTTGATCCCCGGTTGGGGAGTCTACAAGAGGCAACCTAATCTTTGTTTCTCTCCCTCTTCCTCTTCCTCTTCCTCTCTCTCTCTCCTCCTCCCCCCTCCCTCCCTCCTCCTTCCTCTCTTAAAGTAATAAAAAAAAATGTCCTCCGGTGAGGATTAAAAAATGCAACCTCAAAATGCACCTAAAATTATTCACTCTAGAGCCTCCATGCGGACAAGGCGTAAGCTAATATTTTAAGACAAGTGTTTGGAGAAGTTTATCTATCCTAGGAGAAAATTACAATATCCCAGTGGGAATTTTTCTCTCTTTATCTCCATCTTTGGAAAAAAGATTTTTATCTGTGGGACTGAAAACAAGAAAAGCTACCCATGCATTAATAAGGATAGGAGAAACCCACTGCTACTCACTTAGCTACAAACAGTAGCCCCTGAGAAAATGATCCATTCAAATAATAATCTCTTAAAATGATATTTGACTATTATAGACCCAATGTGGTTTGTGTTGAATTTAATTTCCATCTAAATTTAAAATACAAGAGACATATAAAGCCATTATTTCATTTGGAGTTGAATGAAGTCAGCCATTTGGAAGTTTAATTTTTTTAAGCCGTAGCATAACTAAGGGAGGACTCGCCTGTCGATTTCTACTTTGGAAATACACAAAAGCAGCCTGGGATGCCGAAATGCAAAGTGCTACATTATAAAAAAGGAGCAGAATTAAGTAGTCGGATGTATTTGCTACATTAAGGCGAAATGAAAACTACTGTGATTAGAGCAGTTTGGGAAAAATGGCTATAAAATACTTTCTGTTTAAATTATAGCAACAGCTACAATTAAAAGAGCACATTGCTACGTGCTGGAGAGCAGGAAGATTGTTTTCATACGCAGGCTGGTGTTTTGGGTTTTTCAGGGAAGGTTTACTGTTGGGGGTGGGGGTGGGGGGGTTAGGGCTTTGTTTTTTCAGTGTAAGCCAGGGTAGCCTGGAGCAGGGCAATCCTGCCCCCCACCCCCACCCCCTCTCCAGTTCCCTGAAGGGCTCTCCGGAGAAGCAGGGCCTCCGCAGAGCTCCTGGAAAAGGCCACAGGAAAGAAGAGGCTCAGGAAATCTAATCACGCCTGTACGGCCAAAAAGAACCAGACACAGGAATGAACACGTCAATCAAATTCAGTTCACGGAGAGGAGGGGCGGCCTGAGCCACTTCCTGGTAGCAATTGCAAACGCTATGTTAGCTTCTTCAAGGTGCAGAAAGTTTAACCCACCTATACGGAGAAAGGCAAATGTTGTTTTTTTAATTTTTAGTAATTTTAAAAAGATAATAGCTATTTTTTTTTTTTGCAAGATAGCAATACAAATCTATCAGGACTGAAACAGGTAGACTGCAAACCGAATCCATTCTGCACCCCCGTCCAGAGCTGGTTGTCTCGAGCCCTGGCTGGTGTAGCTCAGTGGACTGAACACAGACTACGAACCAAAGTGTCGCAGGTTCGATTCCCAGTCAGGGCACATGCCTGGGTTGCAGGCCACGGCCCCCAGCAACCGCACATTGATGTTTCTCTCTCTCTCTCTTTCTCCCTCCCTTCCCTCTCTAAAAAATAAATAAATAAAATTTAAAAAAATTTTTTAAAAACCCTCCATTAAAAAAACAAGAGCTGGTTCTCTCAGAGGTTGTCTATGAACCTTCACATGTACAAAAAGAGATTAGACCAGGCGTACTCTGCATACACACAACCTCACGCTCTTCCCCATTGCCCTTTTTTTTTTGACCAATGACCTCGATGACATACATTTTAAGCTTCTAGAACTTCTGAAAAAGTTTGCAGACAAATTTGTGAGCAAAAATAATGAGTATAGCGTTTCCTCTGAGCTAGAAAGAAACCACAGGCTCATTCTTCTGCAACTTCACCTTGACCCCTCTCTCCACCGGGCCCGGCACACATAGAAAAAGGGAGGGGACTTGTACTTGGTAAAGGTAGGCCTGTATGGTGTTGTCCAAGTTTGTCTCTTCATATAAATCACCTGAGCAACTACCTGAAACACAGAAAATCAGGGTCTCTCCTCTTTGGCCTTTTTACACAATGTATGGGGGCCTATTTAATCCATATTTTTACCCAAAGCTTCGGGTGATTTCTATAATCAGGTGGCTTGATGAACTGTGTCCTATGCAATAGGGCGAATTCAGGATTCACTAGTCCTGAAGAAACAGACATACATAACTCAGAGGAGAAGAAACATGATTTGAAAATAGATAAGAGCTAAGAAACATTCTGCCTCACTCTCTTTTCATTTCTGTGTAGACCAGGGGACGGGGAGCAACCGTTACTCCAATTTATTCAGATTTCTTATGAGTTCCCTGTTTGGCATTTTACATTCTACCTCTCTCTCTCCCTGCAGTGATTAGCAGAACCGAGGCAGGCCAGTCAGAACCTGGGAAAATTCCAGGCGAGTGGAATGGGAAAACTGAGACAAGAAAATAAAACAAGGCCAAACAGTTGGAGCAACTTACAGCCAGCTGGTGAATCGCAAGAACTTATCTTCCCTAACCAAGGACACTTGAGAGCGAATGGTTTATGCCTCTCCTCCCCGACCAGAGAACACACAGTTTAAATCTCCCTGGCCCGGGAGATAGAGAACAGAGACCCAATTAATGTCATTTGTGCCAGCTAAACCCAAGGACAGATGAATCAGGGGAACAAATAACAAAAAACCCATTAAAAGCCAGACTGAATCAAGATGAAAGCAAAACAGTATAACAGACCAAAGGATATTCCCAAACCCTGCTATGCGCTCATTTTGATGCATCAGCATATTAAAAATGCACATGGAAAGACGATGAATATTCTGCTAAAACTCTCCCCTAAGATTCTTACCCACCAAAAAAAAAAGATAAAAAGCCCTCAGAACAAAGACCCAGGGCAGTACTCACTCCAGAGCACACATGTGCCCCTTCCCGGATGTGATCTTTTTTTTTAAAGATTTTATTTTTATTTATTTTTTAGAGAGGGAAGGGAGGGAGATAGAGAGAGAGAGAGAAACATCAATGTGCGGTTGCTGGGGGCCATGGCCTGCAACCCAGGCATGTACCCTGACTGGGAATCGAACCTGCGACACTTTGGTTCGCAGCCCACGCTCAATCCACTGAGCTACACCAGCCAGGGCTGGATGTGAACTTTTTATTTCCTCCTAAATGCTAAGGGTCCCATGGAGACTTGCAGTCAGGGGAGCAATGGGCAGCAGCAGCTCAACCCAGGCTCACCCCCTGATGCTGTCTCCAGCACCCCCGTTCTCTCTGACTTCCAGGTGAGGTGACAGCAGCCCCGCCTAGACTCTGTCCTGCTACTTCTTCCACCCTAATTCTTTCCTTTGTCTCACTCTCCCCAGCCTTAATAAACATACTCTCAAAATCACCTGGACTCGTGTTGTGAAATCTTTCCTACATGAGGTCGAGAACCCACACACTGCAGGCCGGCCCGAGGCAAACCCGCTCTGGGCCAGGGTCTGTCCGGTAACAGAACAACAGCTTTCATATACTGAAAACTGGGTGGTCTAAATAATTTAGACTAGCACACAGTGTATCCTTGTTTATGGGGGACCTAGAACAAGGAGTCGCCTGGCTTCTGGGGCCAGAAGAGAGAGAAGGATTATGGACAAGGAGCCCAAAAGTGATTCTGAGCCCTGGCCAGGTGGCACAATTGGTAGGAAGTGCCATCCTGTACACCCAAGGGTTGCGGGTGTCAGGGCACACCCCAGGTTAATCATATACCTAGGTTACGGGTTCGATCCCCAGTTGGGGTGCATACGGGAGGCAGCTCATCAATATCTCCATGTCTCTCTCTCTCTCCCTTCCCCCTTCCCCTCTCTCTCTAACATCGATACATATCTTCAAGTGAAGATAAAAGTGATTCTGCAAACTCGTGCACTGACAGTAATTTTGGAAAGTTACTGAAAGTGAAGAGCAGTGGAGAAGAACAAGGATGGAATCTGTTTCTTTTTGCTGTTTATTTTGATACGAAAGTGATCTGAAGTTCCAGAAAGCGCCCAGCCATCCTCACTGCCCAGGGGCTTCTCGGGGAGCACGCTGGGACGACACTGCCTGCCCACACTCTGCGAGCCGACCGTGACGAAACCGGGTCCCGGGAGACCTTGACCATCTCCATCCCGTAAGTCACCAAGCATCTGTGTTTCCTACCGGCACCGGATGCTCCGTCGGTATTTCTTATAAATAAAGATCACTCTTTCCCGTGTTATTTATGTAGCGGACTTCACACCCCTCTCTTTGAAGCCTGAGGGTCCGGGATATAATTCATTTGATGATAAAAACGAATATCTGTTCATTTTAGCAGTTGCCACGGCAAGGATATATTTCAAATGCATTTGTAGTGAATGATCACCCTATATGGCACAGTCAAATTGATATGTGAAGTTCCCAGAATAGTGAGCAATTAATACTGAATGTACCACAAATCACTTGGGCCCCGGCCGAAGATGAAATGTGGCTTCCACACACTGAGAAGTGAATTTGTGTGCCCGCTGCGCAGGAGCACCGTGCTAACGGGTCTGGGCTGTGGCTGTGTCGCTCGGCAACCCACAACTGAGCTCTCAGCACTGCCGCCCGGAGCGGGGCGGTCGGGCACAGAAGTGAGGCCCAGAGTGGCACCACCAATTCCTCTGTGCAAGGGGCTGTCCTGCAGGCTGCCCGGGGACCCAAGTTGTAATGGGGATCAACATTAGAGGAAAGATCTTATACTTTCATTGAAATCCGATCGGATGGTTTATTTAACACTCACCTGTCTTGTGGGTTTTTTCAATTTTTAAATAGTTTACCCTTTAAAGCAATGTTACTGTTTATATAGGAACTCTGCTTCTGTCGGTATGCATCTGGCTGCACCACGGCCCAGGACTAACAGGAGTAGGCACAGCTAGAGGAAAGCGGGATGGTTGTATTTTAAGTAATGGTGGTGTCAAATGATCATCTGGAAGTTCATCATTACTGGCTTATGACCTTAGTCCACACGATATGAAGTACCAATTTCACAAATGTCTTGAAGGAAAAAATACTTCTCAAAAGTCTCACCTACTTGCATGGCATCACTCTTTCCTTTAAGTAATCTGCTTGGATACTTGTGGTTAATTACCATGAATAATTAAAGAGCTATCTCCTCTCAGTGTCAAGACATAATTATTGTGAATTTTAACACTGAAAAATAAAATGCCTTAGACCAATATGGCACCTAAATATCCTAAACTATTTACTACCCATATAAATGATCACTTTTAAAAATAGTCTTTCTATATATAAAATATGTCTATAAAATATCGAATATGTTAAAATGGAAAAGTTGCAATAAATATTGATATGATACTTAATATATTGCTTTACTGTTTTCCATTATTTAAAAAGCTATCACTTAACATGTCTACTTAATCATTTTACCTTAAATAGAATATAATAAATATAACACATTTTTTAAAACTTTGCATATTATTGAAAAGAATATTACATTTTATTTATATGCCACTTAGATGGTAATATATTTTAATCTATATTTGGTCTTTATAATTACAAAGTAATACATATGTATTGAAGACATGTTTAAAAAAATAAAAGAAGAAAGAAGAAAATAAGAGTATCCTATAATCACCACCCAGAGGTAACCAGTATTAATATTTGAAAATCCAGAAGACCATAAATTTGGGTAGGAAAAAATATATCTTTATATTCTTATGGAAAATTTCCATTTCCTTTAACTATGAGTGCAGACAGCAAATCATAGCAGCATTAGCAGTTAGGAAATCTTAACAGAAGTGGAGACTTCAGAAAAGAGCTAGCTGGAATTTCTACAGCTGAAAAATACACTATCTGAAATGAAAAATTCACTGGCTCACCTTAGGAGCAGATTGAACTCTGAGGAAGAAAAGGTCAGTGAACTTGAAACTAGGTCAAATAGAATCCACAGAAATATTATTAGTAATACCTGTGATTTTATAATCAACAAGAATCACATTGCAGTTACTGCAGACATCTTAACACATTATTTATACTCATCAATATTTCGAATTTACATTATTAGACCTGTCACTAAATCGCATGTGATGACAATGTCTTTCTTTAGGTGTACGACACAGATAGCCTATATCAGTCCAGTCTCTGCTTGGTAGTGGTCTAGCCATCACGCAGCGAAGTGGCATGTTCTCTCCCTGGAATTAAATTCAAATCACTTTGACAAGAGAATTCCCGTCTGGGCCGTGATAGAGGAATACATATCAGACTTACTCTCACTTTGTAAACATACATTAAGCTTCACAAAATGTATGAGACAATGTTTTCAGCCCCTGACAACACAAATCACAAGCCGCTGGTGCAGGAGAGAAGGGAACCCCGTGAAATAAGCCCCACGTCCTTCCTCATCTTCTGCCTGGAAGCGCTTTCCAACGAGCAACACAGGGATGTGAAGCCGAAACAGATGGGTGGTCTCCCTGGAAAAAGGAAGCAAATAGAGTTTGGGCTGCTACTAAACAACGGGCTTTGTAGTTTAAGAGAATTGAACATTAAAGGATTCCCCAGAAATCTGCAGAGGGTCCTCATGAGTCTTCAAATAAAAATTACACTGTGCGTGCTCAGGAAAGACTCGAAGAAGCCTGGCATAAAGAAGACACTGGGAGGTGTGACTGGGATTCTGGAGGTTTTATTGTGCTTGGAAATAAAGCACTGGTCACGCAAAGTGGGCATCCCGTGATGAACAGCCTGGGCATGTACATAAGACCTTAAAAAGTTCGCACTTTAGAGTAGTTCCATTCTGGATTAAACTGATCCCCTTAATGAACTGCTTGACAGAACAGAAGTTAATATTCATTAAAAGTGAAGAATGTAATATGAAGTATCAAAAACTTAGCATTAACTAACAAGGCTCAGCAGACTGTCAAAAAGTACTAGATAGCCCTGGCTGGTGTGGCTCAGTGGATTGAATGCCAGCCTGTGAACCAAAGGGTTGCTTGATCAATTCCCAGTCAGGGCACATGCCTGGGTTGCGGGTCAGGTCCCCAGTAAGGGGCATACAAGAGGCAACCATACATTGATGTTTCTCCCATCTCTTTCTCCCTCCCTTCCCCCTCTCTAAAAATAAAAAATGAATAAATAATCTTTTTTAAAAAGTACTAGATATATGAAAAAGCAAAAAAAATATGATTCATAGTCCAGAATGAAAAACTCAATGTAAACAGTCTGAGAAAAGATATAGCTACTAGAATTAGCAGGGGAAAAAACCTTCGAACTTGTTGTAAATATGTCAGAGATTTAAAAGAAAATATGGGCAAATGATTAAATAGAGAGGGAATCTAAAGTGAGAAATGAGAATTATTGAAACAACCAAATGGAATTGAAAACTAAAATCCCTGAAGTGCAAATATTCATTGTGTGATTTGAAAATCAGATCGGACACTGTAGAAAGTATTAGTGAACTTGAAGACAGATACACAGGGATTAGCAGGACTAAAGCACAGAGAGAATACAGATCGAGTGAAACGAACAGTCTCAGAGGTCCGTGGCACAATATCGAGTATGTGCAATTGGAATATAAGAAAGCCGTGAGAGACAACTTGTGACAGAAACATTTTAAAGAAATGATGGCAACATGTTTTCCAAATTTTTCCAAATTCCAAATGCACCAAGTGAAATTTAATAAAACCCAAGATGACGCATGCAGAAGAAAACATTTTCTGTAGGTAAATTACATAAACATTTTGTGCACAGGTAAATTATAAACAAACTGCTAAACACTAAAAACAACAGAAAACCCCAAACGCAGACACAGAAGACACCGTGCACACCAGCAAACAAAGGATGAATGCAGCCTTCCCATCGAACCTGCACACCAGAAGTCAGTAAGATGATATTTTTCATGTGGTAAAGAAAAAAACTCTTAAACTAGAATTCTATGCCCAGTATGAACATCCCCCCGAAATGAAAGTGAAATCATGATATTTTCAGATAAACAAAACCTAAAAGAATTGGTTAGCAGGAGACCTTCATGGCAAAATTAAAGAAGCTTCCTGAGGCTCCAGGGAAACTAGGGAGCTGTGCTCAGAACCCCGTCACACTGAACGCTGTTGGTGCTCGCAGAGAAGGAGGGGAGGGCACTACAGCACCCCTGCTCGCTTTCCCACCCACAGCAGACACAGCTGGTCCGCCAGCAGCCTTTCTGCGTCTGAAGCAGGGGATGGCAAACTGTGGCCCGTGAGCCAAATCCAGCAGCTGTCCATTTTTGTAAATAAAGTTTTATTGGAACGCACCCACACCTTGTGGTTTACCTATTAACTTTATGTTATAGCAGCAACATTGAACGGTTGCAACTGAAACCCTATATCCCTAGAAGACTAAAATATTTATAATTGGACACTTATGAAAATTTGCTGATTCCCGGTCTAGAAGCCATAACAATTTTATCTCAGTGCTCTGGTCTGTTCATACCAATAGATCAGAGTGGACAGTCAAAATGAAACCTATTTCCATCCCTGGCATAGCGGGTCGAAACGATTCATAGGGCTTCCATTAGTATACTACATGCAACTTCCCAGCTTAAAAGGGATGCAATGATTATAACTATTTGAAGATTCATTGATAATAAATTTCATTGATAATAATAATGACACCATGTATTTCTGTGGCATAATATACACAAGTATCTCAAGTCTCCACAGCCATAACCAGAATCATTTTCATTCTTTAAAAGATGAGATACGTAGGACAAGAAAGGTGGAAGTTTTTTGTCAGAACCAACTTGCACAAGACCCATTTCACTGGTATTTAAAAATAAGAAAAGCACCCTGGCTGGCGTAGCTCAGTGGATTGAGCGCGGGCTGCGAACCAAAGTGTCCCAGGTTTGATTCCCAGTCAGGGCACATGCCTGGGTTGCAGGCCATGGCCCCCAGCAACCGCACACTGATGTTTCTCTCCCTCTCTCTCTCTTTCTCCCTCTCTTCCCTCTCTAAAAATAAATAAATAAAATCTTAAAAAAAAAAAAAGAAAAGCGGTGATTCTGATTTCTCTCCGACGGTGTATCTCCCTGTGGTACCCTACCATCCTGTGGTGGGTGTGCAAGCTGAGCAGTAAAGGAAATACTCCCAGTATTGGATTCACTTCTAAGTGAGGCATGGCTTATTTTGACAAAATATAGCTCCACATCAGTGGTTAATAGCTGGCCTACTCAAGTTTGTGTCAACGTGACAGAGCTTTTCATCTTGTCTCTGTTTTTATTCAATGTAACACCACAGTGGGAACCTGTAGGGTTAATTACAACCTAATGAATGAATGGTTGTTCCTCACGTAACCTAGAGCTATTTCCACACATAATTCACTCTCCAAGGCCACTCTGCCGACTGGCCATCCACCAACCAACACAAATGCCAATACGTAGAGAAATACGATGCCTTCATCCAATGGCTATGTACACAGCCTTCCCCACTCTGAGTGTGCTCTGTCCTAGGGACCGTGGAGAATTTCTGGAAGCACAACCCTTGCTTCTTGGCTCCAGTAATCTTACAAGTTAAGTGGGAAAGCAAGGCACACACTCATAAAAATTAAATAATTATAAAGAGCTAAATAATTCCAGGCAATTTATGACCACTGGCCAACCTTCAGGCCAAATTTCAAAACACTTCAGCATAAATCACATGTAGCAAGAGTTCAAAACTGCCTTGAAAAGCTTTCTCATCTAATATCATTAATGAGTGTTTCAAACAGTGTAATTTCTATTTATTTTGACAACTATTCCCAGTGTCAGGATGTGGCAACCAAGTGTGAAAAGATGAGTAGACAGAAAGTTGACTGTCTGAATTTTGGAAATATTTATGGGAAAATTTCCATACTGACTATTCTACTGACTACTGACTATCCTACTGACTATTCATGCTCACAGAGAATCTGGGGGTCCCCAAATACTATAGTTTCAAGTGTAGGGAATACCCCACCTTTGTTCACAAAGGTAGAAATGAAGAACCAGAGAGTTCGGGTCATTCCTTCCTGGACTACTGTTCTCCCAACTCCAGGCTGGGGAGGGGCTGGGTCACAACAGCCTGCACCGTATGGGACTGTGGCAGTCTTCCTGGCAGGACAAGGCAGTTAGAGGACCCAGGGGTTCTGTAGAGAATTCAGGATAAGAGAGAGAATAGTTGGGGCTCGCAGCTGGTAGGAATCTGATACTGTACTGAAGGCAGAGCATCTACAACACATCCCCGCTTCCAAAGGATAGAATCATATGAGGCAGGCTAGAAGCCAGAGTTTGGATTCATGGCTTCCCTCTCTGTGGACAGAACTTCCAAAAGAGCATTTTCCTCTCATGGAGAGAAAGAGCCACTTCCCAACAATTTCCAGTGCTTTGGGTGACCAGCTTTGTCAACCTTCCCAGAACTCTCCCCATTTAGCACCGAAGGATCCGCATCCTGAGAAAGACACCCGTGTCGGGGAGACCAGGTGGCTCGCCACTGTGGAAGAACTGCCCCGGGGACATCCACTCAGTTTGCAATTGGGTGGACGCGGGTGGACGCGCTTGCCACTTTATCACAGCCCTCTCTCATGTTCAGTGCATGCTGGAAGGTTCCCCCTACACGTCCTGTTAAAAATGGATCATTCCTCCAATTAAGTTGTTCGAGCTCCCAACTAAAAAGCTATCACCACACAGAAAGTCCACATCTGGGGACTGTCAGGCTAGTCGGCCAAATCACACAAGAAAAACACTCTCTCTTGGAACAATCTTTGCATGAGTCAATCTGGGATTTGTTGTGTGTGCGCGTTTTTTTTAAAAAAAAAAACAATTTAACATAGAAGAAGATATCTTTGTTTCCTTTTCTAGCTCTTGCCTAAATGGTACCTTTGTCAAAATGTCTGTGATTATACAGTGACAGGCACAACGTGAGTCCTTAACGATACTTTTTCCTTAAAGTTATTCGGTATCTTAGAAATTTTATTTTTAGCAAAGTGCTTTTAATAAGAGGTTTTGAGACGAAAGCAGCAAGCACACAGCTGAGAACAATTCAGTTCTGTGCTCCGCAGGGCTGGCCTCGCGCCACAGCCGTCCCTTCCCGCGGCCCTGCCAGGCCCTGCCAGGCGCTATCGGTCCACGCGGAGCAAACAGAAGCCAATTCAGACAGTGGCCTAAACAAACCCGGCATCACCGCGGAGCAAACTCTTCTGCCCTGACGACAAGACCCCGCGCTCCAAGGCTGAATACAAATGGGCAGATGGTGATGGGCCCGTATGGTCACTGCGGTGGACCACACCCGCTGGCCCGGGGAAGCGCTCTGGTCCTGCCTGTGTGGCCTCCCATCCGCGTGGTCAGGAGGAAGTCGCCCGACTGGCCCGCTTCAGTTGCAGCCTTTGTAAAGCAGAGATCACGGGACTAGACTGATACCCGACTTCTTTCTAGACCCCCCAAAGAGCTCCAAGTGCGAGCTACCTCTCTGCATTAACTCATATGATCAGGATTTGGCTTATTCATTCATACAGAAAGTGGTGAACAGGGCCTCCTCTCTACCAGACAGGATCTAGGCCTGTGCCGGGTGCCAGTTACACCGGTACAGATACGACGTGAACCTCGGAGTTCACAGCCCCGTGGGAGAGAGACAACAAACGAGAACACAAACGAGGCGCAAGTGTGAATTCGAGGGACCACGCCCAGCACCTGGCAGGAGAGTAACGCGAGGTCAAGAAACGCCACCTGGCGGTGTCCATTTCTTTTCCAGAGAGATCAGGTCCCCGGCCAAGAAAGCACTCGGGAGACGAGGGAGGGGAGAGGATTTGAGAAGAGAGAGGAAACATGAATTAGTTATCTCAGAGGGGGACACGGACCTCAAGGAGAAGTGGAGCCAGACGCCAGTAGGACAGGGGAACCTCCTGAGGCCTGAGACCAAGGATTGAAAAAGAACCCAGTCTGCTCGGTCGGTCGTGGTTCCCTCCCTCCAGGCCCGGGGCTCCGACGCGGGGAGACCAAGGCGAACGTTTGGGTTCCTCCCGGTCGGGGTTCTCAGCCCTGGCTCCGCGTGGGAAGCAGCCACGAGTCATTTAAAAAAAAAAAAATACGGACGCCTAGGCTCCTCCTCCAGAAACCGATTCAATGGATCTGTGGTGAGGCCCAGGCAGGGGTAATTTGGAAAGCTCTCTGCTATTTATTAATAAAGTGTATTAGGTTATGAGTTTTGAAAAGGGTGGGATGGCCAAAATTAAAAAAAAAAAGCAGATGTCTGCAAGACAACAACAAATAATACTGATCGGGCACAGAGCCTAAGCTGGACAAAAAGAAAATGAAGGGAAGGTAGAGGGAAATGAATAAATGATGAAAAATCAGGGTGTTCAGTGGACCACAGGGAGACCGAGGAATGGTTGTAGAGGGCGCTCCTTGAACAGTTGACTAGAAGCATGAAAGCCTTTGGTAGGCACATGGGCATTATTAGCATTTCAGATATTTGAGGGATTTTTTTAAAGATTTATTTATTTATTTATTTTTAGAGAGGGAAGGGAGGGAGAAAGAGAGAGAGAGAGAAGCATCAATGTTCGGTTGCTGGGGGTCATGGCCTGCAACCCAGGTATGTGCCCTGGCTGGGAATCGAACCTGCAACGCTTTGGTTTGCAGGCCATGCTCAATCCACTGAGCTATGCCAGCCAGGGAGGGATTTTTTTAAAGCTGTTATGGGGCAGAAATCCAGGATGTGGCCACTCGAGTGGGCGGTTAACCAACTCGGAACAAGGGAAGACACGGCAGATGAGAAGGTCGGGGGACTGGGAGGCCGGGATGTGCTGTGGCTCCTCCATGCGGCGCTAAGGGCAACCGGGATCATCACAGGAGCTGTGCGGGAGCAGAGGACTCTGGGCTGGGAGTTAGTTCATGCATGAAGAGCGGGTGAGGATGACACAAGCAGTGCCCCAGAGCCAGCAGAGCCAGGCTGTGCCGGGAAAGCAGTCTGGGAGGGGAGGCCTCCGGCAAGCCAGGGAGCCTGAACCGGGTAGGGGTTCAGGGTCTAATCTGAGGAGTAAGGTAGGATTTATATCTCCAGTTGGGGTGTCTCCCTTGAACTCCAGACCCGCCAATTCAGACGCGTGCTCAACATCGGCACCGGATGTCGAACAGCCGGCTTATCACAGCATGTCGAACACCGGGCTCCAGGTAACCCTCTTCTAGCTCCTCCTCCAAGGCCTTCCCAGGTGAGTGAGTGGCACATCCATACAGCCTTCCCATCACTCCGGACAGCTGCATGGAGTTGGCCTGACTCCTGTCTCTCTCTCTCCCTCTCTCTCTCTCTCTCTCTCTCTCTCTCTCTCTCTCTCTGTCTCTCTCTCCCTGCATCTCCGTTGTTTCACCCCCACTGGGCACCAGCACTGTGTCTTTCTCTCAGAGTCCCGCAGTTGACTCTGAATTAGTCTCCCCACTTTCACTCTCAGCATCCTATAGCCGTTCATGGATTCAGCAGCCACAGTGGTCCTTTTAAAAGCTGAATCAGATTGGTCTTCTGCGCAAAGCCTTCCAATGACTTCCCATCTTCCTTAGAGCAAAATCCAGAGTCTATAATGTCTTTCAAGGCCCTGCGCCACCTGGCACTCTGTCATTTTTGACCTCACCTTCTGCTAGAGTCTGACCCTTGCTCACTCAGCTCCGGGCACACCAGTCTCCTCGTTTTGAAGCTAACACACCAGGAACACTTCCATCTTAGGGCCCTTGCACTTACTGTTTTCTTTTTCTACAACAGGGGCCCGTAGTTTGCTCTGTGTCACCTGCTCAGTGAGGCCCTCTGAGGGTATTGAAAATTGCAGAACATCGCATCAACAAGGAGAGCTGGGAGGTCCTAGTGCTCATCTTCCTCACAGAAACAGTAAGTAAACAGCTACAAGCTGACTGAATGCCTCTGGTGAAATGCTGGGCTACAAAGAAGAAGCAGAAGAACTAAAAAACTGAGGGTGGAGCACAGAAAAGAGGCATTGCACCTGCATCTGCCCAGAACAGCTTGTGCCAAAGGGACCCCCTCACAGGAGCTTCACCCCGCAGGGACAAGGAGAGCGGGACAACCCCAGCAAGTCTGGGCACCAGGGACGTTTGCAGCCTTTGCCCCGAGGACCCCCGCATTCTCACCATCACTGAACCCAGCTGATGGAGCTGCCCAGAGCCCCCACTACTGTGTCCAGCGTTGGAGCTGTCACTGTGGTGAGACCTGCCCCCAGAAGGCCCCACTGCTGTCCCTCCCCTCTCTCTGGTATTGGAAAGCCACTGCACCTTGCCATCTGTAGAACTAGAGGTGTCACTCCTCTGTGCCCTGCCCTCTAGATCCCACCATGCTTTAATGGGCCATCACCAGGGCCTCACTGTTGGTTTTGTTCTGTGACCACCCCACCCCCAGGGGAGAGAGTTGGGACACGGGCCTACCATCTGTAGGGCGTGTTGCCACTGCACCCTGCCCCCAAGCCCAAGACACCCCTGCACTCTGCCCTGCCAAGGCCCATGCTGCTAATACCTCCACTCGGGCCCGAGTCACTGCAGAAAGGCCCAGAGACCCAACCCCAGCTCCATGAAATATCTACACACTGCACCTCAGACACCAGAGCCACCGCCACAGCAGGGCCACCTGCACTCAGAACCCAGGCACCAGGGTAGTTCCGTGAGCACCTGAGCCCAGTGCCCCAGCTCTGCTGCTGCTCTGAGCGCCAACACACCAGACGTGGCAGCAAGGGGGGTCCATTCAGCTAGGATGCTCTTCCACAGGCAAAGAAGGAGAGCAGGAGGACCCAAGAAGCTTTTACCTCCACGGATCCCAATAGCCCTCGCCACCTCTGCCACACTGGGGAACCCCACAGTCTTGGCCATGGAGCACCCCCACCATCTTCACCAATGTGTAAACATCAGAGGTAACTCCGATGATGTAGCTGAATGAAAATGATGCTACTCTGCCTTCCCCCAAAACCAGAGATGCTGCACCCTATCCAGTGGGTGCCTTCACGGCCACCTTCAGGTAAAACCCTTTCCCCTAGCAAGCTGGTCCCAAAAGACTGGAATGTGTGCCTGCTCCCTCAGATGCACAGACATCAACACAAGGGCAATATACACACAGCAAAGCAAAGAAACAGACAGCCCTAAAAGAACACAATTATTTTTCAGTATGATCACTGAGTTACCTGAAAAAGAATTCAAGAAAATTATTTTAGAGAAGCTCAGGGAGATTCAAGAAAACACAGACAGACAATTCAATTAACTCAGAAAAACAATGTGGAAACAAAATGAGATATGTAACAAAAGATAGGAATTATTAAGAAGAAACAAAGAGAAAGTCTGAAGCTGGAGAATACAATGAATGAAATGAAAAATGCAACAGAGAGCTTCGACAGCAGTCTCCACCAAGAAGAAGAAAGAAAGAATCTTCGAATGTGAACACAGATCTCTGGGCATTTTATTCAGTCAGAGAAGAAAAAAGAAATAAGAATGAAAAAGGGTGAAGAAAGCCTGTGGGAATGATGGAATGCCATCACTGTTGATATTATGGAAGTTCCAGAAGAACAAGAGAAAGGGACGGAAAACTTACAGGGAGAAATAATGGCTGAAACATCCCAAATCTGAAGAGAGATATGGCCATTGAAATACAAAGCTCAACATTCCCCAGACAGATTAAACCACAAAAGACCATCACCAAGATACACGTAATTAAACTCTGTACAACCAAAGAAAGTGTTTCAAAGAAGCCAGAGGTAAAAGAAGAGATTAAAAGACCCATCACATACAAGGGAACACCAATCAAGCTATCAACATACTTCTCAGCAGAAAACGTGCAGGCCAGCATCAAGTGAGATGAAATATTAAAGTGCTCAAAGAAGAAACCTGCTAAGCAAGAATACTCTTCCCCACAAAATTTTCCTTCTGAAATGAATGTGAGGTAAAGACTTTCCCAGACAAGCAAAAGCTGTAGCAATTTATCACCACTAGACCTACATTGCAAAAAATGCTAAAAGGAGTTCTTCAAGCTGAAATGAAAGGATGCTAATTAGTAACATGAAAGTAAAATTCACTGGTAAAGATAATTATATAGTCAAATTCAAAATATTCTAATACTGCAGGTGAATTCTAACATGTAGGTTAAAAACAAATGTGTTAAAAATCAACTATAGCTATAATATTTTGCTAATGATGCATCATATAAAAATGTAAATTGTGACGTAAACATAGAATGGGGGCAAATGATTGTGTAGAACTTTTTTGTACAATTGAAGCTAAATTGGTATCTGTTTAAAATAGACTACTGTAAATATAAGATGCATTATGAACGCTTCATGGTAATCACAAAACAAAAACCTATAGCAAATATGTAAATAACAAAGAGAAAAGAATCAAAAATACCACTACAAAAAATTATCAATGCACAAAAGAGAAACAATAAAACAATAAAAAAACCCACGAAGTAATCAAAAAGCAAAAATGAAGATAATGTCTTCACTTATCAATAATTACTCCAAATGTAAGTGGTTTAAATTATCCAAATGAAAGACAGAGTGTTGCTGGATGGATAAAGAACTAAGACAACTGTGTGCTTCTTCCAAGAGATTTACTTGAGCTTTAAGGACACGCATAGGCTGCAAGTGAAAAAATAGAAAAGGCATTTCAAAAGAGAGCATGCGTAGCTACACTTATATAAGACAAAATATACTTTAAGACAAAAGCTGTAACAAGAGACAAAGAAGATCTTTATATCATGATAAAGGGGCCAATTCATCATGAGGCTATAACAAATACACACACACAATGTCAGAGCACCTAAATATATTAAACAATTATTAACAGATTTGAAGACAGAAATAGACAGCAATGCAATAATAGTAGAGACTTCAATACTCCACTTACAACAATGGATAAATCATCCAGACAGAAATCAATAAGGAAATAATGGACTTGAACTACACTTTAGAGCAATGGATATAACAGACATACACAGTACATTTCATCCAATAGAGGTAGAACACGTATTTTTCTTAAAGGCACACAGAATGTTTTTCAGAATAAGTCATATGTTAGGTCACAAAACAAGTCTTAAAAATGTTAAAAGGATTGACGTTACAACAAGTATCTTTTTTGATTACAAAGGTATGAAATGATAAATTTATAAGGAGAGAAAAGCAGGAAACACAAATATGGAGAAATTAAACAACACACTTCTGAAAAGCCTATGAAACAAAGGAGAAATCAAAAGGAAAATAAAAAAAATATATCTTTAGACAAAAATAGAAATACAACTTACCAAAGCTTATTAAATGCAGCAAAAGCAGTTCTAAGAGGGAAGTTTGTAGTAATAAACACCTACATTAAGAAAAAAGAAAGATCTCAAATAAATAATCTAACATAATACATCAAGGAACTAGAAAAAGAAGAGCCCAAAGTTACCAGAAGGAATAAAATTATAAAGATTACAGCAAATATAAGTAAAATAGAGACTAGAAACCCAACAGAAAACATCAACAAAACTGAGTTAATTTTTTGAAAACACAAACAAAATTAACCAACCTTTATCTAGACTAAGACAAAAAGAGGACTCAAATTAATGAAATTATAAGCAAAAGAAAGACAATATCACTAATGCCACAGAAATATAAAGAATTATAAAAGACTACTATAAACAATTATATCCCAACAAATTAGATAACTTAGAAGAAATAATTTCCTGAAACACACAGTTTACCAAGACTGAATCATATCTATATATGCTCTACAATATAATAAATATAAATAACAAATAAGCTATCTGAAGGAGAAATTTTTAAAGCCAATAGCTTCAAACTATAAAATATTTAGGAATAAATTTAATCAAGGAGGTGAAAAATCTGTACACTGAAAACTATAAGACATTGATGGGAAAAGTTAAAGATGACACAAATAAATGGAAAGATATCCCATATTCTTAGATTGGAAGAATTAATATCATTGAAAGTTTATGCTATCCAAAGTGATCTATAGGTTTGATGCAATCCCTATCAAAATTCCAATAAAATTTTCACAGAAATGGAAAAAACTATTTTAAAATTTGTATGGGACCACAAAACCCCAAATAGCATAGCAACCTTGAGAAAGCGGAGCAACACTGGAGACAGCACACTTTCTGATGTCAAACCATATTACAAAGCCATAATAATCAAAACAGAATGGTACTGGCATTCAAACAGGCACATAGGCTAGTGAAACAAAATAGAGAGCCCAGAAATAAACCCACTAATTTTTAATAAAGGCAACAAGAACCCACAATGGGGAAAGAGATGGTCTTTCAATAGATGGTGTTATAAAAACTGGCAATCTACATGCAAAAGAATGAAACTGGACACCTCCCTTACATCACTCACAAAAATTAACTCAAATGAATTAAAGACTTAAAAATATAAAACCTGAAACCATAAAATTTCTGGAAGAAAACATAGGGGGAAATCTCCTTGACATTAGTCTTGGCAGTGATCTCTTTGATAAGACAGCAAAAGCGCGGGCAATGAAATATAAAATAAATGAGACTACATCAAAAATAAAGAGCATCTGCACAGAAAAGGAAACAATCAATAATTTTAAAAGGTACCTTAAAATGGGAGAAAATATGTGCAAATCATATCTCTAATAAGGGGTTAATGTCCAAAATATAAAAAGAACTCATTCAACTCAATGGCAAAAATAAAAGCAAATAATCCAATTTAAAAAATGGGCAAAGAGCCTTAAGAGTCATCTTTGCAAAGACAACACAAATAACCAATAGGTATATGAAACAGTGCTCAATATCGCTAATTATCAGGGAAATGCAAACTAAAACCATAATGAAATGTCACCTCACACTTGTGAAGATGGCTCTTGTCTATCAATCTGTGATGGAGAGGATATGGAGAAAAGGAAACCTTCGCTCTTGGTGGGAGTATAAACTGGTATGGCCACTATGAAAAACAGCATGGAGGTTCCTCAAAAAAATAAAAACCTAACTATGCTATGACCCAGTAATCCCACTTCTGGGTATATACTCAAAGGAGATGAAATCAAAATCTCAAAGAGATACTTGCACTCCCATATTTATGCACATTATTCAGAGCAGCAGGATGTGGACACAACCTATATGCCCCCGATGGATGAGTGAAAGAAGAAAATGTGCTGTGCATGCATGTGTACATGCAGTGGGAAATTAGCCATAAAAGAAAGGGAAATCATGTCATGTGCTACAACATGCATGAATCTTGAGGGCATCATTTGAAGTAAAATAAATCAGGGAGAAAAAGCCAACTTCATAGAAACAGAATAGAATGGTGGTTGGCAGGGTCCGGGAGGAAGGAGAAATGAAGCAATGCTTTCGGTTTGCAAACGAGTTAAGTTCTGAGGATCTAATGTACAGCTTGATGACTGCAGTTAATAACACGGCATTATACACTTGAACGTTGCTGATGGATGTGTTAATTATCTTGATCTTGATAATCACTTTACAATGTTTATGTATCATGCAGTACACTTTGGATGTATACAATTATACTTGCCAATTATTCCTTAATAAAGTTGAAAAATAAAATAAATTAAAATTGCCACCCTTGCTCCTACCACTCCTTGTTCCATTCCCAGTCGAACCATTCTCATAGGCCTCATCAGCAACTAATTATTGATGATCGTGTCACTAAATAATGTATAGGACATATTATACATTATACTTACTTATCATGTTTACAGTCTTTAATTCCACCCTGGCAGTAAACGGCATGAGAATGAGGATTGTATCTGTTTTATACGCTGCTCTAGCCTATGCTTAGAACAGTGCCAAGCACATAGGAGATACCCGACACATATTATTAAACGGATGAACAAATAAATGAAAGAGTGCGTGTAGATGAATCCGTGTCCAGGGTTCACCCAAACCCTGTCAGATCTGAGCTTTTATTGAGGATAAGGAGGCTTGGGTCAAAGAATAAAAGGTAGAACCAACGTTATGATAAAAAATGTTTAATCCTTGACTAGAGGGTGTGACTTTATTCGCCCCCATCATCTCAGGGAGTGGAGAATATTAACATGTACCTTCTGTCTCCCTCTGCGAGGCAGACGATGTGGGTGGGAAGGAAAAGACGGAAGGCAGGCACTGATGCAGAGTTCTGCTCTAAGAAAAACGTTTCAACACTTGCGAGCACAACGTTGGTCGGATGGTTCAGTTGAGAGAGAAGGAGATGGTCATACGAATGTTATGGTTTGATGGATAAAATGTGGTCTCAAGACATGAGTCAGAGTCCCCTAGAAAGTCTGGAATTTCTAATTAGGTTTCCTCAGTGCCATAGAAAAACATGATCTCATCTCTTGCTATATGAGCAGCTATGTTTTCGAGGGTAACAAAGCTCAAGTTTTCTCTTAAAAGGATTTTATTGGATGAGATAAAAGAAAAGCGAATGCTCATCGGCATTGCCCTGCCTAATGTCATCATTACTGCTTGGTTATAATCCCAAAACAACCTCCTCCGTTCATGACTTGTTGACGTTATTTTCGCTTGCAAAAATATTTTTAAAAGACACACAGAGTCCAGAAGGCAAGCCCTCTGCATGATTAAGATTTTTATTACATCTGAAATGATGTGGGCGATACCAGTTCTTCATCCCTTGGGACTTCATAGCCCAGTGAGGAGATCCATACCTCAAACTGGCTCCTAATTTCCAGTCTCTGGAAGGCCAGCCGAAATGAAGCATTGGGCTGGCAGAGAGCAGTTTGGGGAAAGAAAAGGCATTCTGGATTGGGGGAGGAGGGGTGTGGTTAGTGTCAGGTTTAATTGGGCAACTTTCTACCAAGAATATAAATGGTTTCAGTTACACTGTATCAACTAAGCAACAAAAAAATCAAAAATTGCCCTGGCTGGTGTAGCTCGGTGGATGGAGTGCGGGCTGCGAACCAAAGTGTCACAGGTTCAATTCCCATTCAGGGCACATGCCTGGGTTGCAGGCCACAGCCCCCAGCAACTGCACATTGATGTTTCTCTCTCTCTCTCTCTCCCTCTCTCTCTTCCTCCCTCCCTTCCCTCTCTAAAAAATAAATAAATAAAATCTTTTTTAAAAATCAAAAATGAAAATGAGTGTGCATGTATGATATTTAAGAAGTTTATATATAAGATGTTAGAAGTGAATGCACCCACTAAAGGTGAGCTACAACTGGAGAGGTGAGTCGCGATAAAGCAGGTTGTAATTAAACTAATGAGGTCCTGACAGTTGAGAAAAATCTAAAATAAAGGAAGTTTTAAAGAAAAAAGAGCTGAAAGCAAACCCCCAGGAGTAGAGGAAGAAAGTAAATAATGCCCTGGGGACAAGAAGGAATCTGCAGGAAGGGCCCTCGGGTCCCCGCAGGCAGGTCCAGGGGTGACACGTCTGGTCAGGGACTCAGGGGCTGTGAGACAGGGGGCACCAGCACAACTGAAGGTGACAGCAGGTCCCCCTGCAGAGAAAGATCCTCCTTTTCCACAACTGGGTTTGGAAGCGCACGAACTAATGATAGGGTATTCATTCACCTATGCACTCCTTCCTAGGATCACCTAGCACCCACGGCAGACATTCAATTCGGTGGCCCCCACGGAGCCATTCTCCCGCCTTTGTGTTGTCCTCCCACACGGACTCCGGGCTTCGCCTGTGGCTGGTTTGGGCCACTCTGCCATGGGCAATTATGACATAAGCAGAAGCTCACGGGCCTGTCCTCAGTGGTCTCGGGAGTCCCTGAGCTGCCACGTAAGAAGTCTACCAACCCTGGTGTCTCCACATAGAGAAGGGGGGCTCAGGGCTGAGACTACAGGGACAGAACTAAGGGGCCGGCTGAGAGGATGAACCAAGGACCCACATGTACAACCACACGTGAGCCTGTGAGGGAAGGAGGCACCTGGGACGTCCCAGCCTCTGCAGGTGGACACGGAGCAGGGGCAAGGCTTTGCAGGACCATGGGAAGGTGAGACAGACGTAAAGGATTATAATCAGAAGACAGACTGTGTACAGCAGCCAGTCTCCAAAGATGGTCCCCAAATTCCGCCCCTCGCTGTACACATGCCCCCCCTCCCATCAAGAGACAGAATGTGTGCACTTTCCCTCCCCTTGAATGTTGCATGGTTCTGTGAGCGCTTCAACTGATAGAAAGCAACAGAAGTGACATTCTGGCGCTTCCAAGCCCAGGTTTTAAATCAACTTGCAGCCTCTCCATCCTTCTTAGAAAGCTGACTCTTGGACTCGCCTTCTCCGAACCCAGTTTCCACGTGGAAACTAAAATCTCAAGCCCTGTGAAGAGGACGTTTAGAAGAGAATAGAGGCCAAAAGCCACAACGCAGCTCCCAGCTGACAGCCATGAGCTAGTGCCAGCCTCGGGAGGGAGTCCCCTCAGAAGTTCCAGCATGAACAGCCCCCAGATGACTACAGCTTCCGCCAACATCCCGAGACATGGAAGTATCACCCGGCTAAGTCCAGCGAACCCAGAGAACTGTGACAGGTAATAGCGGGTGTTATCTTAGGCCACCACATGGTGGGGTGGTTTGCGACCCAGCCTCGTGTTTCCAGAATCATGACAGATGTTAATCTTCGGGATCTGGGAATGGGAATTTTGAATTCCTGGGGGCTCTAGCAAATCCCTGAAGTTGTAAGTTATTTTTAATACTTCCAACATTTGTCTTTATGATCTTTACTCATTGGTATGGATAGTTTTAAAGGTGTAATAAATAAGAAATATTAAATTTGGTAGTATTTTTAAAGAGCTGTAGCCTATGGAGAATATTCAAACACTGGAAAATGTCAGCAAACATTATTGGGTAATATCCAAATAAATGTAACATTTAGATCTCCTAGCAAGCACTAACAGAATCAGGTGTCTAAATAGCCAATTTAAGGGCTTATTTTGCTTCCAAAGCATGTTATTTCTTGAAGCACTACTCATAGGATTTGTATAAAACGTATTATGCATATAAACTTATTCATATTTGATTTTCAGGAAGGATTCACCAATAAAAGCAGACAGAGCCACAAACCCACACTTGCAACATGGCAACAGCTCAAGCGAGGATGACAGATTAGCTGGTGACCAGTCCTCTCCTATCTGTCCTGCCCAGGCCCCATCAGGGCTGACCCTTGATTTTTGACTCCGAATGTCCATGTTTTCTGCCCGTGCTAAGTGACATCAGTGGGTCCCTTAGAAATAGTAACAGTCTCCATGTTGAGTGTTATTTCTTACAAAAATATATTATTTCTTTCCATTTCCCCAGCTTTGTGATTGATTTTTCTCAGGATTCATGATTCAGAAAAACATGTAAATTCCCTAAGAAATGCCCAGAAAGAGTTCCCACATGGAAACAATGGCCGTCAATAACAAGCAACAAGTCAACAATCAACCTGATTCCTAGGGACCCAGACTCGCCACAAAACAAGCAGGTTCTACAGTCACAGAGCTTACTGTTGAGTAAGGGAAACCAATACAGAACAAAGGCACCAGGACACAGCTCTATGATCACAACCACTATGCCCCCCTCCGGACCCACCCTTGCACTGGTGTTGCCCGGGTGAAGATGAGAAGCTGAAAGGTAGCCCAATGAGAGGAAAAGGTGGAGTTGCCCTGGCTAGCGTAGCTCAGTGGATTGAGCGCGGGCTGCAAACCAAAGTGTCACAGGTTTGATTCCCAGTCAGGGCACGTGCCTGGGTTGCAGGCCACAACCCCCAGCAACCGCACATTGATGTTTATCTCTCTCTCTTTCTCCCTCCCTTCCCTCTCTAAAAATAAATAAATAAAATCTTTAAAAAGAAAAGAAAAAGAAAAGGTGGAGTCTACACAGATGAGCTTGAAGAGAACACCACATCTTTGTACCGGAGGAGCAGTGACTACAACGTTACCCAGGTCAGATGCAACAACAAGAAGCCAGTTGAGAAGACATTCTGGCCACTTCCTGTGGCCAGAACATCATCTGGCCGCCCCTCTACATCGCCCGGAGCCAGGACTTCCAGAGGCTGCCGCAGCCTTCCTGCAAGGTGGTGGGTCTACACAGCAAAGTACTATAGCAAATCCCTGTTTTTACAGTTTCAGTATATTTCCTCACAATGCACACCTTCTTATTCAGGTGCAGTACTTTTTCTTTACGGTTCCAATGCACTATCACAATGAACACTACATTTCCTATCATCTGTGTTCATTTCTCATAAATCCTCAACGAACATCTCTGTTGGTGCTAGTCGTTAGCCTAGAAGGAAAGGTAGAGTCTCTTAGGCAGACTTCAGACAAGGGCATGGCACCTGCCTTAGAGCTGCCCACTTCACCAAGTTGGTCTCAAAGACAGGATGCAGTCCTCCGCCTGGATGCCTCCTGAGTTAACGGCCCACCTGACAGTGAGGATGCACTCCTATAACCAGACCCCCGAGGCCTGGAGAAGGTTCTGTCGTGTGAACTTTCTTAGACATTTGCTGTGAGTTTAATTATGTCTGACTATAAAGTGTGATAAGAAAACGACCTGGTTAATTTAAGAGTTCCATCAGTTTACGCTCGCTTGCTACTTATAAAAATCTCCTCACACCACCAGGTAATTTCCCACAGGCGGAGGACAGATTTAATAGTGGCCAGAGCAGGGCTTAATGCCATGGAACATCCTGGTGTGGCCAGCTTCAATCATTCCCGTTGCTAAGCCTCGCTCACCCCTTGCAAAATGCTGCATGAGACCCATAAACAACCACCACTTAGGGCTAATTTTGAGGTCCCCAAGATGTAAGCTGAATTGATATGAGGAGAATGAACAAGAGGAAGAGAAGGAAATGGACAAAGAGAATTAAGGTGATAATATTTTTTCAACAATAGAGTCTGACTCAATCAACATTTGCACATTTTGAGAAGCTAGCATGACTGTGAAATACTCTCAAAAATCCAACATCGCTAATGAAAACACCTCTGGTTTATATAATACATTGCTGCTTTCCAAGAATGCCGTGTAATTCCCAGCTGACCCTCATAACATCTCAGGATGGTAGAGGAAGAAGAAAAAAATGTGTTACCAGCTAAGGAGCTCGCCCAAAGACACACAGCAGCAACAGCAGCCTGTCGGGACTCCAGCGCACATTTTGTGGTCTTCAGTGCTGCATGCAATCCTCCTGGCTCATAGCTCACCCCCCAAAAAAGTGGTTCAAAATAACTAGTTGATTCACCTCTTCACTTAACCCCAAATAATCACACAGGTTTGGGGTTTGCAAAGCCCCTTACCCTTATTCTCCCAACCCTGCCTCAGAACATTCATCATGATCAGAGGCTAACCCGAGAGTGAACTCGGGGAGCTTTAGGGGAGTCCGTTTATGGCTTTGGAAGTTGACCAGATGAATTTCAATCTCAATTAGACATTGTGAAACACAACGTAAAATGTTATATGAGTTATTTGATTCTCACACCTCATAAACTGAATGGAATGAATTTGGATCTACCTCACTCCTCCTGGTAAAAGTCTGTGGAGGGTGGGTACAGGGGCTTCCAATATCCTTGGCACAAACGGTTCTCAGGAAAGCCCCACAGAGCGTGCTCCCAAACACCAGGGTGCGAGCAGGATGGAACAGTGTCATCTGGCCACATGACATCTTGACGGTGTGAGAAGGGAAATGACACACCATAGAAGCCTATTCTAACTCTGCCCATCCCTTGGGACATCACAGGCTAGCACCCTATGATGTCACAAGTTATTTTCAAGCACATAAAAAGGAAGTACAGGCCACGCTTTGTAACTCCTGCTTGAAATCCCATACTACCGCTAAGTGTCTCATCCTTCCTTGAGCAACCCTTCCCTTTCCCGCACTTCTTACCCTTGGGCTCTTCAGTTCTACCAAGCCGGTCTATTAGCTGTTCCTCCACAAGCTGTGCTAAAAACACCCGCCTCCCGGGACCAAGGGGAGAGTCAGTGGGACCCATAACACAGCTGAAATGTAGGGCCCCTTGCTCAAAACTTATTGGGAATTCTACAAAGTAACAGGAGAGCAGTAAATCAAGTGCAAAGCCCTTCCGAGTCCAGGGCGCCGTGTGACTGCTAGGTCACGCTCCTGTGATGCCAGCCCTGCCCCCTCCTCTACCACGAAAGGTAAGAATGTGCCGTCCAGTAAGCTCTGTAAGATAAAGCCAACCTTCATTCAACCAGAGTATGTGGAGTGATATGTTGCTCTTTGTATTTGTGTATTTTCTTGCCAATGGGATGATAAAATCCTCTTTTAAAATAGCCCCGCCTTTTTCTTTTTACTCCTTCAATAGTGCCTAATACAATGGTTTCTACCTAGTAGATACCAATGAAATTGTTGTTTTCTAAACACAATTTCAACACAATCATAAACTACACTCTGCCTCACTAGGGTTTCTGTGCGTGGCTCCATTTCAAGGGGCATCACATAACCTTGGGTCTTAGGAGAGCTCCAGGAAAGATTGCAAAATCTGTCTGCACCTGGACTCCATTTATGAGACCTGAAGAAAGAATGGTCCCTGCCAGGAATTCAGACATTCAACCTTGTTTGCACCTAGACTCCGGAGTGGTGGCAGTGAGAGCCAATTGACACAATGGCCCTCAGAGGCTAGTTTCAGTGCCTGGGGGATTGGGGGGCTCTGACCACAAAGCATTTCCATTTTACAGCCCATGTTCATGCATGTAGCCATGGGCTACAACTTTCCCATTGAACCTCACGGCCAGGGCACTCAGGGTGCAGGTTTGTGGGCTGGTGTCCAGCATCTGGTTGTGTGTCCCTTGCTGCAAGCATCACACAGGGTGGAAGATGATTCTTGCTCCCTGGTCTATGGATGTTGGTTATTTTTATGACACCATTTTCCTCTCATGCTTTGAGATCTATCAGGGTCTCAAGCCTACAGTGAGCAGGGGTTTACCCAAGAATCAAACAAAGCGCGGAGTTGGTGCAGTTGGAAGGATACTGATGGGAGCTGCTGCAATTTGTTTCCGACAGATGGGCCACCAGCCATCATTCTGGGAACAGCAACAGTGTTCTTGCATCCGATGGCGGCCTTTGTAGAAAGATGGCCAAATGCCTTACAAACACAGACTGATTCACCTTCCATCATGGGTGACTTTCACTTGAATTGTGTATGTCTCTTTTTTGGCCTCAAGAAAAACAATTAGAGAGACAACTCATGTTTCTGAAGGGCATCTCTTTGCCATCCTCCAGCAAATCCAATATGCAAATGAGAGCCTGGAAGTTTATGAATGACCAAAATAGATGCACCAAAACCCTTACCCTTTGTTTATAGACAAAGCCCTCCCTGGGGAGCTATTTATTTTTATTTTAACCACTATTCTGACAAGTTTGGGTATCTAGTTTCACACATGACAAAAGATGGAGGTCTGTAATGACAGGAAGGAGAGTACAGGCAGAGAAGTATAACAAACTGGAGTCCTGAGGGCGGGGAACAGTTTCCAACCTCATGTCCCAGAATCTCACACACAACCACCCTCCAGACCCCCATCCACGCTTTCCCCATTCAGATAATGCACCTTCTCACCCACCTACCTATGCACATGCTGGGCTAGGTACATGGGATCCTTGTCCTAGGGTCTCTGGTCATCAACCACCTCTTCGTCCTTTAATACCCAACCCAAATGGCTCCTTCTGTGCAAGATCTTCCCTTTGCAGGTTTGCCCACCTGAAAATAGAGACCTTAATGTGTGTGTCTGCTTCCCCACCCAAACTCAGTGCTTCCTGACAACAGAAATCATTTCGAGCATGTCTTTATATCCATACTGCTTCAAACATAGTAAGCACTCTATAAATATTTGCTCAAAAAAAAAAGAAGAGATTAGCTACAGAAAGTAGACAGAGTAAAAAAGTACAGCAAACATGAGTCCCTGGAATTATCACCCTGAAATTCAACACTGGATTGAACAACAACCACAAGGACAGTAACTTATTTAGAAAAGATTGCCCTGGCTGGCGTAGCTCAGTGGATTGAGCGCTGGGAACCAAAGTGTCCCAGTTTCAATTCCCAGCCAGGGCACATGCCTGGGTTGCAGGCCAGAACCCCCAGCAATCCCACATTGATGTTTCTCTCTCTCTTTCTCCCTCCCTTCCCTCTCTAAAAATAAATAAATAAAATCTTTTAAAAAAAGAAAAGAAAAGATTAAGATGTGCTGCATATCTTTTGTGTTGAAAGGCAAGTAAGTGTGCAGCACATTTTAGCAAGATTTTGATAATTATAGGAAGTCATCTATTTGAACCACTTCACCTGAGTTAATAGTTAATAGGTTGTGAGCTACTATCAACATCAGTTACTCAGTGTCTAAACAAAAGGAATTGGGGTTTCCAGGACAGGAGCTCTACACCATAACTTCAGGCTCTTCTTGCGTCTTGGTGCTAGCGAAGACTGGGTAGGAAGCATCTTGTCACCTTCCCAGAGGCAGATGACAGGTATGTCTCTTGCTGAAGTAACGGAAAGGAGATGAGTTACAGTAGAAATGGATCCATCAGAATGAGTGGCAACTGCAAGCAAAAGGAGGTTTTCTGTGCCTAGAGTGAAGGGCTTTTGTCCTTTTCTTTTGGATACAATTTTGTTTACTGGTCAGCCCTATGAACCTACATGGTGTTATAAAAACATTTATTTATAACCAAAGAAATAAACTGTGGTCTGCCCTTCGGAAGGTAAGCTCAGTGGGACAGGGGAACACAAACACTTCTGCTCCTTCGTTACTGCACATTCGCCTGCGCAGGATGACTGACACATGCAAAATTCAACCCTAAGAATAAGTGGAAGGAAGGAAGGGAGAAAGGGAGGAAGGAAGGGAGGGAAAGAGAGAAAGAAAGAGGGAGGAAGGGAGGGAGGGAGGAGGAGGAAGGAAGGAAGGAAGGAAGGAAGGAAGGAAGGAAGGAAGGAAGGAAGGAAGGAAGGAAGAGAGAAAGACAGAAAGGGGGGAAAAGAGGGAGGAAGGACAGAAGTGTGTGTGTGTGTGTGTGTGTGTGGAGAGAGAGAGAGGAAGAAGAAAGAAAGAAAGAAGAAAGAAAGAAAGAAAGAAAGAAAGAAAGAAAGAAAGAAGAAAGAAAGAAAGGAAGGAAGGAAGGAAGGAAGGAAGGAAGAAACAGAAAGAAAGGAAAGAAAGGAAGGAAGGAAGAAAGGAGGGAAGGAGGGAGGGAGGGAGGGGGGGAGGAGGGAGGAAGAGAGACAAAGAGAGAGAAAGACAGAAAGGGGGAAAGGGAGAGAGGGAGGAAGGAAGGAAGGGGGAGAGAGAGAGAGAGAAAAAAAAATGTGACCCTAACCACACCAAGAAGCTGCAGCATATTATAGAAGAATAACTTAAGTACCTTTAGGGGAGATGACAAAACTCATTGTTTAGTTTTCTGGGCATCTCCCATGTGTTCAGGAATGCCATTCCCTAAGTGTGAGATCATTTCAATTCAGTAGTAAGCCCATAAGCCCATCTTTCCAAAAGAAATACAAATATTGCTTCCGAGGCCCGTGAGAGTTAAATATTCTTTCATTGTAACTGTAGAAAGAAACCACCTTTTTGCTGACCATCTGACTCCAACTCAGTCACCTCTGCGTTGATACCTTCACCCCTGACCCTGATTTCCATGGTTCAGAAGCAGGGGGTGAGTGGACAGCACGGTCGTGCAGGGCCAGGAAAGAGGCACATCCGCCAGCCTCCCCAGCACACTCTTCCATCCTCGGTGACTTTCAAGGTGAAAATATCTTTTTTTTTTTCAAAGTCACTGCCATGGGCAGACTCATGGCAGCTCTGCAAAGCACACTCCAGTTCTGAAACTCTGCCCACTGCCACCACTTTAAAAGGAAGACCACCTTTAATGTCCTGTGGGTTGTCAGACTCAAAGAAAGCCATGCCAGGCTGCAGCAAGGCCGAGCGGGCTGACTGCATTTGTGAAGAGAAGAGCGCCGGGCCACCCAGCTTAAAGCAAACAGCCGAGGTTGGGAGAAGAAAAGGGGCCAGGACATCTAAGCCGGGTCAGAACGAGCCCCAGACACTCCGCACACACACTCCACATGCACCACAAGCATCACCCCAGTGTGAGCCCAGGGAAGGGCTTGCCCTCAGGGCCCCTGGAGACATGGACCTGGGTGGAGGCATGTAAAGTGTGCTTGTGACCGGCCATGCCCAGAGCCTCTAAATGTAAGGAGAATAACATGTTAGCAAAGAATAAAAAAAATACATTGATGAAAACTTTTTCATCCTTGTTCTATGACCAGGAAATCAGGAAGGCAAGAACGGAGAAACATCACCCACAATCCCCACCTTTACCCCACAGCCTGAAATGACAGAAGGAGAATATTCCACCAAGTGCACCTCAGGCAGCCCCGGATGGGGAGCAATGTACATTGTCCCTGAAGCAAGGGCGTGGGATCCACAGACTTGCTCTCTGCATGTCCACTGGGCTCTTCTTCTAGGACCTAGCTGCTCTTTGCTAGCAGGAGTGTCTTAAGACAGTAGAACTATAGGTTTTGCTTTGTTTGTTCGTTTGTTAGCTTGCTTGCTTGTTGCATTGATGGAAGGGAAGTTTAGAGTTTATCCGGCCCAGTCACCCCTGTGCCGCTCACCTGGGGACTGCTCTCAGACCCGCCCCCCAGCCTTGGCCATCGCCAGCATTCCGGCCCAGCAGACGCCCAGCTAACTCTAGCCAATGGGAAGCACTGGTTGGACACTGGCAGGCGGAGAAAGCACAGGCCAGGGTACCGCTTTTCATCTCCCATGTCAGCAGGCAATACCTGCGTCTCATCTGAAGCTCCGGGCCCAGACAACACCCCTCACTGTGGCCCCCACTCCCTCAGAGCAGCCCCAGATGGTGTGAGCGCTGGCCAGAAGGGCCACAGTTTCTGGGCCCCGGAAGACCACCTTTTCCCTGGGTCCTTCCAGTCCTGGGGGTGGTAGGTGCTCCTTTTGCATTCTAGTCCTCAGAGAGCCTTCTTGGCCAGTGTTACCAGTTCCCTGTATTAAATCCCCCTGTCTAGACTACCTAGACCGGTTTTGACTCCCAGACTGACAGCATTTCTCCCGAGTGGCTTTCTAAGCTTCGCTCAAATGCTCCCAAAGACTTGTCACTCAGTACCTCATAAAGCTTCCTAGTCCTAATACATTGATTTAAAAATTCTCCCTTCCGTTGCCAAAGTGTGCTTCCCACTTATCTTCACCCCCAAAGCTTCATGGGGGTACCCCTCAAGCACTCCACAACCCCACCACACAGGTGTCCCCTCACTCGAAGTCAAGGTTAGGATTGAGTTTGAGGTCTGATTTCAAGAGCAGTTAGATGCCCTGGCCGTGTAGCTCAGCTGGCTGGAGCGTTGTCCCGTACACCAAAAGGTTGCAAGTTCAATTCCTGGTTAGGGCATATACGTAGGTTTCAGGTTTGATGCCTGGCCAAGGTATGTATAGGAGGCAACTGATCAATGTTTCTCTTTCTCTCTCTCTCTCTCTCTCTCTCTCTCTCTCTCTCTCTCGCTCTCTCTCTCTTCCCCCCACCCCCACACCCCATCTCTCAAATCAACAAACACATCCTCAGGTCAAGATTAAAAAGTAATTAAGAAATAAATAAAAGGCAATTAGAAAGTTCTTCCTGAAATTCCACCATTTCTGAGTCATCTCTTAAGATTAAAACACTGGTCTTTCTAGAAAAGACCACATTAGCAAAGAAATAACATGAAGCTGCTCCCATTAACAAAATCATCGTAGGATTTTATCTTATGTCTTTCCAGACAACGGTTAGCTGAGGGCCAGGCCCTTTGGAAATGGGGTCTGGACAAAATAAGGGGCTGTGAGGGCAACGATTTTGGAGTGGCCAGGAGTCCTGGGCAGAGGCAGCCCCGGAAAGTGGCCCAGGCTGGGGCTCTGAGCTGCCAGCGGGAAACAGGGTCACTGGGAGGAGAGAAACATCAGAGAAGGCGGAGGGGACAGTCCCCTGCAACAGCACTGGCCAGACTGGCCCCGTTCCCGCTTGCCCCCACATTTGGGCAGACCGACCTGCCGACCCGTGCTCACCTTCACGCCAGCAGATCAACAGGGAAAGTGCCACGGAAATGATCCTTCGCCTTTTCACACGCAGTTCCTGCAAGTGTTTTTGCACATTTCACGGGTGAGCACTGCAGGGAGCTCAAAGTACAGCTCACGACCGTGTTTTATCCCGCTGCCCTCTTCTCGGAAAGCAAACAGATAATAAAACAAATCGAATCAGCCTTCCTTTTCACTTAGCTGAAATTAAATTTCACTCATCATGGGTGAGTGGCTAATTACACGTTTAGTGTAAAGAAAATTCCAAGGATATTACCTATTTACTTTCTTCTGGTGTCAATAGATGAGACGACAGTGGCGTTCAAATACAGGAGGGGACGGGGGGATGCTGATGCCAGCTGACTTTTGGGGGCCCGAGTTCAGAGTGAGACGAAGCTCACAGTAGACACACTGGAATTCAATGGCTTTCCACCCACCCCGGGCAATCTGCCCACTGATTTACAGCAACTACAGGTTTGGGTGAAATTACTTCCAAAATGGATTGAGCCCTCGGGTCTAAGAGTTTTTTTTCTTTAAAGCCAAAATTTCTTGATGGACGACTGGTCACGAGTAGTCATTTCTTATGCTAAGATTCTTCATCACAACCCCAGGAGGGGAGTAATATTTTTATACCCATTTCTCGGGGGGTGGACACCAAAATTTAAAAAGGTAAACAGCATCCCCAAGGTCAATCAGCTGGTGAGTAAGGGACCCCCACCTGTCTGACCTCAAACGCCCTAACTCTAACCGTGGCAAAGGGGCCTCCTTTCTTGACACATTTTTGCACTAAGCGAACCCAAGAGTTCCAAGGCCTTTGGTCAGTACTGACAGATTCCCTTCAAGAAAACTCGAAATGCCAGCACCAGTCACCTCTCACCTGCTCAAACCTCCTCATTTGGCCCGCTCCCAAGAAAACATTCGCTCTTACGCCACCTTCGGGGCGACAGACCTCACTCGCATATGGTGGCTTGTCTCTCGACGCCCCGTCACCCTGGGAGCTGCTGCCGTGTACAGCAGCGGGAACGCTTTCCGAGGAGCGTTCGGGAATCGTGGCAGACTGTTCAATTCACAGGCTTGTTAATGAGAGCTGCGTGTTCCATTCCCCACGCTCCGAGCAAGACCCGGGGGTATTCCTTTTTAAGTCGGGAAAAACAGAAATCCAAATAATCCCATCCAAATAGAACTGTCCTAAATTAGCAATGCTCAGATGAGCCTGTGAACAATTATTCCAGCTCCTCATCATTACTAATCGAAGCTTATGTTCATGTCATTACATGTTACTTACAACACCAAACGCATGTGCCTGGTCTCTGAAAAAGGGGACTTCCCTGGTTTCTTTTTTTCCCCCTGAGTTTTAGACATCCTCAGTCATTGTCGATATCCAGCGAGGTTTTAAATTCCTTTTCTTTATAACTATTTTGCATTTTATCTGGAGCCAGAGTTAAAGAAGGTCTGTCTAAACCTGCAGACCTGAAATCTGGCACGTCACCTCCAGATCGTAAATAAAAAGGAGCAAGTCGAGTCACACTGTCTAGGTGATGGCCGCAAACATGGGAAAAATAACAATTTTCCTCCATTATGAAAAGTTCATCACAAAAATTATTGCTTGGCCATAAATGTTCCCATCAAAACACACCCCCAACGAGTCCCCCAGGTTAGGCACTGGGAAAGGCAGATGTGACACTTTTATTTATAGTGACCTGGGGGAGAGAGGAACTGATTTAGAGGCTACTAAAGAGCACAGCACAAGCCATCAAATGTTGATGGTGCCAAACCCTCCCTGGGGATCAAACAAGCTCCTTGGCTCTCTCCTCGTTATGTTCCTGAAGACCAACCGGGGACTCGGGAATAAAGGACGTTCCCACGCCACGTGAACTCGGAGGGCAAGACAACCACGGCTGGATCCTATTGAACACCAAATTCTTCTGAACGGCTTAGCCTGAGTGGGGAAGCTGGGTGGTGTGGGGCTTTGGTACCTAGCTGTACCTGCAGCTTGAGAGATTCTACCAAAATAAGTTTTGCATCATGTTGCCCAAGACCACAAGGTCAGGTATAGCAGTGCAGGTGCAGGGCTGGGGGAGGACACACGAATTTCAGCTTTCCTGGCGATTCCTGGTCTCGCCGCGAGGCCTCTTCCCTGGTCCCGGTGGCGCCTGTTGGTCCCGGCAAATGGGTAGGCAAAATGTGCCACACCTTCCCAAAAGACAGGAGGTAGCCTGTTGTGTTTCTTTCATTTGTGTAAATCAGTTATCATTACATGTTTAGTGAAAACGTAGGCCGTCCATCTTCCTCTTGTCTTTCCTGACTCACAGGCCGCCTTCTTTTCCTTTCCATGCTGCCACCCCACGTCCCCTTGGCTCGGCACACCTACCCCTCTGCCACCGCTGGTGTCTCTGTTTTCTCCCCTTGCCTCTCGCTCCTTGATTTTCACACCTGAGCAAAGAAAGTCAGTCGACCTGTTGCTTGATATCGCCTAGAACTCTACTGCCCTTCTAAAACCTCCCCTTGTTTCGTACTGGGAAATCTTGCAATACATTTGAGGAAGTCAGAATTCCATTTCCAGTATCGCCCTGATTTTACTGTAAATAGGTCTCGGGCAGGACCCCACAGAGAGGGAACTCAGACCTCCGGTCAGAGGGCCCAGGCCAGCCCTAACCGGTACCTCTGAGCTGATACAATAAATGGGTCAGGTTCCAAGAGCATGTGGGAAAAGATGAGAACCTAGAACCAATGGCTGCTCCTCCAGGTTCACGTCTCCCTCTAGGACGGCCACCGACAGACCCCAATGAGCAGAAAACGGCAAGGGGCGGAGCACACGTGCGGTTTGCTGCACAGAACAGCGTACAGGTGGTTCTGGAGCAAGAGCAGGACTCGAGCACCCTGCACAGCCACCAGGATGGGGTGTGGTCAGCCCAGCTTCCATCTCCTGTGGGCTGTTTGTTGTCGTCCTGTTTTTAGCTTTCACTTTTTTGCTAGCGTTATCTCTGATGAGGAATCTCTCGGACCTATTATAGACCCACCACCTTCTCTCTCATTCTCGTATCTTTTAAAGCTGTTTGTTATTTCCAGTTTCTCCTCACTACTCAAGGTCTTCCTTTTTTGCTCACTACTTCAATTTTTATAACCAGGACTCTTATTCGTGTTTCAATGGCCGTATTAAATAGGTGTGTCGACAAAAACATGCAAGCTCAGGTGAACAGCATGACGCACACCCGGAGGAAAATGCATGAAGGTGAACCCGGGAACAAGAGGCAATGCGGTGTGTGGTGTGTGCGCTGTGTGTGCTGAGTTCCTCTCTGGGTTATTACAGCCGCCCACGTGGCATATTCCACCGTCACCTGCGGTTTCTTGGTAGTGCAAAGCTCTACCGTGTGACAAAAAAAATTTCACTGGAGCAGACATGATTTTGCATTTCGGGGATGTTATTCCCCTGTGGACACAACACACAAGAGTTGGTGTAAGAACCAGGACCCTCTTCTAGACCTCAGGTAGAGAATGACATAACCCCTGGCCTCACCCGGTCCTGCATGGAAGTTTCTCCCTGTGTCTCTGCTGGAAGTGGCTGCAGAGTCTCCCTGATCTCTGCTATTTGCCTAAGAGAGCACTGAGCCGCAACAGCCCTCAGGATTTCCTTGGTAACGGTTTATGCACCTCTATTTACTGGGTAGATGTGCAGGGATCATACACTGGGAGCATCATTCCCCAGGAACTCCGTGCACCCCTCAACCACAAATACAGCCCCATCAGGCGAGCGGTAACAAGAACTCACAACTCAAGCACTACAGCCAGCTGCCCAGACTTCCCTCCTCTACCTGCCCGCGCCTCCGCACCTGCCACCCACCCCCTGCCCGGGGTATTCATGAGCAGTCCAGTAATCAGACAGATAAGCTAGAATCCTTGATCTGGTTTTTCAAACCTGCTGTACTTTCAAAAGCAGGAGGTATTGAAATGAAGACCTTTCATGCTTTCATCTTCAAAAAACACCAAATTACGTTATAATTTATCTGAAACTTTCAATTATTTGGGGGATTGTTTCATGTTTTTAGCCTCTTGCTCCGCTCACATTACAATTCCTTTGAGGGTCCTGGATGTAAGCTGAGCATCCCAAAATAGGTCACTGTTGTGCCCAAGCGTGATTCCTGCAGCCTGAAAAGACTTCTATTTCAAAGGTAGGCAACCAGAAACTTTTGATTAGAAAAACAAATTTTCAGAGGTTTCTGCCACTTGTTGGAGGAAGCTTCAGGGCGCTGCTGTCAGGGTAACCCCTCGTGTGACAGAGGACTGTTTATACCAGGACTGCCGTTGGGTCTAGACATAAAATGTCCTCATCACTCCGAGATCATGGCGCTTTTCAGGTAATGATGTTTTTATTGGATGGGCACCCACTGCACGAGGAAACAGATATATCCCTGCCCTGAGAAGTGCAGAGAAGCTGAAAGAACTTTACGTTTCTTCCAGATCATTCCTGTCTTGCAGCCTGCTGGGAAATACTTTTCTACCTCTTTACAAGAGGGTTTCCTTCTGGCTTGGCACTCCTCGCGCTTTACCCATGGCAGTCAAGCGCCTGCCTGAGCCTTCTGCCTGTAAAATCACGGAGCCACAGTGAATGTGAAATCCAAGATACGAAAACAGCCCCCTCAGCCCAAGGCAGGCCCTGGGAGGGACGACTCACACCCAGCAGGGACAGCAGTGTGGCCCTGGGTCAAGGGCAAAGTGTTTGTGCCAGCCGGTTCTCAGTCCTTCTGAGGCTAAGGGGTCCTCCCTGGACCAAATACCCGAGACAGGCTCTATTGCTCGTTCTTACCAGGGCAGCAAGAAGGCGCAACCACTCTTAGAAAGAACCAGTGGCCTAGAATCCTGGCGATGGGCTCAAACGCCTTTGCGCGGGAAGTTCACAGAAGCAGCATCCGCTGGGCTGCTGACAGCAAAGCCAAGTGCTCCTCCTCACCCCACCCCCTTCCCGTTCTGTACTCCGAAGTGGTCTGAGCGCCTGCAGGGGAAGAGAACCTCCCCTCCGTGCCTGCGGCCACTGCGGCATAGCTCCGGATATCACTCCAGATATCACTCCAGATATAAACGATAAGTTAGCGCCTCCCCTCCGTACTCACCGTCAATCATACCCCGGGTCCCATATGAACCCTTGGTTAAAGCTGTGTTTTTTAACCTTTTTATCTCACTCCATACACACACTGATTACTAAAATTCTACAACACACCCAAAATATATTTTTTGCCAATCTGACAAAAATAGGTATAACTTTGATTGATTCACACCAAACAGCTATTTTGTATTGACAGTTGTCACTTTTTTTATTTGACAATCTAAGGGAAAAGAGGCCAGCGCCCCAGACTAAATAGTCAGGTATTGCATGTTTTAAAAATGTTTGTGGCAAACCAGCTGAAAATCATTGTGTTAGTGCCTACCCTCCACATTAACCATCATCATGCCCCTCTCCCCATATGAGCCATTGGTTGGAGCCCACTCCCCACACTGACTGTCCGTCATGGCCCACTCCTCACAGGGACCACTGGTTGGAGCCCACTCCCCACACTGACTGTCCGTCATGGCCCACTCCTCACAGGGACCACTGGTTGGAGCCCACTCCCCACACTGACTGTCGGTCATGGCCCACTCCTCACAGGGACCACTGGTTGGAGCCCACTCCCCACACTGACTCTCGGTCATGGCCCACTCCTCACAGGGACCACTGGTTGGAGCCCACTCCCCACACTGACTATCCGTCATGGCCCACTCCTCACAGGAACCACTGGTTGGAGCCCACTCCCCACACTGACTATCCGTCATGGCCCACTCCTCACAGGGACCACTGGTTGGAGCCCAATCCCCACACTGACTGTCGGTCATGGCCCACTCCTCACAGGGACCACTGGATAGAGCCCACTCCCCACACTGACTATCCGTCATGGCCTACTCCTCACAGGGACCACTGGCTAGAGCCCACTCCCCACACTGACTGTCGGTCATGGCCCTATCCCCACAGGGACCACTGGTCTTATCCTGCTCCTTACACCTAGCACCAGTCTGCCCGTTCTCTCAATACCAACCTTTGGAAATCCAACTGGTTCATTTAGGAAGAATATGTAAGTTTTGAGTGTTGGTTTCGTTGTTTAAGTGACTATTTGGATTTATTTTAAGTCAAACTAATAATATATAAGCCCCATGAGGAGAGAGCTATCTACCTTAACGCTCTTTCACATTGCCGGTCCAACATGATACCTGGAACAGGGTAGGCTCCACGGTATTTATTAAATGAATGATGTAGCTGGGGAAAGGTAAGCACACCCTAAACATTTTTAATGTGATTGTAGCTATTAACACATATAATTAGTCTAGCTTAAATTTCTTTTTAATATTAAAGAATGCCCTTAAAAAATACAAAAAAGTGGAGTCCCTTCTATTTCATTTGAAATGACTTCTGAAGATTTCTAGTTCTACTGCTGTTTTATATGTCAAATTGTGATCTTTATATGTCAATTGTGAGATATATATATATGTATATATAATTTTATCACAAGATAATGTACAGTAACACACAAAACCAAACAGGTGGCATCTTGCCCTCTGGTCCTTCCTTTCCTGAGAGTCATGAACCCATCACTCAGGAAGTTTGTTTGTCTCAATGAGAAGCTCCCTACAGACAGGGTCCTACTTTGTTCTATGAGTGGCACCGTCACCTAACACATTGCCTAGAACATGGCAATAGATCATCAATAAATGTGAGACAAATACGATGTCTGTCCAGAAAGTATGCAGCCATGCACTATGAAAAACAGAGATGTAGAAAGATACAAGAAACATTGTACATAGGACAATGACCTCAGTCCCCCTCAAAGTAGGCACCTTGGGACCTCACACAGTTCTCCCATCATCATTAGCAACTGCAGCCCAATGTCCCTTCTGCTCTGATAGCAGAAGCTGCAGAACGAATTTTGCCACGAGATGCTTCATGCCAAGATCCTGCATCAAAATCTCGGACACACTAGTGTTTGGAATCCTCAGGTCAGCTTCTAGTTCTCACACTGTCAGTCACCAATCTTAGCTGATTGCAGCCTGTACATGTTCAACATTCTCAGTTGTTCTGGTTGTTGCAGGCCTTCCAGAACATGGATCTTTCAACAGGTTCTGGACCATCTTTGAAGCATTTAGGCCACTCTTTTATTTGTGCTGGACTCATTGCATCACCCCCAAAAGCCTTCTGAATCATCTGAATAGTTTCCGTGGAGAAATGCTCAAGCTTAATGCAAAATGTGATGCAGACTAGCTCAGTGATTTTAAATGCAACAGCTACACAGTACACATGCTCACTCAATGGCATCTACTGCCCCCACTGACTAGTACAGTGAAGTCATCATTGTTCACATGTGCGCATTCCAGTCCACTATCCTTGGCTGCCAGGTTATTGATGTCATGCAAACCTTTCTCATTATATTAACAGTGGTTGGACTTTGTCCAGACATACCTTGTATAGGAGTTATATGGGCCCAGGCAGCTGCTTCTGTCTGGATGCCCTGCCCACTGTGAAATTCTGGAGTCTTTTATTATGTAGGTTAAATCCAACTTTCTCCAAGAAGCGAAAGGACGAAGCAAAAGGCTACCTCTACAAAGTCAGCTAGGCAGCCATTGACCATTCAGAGCTTGCAGGTTAAGCAATCCTTATGCCGACAGGCTCTAAGACCGTACAAAGAAACAAAGCAGTAACTTATATACAAGGCCCACAACTTATGTGGCTTAGCTAATGAGCAAGGGAAACAATAGATGCCTTTCATGGCATTGGAGGAGTGCGTTGGGGGCTCTGAGAAGATTTTACAAGGTTATGAAATATTTCCACGAAGCATTTATGTTCTCTTATCCTTTGGATATGGGTACACATCCATGCATAGTGGGATTTTATCTTCCATTCATCATTACCTAGTACACTGTAGATTTTTTAATATTCAGTTATTTTAATTCAATATGAAATGTTACTCATGACTCCACAAATAAGTAAATAGGAAGCACTGTTGCATATATTCTTTTTTTTTTCAGACTTCGGAATTAATTATGTGTTTTGCTCTTCTTTGTTGACTAGGCTTTGCCATCTTTAAATAAAAGAAAATTGAACAGATCACACATTTGTATTGAGCCTGAAATGTAACCTAAATGGCTTCAACTTAAACACTCTTTGTGTCTATCATATCCTCAAATAGCACAAAAATACAAGTGTGCTGCTTCCAAATCTTTTCATGTCAAGTTTTACATAATGATGGAATTTACTTATGCTTCCCAGAGATCCTAGAATATTCTGTATAAGCAATGTGCAGTATTTCAATTACAAAGAGACCTTCAGTGAGCACGAGTTGAACATTCACATTTACACTTATTTTTGACTGATCCCAAATGCTGGCATCACGTCGTGCTTTATAAGGGGGTAATGACGTCTGCTTTATAGGTGTGTTTTGAGGATTGAAGAAGATGGGTAGCATTTGACAGGACTTTAAGTCACGTGTGCTACAGGCTGGCAGGAGGGATAGCACCAGGGACCAGCCAGGGCTTTGACTGCCCGACACTTAACTCAGCTGCTGTTATGCTGAGATTTGGAGACACAGTTTCTGCATGGCTCCCTCTCAAATGACAAGAGTCTACTTGTGTTACAATCTTCTACTAGGCAATCTTCTAGGGAGGTAATTTTTCATTATCTATGAAAATTAAGATATAGACCCCCTCTGACCAAACAAATCTGCCTCGGGTCATTAATGTCCTAGATCTGTTCACCCCTGTCCTCAAAAACATTACGTTCAGACTCATTTGTAACAGCAGCCAAAAGTCCAGCAATAAGGGACAGGTTAAATAAGGTATGCCACATTCAGTGTCGAGGACAATGCAGCCATGAAAAGGATGCATGGCTGATCTGAAACCAAGATAAACTGGTGACTGAGATGAGTGAGACACGGAACAGTGCAGACAGGACACCTCGTGAGTGTTCCAAAACAAGGGGAGGCATGCCTGTCACACTTGTATGTGAACAGCCTGTCTCAGAAAGGACTCCCAAGAATGCGAGAAGAGGGGTTATCCGTGGGCAGCGGATCTAGAGACTGGAACATGGCGGAAAGCAGTGCCATTTTCACCACATGCCCTTTTGCACGGTTTGAATTTTTTTTGTCCTTCTTTTTTTATTTTTTTAATCATCGTTCAAGTACATTTTTCTGTCCTTTACTCTCATTCCAGCCTACCCACCCATCTCTCCCCACCTCCCTCCCATTTCCACCTACCCCCCTAGTTTTTGTCCATGTGTCCTTTATATTTGTTCCTGTAAACCCTTCCCATCTTCCCCTGAAATTCCCTCCTCTCTCCTCTTGCTGGAAGCAACCTAGGTGCTCATCAGTAAATGAATGGATCAAAAAACTGTGGTACATTTACACAGTGGAATTCTATGCAGCAGAAAGACGGAGCTCCTACCCTTTGCAACAGCATGGTTGGAGCTGGAAAGCATTATGTTAAGTGAAATAAGCCAGGCGGTGAGAGACAAATACCACACGATCTCACCTTTAACAGGAACCTAAACAACAAGACAAAGAAACAAGCAAAATATAGTCAAAGACACTGAAATAGAGGACAGGTTTGAAATTTTTTTTACCATGTGGAAGTATTACACTTTTCATTTTAGAACTACACAATTTTTCCTATGTGATCAACATAGGATCAATATCCACCAACTCTACAGTATGACCAGTAGCAAATACTCACTTCCAGACATCTCTTCTGGGCGAGTGTGATGTTGATGTGTGGACAACGGGCCAGGGAGCCTGGTTTTTCAGAGACAACACACACAGACACACAGACACACAGACACACACGCATTTCAACTGAGTTGTGCACAATCCCTGGATAAGGTTGCTGGCTGACCTGACCGGTCATACTTTTGGGGTAAAGTGTGACCTCCCGGAGGGAAGTTATAAGCAAGAAAGACAAGAACATTTGTCTCAAACAGCCTGGTGAAGAATATATAGTTTAGAGGGTGAGCCAAGCCATGTAACAAACCTTGTATAGCTAGTGCATTAAATTTTTAATAATACACATTTGTTGCTATGTTTCATCTCACAGACATTAATGTAAAAAACACTTAAGGAAAATGTCCATATTTTAAAACATAAGCATGTTGTATAACTTAAGTCTCTAATTATACAAAGATGAATTATTAAATGAAAAATATAATTACATGTTTAAAATGTTCCTGATTGCTCACACTACCAAAACAAACTGTGAATTATACTTTTTAGCGCGTGATTCAGGCACCAGTTTTATAGATTTAATGTCCCTGAGGAATATCAGATGTCCTCAAGATTTGGAATCTGATTTAACTGAAAGATATAGGGAGAAACTTTGTAGCCAGGCAATTCTCCATCGGCTCCATATCTAAAGAGGATCAAAAGCATGCGTTATTCCAGCTAAGGTTAGCAATAATTTATGCTGAATAAATTATCTGCGTTTAGCTCCTTGCAGCCAGGGGCACAGAAAAAGCTATTCAGTGCAGAAGGCTGTGTACCCCAGCATGTACTGGCACGCTGGGGCCGAACCAGGCTGGGACTATACAATTTGATCCCGGGCCCAGTTTGCTGTTGGCTTGGTGCACGTCCAGGTCCCTGGCTCAGCTGTGAGCAAAAGCACCTTCGCAGCCTCTTCCCACTCACCCTGTGTGACCTGCAGTTGTGAAAGGCGGGAAGCCTGCCTTAGAATTAAATGGGGTAATAATGCAGCATTTAGAAATAAAAAAATAAATACAAACAGATCAGGGGGTGTGCTCAAAAAGATGCTACTGCTAAGGTGACGAAATATCATTAATTCTCTAAACTGGAAGGGGCTCCAGATCTAGGGGGTGCTATAAATGGTAGCCAAAACCTTTACACAGAAGTGGTAAGGCAGCCTAAAAAGAGTTCCAGAAAGGTCTAGCGTGAGAATCTCCTTCTGGGAGCTGGAGTTACATGGGGACCGAGAGAAGGCGGGTCTGGCTCACTGTCCTTGTCATTTGAGAGAGCCCAGCCCCTGCACTCCTTTCCGTGATTGACTCAAACAAAGGAGAGACCCTTATTAGGAACACGGCTCAACCTGTCGAAAAGGCAAATGCATTAGTATGTTCAGTCACCTTGCGAGCTAATGACTAGACTCTTTAGAGCATCAGGGATCATTATTTCAGCATATCATCAGTGAACTTTCCAGAAAAGCTAATTAAAGGATCCATTAAAATGCTTACCAGAAACTGAGGGTTTATCACAGAATCTCATTCGCATTTGAAGACTTCGCAAGATTTTCGCCTTGCCTGCCCCCACCACCTTTCATTCCCTTTCCTGTGATCTCTCAAGATGAACAAAATTAATTAGGGAGAGTCTTATTTTCCTTTTATCATGATTTAGGTATCTCATTATTTCCCCCCTTCTCTAATACTGTTGGCTGCCAACCTGGTGTGGCAACCCAAAAGAATCAGAGGCTGACAAATTCTGCCATTTTTAGGTCTTTCAGTAGCCTTTAGTCGGCGTCCTCCAAAGCGGGGTACACACGAGTTGGGGACTGCATTAATCCAATAGAGTGCAGGAAGAAAATTCCTTATCCTCTGGTAATTTATATTTTGTATATGTCTTACAATAAATGAAACACATGAGGACAGCAATACTTATACATCATTTGTAAATAAATAAGCATGAATGGGAGGTGTGGGCACAAAGAGGTTTCACAGGTACAGTGAGCTCTCCAAAGGGACCCGGGCTGGCTTAGAAAGCCTGAGCATCCGTTTAGGACCAGCGGCACGTGCTGTCGACCACCGGCGTGGGCGGCCTGTTGCACACACACCAAACCGCCTAAACCGCCCTGGAAACACACACCAGGTCTGCAAGGAATGGAAGGCCACAGGATTCCACACAGATTCAGAGTCATGTACTGCTGAACCTGGCTCATTTCATATCAGAAGTCTTAACGAATGAGCAAGTGAAATTGCTGAATAGGCCCAGAGCAACACTTTCCCTGGAACTGGGGAAACCACAAAAAATAGGTAGAAAATAACACACTAACCTGTAAGTCCAATTCACCGAATGCACAGCCCACAACCTAGCCTTCCTCTTTCCCCCAAGAGTAAGATTCAAATTTACAGCATCTTAGCTTTTTAACTACCATGTTTTGCCATGTGTAACACACTCCCATGTGTAAGGCACACCCACGTTTTTGGCCCAAACTTACATTTTACTTTTTAATTCAATTGTTTACTTATTTATATATAGAAACAAAACTGATTATCATATTCCACAGTATTGTTTGGCATACAGATATCATTATTGCTTTCTACAGTTATACTCTTTGCATATAAGCATAAATAAAAGAATTTAAAACATTTATATAGATGCAGAATTAGCACTACCCATGTATGATGCACATCCTTATTTTTCCCTCAAAAATTTGGGCAAAAAAGTGAGCATTATACATACAAAATAGGTCATTCTTTTGGATTTTATCTAGTTATAAAATAATATGTCACTACCATAAAAATAAAGAGAATCGGCGTCAAGGATCTTGAATCTCCAGGATGAAGAATCTACTGAGAAAAAGGTACTTAGGGGCGTCACTAATATTATTACTATGTTTGCCCTTTGCCCTGCTTCCGGGAGCCAGTGGCAGGGAAGGACAGGCCTGGGCTCAGGGAGAATGCAGGTGCCACAAGGGCAGGAGTTCATCTGTCCCTGCAGGTCCCCAGGCCCCAGCTCAGGGCCTAGCCGCCGGGAGGTGTTCAGTGTGTACCGGTTAGATGAAGAACCCCCTTGCTCCATGGGATGAAACCCATCTCCTCTTTCTAAAAATAAGTTAGTGAAGAAATGAAAAGCAGGAAAATTAGAAAAGTCAAACAACCTATCTGAGATTCTCTTTCTTCACCCATTCCTTGAACAACAAGTTACGGAGACCAGCTCTGGTCCAGGCCCCATGCCAGGCATGAAGGGCACGAAAATTAACCCAGTGATGACATTCTGGGAGAGAGAAACAAGGAGGGGATGGCTCAAATACAGGGTGCCAGAGTCAACGTGATAAACCTCGCTCCGCAGGCTAGCAGAGCTCAGAGGCGGAAGCCTTCCTGGAGGAGGTGATTTCTGGGCTGGTTGAACAAACACAGTAGTTTCCTCTGGGAAGAGGAATGAGAAAGGAGCATAATAAAAAGGATCTGCAATGTATTCATTCTTTAAAAGGAAAGACATCAAGATATTATAACGGTTGTTCATTCAGAATGGTGAAATATGGGTGTTTGATTTTCGGAGCTAATGTTGTTAAACTTATTTGGGTGGGGGGAATGGGAGGTAAGTGGGAGGTAGCCTAGCAATGAGCAAGTGGTCCTGGGAAAGGCCGTATGAGCAAAAGTACAGGCAAGAGAATTCAGGAGGTTCTGCAGAACGTCTGCCCTGCCTGCCCCGTGAGGATGTTAGCCAAGTCAGGTTAAAAAAAAGACAAAGAAAAATGTGAAAATACTTTGTAAATCACACGGCTCTGTTGTGAGTTTTTAACTCTTTAATATAAGATTGCATTTTCACCTTAGTTTTACTTATATTTATTCTATTACGTAATTAATATAAGATGATTTCATGCAAGTCAAATTACTCTCCACCAGCTCTTTTGAGCCCCAGGAGATATCAATGGCTATTGCCTGTCTTATAATAAGTCAGGGCTAAAAGGGACAGGCACTGTCTATCGCACAGTGGTAAACTTCTGGGGACCAATAAGGCACTAGACATCAAATTCGCCATCAATGAATAACCCCTGACGAGCACACTTCTATGCCAGTCACCTCACAAAAGATCCTGGTGACTTCCTACAATGCCAAAATTTTTCTGAATACTAAAAGTATTTCCCCTACCCTTAATCTTTGCATTCACTCTACTATCAACCATCAGTGGAAAATTGATTTCTGAGGCTTAGTCTATCTTATCTCGGAAGAAGTCAAAGGGAATCCCTATGGATAGAGATGGAAAGAGCCATCCTTTGCACATTTTAGTATGTGATTTGGAAAGCCTAAGAAAACGGACAAATCACAAGAAAAAGAAATGCGTGTCCTGCCGAGTAAACTCAGTCCCTGGAAATTTCCCTGCAGGAAGTTGAAACTGACAGATAGAAACTAGCCCAGTTTCATAATATCACTTCACAAGCTCCCAGTGGAAAAAAAAAAAAAAACGTTCTGAAAGTCTAGCTTTTTCCCTCACAAATATCATAAAAACGACAGACCCGAAGGGGCATTAAAAGGTCATCTTCCCAGCCTCCTGCCTTGGGCAAAGCGGTCTCACCAGACAAGTGACGGCATGTGCTGTTTTGTTGTGCTTCGTGTTTTTCAAACATCCGGAGACATTTCAGTTTCTCGTTGTTACTTGATCAGTGTTCAATCAAGATGTTAGTCATAGAACTTTTAACAGACTCACTGGAGTGTAGACTCATTTTCTTTTGCTCCATTCTCCACGAACAATGAGTTGATGGCTTGTGAATTTTGTATGACATACTTGAAAACAGTGACTGCCTTCTAGTTCCAGTAGTATGGTCAACTGGATACTCGAACCAAATTGTTTGCTACACACAACTAAAAAGGCTTAGTGAATCTAAAATCTATCTTTTAGCCCAAATCCATTTGCTAATAAGAAAGTAAGCAAGCCCTGGCTGGTGTAGCTCAGTGGATTGAGCGTGGGCTGAGAACCAAAGTGTCACAGGTTCGATTCCCAGTCAGGGTACATGCCTGGGTTGCAGGCCATGACCCCCAGCAACTGCACATTGATATTTCTCTCCTCTCTCTCTCTCTTTCTCCCTCCCTTCCCTCTCTAAAAATAAATAAATAAAATCTTTTAAAAAAAAGAAAGCAAGCAATGCTCAGAAGCCAAAATCAGGTAAAAATACTTCCTCTGCTCTGCAAGTTCAGCTGCTGCTCCCGGCTTCCGGAAATATTCTGTAATATGCTGGTGTCTACACTCACTTCTTTTAGTGTTTGTGGGTTGACTCATTTTTATTCCTCTGCTGCCACTTTAATTGGATTAGAGAAGGGAAAGGAGAAAAAGATGGGTGGCCATTTTGCCATGTTTAAGCAGAGAAGGTGGAGTTGAACCTTGAACAGCCCGGGTGATAATGGGTGCCCGTCCGATCGCTCAGACTCTCTCAAACTGCTCTCAGCCCATTTAGATATCTGCTCCTCCCGACAAGGCAGACACTGCAACTTGCCTTGGCTATATTCTCAGGGCCCACAACAAGAGGTTATTTGTTAAATGAATTAAATTCATATAGTTTAATTCTTGATCAAAAGTCATGTCTACCATTTATCTGTTAAGCACCTTGCACATGCCAATACCTGGTCTAAACATATTACAGGTAATATTTTTCTTCAGTGTAATCCTCATGCTAGTGCTATAATGCAGATATTAGTTGTGTTAACAGATGATAAAATTGTGGCTCAACTGAGGTAAGTGAATCAATGACAGATATACAACTAGCTAAAAGGGGACCCAGTATTCACATCGAAATCTCCCTCAAGCCAAAGGCTTTGCTTGTTCCACTTGGCCACACTGCTCCCCACCAAAATCTAACACCAAGAAGGAGTACCAGCAAGATACCTGCACGTGGCCATGACATGAAAGGGCTTACATGCAGAAAACAGGGACCAAACAGAGATGGATGCAAAAGATTATTTGGACCAAGGTGAAATGTGTTGAGTGTTTATTTGAATTTGGCAGTTCAGAGTTGAAGGCTGCTTTTCAAAACTTCATAATGAATGCATTACACAAGTCAGTTCTAACGACATTTTCAAACACATTACCTTGTGTAAGTCACTAACCAAAGCGATCAGAAGTCAACTAGATGTAAATAAGTCAGGAATGAAGGGGTTTCAAGCAATATTTTTATTATGCAAGTACAATATATTTCAGAAGGATATTTGAGGAACTAAGGTGACCAAAAATAGAGAAGTCAAATTCACGCTGATCAATAGTGAATTAAGTATCCCCAGCTGTAAGTATGATTCAACATCATACACATTCCCCTGAAAAACATTTGGACTTGGAACTACCCATTAAACAACATATTCTCATTCCAAAACATATTGAAATATAAGCGGCTCTCCCAACGCCTGCTTTCGGAATGGCTGGATTTTGGCTTTGTTGAAATTACCGCACCCGTGGCTTCCATTTCTTCTGCACACACAATGTGAGGCCCGAATTGTGAAACAAAAACAGAATTTGTCTCAAGGCAAAGGATGCAATTAGATTCAACATATTTTGAAAACTGACTGGAGACGAGCTCCGTGCTAAACATTCCGGCACGTTGAAAGCTGAGCGAGGCATGTTTCCAAACACCGAGGGGGAAACAAATACGTGCGGCACCAGACCAAGCGGCCGTGGGCAGGACTGCCCCGGGTATAGACGCGCATGCGGGCTCACCCGGAGAAGAGGGGGGTGCCGGAACCGAGTAGATGAGGGATACAGGAGCCGGCCTTGGAAGCATGGCGCATCTCAGGCAGCAGAAGCGGGGCTAGGGGACGCTCCAGACGAGGGCTCACGGTGCACAGACTCCGGAACTGGAGGAAGGAAGCGAGTACCACCAGGGTATCAGACATCCATGGCTGGGAGCATGTTAGTGTGCTAGGTCTGCCACACCAAATTATCACAAACGTAGCAGTTTAAAATGACAGAAATTTGCCCTGGCTGGCATAGCTCAGTGGATTGAGTGTGGGCTGCGAACCAAAGTATCGCAGGTTCGATTCCCAGCCAGGGCACATGCCAGGGTTGCAGGCCACGCCCCCCAGCAGCCGCACATTGATGTCTCTCTCTCTCTCTCTTTCTCCCTCCCTTCCCTCTCTAAAAATAAATAAATAAAATCTTTTAAAAAATGACAGAGATTTGTTTTTGCATAGTTCTAGATGCCAGAAGTCCAAAATTGAGGTGTAGGAGGATTGCTTCCCCACAGAGATTCCATGTGAGAATCCTGTTTATGCCTTTCTCCAAGCTTCTGCTGGCTGCTGCAACCCCTGGCACTCCTTGGCTCGTGGCTGCACAACCCCAATCTCTGTCTCCATCCTCATATGGCCTTCATCTCTCTTCGCTTCTGTTTCCCCGCCTCTTCCTCTCCCTTCCCTTCCCTTCCCTTTCCTTCCCTTCCCTTCCCTTCCCTTCCCTCCTCTTCCTTGGACATCCTTGGATTTAGGACCTTCTCAAATCCAGAATAATCTCACCTCAACATCTGCACCTTTTCAAAGACCCTTATTCCAATAAATCACATTCTGAAGCTCATGGTAGACATATTTGGGGGAATACAACTTATGCCTCTACAAGGTATCCCTTACATCAATGTATAACTTAAAAAATCAATTTTCCTTGTGCATATATTTGGTCATAAGTGGAATCAAAAAATATCCACCTGAAACATTGGAAAACATTTATTCGTAAAGGCCTATGTACCCCTGTGCTCACTGTAGCACTATTCACGGTGGCCAAGCCGTGAAAACAACTGAAGTGTCCTCTGATAGATGATTGGGTGAGGAAGATGGGGTTCCTATATACAATGGCATACTACTCAGCCATAAGGAGAGAGGAAATACTATTTGTGACAACGTGGATGGATCTTGAGAATATTATGTTAAGCGAAATAAGTCAGTCAGAAAAAAGCCAAGAACCATATGATTTCACTTATATGCTGGATATAAAACTGAACGCAACAAGTGAACAAACAAGACAAACAAAAGAATTATAAACTCAGGCAGCAATATGGTGGTTACCGGAGGAAAGGTAGGGTCTGGGGAGAGTGAAGGGTAGAGGGGGTCAAAAATATAGCGACAGAAGATGATTTGACTTTGGTGGAGGGCACACAATACAATATACAGATGACAGAATTGTACACTTAAAACCTGTATAACTTTATCAAGCCCTGGCTGGTGTAGCTCAGTGGATTGAGTGCAGGCTGCGAACCAAAGCATCGCAGGTTCGATTCCCAGTCAGGGCACATGCCTGGGTTGCAGGCCATGACCCCCAGCAACTGCACATTGATATTTCTCTCTCTCTCTCTTTCTCCCTCCCTTCCCTCTCTAAAAAATAAATAAATAAATAAAATCTTTTTTTTTAAAACCCTATATAACTTGATCAACCAATGCCACCCTAATGTATGTAATTTTAAAATATTCAAGCAATAAATTCTTAAAGACAATTCAATTACTATTTTTCTGAATTTAATTTTTAACTAGTCGGCAGGGTTCTGAGCTAAGAGCCACGTCCAGGTGACCGATTACTGAGGGAGGCTTTCCCAATCCCACCTCCCCCCGCACGAGAGGAATGCCAGCCATCTGGTATCGCTGCATTCACAGCTGTCCCAGAAATTGGCCGTGAGTAATGCAGCCCCGCGCAACCCTTCACCTCCTGTACGAAGAGGAGAGCTGATCTCCATATTTGAAAAATGCCCTTCAAAATCCTAAGCAACAGACATGAATCAAAAACAGCATTGTAAAAGTCAGGGAAGGAAAGAAAGTCTAAACTAATCCAGAATTTGCTTCATGCACAGAAATATTGAGAAGCCGAGCCTTAAGAAGGAGTTGTGTAGGGCATCTCATAATTGCCTTAATTATTGGATTAGAGGTGCAATTTGACGCTCTTTGGGTGCTGGGTAAAGAAGCCGGTAATAGTATAAAATGATGGACAGGCTTCCAGGCCCCTGCGCTTGTTTTCTGATGCTGTGATTTAAGTGTGAAATTGATCTGAAGTCTGCGCAGGTCTTCCATCAAGTAAGCTCAAATGTAAGCACTGCCATTGCATTGGCACTAATTCGGTACAAAATATCCTTTTGGTGTGCAGAACTCAGATGCGTCTCTTAGACTAGAGAGTCCAATGTATGTCATGCTATCATCATAGCGGTTCTAAACTAATTTAACACCCTGAAGAAGTTAATTAACATCATTAAAAAGTGCATCCAGTCAAGTATAGCATGCGACCCAAATAAATAATTGAATGAACTTTCCTACACCAGGGGTGACATGTTCCAAGGCTGTCCCCCCTCCTCAGACCTGGGCCACAATTGTTTGGAACATCTGACACCAGCCACATTCGATGAGCTTCACGAAGGTGTAAACCTACATGGCAGCCTAATAAACAACTTAAGTTTCATGGCTGACATTGATTTATACATCTTCCAAAGAGATGGTGCATGAAATGATCAGAACAGTCAATAATGCAAGCAAAATGTATGGGCTCGAGATGAGAGAGCCGAAAACAAAATCAATGCCTTCCAGCTATTAACAGCATGCAGCAGAGTTCATAATAGATGGCATTAAACTTGAACAAGTTGCATCATTCACATACCTCCGAGAAACTGTCACTCCGACAGTAATTGCAAGAATAGTACTCACAGAAATGAGTATATATGGCTTTAGCTTGGTCACTGAAGGCATTTTACCAACTAAAAGCTATTTACATGAGTTGTTTGGGGTACATTCTTATTGCAAAAAATTTTAAAGGAGGTCACTAGGCACACCGATAAGTATATTAAGTGCAGAAAATTTAGATAATGAAGGAAGTCAATATATTGCTCTAAACCATCGCACACAAAATAGATGCACAAAGGGCAAAGCAATCGGCTGCAAATGGATGATTTTTTTCCTTTAAAAAGAATGAAATCAACTGGAATTAAGTATTGCTGTCTTGTAATCAACACAGTTATTTCTAAGCCCTAGTAAAGTATTTGGCACAGCCGAGTGGGAGAGCCCACGGGCCTGGAGATCAGGTCGCCCTGTGTTTGATTCACACCTTTACCACCTATTAGCTTTTCACTTAACCTCTCCAGGCCTCTGTTTATTCATCTGTAAAATGAGATTAATTATAAGTACCTTTCTGTGCTGTTGTGAGAACGTAATAACAGATGTTGGAGTCATCCCGGAATAAACCGTTTCTCTCTTTATTGTTTGAACTTGTTTGTCCTCATACCCAATTTCTTGGAGACTAGTCAGTTAACAGAAGCATTTCCAAACCAAGTCAGACCTTCATCATCTCTGTTGATTATGAAAATCATAATATTGAAATGCACAGCAGTTAAATGAGAGACGCAAGTGGGCAAAGTGCTCTCTCGCGTCATTTACGTACTTTCCGGAGAAGGACGCACTGACAGCGTCACTCTCACACAGATCTCGCTCTCCACTTCCTCTTCTTCTGTCCCTTATCCAGGCAGAAGAGGATTCACAGAGTCCCAGCGCACATTTTCCATTTAACCTTGAAGTGGTTTCAAGTATCAGAGGATCTTTCCGAAGCCCGGGCCAGCTGCCCACCGCTTTTGCACCTCGAGAGCCCCAGCCGCCGTCCACCAGTCGTGCCGCAACTTCAAACGCGGCCACACCATTTGGAATCTCTCCAGCTTTTTAAAAAAGTTTTTTTAGGAAGCATGCATTTGTGGAGAGTCACACGGCGCGTTTCTCATGGCAATTGGTGATTTCGATTGCACAGTTGTACAATCGCCTTCTCCCTGCACGCGTGCCAGGGACGACTGTTGGAGCATGTACACATTTTGTTGGAATACTGTCTATGAAAAATGATCATGTGTTAGGAATGCAAATGACTGTGTCTCAGGGCATCAGGGCTGAAATATCAGCTCCGGGCAGGAAAGTGCCCGTGGCCCTCGCCCTGTGGCCATCATTCAGGAATGGAAATAAAACACAGCCTCTGCGGTAGCCGGGGAGGTGCGTCCGCAGCGAGCAGGGGCTGGGAAGCACGCTGCTACTGGGGCGCCCGTGTCCCCCACACAGAACCTTCCCACGGAAGCACGGGTCTCTCCGTGGAGCGCCACAGAGAGCTGGCAGCGGCTGTGTTCGCCTGACTGGACCCTGTGTGGATCAGCCCGTGAGAGTCATTTATGGTCTGCCAACCCACCAAGGAAAGGTTGCAGGGAGATGCCGGTTAGGGCTCCCTGTTTCCTGAGCACCCATGGGTGATACAGCAGTCTCGTTAGAAAATGATAGTCACTGAAACGCCCCAAAATACCATGTTCTGCTGTGTATAATGTGTACTTTTTGCTCAGAGTTTTGAGGGAAAAATAAGGATACACATTATTATACATCGGCGGTACTAATTCCACATCTGTGTAAATGTTTTTAATTCTTTTATTTATGCTAATGCATTAAAGCTGTATCTCTAGAAAGCAATGACGATATCCGTGTACAAAATAATACCCTGGAATACAATAATCAGTTTTGTTTCTATATATAAATAAATAATTGAATTTTAAAAATAAAATATTTTCTTCCTGAAAATCTGGGCCAAAAATATGGGTGCGCATTATACATGGCAAAAATACACTAATGACACCACTAAAACCATGAAACCAAATTACTGGTTTTGACCATTTGGGTTGACTCTTTAAATCAACTCAGGGGACTTTTAAAAAGGAGTATGGGGGGAAGGGGTATGTTTAATAACCTCAGATCTCTCTCTGGAACAACGTCAGGTGTACAAGGGAAAACAGCATACAAGCAAAGCCTTTGGCCTCATGGGGCAGAGAGGGGCGGCCGGTCCCCGAGCAGGTTTTAGGCCCATCACGGTGCCCTCTGCTCCGACCACGCTGGGTCCTCTAGGGAGCTGTGTTGCTCTTGCCCCCAAAGGCTGTCTCGTTGGGAGAGCAATAATAGCATGCATTCAGTGGCAGAATGCCGTGAGAGAGTAGGTAGGGTTGCCCTGTGAAAGTGGACACAGGAACTCAAATTCTGCAGCACTTGAGAGAAAAGAGAGGTTGCTGGCACTCAAACTGCAGGGTCCTCCTAACCAGGCTGCCATATTCGTCAGTCTGCTTGCTTCTGGGCCTCAATGCCATCCTTGTGACTTCGACCGTGTCACTCCCAGCCATGCACGGGTGCCCTGGCTCCCAGCTCCAGAGCCCATCATGAAGGTGGTTGAAGTTTTTCCTCCTCACTGGAGCCGTCCCAGGTGCTCAGGACTCGCCATGCCCGCACCCCACCCTTCCCTACACCATTGCCCCACACCTGTAAGCATCTGCGAAGCCCTTGTGTGTAGCTGACACTGAGGAGAAAAGCAGTTCGGGATCTTCCAGCACCATGTGTAATAGTAGAAATTGATTTGCCCTTCTTCGTATGAACTGTTTAACCCACTCATTATCCTTCCAATAAAGCTCACTTAAAGTTGTCATAGATGTTCATAAGGTCTCGTTGCAAAGTCGTTCACTGACGCCCTGTTTACACTGGTGAAAATTTTAAAATATTCTAAATGTCCAACAATAGAAAATGCTTATAATGGAATATAATGCAACCATCAAATATGGTGGCATTATAAATATTTATGAGCATAGAAGTATGCTTACCACGAAATGGGAAAAAAACACAGAATACTACACATAGACACACACATAAGCCTAAAATGTACATATAAACTATTATTTATATATAAATCCTACAATTTGTGTATATATATATAATTATATATAACAAGATCTATTTATGTTTATATGCATAAAAACTGTCTACCATTGGTGAAGTGCATTCCTATTTTTACTTTATTGCTTTGGTATTTTTCAGATTTTACTTTGATTAAGAAAGCAACTCAAAGATGTTTATAATGACTATTCCCACAAAACCAAAATTTTCCTTTTTATTATGAAATATTTTACACCCACAAATGAGTTTATACAGTAACATAGTAAATACCTAAGTACCTCCCACCACGTTTGCACAAGTCTATTTTTGGACAACGCTGCTTTCCACACAGGGGAGCAAAAGTAGGTCATAGTGCTGAAATGCTATGTGGATTTACCCTCCAGTAACAGGAGGTTTCTTTTTGACATGCTCACGCTCCGTTTTTACCTGCCCAGACTACCTCTAAAAAACCCCCTGTCTCCCAGCCTCTGCACCGGTAATAGTAACATAATGCAGGACAAAGAACCATGATTTTTCCCTGTTCAAGAGCCATTATCTTCCGTGGCGGAGAGCTGGCTGCCGGGCTGGGCCCGAGCCTGCACACCGCTCACCTCCTGATTTACTTAAATCTTTTTGCTTCTATCAACTACAGCAAATGGGGACACTTACAGGTAACAACTGACAATTTGAACAGAAAATACAGAGAAAAGCTGTGCAAAGCAAGTGGCTCAGATTATAGCTGTTGACTTCTAATATTATTTGATAGATGAGGCCACTACAATTATTTCCTGCTCATGGGTTCCATTACTGGAACAATAAGCACACAAAATAAGGGCAATTTCCCAAACAATGTATAGGACCACTTAACTTTCTCGAGAGCCATTTCTGCAAGTGAAGTCCTCCTTGTAAAAGACACAAAGATAATGTTCTGGCAACTTGACACAAGCATTTAGTTCATACCACATTAACTGCCTTTTGTTATTTCTGCCATGCTCTAGTTAAGGCCAAATTGGATATTTTTAACTTAAACGTTTGTTTTAAAATGCAGTCATGGAGTCTACCATTTTCCCTTAAAATAAAAGGAAAAAAAATAGCTCTGACAAAAATCTGCAAACCCCTCAACCAGTGAAAGAGTGAACAAAGTTTCCACCTTAATTTTTTCGTGACTCTTCTTTGCAACGAGCTACCCCAAAATTATTAGAACAGTTTTCATTCTTAAAAAAAAAATTACTTTTGTGGTTTAACCTTACGTTACTATTTAAAGATCAAAAAGCAAGTCTGTAGAGGAAGGAAAAAAGCAATGGATTTTGAAAGACAAAAATAAAAAATAAGATGCCTGAGCAGCGGACTGAATTATGGCATTGGTGTTAACCATTCAGTTTGCACTTCGAATTTGGATCCAACCATTGGATGGAATGAGTTTTGGAAATGTTAGAATTGCTCTAGGAATTACACTTGTCTCCCACACCCACCTCCTTTCCCACCTGGGAGAGTGGAAAAGGAAGGAGGAACTTGATGGAGATAAGAAAATATTTAAATCAGAAAAACCCAGGGTGACTCCTGGTTGACTGTCTTACGATGGCTAAGTCCCCATCAAGGTGATGGCAGAAAGGGGGAGGGGCAGCCTCCAGTAGCAAGCTCCTCTAGAGAGGCTGGCCTGTATCTTCTAGACAGTTTCCACGTGTGTAAACATAAATATTGTTTTATTTTCTAAATAAAAAAAACCTGATTTATTTCTCTATTCATGTTGCTTTGATGCATTTCCAAGCCAGAACACAGGAAAATCTAATCAGCATACAGAAAATCGATTCCTTTGCTTCCCTTCCCTTTTTCATCTCCACTTTCCCAGCGACGATACGCAGCTGACCAGGCTGAAGGACCGGCGGGGCTGGCTCTCCCTTGACTAGATGCTGCAGATGCATTCTCATGGGCACTTCTCCGAGGGATGCCAAGTCCCCTACAACCTGGGTCACCGAGAGCACCAGCACTTGGAGCCGGTCAAAGGCGCGCTCCTCTTCAATAATAACTCGAGAGAGATGGTTAAGTCTGTACAGTTTAATTATAACATTCGGGGGGGGTTTATTATTATTCTTTCTCAGCTCCCGAAGTCTTTCAAGTCTCTTTTAAAAGGGCCTCCTCACAAAAGGTAGCTCCATCCTGGAGAGAAAGAAACTCCGACTCGGCCATGCCACTTCCACTTGGGCATTGATTAGATGTCTTTTTTTTTTTTTTTTTTTAGCAAATTCAAAAAGAAAGGGGACATGATTTAAAACTAAAATAGAACCAGGCACATTGTACAAAGGATTATTTCAAGTAATTCTCCTTGAAACTATAACAAAGGAATGTTTCCTGGAGATTAAATGGACTGTCAGGTAATCAGAAAAGTTCTTTTAGGTTTTTTCCTCGGGAAGAAAAAGAGCACTTTGGATGGATTTTGTTCCTGGCATTTTGTGACACTTTACAGCTTACTCCCTGGTGCCACGCCGATTTATTTCATTATTCATGAGCTCCATGAAGGAAGGAGCGATCTTAGAGGTCCCCAGCTGGACCACGCTAATAGATCCTTTTCCTATCTTCCATCTACTGTTACTTTAATATGGATAAGATTGTTTTATTAATGAGAGCAAATGGGTTTCCTGAATATCAGCCTCTCTTTTGGTCACTCTGGAACCTGATAGACTTGATTAATAGATTTTCCACTTTTTGAGCACCCATGCTATTTTTGACACTGTACTTGAAAAAAAAAAATCGGGACCTAGATGAACAAAAGCTGTACCTCCAGGAAGCTACATTCTCATGAAAGAAGACTGGCCTCCTCCATTACTAATTGATGACACTACAGTCAACTATCAATTATTCATGTGGAGATTATCCACGACACACTTTGTAGAGCATCCATTGTGAAATTCTAAATCCCAAGCTTTCCCTGTATCTCAACTGTAGAGATTTAGGGGATGCAATGTGAAATGCCCCAACCTCCTGTAGATCTGTCTTTATCAGTCAGCAGGTGTGGTACAATGCTAGGCACTGCAGAAAAGGGTGAATTACGTGTACATAAGGGGCAACAGATGCTCATGGGCAGGAGTAGCTAATTCTACTGGTGGAAAGAAACAGGAAAGGGTTTCAATGGGCCAAGGACTCTTGATTTTAGCACTGAAAATTGAGTGGGTGTTGAGGGGTAGGGGAAATGAGAAGACATGGCACACAAGAGTATAAGCAGAGGCAAAGAATTGTGAAGTTCCATGATGCACCATGAGATTTCATGTTGCTGAGTGTGACCATGAGTTGGCAGGCGGCCAGGGGGCAATGCAGTGACTGACAAGAGGAAGACCTGAAAAGATAAACAGAGAAGTGGCCTCACCAGGACCTGTACCCCCTCAGGATATGGCTTTGGTAGCAAAGTAGCTGGGTGTCATCACTAAGATTAGAAATAAGGGAGGAGAGACATTTTCAGGAGAAAGAGAATGAGCTCACTTTCGGACATTTCTCCGCCACAGTGCTGAGAGCCATGCACGGGTTGTGACTGTTAACACTGATACCCATGCCTGCTGTCGGGCTGACGGTCAGCTACAACCTGCAGGTTACTCTCTCACACACCGCCACTCCGTGAGATAGGTCTCCCGTCATCTGTGTGGTTTCTTTAGCCCAAATGCAAATGTACGTGCTAATTCAGAGAGGGAAAATATATCCCGAAATCAAAGGCTGGTTATTTCTATTGCCCAACCTCATTTTCTTTTAATTTTGTATAGTGCTTATTCTTCTGACTTACTCTGGATGGGTAGACAGACATAGGCTATATGCGAGACAACTTCCCAGATCCAGAGAAAACAGCATCAAAGCTAGCCTTAAAGTCTGCTCACATTGATCACAGAGGGAAATGGCACAGAAATGTCACTAGGAAGAGCATATATTCATTCATTGATTCACGCATTCCTTTATTCAACACATATATACTCAGGACTTACTACATGCCAGGCCAATGAACAAGGAATCCCATTAGGATCCTGCCCCCATGGAGTTCACACTCTAGTGGGGTGGACAGACATCAGACGTCAGTGTTTGCTGCTGAGAGTGAAGAAAAGGAAATGTAGTGAGAAGCCTGGGGATGATGACAGCCTTGCACAGATGGTCAGAGAAGTCACCACGAGTAGGCACTATTGGACTGAAAACTAGGAAGGAAGGAAGGAAGGAAGGAAGGAAGGAAGGAAGGAAGGAAGGAAGGAAGGAAGGAAGGAAGGAAGGAAGGAGGGAGGGAGGGAGGGAGGGAGGGAGGGAGGGAGGGAGGGAGGGGAGGGAGGGAGGGAGGAAGGAAGGGAGGGAGGGAGGGGGAGAGGGAAGGAGAACAGGGAGGGAAGAGGAGAGGAGAGGAGAGGAGAGGAGAGGAGAGGAGAGGAGAGGAGAGGAGAGGAGAAGAGAAGAGAAGAGAAGAGAAGAGAAGAGAAGAGAAGAGAAGAGAAGAGAAGAGAAGAGAAGAGAAGAGAAGAGAAGAGAAGAGAAGAGAAGAGAAGAGAAGAGAAGAGAAGAGAAGAGAGGAGAAGAGGGAGAGAGAGAAAGGAAGGAAGGAAAAAGACATGCAGGCCAAGATTGGAGGAGCACATCCCAAAAGAGAAGAGCAGAGTAAGTAGGTGCCCCGGTGTGGCCAAGAACTAGGAGAAACCGCCCTGTGGCTGTAGCAGCACTGGAGACCGACTCGGGGGAGTGGGCCAAGCAGATTACGGAGAGACGTGAGCTAGAGCTTCAGCCACACGGGGATCAAGCCCCAGGTTTATCCCTAATTAGAAACCTCTGTCATGCAACTTAAATTCTCGAAAGCTCTTTTCCCACATCTATCAAAATAATAGTAGTAGTATGTTTATCATTCGAAGAGAAGAGAAAATGAGATAAACTATGCAAAGTGCCTAACCACACAGAAAGAGCTTCATAAGTCTTAGTTCTGACCTTGCACCTTTTTCTGCTTTTAACAGCGATCAGGGAAGCCAGTATGGATTGTGCAGGTAAAAAATATGAGCCTTTTCTGATCTAAATATGCGAGGTCTTCTTTCCCGCAGCTCCTGATTCCCGGAGCTGACCTTCAGAACACCCTCTTCTAGGAATCCTGCCGGCCAGAGGTCAGCGTTGCCAAGATAGATCAGGTGATGTGATGGTGAAAAATGTTCCCATGTGAGCCAGGAGACCTTCACATTCATTTCCTGTGTAACCCTGGCATTTGTAAGCCAAGGTCTCACAAGTTAAAAATAAAACAGTAGCTAACTCTGCAAGATAAATGCTTTTTAAAATCAACAATTACTTTGAGGTCCTTAGAGAAAGACACATTAAAATGCAGGTTATTTTGCTTGATCATCTCCTGATTTCTGAGGGGTCGGGTTCCCAGGGGACAGCAGGGGACTGGAATATGTCTGACCTGCCAACTCCCTCCCAGCCCAGCTCCCCTAACGGCAGACTGAGTCATTTCTGAGATCTTCTTTAAGACCACTCTCCTCCTTGGTCATCTCCCCATCATCCTTCCATCTTCTCTGCATCCTCAGAAGCCCCAAAGAGGTCTGGCCGTGCCCTGTGCTCTTCACCCCTTCTGGGCTTAGCTTCCCCTCTCAAAACTAGAGGCACCTCCCTTTCTCCGTGACTAACCCTGCAATCCCATCTCTTCTCGCCGCACACGGCAAATGCCCCCAAGGGCGAGACACCAGCGTATCCCAGGCCCTCCTGCTGCCTGCATTCGCCTGGGTATCCCTGCTAAAGAGGAGGGGGAGGAAATAACCACCACTCACTGCCACAATGAGTGGGCCAAATGTTTGCTGACTTCTTTTAAGCGCTGGATAAAAATGTAAAAAACAAGTGGGGTTGACCTAGGCACAACCTTTGTCTCCATTTTCATAAACATTCAAGCATCGGTGTTACTTTAATATTTGCTCAATGAAAAGACACATGTGGGACTCATGCAGAATTAGTTGTTCTGTATGAAATCTCTTCCAAAAAGCGTCGACCGTGGCCTGAAGGGTGGCCCCAAAAGAAATACGTTCACGTCCTACTCCCCAGAACCTGTGAACGTTTCTTCATTTGGAAAAAGAGTTTTTGCAGACATAGTTAAGATAAAGATCATGAGACAAGAAGGTCACCCCAAATTATCTGGGTGGGCCCTGAATCCAGTGACGAATGTCCTCCCGAGAGGGAGGCAGAGGGAGATTACACAGAGGCAGAAGAAGAGGCAATGTGTCATCGGAGGCAGGGGCTGGAGTGATGCGGCCATGAGCCAAGGACACCAACAGCCCCTCAAGTCTAGACGACGCATGACATGGATCCTCCCAGAGAGAATGCAGCCCTGCCAGCACCTTGGTTTTGAATCTCTGGCCTCCAGATCCATGACAGAATCGATTTCTGTTGTTTTAAGCCCCATCATTTATAGCAATTTATTACAGTAGCTGATGCACTGCATTTCAGTGAAGTATCTAACATGCCATGGTTTCTTGTGGACGAGGGTTTTCTGCAATGGCTCCCCCCACCAGTGGGCACCTGCATGTGGCCTTCAAAACTGTGGACTCTAGTATCAGAGCCCAAACGTCCATGTTCTGGCAGAAGCACAGGGTGCAGAAGACCTAAGGGAGAGATCGTTGGGATGTACATGTGCTTCAAATCTCAGTCCTAGGAACATTGACAAATTGGCCATTTGGAGACTTGGGATTAACTCATTAAATGCCCACATATTTTAACACCTTTGGGAAGATCTTTCTAAAGTGAGCCTCAAACTTTCCTGCCAATTGGAGATTACATGGACTATAATCAAACGTTTCTTAATGAAAGAACAAAGACTGAATAAATTGAAAATAAATATCCATTCATGATAGGTCATGGATGTGGCTCTATGGGTACACATGTTTATATGGTAAATGATTCCGTTCCTTTCTCCCAACATTTCACTGCCACAGGTCTCTAAGCTACTAATTAATTGACAGTGATACCTGCAAGGGTGATTGAACTAAAGCACAACTCTCCCCTTCCCCTCACACACACACACACACACACACACACACACACGTACACACTCACTCCCTTCATTCCCTGACCAGTCACTGGGAATCCCAGAAAACCAGTGAGTAAGAAGGCCGTGCTGAGAAGTACAGGGCATTCCGACAGTCAGAGTCCCAGCTGTCAAGCAGGGTAGACAAGAGCAGATAAAGCAAGAGCCTCCGTCATTACTGCTTTTTACCTGCAAGGCTGTTTCGGTCTACCTCAGAAGAGGAATGAAGAGGGGGAGAGGTGTTCTGGACAGAGGCCCGTGTCCCCTAAACCTCAGTCTGAGAGAGGCACAGCCAGCCCTCAGCTGTGGCCCTAAAGCAGGGTTCGAATAGCTCACACGAAGACAGAGGGGAGCCCGTGCAGCCTCGGGCCTGCGGACAAAACCAGGGTGTGGGGCACCACGCGAGGATGAATAAAGAGGGGGAACATCCGCGTGCAGAGCCGAGGAGGAGGGTCCACCCCTGGGACGCTCGGCGGAAGAGGAAAGCTTTGAAAAGGATCGACGGAAGGATCCTGAAATATTTTAGAGAAAATTTTTGCACTATGAGAATACAAACAAAGCAGGCTTCTGTGTACAACAAAGAGTAGTGCCAACGAGAGGAATCTTAATGCTTAGAATAGAACAAAATAAGCAGAACAAAGGCCAGGAGAGGCAAGAGGAGAAAAGGGTGCCCCTCATGAGAGGGACGAGAGAGCAGAAGAGCACCTGGGGCCGCCGACCGCAGTGCTTACAGCAACAGGTCGGACGAGGCTTCCGAAAACGTCAAGGGGAGGGGCAGCACGCCCTGGAAGAACGTGAGCAAAACCTGTTTTCCGCGGTGTTTGCTGAGTGCCGGCTGCCGTGGCGGGTGCTGTGCTTGTTACGCGTGAACCATGGAGTCGTGAACCTCCCAAAACTTTGCAAGGGATGAAAACATAGTTTATATTCCAAATATAAAAACCAAAGAAAGGAGCGGGAAAGCACAAAATGACTAAATGCATTGCATATAGCAATACATTTGCAGGGATTAAATTTTCTAATGAGCTAAAACTGGCCTGTTAAGGAAGATAAGAAGAGGGAGGGAGGAGAGGAAGGGAAGAGAGAGGGAGAGAAAGAGAGAAGGTAATATAAATGTTTCCCCAAAAAAGTTAAGAATAGGGAAAGAAATACCAGGCAAAGTTAAAAAATAGATAAAAGCAGGGTCCCCAGTATTAATATCATGTGAAAAAATTCAAGGGGTATAAAATTACCAACAATTTTTGAAAGAACAATTCCATTTCTAATAATTCATCATAAGTAAATTATCACAGATGCATTCAAAGAGGCAGCTCCAATAATGCTCATTGCTACCTCTTTATAATAGAAAAGAAATTGTAAATAACAGTTACTAACAATTAATTGAATAAAATATTGTACACCCACAAGACAATACACAATGTAGCTATTAAAATGTTTTATAAGCAGCTCAGTGGATTGAGCGTGGGCTGCGAACCAAAGCATCACAGGTTCGATGCCCAGTCAGGGCACATGCCTGGGTTGCAGGCCATGACCCCCAGCAACTGCACATTGATGTTTCTCTCTCTCTCTCTCTCTCTCTTTCTCCCTCCCTTCCCTCTCTAAAAATAAATAAATAAATAAACAAATAAGATTGTTTAAAAAAAATAAAAAATGTTTTATAAGCATATTTGGTGACTTGAGGAAATCTTATGATATATTTTACAATGAATTAAAAACAGGTTCCTCATCAGCCTACATTGCTTGAGCTGATCTTTTTCAAAAACTCGTCTATTCATTGCACCAGAAAACACAGTCACAGCAAATGACATGCATTCTTTGATCCCTCTTTCCTCGCTGCATTTTCTTTTCCCTGCTCTGTTGGTTCCCTATCCTTTTGTCAGCAAATAATTTTAAGGTAGCCTATATCTAGACACTTTTAAACTAAAAACTGTCTGTACTTGTTCATGAGATAAAATATGAATAACATAGAAAGTGAAAGGAAAAAAATTTTGCCTCTTGAGCCACTGCTCTCCTCCAATCAGGGCCATCCAAGGGGCCTCCAGCTACCCAACCGCTGGAGATAAACCTGGACATGAACCTGGATCCGTTCCTCTTCCTGATTGCACATCTGCGAGCCTTGTTGCTTCCTCCTCCAAGATGTCTGGTGTCTGTTCCTGCATCACGGTACCACCCACATCCACCACCTCCGTCTCCTCTTTGTGCTGCCCCTGAGGCCTCTGATCCACTTTCTCCGCCCCTCACCTCCAGTCCTGCAGTCTTGGTGCTCCCCAAAAGGAGATCAGGTCTTCTCCCCCTTGCCTAGACCCCTCCGGGGGCTTCTGGTAGCGCTGGCTACCAATGCCATCAGGCCCCACTAATCAGGCGCCTCCTACCTCCATCTTCCTTGCCCCTTTCTCTGTCACTCACTGGACCCCAGGGACCTGCGCCCCCCCCCCACCCACTGCACCCAGCTTTCAGCTCTGCAAATAAACGTGTCTCAGGTCTCTGTGTGTGGGCTGCTCCTCGTTCTGTTCTCTCCCTGAGTGTCACTTCCATCCAGGACATTCTCTGACTCGGCAGTCTCATACACTCTCCCCTAATCATTCTGTCTAAAAACACTTTGCTGTTTTTCTTCACAGCATTTATCACACATTTTATTATTGATCTACTTGATTATTTGAGGAATATGTGTCTCCCCCATAGACTTTGAGTCTTCTACAGACAAGGTCCTGCCTTTTCTACTTCAGTGTATACCCAGCACTTAGTGCAGGGCCTGGCACCAAAAAAAAAAAAGCAGTGCTTTTATTTTATTAGCACTTCCTATACACCAGACAGATTTTGAGTACTTTACATGAACTCGTTTAATCCTCACAACAGCCCTGTGATGTCGGTGCTATTACTGTCACCTTACAGTGGGGGAAACTGAGGCACAGAGAATTTGGTATTTGTTGAAGGCCTCACTGAGCCCAGATTTGAAGCCAGGGCGTCTGACTTCAAGCTTCATCCTGTGAAGTCTGCTGCCCCTCATAGTATAGGCTCAATACATTTGATTCAACAAATCCTTCTACCCCAAAGAACCACTCTTCTTCCGGTTTTCTTGCCATGCACGGATGTGAGGGTAGTATTACTTTTTCAAAATCGGGGTCACGTTCTGTGTACAACTTTTACTTCCACTATGTGACTAATACTATAGGCGTGTTCCCTGGTGGCATGTTTCATTGTACAAATCTCTCTGACCTCATTTAATCATTCTCTTATCGACTGAGCATTTAGAGGTGTGTGACTTAGTCCAGGCTGCTGGAACAGAAGGGCACAGGCTGTGTGGCTTCTGAAGAACAGAAATTCAGGTCTCGGAGTTGAGGGGGCTGGAAGCTGGAGGTCCGGGAGCCAGCGCAGTGAGCTCTGGCGAGGGCTCTTCTGGGTCGACAATGGCCGTTTTCTCCTTGTTTCTTCCCAGGAAGGAGAGAGCGAGAGAGCTCTCCGGAGTCTCTTTTATAAGGGCACTAATGCCATTCATGAGGGCTTCACCCTTGTAAAAATTCAACATATGCAATGGGTCTGGCCCAAATAATGCCCATTTTTATTACAAAATTATTTATTACGAAATCATAAGCATGTAATTCTATAACTTAACAATATCAGACTCAAGCACACCATGTGACATTTTAGGTGAAATGTTCAAATTAAAACTGGCCCTGGCTGGCGTAGCTCAGTGAATTGAGCACGGGCTGCGAACCAAAGTGTCGCAGGTTCGATTCCCAGTCAGGGCACATGCCTGGGTTGCAGGCCACGGCCCCCAGCAATGGTACATTGATGTGTGTCTGTGTGTCTCTCTCTCCCTCCTGTCCCTCTCTGAAAATAAATAAATAAAATTATCTAAAAAAAAAGTCAGCTCTCTTTAAAACAAAAGTTCAAATTAAAACTATAAATTCTCGCACCCATGCTATTTCCCTGCCAACCACACTCAAGCAGGCATTACTTCTGCTAGATCCTTTATTTTGGGAGTAAACAAGCATTCGGTCCTTAAAAGGGAGTTTTATTCAATTTATTGTGACTTTAAATGCCTCCATAATGACATTCTTGAACATAAATATTGTCAAATGCCTTGTGATAAAGTCCATGAAGTAATTTTAAAAATATGCACGTCAAGGATGTTGAAGCAAATTGACTGCCGTACCCAAAGGTTGGAGGGGGCCCAGATCCCCACAGTAATGCCAAATGAGGCCACATATTCATCTAAAACCATGCCAGGTACGCGACTGTCCCCAAAGATACCTGTGGGAACAGAGTGTTTTGTAGCATATTTGGGGTATCTACAAACTTAGGCTCTGATTTAGGTAGTATTAGAGCTGATTTCCATTTCCTTGCTTCCCTGGTTGAAGGAGACGATAGCATCAGAGTTGACATCAAGAACTCGTGCTATCCCAGTACCTGAATAGTACTTAGGCTATTGCTAATTATAAACACTACCTTAGGGGAAGGATTATTAATTGAGATTTAAAATGAAATTCAAGTTTTTAATTATATTCCAAAATATGATGTTACTCTTTTCTTTTCCATGTAAAAACACCAAGCAAAACATACATTTTTACCACCTGCTGCTAGTTTAATATTCTTTCCGAAATTAAACAGCATAAAAAAAGGATTCCCAGAATAGAGACCCAAACAGAAAAAAACAGGCTCTGTATGTGGGCTAGACCACAATAATAACACTAACAGGAAGGTGTGATCATCTGCAGTGAGAGGGTCTCCTTGCTGGTTTCTCTCTGGCATTTCTATGCTCCTGCAAACGACTTGTGGGGTGTTCCTTGATTCCACTTAAGAAACTGCATCGTTTTATTGCATTGCATTCCCGATGGACCACAGTGAACCCTTGGAACTGACATGACAGATAGCTCATCTCCGCATTGGATTATGACGCCAGAGTAAGGTTTAAGAAAGACACCTAAATCCAATATATCCCATTAAGAGGGATACTATAAACCCGCGAACAGAGCAAATTGGAACATATTTCATTAAAAAAGAATTAACTGAAAAAGTGAAAAACGCAAACACTTAAAATAAACATAAAAGAAACAACAGAGATGGAAGGCCATGGAAAATGTCATACCCATTGTAGAACACATTGCCTATTTAAATAACAGTTGCACACATGAAACTTTTCCTGATGAGAATTTTCAAGGACTAGATTGTCAATACTAATTTATTCGTGTGATGAAAAGATACTTACAATACACATAGATCTTACCTATAACATAGGGTTTATAAACACCAAAACCTTGATATTGAGACATCTCCTGAATTTTCAGAAGTACTGATGTTACTTTAAACGTGCGCACAAGCAGGGAAGATCTCTAGCAGTTCTTGAATCACACCATGTCCTCTCATTCAGCTGCTTTCTCCCAAAGGCAGCCCCTCGCAAGTGGGTTCTACAAACAGGAGGGGCCAGGGTGCTCCACTCCCCACCCCGACCAGTTCAACAACCCTCAGGTTGACTCCATAGAACCTAGTTAAAAAACAATCTATCTGGTCCAGCATTTTCACTGTATAATTGAAGGAACAGAGATGAAAGAGAGAGAGAGAGGTCCAGTGACTTGCCCAGAGTCATGCAGGCAGAGCCAGCATGAGAAGTCAGTGGCTCTAGGTGATTGGTGAGAGTTTCCCCTGTAATACAACTTTGCTGACAAAGGTACTTATTCCTATCTTGTTTCAGTTCCTAGTTCCTCTTATTATGAATATGTAAATGTACCTAATTTATGGGTGCTTTTAAAAAGTATTTTAAATAGAAGCCTATTTTGAAAAAAAATTATGAATATGCATGACAAATTTTTTGAGGCTTATACATTCCTGGGACAATCTATCTTGGCATTTCATGAAAAGATGCCTTAACAAGAAGCCACGGAAACTATGCTGAGGAGGAATCTGTGGCATGCAGGGGGGCTTACCCCTCAGATCCAGCCTATTTTAGTGTCCGCAGTTGTCAACCTAGATAGTGGGGAGATTGACCCCTTAAAGAAATAAATTAAGGCTTTTTTCTATAAGTAGATGGCAAAGACAGTAAAATAACATCTTTAGCATGCTGAGAGAAAAGTGACAACCAAGAAATTGATACTTATCCAAAGTATCACTTAAAAGTAAAGACAACATAGAGATACTTGAAGGTATATAAAGATGAAGGGAATATACCAGCCAAGGACCTTGAGTTTTTTTTAAAAAAAAAAGAAGGAAAGAAATCAGCAAGAAAAATATGATCACAGAAGATGTAGAATTTGGGACAAATATGGCTATTAAAATAGCAACTAAGAACTCTAAACTACAGTAACAGTCAACAGTTGGTAAGAATATACATTAAGACCCTGATGTCATGAGACTTCTGGCCAAAATGAGGTGTGGGTAGACATACTGTGCCTCCTCATACAACCAAAAGAAGGACAATAACAAACTTAAAAACAAAAAACAACCAGAACTGCCAGAAAATCGAACTGTATCGAAGTCCAACAACCAAGGAGTTAAAGAAGAAACATTCATACAGACCATTAGGAGGGGTGGAGACAGGCAGCCAGGGCGGAGAGGACTCACAGCAAGGCAGCAGCTGCTAGACTGGGCAGTCCCACATTTACATATAGATAAACCAGGAGGAACAACTGGAGAGTGAGACAGACCACACAACCCAGGGTTCCAGTATGGGGAAATAAAGCCTCAAAACCTCTGACTAAAAAAACCTGTGAGGGTTATGGCATCAGGAGAAACTCCAAGCCTCACAGAAGAGTTCATTGGAGAGACCCACAGCGTCCTAGAATGTACACAAGCCCACCCACCTGGGAATCAGCACCAAAGGGCCCAGTTTGCTTGTGGGGAGTGGAGGAAGTGACTGAAAGCCAGCATAGAGCAGAGCAAGTGGCACTGTTCCCTCTCAGATGTCTTCCCCACTGATAGAATCACAATACAGCGATTTGGGTTGCCCATCCCTGGTGAACACCTAAGGCTCCACTCCTTGCTACATAACAGGCACACCAAGACAAAAAAAAATGGTTCAAATGAAAGAACAGATCAAAGCTCCAGAAAAAAAATACAACTAAGTGACAAAGAGATAGCCAACCTATTAGATGCACAATTCAAAACTCTGGTAATTGGGATGCTCACAGAACCGGTTGAGTATGGTCACAAAATAGAGGAAAAAATGAAGGCTATGAAAAGTGAAATAAAGGAAAATGTACTGGAAATCAACAGTGACAAGAAGGCAAACAGGACTCAAATCAATGGTTTGGAGCAGAAGGAAGAAATAAACATTCAACCAGAACTAAATGAACAAACAAGAATTCAAAAAAGCAAGGAGAGGCTGAGGAACCTCCAGGACAAGTTCAAACACTCCAACACCCAAATCATAGGAGTGCCAGAAGGATAAGAGGAAGAGCAAGAAATAGAAAACATACTGAAGGAGAACTTCCCCAATCTGGCAAAGGAAATAGACTTTCAGGAAGTCCAGGAAGCTCAAGAGTTCCAAAGAAGTTGGACCCAAGGAAGCACACACCAAGGCACATCATAATTACATTATCCAAGATTAAAAATAAAGAGAGAATCTTAAAAGCAGCAAGAGAAAAGGAGACAATTACCTACAAAGGAGTTCCCATTAGACTGTCAACTGATTTCTCAAAAGAAACCTTACAGGCCAGAAGGGGCTGCAAAGATGTATTCAAAGTCATGAAAGGCAAGGACCTACATCCAGGATTTACTCTCTGCAGCAAAGCTTCATTTAGAATGGAAGGGCAGATACAGTGCTTCCCAGGTAAGGTCAAGTTAAAGGAGTGCATCATCACCAAGCCATTATTATATGAAATGTTATCTAAGAAAAAGGTTTTTATCTAAGAAAAAGAAAATCAAAAATATGAAGAGAAAAATGACAACAAACTCACAACTATTAACAATCAAACCTAAAAAAAAAAAACAAAAACAAAAATGAACTAAGCAAACGACCAGAACAGAAACAGAATCACAGAAATGGAGATCACATGGAGGGTTATTGCATGGAGGGGAATGGGAGTGGGGGAGAGAGGGGAAAGGTACAGGGAATAAGTAGCATAAATGGTAGGTAGAAGATAGACAGGGGGAGGTTAAGAATAGTGTAGGAAATATAGAAGCCAAGGAACTTACATGTATGACCCATGGACATGAACTAAAGCGGAGAATGCAGGTAAGAGGGGATGTACAGGGTGGAGGGGAATAAAGGGGGGAAATGGGACAATTGTAATAGCATAATCAATAAAAATATATTTAAAAAACAATTTTTAAAAAAGACCCTGATGTCACTGAAAGAAGGAAATGCTGAATAACTACAGACTTTGTTTGTTTGTTTTTACTTACTGTTTAAAATAAATTTTATTTATTTATTTGAGAGGGGGGAGAGGGAGAAAAGGATGAGAACCATTGATGTGTGAGAGAAACATTCATTAATTGGCTCCCCTTTGCATCTTGACCAGGGACTGAACCTGCAACCCAACCATGTCCCCCAACCCAGAATCCTTTGCTTTGCCAGGAGGCCCCCAACCAAGCCACACAGTCAGGTTGTTATTTATTTATCAGTAAGTATAAATCCTGGAGGGGTACAGCATTGCATGGATTCTGTGTCCAATGGCCTTAGCAGGAAGGTTGCTTCGGAATTTAGCACGAACCATGCCACTGCTTCCATGAGCACGGGTTACCTTTCTCCAGGTGACCCTGGTTCTGTTTGGTTTACCACCAGGAGTCCCTGTGCTGTTCTTTGCTTTGTACGCATAAGCACATCTTTTTCCTAGATAGAATTCAGTTTCATCTCGAACATAAACACCTTCAATTTTAAGAAGAGCTGTGTGTTCCCTCTGGTTCCGGAGACCCCGTTTATAGCCAGCAAAAACGGCCTTGGACCACAGCCTTCCAGACATATTTGTTGTCGCAGAAGTTCTGCTCCTGGCAGGCACCACAGGCTTCAAGATGGCGAAAAAGAAACTTTGTTTTTCTAAAAAATAAAATAGTATAGTTCAGTACCTTTCAGATGAAGAGCAACCTAAAAGTATTTTTGCATCTTCTAAATCATCAGAAGAAAATGAAATATTAAAACCTATTAACACAAGCCCTGGCTGGCATAGCTCAGTGGATTGAGCGCAGGCTGCAAACCAAAGCATCGCAGGTTCGATTCCCAGTCAGGCCACATAACTGGGTTGCAGGCCACGGCCCCCAGCAACCGCACATTGATGTTTCTCTCTCTCTCTCTTTCTCCCTCCCTTCCCTCTCTAAAAATAAATAAATAAAATCTTAAAAAAGAAAGAAAAGACACTTACTTAAAATTTTAAAAAAAATTATTAACGCAACAAAAATCAAGGAAGAAGAAAAGGAGGCACAGAAAACAGTAAACAGGAAACACAAAATATGATGGTAAAAATAAGTTCAAATATAGAAGTAATCATGCTGATTGTAAATGAATTAAGCTCATCAATTAAAAAGGTTTAATTGGTCTTTTTAATCCAGCCATATGCTGCTTACAAGAGACATACCTAGAACAAAACCACACAGAAGAATAAAAATGGAGGGCTGGAAAACATATAGTATTTAAATACTAGACAAAAGAGTCATAGCAATATTAATACCAAATAGATTTAAAGTCCAAAAAGCATTAAGACAAATAAATTAAGACAGTATATAATAACAAAAGACATAGTCCAACAGGAAGATAACAAGCATGACAATATCATACTTGTCATAGCTTTAAAATATATTTATTAGTATATTGATAAAATATTGATAAATGCATAATTACAAAGGGAGGTTAGTACTAGTCAGATCATGAGAACCCCACATCACAAAAGACTGTATCATCTTCTCATGAACACATGGAACATTTACAAATATTGGCATGGCACCTGGATTTCACAGAACTTAGATCATACATGTCATCTCTGATCATGATATAATTAAATTAGAAATCAACATGGCAAAGTAGCAAAAACATAACAAAAGCATGTATTTAGGTACCTTAAAATGAATTCTTAAATAAAGTCTGAGTTACCAAAAAATTATTAAATATTAAAACATGATGTGAATGAAGCTAAATCACTATTCAGAGATGACTTTATAGCATTTAAACTCATTAATAGAAAATAGAAAAATTAAATAAATGTTCAAGTTAAGAATCTAGAAAAATAACAGAAAAATAAATCTAAAAAAGGAAAAGCAGGAAAAACTAAGACTGTAATAAAGAAACAAAAGTATAGAAAATAATAGAAAGGATAAATAAAATCCAAAGCTGATTCTTGAAAAAAAATCTAATAAGTAGACAGATTTTTAGGAAGTCTGATCAAAAATAAAAGGTAATAAAAAGAGGGACAAAAATATTCAGTAGATGTTAAACATCAGAAGAGAATGCTGTGAACATTATATAATAATCTGAAAGCTTAAAAGAAATAAATATGTATTAGACAAACATAAAATTCTAAAACTGATCCAAGAGGCAACAGAAAAGATAAATAAACAAATAATCATTGGAGAAATTGAATATGTAATCAAAAGACACTGGAGCAGAATATTTTACAGGTGAATTTACTCCAACCTTCAAGGAACAAACAAACAGGCAAAAATCTGCCTTATCATCCAGGCAGATTCTGAAAACAGAAAAGCAAAGCAAATTACCCAAATCATTTTATGTAGTTGGTGAAATCAGAACACCAAAAAAACTGGGTAAGTCAGTATAAGGAAAGTTATATAAATGGAAACATAAATGGAAAAACTAAACAAAATACCAGAAAACTAATTTCAGCAGTGTACAAAATAAATATTAAAAGTAATTGTTAATCATTTTAGAACATCATGTCCAAGTAGATTTATCCAAGAATTAAAAGATGGCTCAATATCAGATAATTCTTTAATATACTCATCATCTGAAAAACTATTAATATATATCATTTTAAGGGATTTCTTTTTGCTCAGTCATATGGTAGTTCTATTGCAAATTCTTTGAGGAGCTTCCATACTGTTTTCCATAGTGGCTGTGCTAGTTTACTTAAGGGATTTTAAAGGAAACCACCATCTCAACAGGTGCAGACAAAGAAAAGTGACAAAACTCAATGCTAATCACTGATTGACATGCCTAGCAAACTAACAAGTGACTTGTCTTTCTCACAAATGGCTTTTATTAGGAATTTGCACAAGAATCATACCTAATAGTAAGACTTCAGGAGCATTTACATTAAAATCTATAATTCTTGTTACACAAGTTACTATCACCCCTTCCATCCCGTATGTTATGGAGAGCCTAAAACTTCAGTAAAGCAATATACTTTATAAAATTTGAAAATAAAAAATACAAAACAGTTATTCACAGATGATAAGACTTTGTCCCTAGAAACACCAAAGAATATACAGATAAATAATTAAAATAAAATGTTTTTAGAAAAGTTCTTGGGCACAAAGGTCAGCATGAAAAATTAATAATATTTCTTTACACTAGGAATATCCAGTTTGAAATGTAATGGGAAAAAAACATTCAAAATATCAGTGTATATTTCCTATGCATTTCTAGGAGTAAATCTATCCAAAAATGCTAGAGGTCCCTATGCAGAAAATTACAAATACTCATTGAAGGATTAAGAGAAAACATGATGAATTGTAAGGTTAAATACTTGAATTATTTGTATTATTCTCAAATACATCAAAAATTTCAAAATGAACATACCAAGCTGGGTTTACCATGGAACACTACAGAAAAATCCCTGCATTTGGTCTTTATGGAAAACCAAAGGCCTAGCAGAGGCAAGAGAGTTCTGAAGCATAATTAAGATAGAGGACTTCAAGAAAAAGTATTATATGTCAATAATAACAAGAATTATTATAAAGCTACAGTCACCAGGAGACTGGGGTATTTCTGTATGGATAGACAAATGATCCCATTGAAAAGAATAAAGCATCTAGATGCACAAACATGCCTACGTGGAAACTGGGTACGTGGGAGGCGGGGCTGCGGAGATCAATGGGGAGAAGCTGACTGGCCAGTAAGAGGTGCTGGGATGATTGACTGCAGCTTGGCAGGAGGAACAGATGTCTGCCTCATGCCGTACACCAAGTTCAGTTCAAGGCGGTTAAACATCTAATGTGGAAAGCAAACCCCTAGAAGTTTTAGAAGAAAATATACAAGTAGACATGCATAGATATGAGAGAATTTCTTACACAAGATAAAAAAATACAAAACAGAAGAGAATACAATAAAAAACTGATGAGCCTGATTCTATCAAAATACTAACTTTCGTTCAATAAAAAAGCAGGATAAAATTAAAAGGCAAGTCATGGATCGAAAGAAAATATTTGCTTCATATAATTGACAAATGATTAGGAACGAAGAAATATAAATAACTCCTCCAAATCAAGAAAACAAACAAACAAAAAGACAATCTAATGAGATACAAGGAATGGGAAATCAGCAAAGAATATGAATATGTAATTCACAGAGGAAGAAAACCAAAAGACCAAGAAATACATGTAATTATATTAAACTCACTAGTAATCAGGGAGATACAAATTAAAATAACAATGAGATATTATTTCACTCACTTCAGAACGGCAAACATTTTACAGTCTGACACACAACACTGGTAATGGAGGGTGTCGGAAGACAGGACTCTCATAGTCTAGTAGTGGGGATGTAAATTCTTACCAACCTCTGAAGAGCAGTTTGCACGTATCCATGCCCCTGATGGAGCAATCCATGCCCCCACCACCGCTACACCTTGAGACAGCTGTTCTCAAACTTTACGTCAGAAGCTCTTCACATTCTTAAAAATTATGGAAGACCTCAAAGAGCTTTTATTTATGTATATCTATAAACATTTATAATATTAGACTACAAAAATGAGAAATTTTAGCCCTGGCTGGCGTAGCTCAGTGGATTGAGTGCAGGCTGGGAACCAAAGTGTCCCAGGTTCGATTCCCAGCCAGGGTACATTCCTGGGTTGCAGGCCAGAACCCCCAGCAACCGCACATTGATGTTTCTCTCTCTCTCTCTCTCTCTCTATCTCCCTCCCTTCCCTCCCTTCCCTCTCTAAAAATAAATAAATAAAATCTTTAAAAAAATTGAATTTAAAAAGAAATGAGAAATTTTAGAATACTTATTAGTTTTAAGATAACAATAACATACTTATTACATGTCAAGATAACATTTCTGTGAAAAATCACTGTATTTTCTAAAACCAAAATATTAGCGAGATGTTTTGCAAATCTCTTTACTATGTGGCTTAAACATAGCTGGATTCTCAGATCTGCTTCTGCATTTAGCCTGTTAAATTATGTGTTGTTTTGGTTGAAGAAAATGTAGCCTTATACTTGAAATAGATCATTTACCCATGCATAATTTTGTAACATCGTGGACTGAGCATTTGGAAAACACCAGGGTACTGAGTTGTACAGGTCTTCCAAATGAGGACACCCTTCATTTTACAACATCAACAATTAATGTTCTTTGTTAACCTTATGACTGATCCGTCAGAAAAAAAAGTCTTTACATATTAGGAAATGTCAAGTTGGTGGTGGCAATGTTTTCCAAAATTCTCGGTTTTGCTTGAAAACTCAAATTTTATCTTTAAAAACAAACACTGCCAGTATTTTTCTTTGAAGTGGAAGGCTTGCTCCATTCATTTGCGAGAAGGTGTCCGCCGGGCGCCCGCTAGTTTATCTGTCAGTAGCGTGTAGCCATCATGTGCCTGTCCATCATGCTTCCACGTCAAAATGTGCTTCACGAGCAAGCAGCTCAGGCAGCGTGCAACTCAAGCACCGGGAGGGCGCGGCAGAAGTGCTCTGTGCACACACACTCCCCACTGTGCACCCAGAATCCTCAGGCATCTGTTCAGGAGTTGAGATTGAATAAAAGGAGTAATGTTATTAAACACTTAAATAATTTTATTAAGCGCTTAGTGCTTCACCAAGGACATTCTTAAATGAATGGCTTTTTCGTATCCGGGAGTGTGTGACGGAGAAGAAGGCAAGGACCGCCAGCCCTGGTTGTCCCTCGGCTCTCACTCACGCCAAGGCTGCAATGGCTTCTCCGAACATTGTTTCTCCCCGTCAGGGCACATATCAGCACAGCGAAAAGACTCCTAGCGTCTCAGGATCATTAGGAAAATAGTTTCTACCTTGAAGGCCTCCAGAGTGTCCATGAACCACCCTTTGAGGATCACTGCACTAGAGAAACTCTTACACAAGGGCACAAACAGGCATAATAGTTTCACGTAGTAAAGCAAAAAAGCGGAAATAACCCAAATGTCCATCAACAGGAGAATGCATAAGTAAAACAGTGTGCAGTCACTTGATGGACCGCTAGGCAGCAATTAACACTGAGTGAACTAAAGCTGTATCCATCAACATGAATAATTCTCATAATGGTGAGCAGAAAGACACTTTGCAGAAGAATACATACAGTATTATGCCACTAATAAAAAGTTTAAAACTTTGAAAATGCTATGCTAAATATTATCACATAGTTTATGATTATACTATAGTAAAAGTACAAAAACATTTATGAAAATGATAAATATTAAATTCAGGATAATAGTTTAGGGAGGAGAAGAGGTAAGATTAAGGAGGGATTTCTAAGGAAGTTCCATTGCTTTAGGTTTTATATAACTAAAAAATACATCTGAATAGTATGGCTTCATGTTAAGACTTAATAAAGATGTGTGTTCAGTATATATGTATTCTTTACATTAACCCCTATTTGTGTGTCTTTGAAATCTCTCATAATTTAAAAAATTATGTTTTAAAAATAAATTAATTCTAGGTTTATGAATTTTTGAAGTTTTTAAAACATTTTATTGTTGTTCAATTACAGTTGTCCCCATTTCCCCCCGTTACTCTCCCCTTCCCTACCACCCCCACCTTCCACGTCCAATCCTCCCCCCAACTGTTGTCCTTGTCCATGTGTCCTTCATACGTGTTCCTTGACTTGACCCTTCCCCTTCTTTCCTCCATTGTCCCCCTCCCCCCACCCCCTCCCCTCTGGCCACTGTCAGTTTGTTCTTCATTTCCACGTCTCTGGTTCTATTTTGCTGGCTTTTTGTTTTGTTGATTAGATTCCACTTATAGGTGAGATCATAAGTTATTTGTCTTCATTGCCTGGCTTATCTCACTTAGCATAGTGCTTTCCAGATCCATCCATCCTGTCCTGAAAGTTAGGAGCTCCTTCTTTCTCTCTGCTGCATAGTGTTCCATTGTGTACATGTACCACAGTTTCTTGATCCACCCATTTACTGATGGACACTTAGGAGGTTTCCAGCACCTAGCTATTGTAAATTGCACTGCTATGAACATTGGGGGGCTTAGGTTCTTTTGAACTGGTGTTTCAGGATTCTTAGGGTATAATCCCAGGATTGGAATTACTAGGTCAAAAGGCAGTTCCATTTTTAGTTTTTTGAGGAAATCCCATACTGTTTTCCACAGTGGCTGCACCAGTCTGCATTCCCACCAACAGTGTAATAGGGTTCCCTTCTCTCCACAATCTGGCCAGCACTAGTTATTTACTGATTTGGCTAGGATGGCCATTCTGACCAGTGTGAAGTGGTACCTCATTGTGGTTTTAATTTGCATTTCCCTGATGGCTAGTGATACTGAGCATCCTTTCATATGTTGCTGGGGCCTCTGTATATCCTCCTTGGAGAAGTGTCTGTTCAGGTCCTTCATCCATTTTTCTTTGTTTGTCTTCTTGGTGTGGAGTTGTGTGAGTTCTTTATATATTTTGGAGATCAAACCCTTGTCTAAACTATCATTTCCAAATATGTTTTCCCATACTATTGGTTCCCTTTTCATCTTGCTTATGTTTTGTTTAGCCATGCAGAAGCTTTTTATTTTGATGGAGTCCCATTTGTTTATTCTTTCCTTTATATCCCTTGCTCTGGGGAACATACCAGTGAAAATATTGGTGTGTGGAATATCTGAAAATTTCCTGCCTGTGTTCTCCTGTAGGACTTCCATGGTGTCATGACTTACATTTAAGTCTTTTACCCATCTTGAGTTTATTTTTTATGTTTGGTGTAAGTTGGTAGTCTATTTTCATTTTTTTGCATGTAGCTGTCCAGATCTCCCAACACCATTTGTTGAAGAGGCTATTTTTACTCGACTTTATGCTCCTGCCCACTTTGTCAAATATTAATTGGCCATAGAAATGTGGGTTTATTTCTGGGCTATCTATTCTATTCCATTGATCTATGTGTCTGTGCTTACACCAGTGCCAGACTGTTTTGATTACAGTGGCCTTGCAATATAGTTTGATACCAGATATTGTGATCCCTCCTACGGAGCATCCTCTCTGCTTTTAAAATAGCCATCAATAAATATAAAGTTTGATTAAATTGATGTTCCTTAAATTTACATGCAGAGAAGAGTTTAAATGTTTTGAATGTACAAGTTATACTGGCAAAGAACTTGTCTTCGGAGATTGGCAACAGACATTTCTCCACATCACCAGAGAACTCTGCACAGCTGAGGAGAAATATCCTTAGGACAATTACCAACATTTTACACTATTCCATTATTTATCCCAGCCCATAGCCTGCTTGACTATTTGTGAAATTCACTATGATTAACTCACATTAATGATGTGAAAGGGGAAAAAGAGCATTTTGCAAAGGGCAATGGGTGAGGGGGCAGGGAGAAGGGAGAGCTGTCATGTGTGGAAGGAGGGCCTGGTGGTGGACTGTGTACACTGTCATGCCGTGTTCAAGCCCTGCAAACCCACACAGCTATTAATAGGAATTAATCTCCTTTCATTTTGTAATTTAAATTCAGTGAACTTCAATCTTCAGTGTAAAGTCTAAACTGTCTTCTAATTAAGAAACTTTTGCATATTGATTTGCCACACATATTATTTTTTATTCTTAAAAAAGGTTGTATTATATTCTTTAAATATTATTAATGACTTCTTGATTAACTGAGGAAAGAATAAGCAACCCTTCTGATTCTCTTTCTTATCATTCTATCTATTCCCTGTTTCATTATTAATAGGACAGTTCCCAGAATATGGGCAGAAAAGGGAGAAGGAAGTTAAACACAATTATAGGAATTCTACTACGGAGTTTGACATGAGTAGAAGTTGAAGCTATTAGATATTTTAATTTTATGATAACATATCGATTTTATGTATTTATTCTGTCTTACACTATCCCAGCAATTAATCTATAGTTAATTATGGTACTAAGTATTCCATCATAATTACAAACACCCTGGACATTATTGCTCACAAAAAAACTCATATTAAAGATGGAATATTTAAGATGTGGGTCAGATGGTGAGGCGCTCCATAGTCTGGCTCAAACCAAAACACCCTGGATACCGCAATGTTCCTTCCCCGTTAGTTAAACGCTAGTCCCATCAGTATGCTTCTCATCCACAGCGACTCAGGAAGAAATGGGGCAAATGAGATTGCGGGGCAGGACTGCACCGGGTCTGATGGGAAGATGTATATTAAAAAGTAATTGTCAAGGTAACAGGATATTTAAAGTGACTTTTGCTGGACTCAAAGCTAAGGACAAAGATAAGTCATACACATGCACACACACGTGCACAGAACTGAAATTGGACCAGATAAGTCCTCAAGGCTCATTAAGAATCAGCCAACCTAGTTTTCACAAAATAAAAGGCTAGTGAGAGTAGAGAAGGCTCAAAAGAAATGAATGATCCAGCTGGGTTGGGACCAAAACGATGCGTTGTCCCTCTGTACGTAAAGGGGGCTCCAAGAGGCTGTCTCGTTGATGTGGGGTTTGTCCCCAAAAGGGGAACTGGCATCTCCTTACTCTGGTTGGGCATCTGCCTATGTGGAGAGCTTGCTGATCTGCCCTCCATGGAGTGGGGAGAGGAGAAGAGAGGGGAGGAGAGGAGAGGAGGGGAACGAATTGGAGAGACACCAAACAGCAAGGCAGGAAGGGGAACCATGCCGAGAAGCAATCTGTTCTCCACCAGTTGGTGCGGCAAAGATGCAGGGCTCTTCCTTACCTGGCACCAGCGCAGGGGTCACACTTGCGCTGTGCTGCAGACGGACCATGCAAGGGCTGGCCTGGCCAGCCAGGCAACGTCCACTTTCAGCCAGAGGCCATGGGGCACTCCACGGGAGCAGGGTCTGGCAGTGGGTTCGAGAAAGAGAGGACCTCATATAAGAAGATCTGCAGGGTAGGGATAAAGCCCTCAGAAAAATTCATACCCCAGGAGAAAGTGCACAGTGTTGTGTTGTGTTGTGTTGTTTTGTTTTGTTTTGTTTTATTTTTAATGAAGCCAGTGGCCCCAGTAGAGCCCAGAGAGAAACCCCAGCTGGGGTCAGAGACCCAGGATGACCTTTGTCAACTCTCCTGTCTCCTTCTCCCGCCCCCAACCCAGAGGAGATGAGCTCAGGGGACGAGGGGGGGGCGGGGGGGAGCAGTGAAAGAGGAGGGGCCCCTACACCTCTCCACTGAAAAGCTTCAGTCTGACCTGAAGTGATGGGGTGAGGGGGGGAGGATTAGGTGAGAGAGAGGAGGGAAGAACATGTTTTGAACAGAACTGGTGTGGATTTTTAATAATCAAAGGGATCAGATATAGAAGAAAATCTGCCTGAGATGGAATTAAGGGATAGAACTGGAAGAATCAAAAAAAAATCATTGATTAAGGTAATAACTGAAATAAACAAAACAAAAAAAAATCAAATGTTTTTTTTTCCCATACCTTTACCAAGTTCAGACTATGTAATAAACTGACTGCATAGGTCAGCTGAGTGCTGTGAGATAAGCCAGAGTGATGTGTAAGAAGACAGGAGGGGTCTGTCCAAGGAAGAGAAGTGCAGGGTGAGGAGGAATTCATAAGGCAAAGTGGGGGGGGGGGGGGTAGGGGGGGTTGGAAGTGAGGAGAGAGGAAGTCAGGAAGCAGGGAGGGGAGGAGGGAGAAGCAGCAGCAACTCTGAGTAGCCTTGGGGAAGAGGCTGCCACGTCGCACTGATGCCATCAGATGGACCACATTAGACAGGGTGACCATCTGCTTACTCGTGTCTCTGTTTCTATCCTCCTCTGCACCCCTGTACCACCTTCAGCCTTAAAAAGAAGAAACCACTCTCAATGCCAGTTTTTGAAACAAGGCTGAGTTGGAGTGAGAAAGCGTTATGATGCAAAGCACAAACTCTACAGCCAAAATGCCTGAGTCCAAGTCCTGGCTCTTCCATGTAGCGGCTGGGTGCTCAGTCTCCTCATCTGTAAAATGGGGATAACAATAGTACCTTCCACTTAGGATGATAGGAAGGATCAAATGAGGAAGCTAGAATAATGCCTGTTGTTCACCAGAAGTGCAGTAAATGCCATCAAATGATTCACTAGGCTAATGAACATGAATGTCCTTTAAAAACTTAAGCCACAGAGTCTAAGGCATTATCACGATTGAGTTTTTTTGATTCTATCTAATGCCACGAGGCAAGCGTCTCATGGCAGCACACTTTCTGGAGGAAAACATTAAGTGTTCGTGGGAACACAGGTGTCGCACAAAACTCAGATGGCAGAGAGAACTCCTTTGAGAAAACTTCCAATTTCCCTGACAAGAAATGTATTCACATAATCATTTTAAATATTTTCAATATAGGAAGCATAATCAAACACATAAATACATATATAATAGCCAATAACTTAGAGCTGGTGCAAAAAATGCATTCTGAGTAAGTGTACATAGTGAATATCATCCACAAATGGCCTTTCGTGTTAGCATTTTATTGCTAACCTGGTATCAGAGTTACTTGAATTATAACTAAGCACATAGTAGGTGCTTGATAAATCTTTGTTGAGGATGAGGATGACAGAAATTCTGTATATTCAAGAAGGGTTTTTTCCCCCTCAATGACTGATTTCTTTCAAACTGGTGTCTAAGTGTGTTTACCTCCTATACGAGTCCAATTTTGTACCAGGCCACACTGAATCGCTGTCATGAGCAACCTAAGGACAGAATCATCATTTACTTTCTTGTTAAAAATAAAGCTGTGTGGTGAGTTTTGAACAAATCCAATGCAGGAATAGATATTCTGGGTGATTCAGCGCCACTCCATCCAATCCCAATGCCACCGTATTGGAAAGCCAAGTGAGTGCCATCATTCACTTACACCTTCAAAACCTGCAGGTTGTTTCACATCCATTTTCCTTTTTCCTTAAATGGCAGAAACTGAAACCTACTAATCAATGCTTTCTTCCGCCACTCTCAAGGCAAGGTGTTGAGTCTGTAATCCAAGTGTCACCAAGTCACTGTCACTTTATGGTGCCCCACTGCCTCCGTTAGGCACTCAGCCTCAGCGACTTGGAATCAGCCCCAGGAAGCCCTCCCAAACAACTGGAAAGAATAGGAATGAAATTGGAAATTTAATAGCAAAAGTGTACATTTGAACCTACCTACTGCAGACACACAACCTCTTGCCATTTGGTACATGTTTAAGTATGGTGTCTTGTAAAAATGATATGGCCCCAATCTACAAAAAATGGAGAAGGGGACCCAGAATAAGGGAACTTCAAAGTGATATGCAGGTTATGTCTATAAGATTGCAAGAGGGAGGGAGGGAGGAGGGAGACAGAAGCAGAGAAGGATAGGGAGAGGAGAGATGATGGATGATAGATAGATAGATAGACAGATAGATAGATAGATAGATAGATAGATAGAGATAGATAGACAGACAGATAGATGTAGGTAGATAAATGTAGGTACATACATAGATAGATAGACCAACATGATAGATAGCATACAGATATATTTTTAGATGAAATTAACAGATGTGGGCACCAGACTTAGAGAGGAATCAAAAGCCCAATTGTATTACAAGTCGATTCAAAAGTATTGACTGATTCAGTCTTGGGGTCATAAGAACATCCAGGTAATACTAACAATAACGTCCATTCATTTACTACAGTTCACTCTGCCAGACACTAGGCTCAGCACCTCACCTGTGGGCTTGGTAGGGATCATACCATCACTCCTCAGAACCTTCCCAACTATGCAGAAAGTCCAAGCACCTCCGAGAGAAGGGAGACACTCAGAGGCATGAGCTGACACACCTTGGTAAATAGGGTTCAGGGGACAAGTTCCAAACGTCTCCCAAGAAAGATACGAGGGCCCCGTGAGTAGGAGGGTTGGAATTGTGCCAATATTGCATGGGTACCCAACAATCCGTGTTGGCAGAATCAACGTTGTGTACCCATGGAATACTGGGACCATTTCTCTGCACACTCCTTGATTGATAAGATACCTAATTTCAAAAACAGTACCATGAGTTCAGAAAATGTTTTGATGATATTTTATATTATTAATCACAAAACACCTATTCCTATACTTGAGAGTGGAAACGTACATATATGCCAGCAATGTAATGATTCAAGTGATGGACACCACTGCTACACAGAGTGTCGTCTGCCCGGGGTGCTGGCCGATGACAGAGCAAAGGTCTGCTCCAGATCCTGCATCCTGGCCGGGACACCTTGATCACTCTGAGCCTTGGCTTTCTTCCTCTAGAAAATGAGGGGAGTAGTTCTGCTCTCACAAAGTTACTCTCAAGATTAAATAAGATAACATTAGGTTGAGTCACAGAAAAGTCCTTACACTCAACTGTTCCTGATTTACAAAAATGCCATTTTCCTATGGTTCATCCCACTACATGTGAAGTGCTTGGCAGCCTGATGCATAGTAAGGACCTGTTCCATAGCAGCGGGATGAGGGAGGAGCTGCTGGTTCCGTGGATCCTTGGCAATAACGCCATGGTTCCCCCTCCCCCTGCCCACCCAAGAATCCATGGCCATCAATAGAGAACAGGGAGCCAGAGAATCAGTTAGAAAAGACTTGTTACAATTGATTTTGTAACCACCGTTGAAACTTTGGGTCAGGTAAAAAGCTGAAGTGGCTCAAAAAACTGTGGTACATTTACACAATGGAATTCTATGCAGCAGAAAGAAGGAAGGAGCTCCCACCCTTCGTGACAGCATGGATGGAGCTGGAGAGCATTGTGCTAAGTGAAATTGCCAGGTGGTGAAAGACAAATACCATATGATCTCACCTATAAGTGGAACCTAACCAATAAAACACACAAGCAAGCAAAATATAACCAGAGACATTGAAATAAAGAACAATATGCCAGTAACCAGAGGGGAGAGGGGAGAGAGAGTAGGGGGAAAAAAGGGGAAGGGTCAAGTCGAGGAACATGTATAAAGGACCCATGAACAAAGTCAATGGTGGGGAGGAGGGCACTGAATGTTAGACGTGGGGATGGGTAGGGAAGGGGAGAGTAATGGAGGAACATGGGGACAACTGTAATGGAACAATAAAAAAATTTTTTTAAGTTGAAGTGGTTAGCAGGAGGTGCCAGAGTTCATTGGAATGTATTACCTAGGTCATCTCTGCCTTGTGGATGTGTACCAAGGGTGGGTGTTACCAACGAAGCACATTTCTATTGCACGTGAAACTGCAGTGGATGGAGGAGGACTGAAGGGGGCGCAAATACAGGAACCAACGTGCAGGCCACTCTGTATTGGGTCCCACAGGGGAAGCCAAGGAAAGATAGAAGCCAGAGGTTCCGCAGCCTGCAGAGTTTGGGCAGGACACACTCCCAGCATGCTCTTGTCGATGATGAGATCTGTCCTTTCCTCCCTCGCAGCAAAAAAACCTGCTGCTTGGTGGGTCACTGGAGAATTCTATTCCGGAGAGCAAATTAGGGGAGTGAGGAAGATGCAGGTAGGCAGGGGAGCCAGCAGCTCCATCGCAGCTGAGTGCCTGAGGTAGGTTCTATGCCATCTTGTTCCACGTTAGAGCACTACTTTGCTCCACTTTTTCAATATTATCACAAGGACAAATGCAGGATTTTTGATCAGTGATGGACCACCCGCCAGGGCTCAGCACGTCTCGTGCACTGACAAATAGACCAATCTCTCAATGTCTTCCCCTCCCTGTGGTGTAGGAGATGCATCCGTCAACATAAAAAGGAATGCCTGGAAGTCAGTCTTCACAAGCAGCTCCACGCAAGACTACGACTCATTCATGTTTAACACGGTCATCAAGGTGTTAGAATACATTTTTAGTAATAAGCCTCATCATTTTCTAAGTTTTCAAAAAAAACTCGCACTGATGTTTACATAATAATCCTGAAACATGCACAAAATCATAGCTGCTACTGTAACATTATTTGAATGTCATAACCTTATCATTTATCATTTTGTTCATTCCACACAGCCATAATTAAGAGATTCAGTTTTGAGAGCCTGGTATACACAATGCCGTGCGTGTAAAAAATGAATAATAGCTGATTCCTGGCACCAAAGAGCTCACAGTTTAATTTAGTCATTCTAGAACAAGGATATATGAGCAAAGGTACTGCCTGGGGCCCCGCCCACCCAGAGTTCTCATTCAGCGAGCCCGGGGTGAGGCGTGGACCCAGGGCGCAAGTGTGCAAGTGAGAGATCCCTGCACACTTGGCGAAGCGCATTCCATGAGCCAGAGTCAACAGCAGACCCTCTGGTCCACGGAGGCTTTGAGCTTTCCCGCAGGTTTCTCATGGCCCACAAGGGCTCTGGTCAAGAAAGACAAGGTCATAGGCACACACAGTGCCAATGCTTCCTCTGAGGGGCACTCCTCGGTTCTGAAATGTATGCCACACTGGGACCTTTCACAGCAAACCCCAGTGAAGCAAATACATTTCACTTACGTTAAGTATACTTGAAGTCCATTCGCTCTATGCCCATTCCTGGGACCCTTCCTCTGAGAGACACCAGGAAGAGCCCCTCATCACTACCTGCCCATCCCACTCATGTCCTGAAGGACCAATAGGAACTCTCCACTGAGCACCCTCTTTTCCAGGCTCCATTATCCTATTCCTCTAGCCTCTCCTCCCGAGGTCTCTTTCCCAAACTCGCTATTCCCACTGCTCTCCTCTAGATCGTATCCGAGTTATCTAACCCTCAAGGCAACTGACAGGCAGAGCTGCCATCAGCCCACACAGTGACGGTATGGAACTTAGAAAACAGGGTCCCTTCCTCAAGGGGCCTTTGACTTCCAGCTCACAGAAAAGTGTCACAAATACTAATTGGGTTAGGACGGGTTCCTACTGACGGAAAGGTGCCCTAATAAATGCAGAACTACATAAGATCTGCGATGTGACTGGCAGACACGGAGAGATAGGTGATGATACATACAGCTATTTAGAGATGGCTATGCATATAGATACGGGCATACCGCTACTTTTCCGTGCTCCTCTGCACATGGTAACATGTGGCAGCCCTCGCAGAGAAACTTTGGGGACGTTCGTGTCTTTTGTTCATCCATTTCTACTCGAGGTCCCAACACCGATATCTCCCACTGCCAGGGAAACGCAGGTGGGAGCTTTTGATGATAATTATGACTTACATCTTCAGGCAGAATTCTATTTTTCCCTAACTTGCTGACTTGTGGGTGGAATGTTTGGAATAAGTGGGATTACTGGGAAATTAGTCTTTTTTAGGCACCCTATTTATGGAAAAAAGAATAGTGTCAGTTCAAGTCCTCACTATTTAACTAGAGAAAAATGGAGGGTGGGTAAAATCTGCATAAACACAATGGCAAAGAAATATTTGATCAAGAGGTAAACTGCAGAGCACAGGGATGAGTAATAACGTCTGTAGACAAGCATGAATCTACGAAATGAAGTGGGGAATTAACGCAATCAAGCTTTCTTTCTCTTCTCCCTCCCTTCCGCCCCCCACTCTTTTCACTTTCAAAGAGAAGTGCTACATGAATAATTGAGGCAAGGGGATTTTTTTTCCCTGAATAATTCAGGAAATTGCCTCAATTTTCCTCTTTGCTTTTCACTACATTTACTGAGTATAGGCTCTGACCGCCTCTACACAATGAGACTATAGCGCTACTACACCATCAACAAGGTGAGCTTTTCTCTTGCCTTAATTTTTCAATTGATTGTGTGACACTTAACAGTTATCAAACATACGTTGATCTGATTTCTTGAGGTAAAAAAAGAAAAAAAAAACCAGACTAGCCATACGAACCTTGTCTCTTACTCCCCCACCCCGCCTCCTTCTCCCCAGTTGCCAGAGCCATGGGGCTACTTCAAAGTAATGAGCAGAATTATCTCCAACTACTATATTTCATGTTATGAACAAGGTTGGCCTTTCCCTTTATATATCAATAAGGTCAACTTAATTGTGGAGAAGCTGGATACGAAATAATGCAAGTATGCTTCTCAGCTACTTTTGAAAGCCAAGAAAAAGATGACTGACGTGAGACCCATTGAAAATCGTGTGCCAGAAACTTGGTTCGGGCTTCGGCAACGGCTTGAGTCACCACCACATGCCTTGTCTCCACTCAATGAGCCCAGTTCACAGGTTTATCTTTAAGAAACCCTACCTGACAAACACATAGATTCCTGTTTACATGCATGTACATGGATAAGAACATATCTATTTAGGTACTTTCTCACTATGTGAAAGTGTTTCAGTGCATTCCATGTACCTTTTCATTGTGGCTGGTAAAGAATCCACGTTCTTCCTCACTAGTTAAGCACTCATGTGACATGAGCACGAACACGGATTGGCCCGAGTCCCTCTCAAGCTCACGGCCTAGCTGGGGACTCAAAAGGACCGTTCCCTGCAGAACGTCAAGCGTGTTCACCCAGATTCAGGACGTGGCTCGCTTTCCCCTCCCTCGCTCTGTGAACACGGCATGAGCCCGGAATGAAAACCAAGCCTGGCCCGCAGGGGCCTGAGTTGCTAAATATCGTCATGGCCGATGTCTGCACGGTCGTTGCCTGTTTTTGCTCGGACGATGCACTCACTGTCCTGGAGTTCTAACCTCTTCTTTTCCGCTCATTATTTCTCTCCCCACGGCCTCATTCATTTTTAATTCAATTTTTCACTCTTTCTTTTCTTTTCCTTCTTTTCATTGTAAGCACGTTTTCCCCCTTCCAGTCCTTATCTCTTTGTTTACCATTCTCAATACATTATTTGTGCTAAAATCTTCTTGTTAGAAAAAACAGTTGTTAGCCCTGGACTAACCCTGACACACACAGGAAAGTTCTAGAGCCTCTTGCTTGACTGTCAGACAGCCTATTTGAGTCTCCAATCCATTTTGAGTTCAGTTCTGTGTATGATGTAATAGCCCAGCGTCATTCTTCTGCATGTTGCTGTCCAGTTTTCCCACTTATCAAAGACTGCCCTTTCCTCATGGTATAATCTTGGCTCCTTTGTCAAAAATCAGTGGACTGTATACACTTGGCCTCATTTCTGGGCTCTCTATTCCGCTCCAGTGATCTATGTCACTGCTTTTATGCTACACTGTTTTTTGTTAAGATTTTATTTATTTATTTTTAGAGAGAGGGGAAGAGAGGGAGAGAAATATCAATGTGCAAGAGAAACATCAATCGGTTGCCTCTCACACGTGCACAGCTGAGGGCCATCTGGCCCACAACTCAAGCATGTGCCCTGCCTGGGAATCGAACCAGTGACCCTTTGGTTTGGGTCGGGACCCACTGAGCCACACCAGTCAGGGCTATGCTACACTGTTTTGATTACCATAGCCATGTAGTATAGTCTGAAATCAGGGAGTGTGATGCCTCCAAGTTTGTTCTTCTTTCCCAAGACTGCTTTCATGATTTGGTACCTTTTGAATGTGTTAATTAACTTGTTGAGGGGAATTCTTTCAATGTATATGTACATCAAATCATCACATTGTATATTTTAAATATCTTACGATCTTATTTGTCAATAATACCTCAATAAAAAAAAGGAGAGGGGGGACTCTTTCAAAAGGCTATGTAGGCCACTGCATCTAGCCAGGAATGCTCTGCCTCTAACCAAACACACCTGTACCTGCTAATGGAGGATGCACTTCCCCTGCTCCACGGGCCCTCACCTCAACTCCCAGAGGGCAGGAGCCGCACGGACCCCCAGTCTCCCTAGTTGTGGTGCGTGATGGTTAAGGGCATAGATTTCAGGGTCAGATAAGTCTGCACCAGAACCCCATCTTTGTGAATCTCCAGCAAGTTACATAACCCCCCCAACTGAGGGATTAAGTTTCCTCCTCCCTAAAATGGGGATAATCATAATGGTGACTGCTGTAGAAATTAAATAGAGCAATTAAAGAGCAGCAGCTAACACAGTGCTGGCTAATCCTCATCTTGATACACTAGCTCATGCGCAGTGAACACTCTCACGGGCCAAGCAGGGAGCTGAGCACTTTAGCTGCATCATCTCGCAGCCAGTTCCGTGTCTCGTTATCCATAAGGCCACCGTGGGAAGTGCTCCTTTGAAGATCTTACCGGCAGTCACCTCCGTGAGAGGTGAGCCCACCAGGGCCTTTGTGCCAGGCACGGTCATGACAAACCGTTTCCTCATGGCCGTCATCACTGCGGCATCCCAGGGGCAGTGGCTGATTCGGCCACCAGGGAGACTCCTCCACCAGCAGCTTCCTCCTTGTGGAGTCTAGACTGGGGGCATGATGGAGAGGGAAGCGGCAGCCTCATGCATGCCAACAGAAATGTGCACCGCGTTAGGAGCACCAAAGCGGGACACCAAAAGGCTCACTGGCTGCAGAGCAAAGAAAACGTGTGCGTAGCAGAGGCCAACCGGGCAGTGCTGCGATCCTAGAAGGTCTGGTCATATGCAGCCCCTGAATTTTGACAGGAGGCCGCCTCCATGGGACCCCCTCCAAAACCCAGCACGGCATAGTGTACTGGCTTCTGCCACAGGCAAATCATTCTCAACATCACTCACAGTAGGATGTCTTTGAAAGTTTAACCTCTGGTCCACGACGGCCTGTCCTAAATGGGTAATCAGACCTGCAGGTATTAATTAAACTTATGGTTCTATTTATTGTAGCACTCTGGGGACTGAGCGGACAGCAAATAGCAATAAGTACTTCTGAATGTTCTCTTTGGCTTAATTACTGTTCCATAGTTAGTCCATCAAATTGATGTACAATCAACAAGGCTGTACTTACTTATACTGCTCATTCGGAGCGTGAATGTTCCAGGGCTGCCCACATCTTCCTCATAGTGCCCGAGTGCACTGAAGAATCAGAACAGGACAGAGCCAAAGAGCCCTTTCAGCCACTCTAGCCCATCCTGTGTCCATTTGGCAGGGAGTGCCCATCTCCCCAAGTCAGTGCCTTTTCTCCACACACAACCCGGGCCTGGAGAACCCTCTGATCTCACCGCATCATCCCACTCGGCCTGAACAGGACAAAGAGAAGGGCAGAGTTACCAAGCTTCCTGTGGCTTTCAAGCCTCACAGGTAGCCAACCTAGATCATTAAAAGTATAGATTCTTGAAATCTAAAGGGACTTTGAAGGTTATCTAATCCAACCACGTCCTTGACACAAGATGAAACTGAGACCAGAGAAGCCAAGTGGCTTGACTAGGTCACACGGTGTCTTAGTAAGGGAATCTTGGGTTGCAATGAAGAAAGATGACCTACTCAAGCCAACTTCATTAAGGAAGGGGAGATTGATTATCGAGGACAGGGGACTCAGAGAATCCACCTGGAGCTTTGCAGGAAATGGCAAAGTCACCAGCCTCTCGTTCCCGCTTCTTCCGGCACACTTGCTCCCTGCGCTGTCTGCCACCCTCTTAGTTCTTGTCCCTCGTGACTTCAGCTTGCATGTGGCTTTGAGTTGCCATGGTACCAGAATCTGATCCACCTACACATGAATTTCAGCTTCGAAACCCAACGCTGTCTAACCACAGGGTCCTTGTCTCTTCCAATTCTGCACATTCTGAATTTTATTGTGTCTAGAACACTTCCAAAGTACACCACCTCTCAGTTTCAGACCAACGATTATCTGTCAGTGGCAGGGGAAACAGAGTTTGGGGCTAGAATTACTTAAAAAAATGTGGTGGTGTGATGGCGGCCCTGGAGGGGCCATATGAAGAAAGGCATTGCAGCCACCTCGTATATGGAATCTCTACCCGTGAGCACAATTAGAGGGGGGACATTAAGGACAAGGAAGAATACTCAAAACACAAATGCCAGACTCCCTTCTCCACGCTTCCCACGAAAACAGCATGTTTTGGTGACATGAGAAAGTCCCGCTCCAAGTGACGAACAGAATGTCATAAATTCCCCACCCCCCCCGGAAGAGTCGAATAATGGTATTCCCAGCTCACCCCCTAGTATCTGAACGGCTTCGATGTTCTGTTACTATTTAGGAAGGAACCAAGGGTGTTGTTTTGAATTCAGATTTTAATTATCTTTCCATTTCCTCCCTCACATTAGATTAGGTTTTCTTCTACTGAGTAACTGAAGCAAAATGCAACATTTTCACTGCTATTTCTCTCTTGACCTCCCTCTTTCCTGTGACTGCCTCTGTCCTTCCATGCTCCATTTTACAGAGAAACTAAGAGAAAGCTTCAATGAACTCATGCAGGTAGTGAAGCAAAAAATATGTATATAAATATTGGGTGAGGGTTTCGATTACTGTCTCCAAGAGGCAAGTCCTGTGAGCGGAAAAGGCGCTGAGCTGGCGGTTCGGAGGTGCAGCAGCTCGGGGCCTGGAATGCACCAGCTGTGTGACCAGGCAGGGCGCGCGGTGTCCTGAGTGTGGCTGTGTGTCATGTGCTATAAGGGATCTCTTGGGCCTCTTTTCAAGCGTTCCCAGCCAGACCTTCACCACCCGGGTCACTCCAGAAGGTCCCGTCCACACCCCGGAGCGCACCACAGTCTGTCAGTGCCATGGGGCCAAGGGAGTCTGGTCCAGAAAGCAGAATTTCTTGTTCAGCTCCTGGTGCCAGCACCCACTAGCTTATGCAAGCCATTGACTTTCCCAGCCCCTGCCCTCCCTGCAAAACAGGGATGTAGGACCACAAGATCTTGATCAAAGTTGATCTTCACCTTTCAGATTTTAGGCACCTTTGAAAATTCCGGTGCTGGCTATGAAACGACACAACCACTTCCCGGAATAATGCACAGACACTTCAAGGGCTGTATACACTTTGAAGGGCTTTGTCTAACCTTCTAAAGGCTATCCTTGAACCTGTCATTTGTTCATGAACCCTAAGTTAATGTCCCTTGAACTAGACAGCTTCTCAGGCACTTCCAGCTCTGGGAGTTGGTGAGGACCAGTTACCCCCAAACCTCCCTGTGGAATAAAAGCATTTCAGCACCCTCGGGGGCACGAGATCATGGCTCCTACCTCCTCCTCTCACAGACAAAAAAAGGTGGGGCCAGAGATCTTGGAGCAGTCACCTGTGTCACAGCGTCTGTAGGGCTGGGATGGGAACCCACATCCCCTGACTCGGGTTCCTGGTGCTCCAAGGCACGGGGGCCACAACGCACTGGCGATGCTTGGCTACTGGGGGCTCCCTCAGCAGCTCCGGACTAGGGAGGCTGGTACGATATGGTCCGGGAGGCTTGGGCACTCCAGGGACAGAGGCTGGATGCCCTGGAGATGTACCAGCTGCAACGCTCTCTGGTACTGGGAGCCGAGAGCCAGTGCATGGAACCAGTACATGCGCATGGACCCCGCGAAGAAACAGGGCTGCGTCTCCAAGGGCAGACAAGAGTGGTTCCCTGTGTTGTTCCTAATGGCACTGTCGGAACTCCACCGACGCCGGCCAGCCCGGGGAAAAGCCCTGCGCACTCTCTCTCACCAGCGCGCGCTATCGCTTGAGAAGATCACAGACCGTTCACGCCGCCCTGTCTTGCCTGGAAGCTGGGGCTTCTGGTAACAATACTTGGAGCCGTGTCACATTCCACAAATCGTATGCATGGGAGGAAGGCTCGAAGCGTTTTCTCAAGTTTGTATAAAACCCAGCTCTTTTTTTTTTTTCTTTTTTGCCAGTCTCGATGAGCAGTGGGTGTCTGGGTGGGCGGATTGCGTGACACGCTAGTGAGAAAGTCCCCTCCCCTTGCGGGGCTCCCCGAAAAGGGAGTCAGAGACACAGCACTTGCGAAAGTGACAGGCGATGGTGCAGCCCTGGTGCCTGCCTGCAAAAAAAGCATTTAAACCCGTCAGAACCCCGAGTTCAGTGCAGCACTGGGCCAGGAGAGTGTGAACCAAACCTCACTAGCCTTTGTCAGGCTGTGGTTTCATTTTGGGCCAGCACTGGAGAAGCAGTTCAGACCCTGCCTCCTCTCTCCGGACATCCTGCAGCCAGTAAGGGCCCCGGGGGCTGCATCGCCACCGCGGGCTCGCTTCTCCTGCCATTGGTCCCCTAGGGAGTCTCCCACACGCCCTCCTGCCCTGGCTGCGGTGGCCTCCCCACTACCCCCTCCACCTGCCACGTTAGACAGGAAACTACGGGAGGTGCCAGAAATTCAGAGTCTGAGGACACGCCACAGTAGCACAGCCATGACATGGGAACAGATGGGAACCTTCCCGGGAACAAAATGTGCACACACACACAAAAAACTGGATTCTGGCTTTGAAGTGTGTATTCGCGGCGGAGCTTTCAAGTCTTGTGAAAAGCCCAAGCTCAAACCTGACCTACTTAGGCGGCGCTCTTATTTATGTCTCAGACGAAGAAGCTGTATATTTAGCAAGCGAGGACTAGCCACCCCCAAGCCCACTTCTCACTTACAGAGCCGAGCCATTTTCCCTTGTTAATTTTTCCCCAGATTGTCTCCATAAAAGTGGATGTATAAGTTCAACGCCGTTAAAAAATCCACGAGTTCCAGGAATTCTACATACATGCATCCGGATTTTCATTGAGTGTATGAGTTAATATTGCTTCAGAGATTAAGAATGAGGCTACCGTTGATCCATGTCTGTTCGCCTTCTCCTCGTCGGCAAAGCAGCCCTGTGGCTCGCCTGTTATGAACACTGAGCCCAAGTTCACGGGCGCTCCAATGTGCAAACTGCGTGAGTTGCTGCTAGGACGGTCTGTGTGTGCAGTGAGGTACAGAGCTGAAGCTATTAGCTAGCCAATACAAGCCAAGATAGACATTAGTTTCAATTATCTCGATTTTCAGGAGGAAGTCCTTGCAACCTTCATTATTAGGATAATTCCCTCAGCCCTCACCCTTTTTGCATGTACCCAAAACCAGAAAGTTTTAATCTTATGTAACAAACAGCTGCCTCAAACCCTTTCTGGGAGAAGCAGGTATAGAAACACTAAGCAATCAACACGCACACAAAGAGCACAGCTTCGGCGGGGAATGTTGGGTCTTGCAGCTCTGTGGAAAGGAGTCCTCCAAAGCGAAATGTCCTTTGGCAAAATAGGTGCCACAAAGATGTCACATCCCTGAGAGTCAAACTCCCTTGGATTTGGTTGGAAACAGGAAAGGTTAAGAGAATCCGGGTCCCGCCGTTTCCGTGCATGCTAGAACAAATCCTTTTTCTTCCTGATAAATGTGCTAGTCCCGCCTCTCCCTACTGAAGAGGGAAAACTGGGATGAATAGCACGTGGGAATAAAAAGTATCTGTACATGAAGTCTTATTATCACGACTCTCTCTTCCACTTTCCAACACAGGCCTATGCTCCTTAACAGTACGATTTTGTCGGGCCAGCTCTCTTAGTCCTCTCAACTAAGCAGATGTGTGGGGCGGACCCAGGGTGTGCTCGTGGTGTCTCCCAGCACCACCTTCTCCTGAGCTGTGGCCACAGGGGCCAACTGTCCTGCCATGACACATGGCCCAGAGGCAGTGGTCATCATCACTACCATCACCACCATCACCACAAGGAAGCTCAGCAAGGACCTCACCTGAAGTGTGACTTTGACAGACATGCCTTCCTCTGCCTCTATGCCCTGCCCTGGACCTGTCCATTTCTAAGAAGTGGCTCTGGCCGAGCCTGAAGCCCTGCCCCCCCCCTTCCTCTCAGGGAAGGAAGAGCTCATGTCTAGGTCACACTGTTTCCTGCTGAGTCGGCATTCTCGACTTCCCCGACTTAGCCCATGGTCGGTGAAAATAGACACAAGCGCCCCCGGTGTTTCTGTTACTACAGCTCACCCCCAGGTCCTATTAGGACAGAGCAGGCTGGGACAGAGCTTGTTGGGACATAACAGGACCCTTGAACCCAGCTCCCACAGTTGCAGCAAGCAGATCTATCACACAATGCCCAGGTCCAAGCGCACACGTCCCCACACTTCAGTGCGGATGATACCGGTGCGAGAATTACAGGAGGTGATGCCTGTGCATGGGACTTAACGAAGGACCGGCACAAAATAGACAATGTGGGAAGAATACTGCTATGAACCAAACTGCGTCCCCTCAAAATTCACACGCTGCAGCCCTAAATCCCGTGGGATGGTACTTGGAGATAGGGGTCTTTGGGAGGTGACCAGGTTCAGATGGGCTCGTGAGGGTGGGGCCCTCGAAGAAATCCGTCCCCTTAAAAGAGACACCAATGAGCCTGCTCACCATCTGCCCTGCCACGTGAGGACACAGCAAGAAGGCAGCCTTCTGCAAGCCACAGAGAGACTCTTGCCGGGAGCCTGACCATGCTGGCACCCTGACCTTGGACTTTCGGCCCCCAGAACTATGAGATCTAGATGTCTGTTGTATAGGCCACCACGCCTGTGGTATTTTGCTGTTGCTGCCCCAGCAGAGGAAGATAAAATCAGTTCTCATCTACCATCCATCCACCTTACCCCTTCTTAGCCCTACATTCCTCTTTCTCCGGTCGTTGGCAACATTCACACATACAGCAGTCCGCGTCTCAAAGCTCCTTTCTTTCCTGAATCAATCCGAATGCCTGACCTACACTGAACTCGGAGATTGGCCAGGAACCTACCAGGTGCTTGATGTATGAGGCAAAGCCCTGTAAGACCCCGTGCCCTCCAGTTAAACACCTGCCTCTCGTGTCCCTGGGAGCTGCCGGTGGGGCTGCTCACATCGGCTGCGATGCCGGGTTCAGAGAGCAAAGTAAATGAAATACGGCTGTGTTGGCTTCTGCTCCATTAGGAAAGGGAAAAATCAATGTTTGCCAAATGGAGAAGGACAAAATCAATAGCGAAAGAAATTTTATTTTCAACCTTCTAAGGGAGCATTACAAAGAGGAGAGAGTGAAAATTATTATTATTTATTGATGTATATAGCACCTTCTGAAAGCCTCAAAGTGTTTTTACGGAATTACAAACTGCCTTCGTCCTTTGCTGCCTACAGACCACTTTGTTCTGCTCAGACTCGGCCCTTTCTAGAAGGGGCGAGCGCAGGAAGCGTTCGGGCAACACGACACCAGCGGCCATGGGGGCGATTCCTTAGAGCGGGTGCCTCGCTTATTTATTAAAAAACAGAAAGTAACAGTAGAGGCTAGCATGCTCTAATCTTGTGGAAAGTTCCTGAGGAAGAAGCCGGCTCTGTAGAGTTTTCGATGGCATCATAATATGTGCGGTTTGGCAGCAAGAGGAGAGAACCCTCTCCCCACCGTTCTCCAATGTTCCTTTGTTGGAACAAGCAGCGCATTTGGGGAGAGGCAGCCACCTGCTGCCAACATCTTAATGCAGTTCCTGGCAGAGGGGTTTTGATAGATGGCTTCAAAGCCAGGAGTGTAAACTACTGAACAAACTTTCCGGAGGATGAACCGTCAACAGAGAAGGGTTGCAGGAAGCCGGGCTTCTGCAGGTTGGCAGCTGTTTGAAAAATCCACAAAGGGAAGAGCGATTTCAGCTTTTCGAGCTCCTCTCACCTGGTGCTTTCTCATTGGAACTTCCAAATGGTGCCTTGAGGAGGAGAGGGCAGGAAGCATTAACCCCATTTGATAGAGGCTCGTTGAGTGTAAGTGACTCACCCCAAAATCTCTCCGCTGTTTATGGACAGAGCAGCGGGAGGAACCTGAGTCTTAGTCATAAGGAAGATGAGAGATTAAGTAACTCGGTTTTCCACCTCAAACAGGAGTCTCCCCACCCCACAGGATCCCCGAGAACCAGGCAAATCTACGGGGAGGGTGGTGAGGGGTGAATTCATCACTTCATAAGAATTGCATTCAGCCTGGCGGGCATAGCTCAGTGGACTGAGTGCGGGCTGTGAACCAAAGTGTCGCAGGTTCAATTCCCAGTCAGGGCACATGCCTGGGTTGCAGGCCATGACCCCCAGCAACCACACATTGATGTTTCTCTCTCTCTATCTCCCTCCCTTCCCTCTCTAAAAATAAATGAATAAAATCTAAAAAAAAAGGAATTGCATTTACTCTTGAAATAACTGTTTGATATCTTAATTATTAAAACACAAAGGTCAACTCCATATAGTGTCCTCTGGTTTCTCCTGTGTCATCCAGAACTTTCCAGCCTAGTCTCACCTCAAAGTAAGACAGACTGCTTCCAAAAGACCACCATCTAGTCTTTGACAAGTATCTCCAGTTCCCTAAAGACCCGGTTTCCAGAGATACCCCTTCCTACCCTGGACAGTTCCAATTTGTCTCTGTTGCATATTAAAATGTTACACTAAGAACCCAACAAAAATTCTGAATATCATCTGACATAAGATAGTAAGACAATTTCCTCACATTTTCTGGATACTACTAGACATGTTTTGGGGAGGAATCTTCATTCACACTATGGATTTCAAGTGACCTACTCGAAATCTGAGATCTTTTCATAGAAACTGCCAGATTTTCTAGCCGCCAAGACCCATCCTGTACCCGCTGATTTTCTCAAACCTCACTGGAGAACTTCACATTTAGAAGAATTGTTTTCTCTTCTTACCCCTCTTATTTCTTACCTCTCCTCAAGTGTATCACGTTTTTATGACTCATGATTCTGTCTCTGGCACACTATTTATCTTGCATAGGTTTACTGGTCAGACTTTCTATCTCCTCATTTAAATTATTACTATATTAATTCAATGAAATGGAACCTTTCATTGAGCACTATAACAGGCCATGGGTTAGTTCTCCTTTGGCTGGTGTTAGCTCATTAATCTGCACTTGCTGGTCATTCAGTTGGAATGAATTTCTTCACCTCGTATTCTTGTCAGACACTGCTCTAGGGCCAGCCCCAGGCAATACCTACTTTAAGAATAAGAGGGATGAAGTATGCAAAATCCCCCTAGATCTACTATTTTGCTACCTGCCCCCATTGTTTTTTTGTGCATGGCTCCACTAAGGCTTTGTTTAAGGGCCCTGTCTGATACCCTAGCATCCCCTAAAGCCTGATGTCCCTCCCTCCCATCCCTGTCATCCACTTTCCCCTGAGTCTGGATGCTCCTGGCTTCCCATCCCAATAAACCAAGCTGTCTACTGTAGACTTCAGTTTCTCCTGCTTGACAACTCTCCCTTGAAATTAGCTGACTTCACTCTGTTTCCCCTTTGTCCTCTTATGGTGTCCCTTGTCCCTGAGGCTAGCCTACCACCTCATACAGCTTTATCTTATCTACACAAATATTATACAAAATTTTGTCAAAGGTCTTCATGAAATTGAAATACACCATATATATGAGGTCTTTCCAGGAAAATTCTAACCATTGTTAATACAACGAGAACGGTTTGCATGACATTGACATCCTCTGCCCGCCAAGGAGAGTGGACTGGAGTGCGCATGTGTGAACAATGACGACTCCACTGTACTAGGCAGTGGGGGTGGTAGGTGCCATTGAGTGAGCATGTGCATTGTGTGGCCATTGCATTCGAAATGACTAAACGAGTAGAGCAATGAATCTGCACCAATTTCGCATTAAGCTTGAACATTCCTCTATGGAAACTATTCAGATGATTCAGGAGGCTGCAGCTATGGGTAGCTGGTGATTGGCAGTTTCATCACAACAACACACTGGCTCATGCCTCACGTCTCGTGCAGAGTTTTTGGCAAAATATCAAATCACCCAGGTGACTCAGCCCCGCTACAGGCCAGATTTGGCACCCCACAACTTCTGGCTTTTCCCAAAACTAAAATTACCTTTGAAGAGAAAGAGATTTCACACCATTGATGAGATTCAGAAAAATACAACAGGGCAGCTGATGGAGATTGGGAGAACTGTGTGAGGTCCCAAGGTGCCTACTTTGAAGGGGACTGAGGCATCATTGTCCTGTGTACAATGTTTCTTGTGTCTTGTATCTTCTTCAGTAAATGTCTCTATTTTTCATAGCACACGGCTAGATACTTTCTGCACAGACCTTGTATAGCATTCCACTGCCCACTGAGTCTGGCCACCTTACCACAAAAGGAAATTGCTTGTGTAGCATAAACTGCTGTGTGGGTTTAGCTCCCCCTTCTCAGAAAGTATCCCTCTCCCGCACGCACCTTCTACATCGTTTTCACCCAGTCAATGTGATTTCACGCCCAGCCTCGGCCCATCAGTCCAGGTGGACAACTGCCCCCACCTGGGACGAACACATTTCTTCTACAGGAACCAGCACTAACACTGAGGCAGAGAAGCTAATTTCTCTTCGGCGACTGGACTCAAGGCATAGTGCTCGGGAACGGTGGGCTGCTGTGTTCCCAATCCCCTGGGCTCTGGGGAAGCCCCGCCCCCCGCCCCAGTGATGGACAGAAGACAGAAACGGAAGGGCCAGGAGGGACAGGGACCACAGACCAAGCACGTGCCGAACGTTCAAGGGACTCTGGTCCCTATTTTTCTTGAGCTGAGCCACATTCTTTTCTTTCGGTTTCAAGAGTCATCCAAAAAAAACCTTTCAAACAAATCCCTTTTTTGCCTAAGCTAGTCCGAGTTCAGTTTTTGTCATCTGCCACCAAAGAGTCCTTAAGTGACACAGTGAAGGCACCAACCCCCCGCCCCCCAGAGCCGCCCAGTGCCCCGGCCTTCCAGGGCCCGTGAGATCATCCACCCTCATGCGGTCCCACAGAGGGGTTCTAGGCCTGCAAAAAGGAGGATCAGTAAACCGATGTATCTCACCTCACCTTCCCTATGAACAGATAAGCAACACCTGACAGTCTTTGATTTTCTCCACCAGTGTACCAGCAACAAATATAATTCCCTTTTTCTTCCATGCTGTTTAGTTCTGCATCTACTTCCTTTTTCCTTTTTCTTTCTTTCCTATTCATGGCAAAGGACAGTCCCTCTACCAGGCCGCCATCCAAACCACGGACTGGAACAGGCCCCGGGAGAGAGACCTGGAGACACCGAGGCTGCGGAGAGCGTCTGCCTGTTTCGCTTGCATGGAGTTGAGCGGAGAAAGGGGTGTTCCTGCAGAAGAGCCCCCCACACACGGCGCCAACCCTCCATGCCCCGGCCCTGCTCTCCCTGTTCGCAGCCCAGGCAGGCGCCAGGCAAACACCTGAGCCACTCACTCGCTCATTCCGCTTCCTGGGGAAATCCAAACTGCTTCCCAAAGGCAAGTAGAAAAAAAAAAAAAAAACATGAAAAAGCTCTCCTAAATGCAGTCAGATTCACAAACACAGACAACAGTTAAATGTGGAAAGGCTCCATCCATTCGAGGCCAAAACAAAAAGAGAGAGAGAGAGAGAGCCCAGAATCTGCTCCTGAAACCTCAGCATCGCTTGGGAGGCACTGGCCTTCCGGTCCAGAGGGAAGGGACTCTCCCTCCAGATCGGCCTGTGCATTCGCTCAGTGGTGTGAACACAGTGACCATCACCCGGAGACCACAGCGATACTCCCTGCCACGTTCTTGAGGCCGTGCCAGGAGAGAAAGCCACAGGCCTCGAAGTTGATGTAACAGAAACAGATGTATCGTGTAGATTCCTTGGGGTCACCATTCCTGTGTGGTTTATTTTTTTTTCCTCCTAGTATCTTCTACCATCAGGACCAGCTCAGTCCTCTGAGGGGCCCACTGCAAATGAAAATGCAGGGGCCCTTGTTCAAAAATTCTCCGGACTTTCCAGAGGATACCAGCGAAGCATTAGGCCGAGCACACAGGTCGCTCCCCACAAAGCTGTCCTTGCCCGTAACACCTTGCCCGTGATTTATGTAGAATAACTGCTTATCAATGAATCCGTGAATTGAGTAACTGGGGCCTGAATCAGAAGACAGGGGAAAGGAGAGAGGACACCCCTGCTTTAAGCAAGCAACCCATTTTTATCTTTGGGTGTCTGCTCGAAACTCTCGTATGAAAGGGTTTTGCTGCTAAGTCAAGTCTGAGACACACCCCTCTGTGGAAGCATCTTTGTACAATTTCAGCACGGTGTCACTTAAAACTGAATTCTTACTAAATCAATTTGGCTGTGGGTTGAACAGACAAAGCCATTAAAAGGGAGGATCAGAGAAAAACCCATAATCCAGCATGTAAAATTTAAATTTCTTTTAGAGCTTTGCTGTTCACTTACAAAGAAGCTGCAGGCTCATGGTCGGTGCTGACCGTCCCCTGGGCTAAACCACCTCTCATCGCTTCATTGTCACGCGGCTCTCCAACTCGGTCCTTCACGTTTGCGTTTCCAGCGGTGGTCTCCGTTCCTGTTACGAGCGTCTCGCATCAAAGTACCTGCTGTAGGGCTGTTACCAGCACCCGATCAATCTTTAAAGAAGGCCTTAAACACTTGTTGGATGCCTGCAGTAACCTTGATCTGCTCTCTAAAAGCAGAGGATGGGAATGCTTTACCCAGCATTTTCTGAGAAACGAGTGTAAATTGCAGGAAACAGCGTGTAAATTAGAGGAACTGCCTAATATCATTAACCACACAGGAAATGTAATGGGTCTGGAAAACAAAAGTGTAATTTATGGGGGACTATCAATTGGAATAATGTAAATAATGGGTTTTTCACTGCGGTTTCTATTACCTGTGGAATGAACGTAGTCATTAGGCGAGGAAGCGCTTATCAAAACCTAGAGAGGTTCTCTGAAGACGGGGCTTTAGAATGTCAGACTGCCTTCTTGAGAGCTCCCTAAGGGGCCGCTGTGCTTCCTAGCTCCTCCCACTGCACCGGGGACGCCTATAAGATACGGCCTCGCTCCTGGCTCCTGGCCGGGATCTCAGGGGAAGCTCTCTGCGCTCCGCTTCCTCTGGATGGCGAGCGTCCCCACGCAGGGCCTGCACGCCTCGCCGCTGCCTCCCGCAGTGGTCGGACCCCGCCAGCCCAGACTGGCTGAGGTCACCGTCTGCACCAGAGCGGGTGCTGCTGTTCTTGTGAGCCCGCTTTCCCCTCCTTGGAAGCAGTTAGCCTCTCAACATGGAAAAAAACACACATGGAAGTGTAGATGACCTCAGTGTCTCCACGTGAATGGGAAGACAACACAAACCTCTCAGTAATGACTAAGCACGTGAGCCTTAACTGAAGCTCATGCTCAGATACAGAAGAGCAGCACCAACTTGCATTTTTTTTTTTTTTTTGGCTATAATATCCTGATTGTTACTTACACTGATCACATTAACTCTACCCTGTAGCAAAGGGGTGGACGGGGTAACCTGGAATAATAGTGGTGGTAAAATGCCCACACGCCCAGTATCTGTGTTTCTGACATTCCTTGGGCCCAGATTCCAAACCACAGAGACGGCACAAATCGTTGAGTGTTGCAGAGAACAATGTGAACGATGGGAGCATTCTGCACCTCTCTCTTTCTTCCCCCGGTTGTCTCTTGACTAAGAAGTCCTGCTAATTCGCACGGCTCCAACAACTGCCTGGTCCTCCTGGCTTCTACCACTCAGGAGTCTCCCGGGGATGGGGGCTTCGGTCACACCCTCGCGGCCTGGAGCACAGCCTGCCCCCAAGGGGACTCTGCGGTGGTGGCTCCAGCCACCCCCTCCCGCCCCCGTCCCCGCCCCGGGCCAGCTCCATCCTCCATCTGGAGCTCCCCGCTCTGCTCCCCACCTCCAAGGCAGCCTTAAGGATCAGGAAAAGAATTCTGCCTTCCCCAAATGCTACAACTCTAAACACCTAAAACAAGCCCTTTTCCATACTGAACAACTCAAAATAAGGAAAGGGAACGGCACATTCTGGAACATTTTTTCACTCCCGAGTCAACACATGGTCAAAGGTTAAAAATTCAGTTGAGCGGAACTTTCTGGTCTCCTCCATGGGTGTTTTATGACCCTGCTAGGGAGGGGTGATTATCTTCTTGGTATTAGCGGCGCTCTAAGGGTAGAGGCAGTGACATTTATTTCCGCACAAGGAAAGGAAAAAAAAAATAGCCTCTTTCTTGTTCTTATTTCTGGCCATCACAGGTATCCTTCTTTATAATTACTTGGGCTATTGCTATTACAGCCATCATTTTCACTATTTACTATTATGGGTATTTAGAGGCTCATAAAAATGTGAGCTTCCTCAATGCTTAAACAGCACGTGAGATAAATCAGCGGCGCGGAGCCCTGGCTGACACTGGATGAAACCTGACTGGTAACAGCTGGATTGCTCTCTTGACTAAATATTTACAAAAGGCATGATTATATCACTGAGCGACACTCCGCGAAGATAACAATTTATCAATCATCTCGTTGAACACCAATCCCCACAGGAAGGGCCACATTCCCTCTTAACAATAAGAAGCTACTGTATGCTAATTAAGTTACTTCTTTTCCCTTATTTCAGACGCGTATGCCCCTGTGCTTTTATAACGGCACATTTTTACACAGAGACCAAACAAATGTTTTATGGAGAAGAAAAAAAGGGAGGGGCGGTGGGGGCCCAGTTAACTCCGAATCTTGGCTCGCACTCTGTCTTCTGGGCTTAGAGCGGAGAAGGGTGGGCATGTTAAGGCGTATTCTAGGAATCTGGCTGCAGATGTTGCTGCTAATTCTGGAGAACATGAGAAAAATGAAAGGAGAGGCCAGTTGCCTCTCGCAGTCGAACTGAAAGCGTTTAACCATTTGTTACTTACCACGCAAGCAGTCGCTGTGAGACCCGTCCAGCCTTCCCGTCCGTTCCACCCAGTGATGAGCTTTGGGAAGGAAGCGGGGTGTGGTCCTCCGCCTCGGTGGGTGCCCTTCAGGCCCAGGGACGCCTGGGGCAGCTCAGCCTGGCCTGCTCAACAGCACAAGGAAACACAGAAGGAAGCTGCTATAAAACCCGTCAGGAGAAGCAATTCTGGGAGATGGCTGTGCTGTCAACAGCATGGTTTTGAACCTTCCAGAATCTTCACACGAAAGGACGTAGACGGCAAAACCAAAACCTAGAGACATTGGTGGCCAAACTAGGTGACACGTTTTCTCTAACAGTCTCAAAATACAACGCCCTGACTGGTGTGGTTCAGTGGGTTGGGTGTGGCCCTGCAAACCAAAAGGTAGCAGGTTCGATTCCTGATCAGGGCACATGCCTGGGTTGCGAGCCAGGTTCCCAGTAGGGGGTGCACGAGAGGCAACCACACGCTGATATTTCTCTCCCTTCTTTCTCCCTCTCTTCCCCTCTCTCTAAAAATAAATAAATAATATATGTTTTAAATAAATAAATATGTGCTTGCTTCAGCAGCATGTATACTAAAATAAATAAATAAAAGTCCCAAAATACAAGTGTTTTGTGCGGAAGTACCTCCTGCCCTGGGCGTTACCGGCCTGGGAGAGGAAGAGCACAGGGCGGGGCGGGCACACCTGGGAGCGGAGAGACGCATAGAGGCCCCGCAGGTGCTCCGTGGAGGGGGCGCTGGGCGAATCTGAGAAGAGCGGCTCCGCCTGTGACGGGAGAGCTGCAGGCCCTCCAACTGCCCTCAGCCCCCCAGCTGCCCTTCCAGGACAGGGCCCCACCTGAGCAGACACTGTCGGGAACAGCACCCAAACTGAGCAGGACAGCGACTACAGAGGCAAAGGGAAGGGAAGGTGCGGGTAAAGGCAGGGGGGTGGGGGGGTGTGGAAACAGAGTCAGGAAACCTCAGAAAGCAAGCGGCCCCTTGTTGCTGTTGTATTTTAACACTCTACCAAGACAGCACAGAGGGACCCCCACACAGTTAGCAAAGCTCGGTGGACCTCTCCGCCATTTAAAAATTCAGAAAAACTAAATCCACATAAAAATGAGCCACCGAAAATAGGCAGGTCCGTTCCCACACCCAGTGACTATCAGCAAAAAGTAAACTATGTATGAGAATCATGTCCCCACAGACAATGAAGGCATGCCAGAAAGACAGATTGAAAAAGAAAAAAAAAATCAAAACTATTACATAATCTCTCAAAACAAACTAGAGACATTAAGGAAATTATACGAGACATGAAAGAACAATTAGAATTAGAAAAATTCAGTAATAAGGGGATAATACTCAAGAAAAAATTATACATAATATATTTTAGAAATAGGACTAAATTATAAGGAACACAAGAGCAAACAAATAAAATAGAGAGTGCCTTAAGAAGGTAAAAAGGAGCCCTGGCTGGCATAGCTCAGTGGATTGAGCGCGGGCTGTGAACCAAAGTGTCGCAGGTTCGATTCCCAGTCAGGGTACATGCCTGGGTTGCAGGCCATGACCCCCAGCAACCGCACACTGATGTTTCTCTCTCTCTCTCTCTCTCTCTTTCTCCCTCCCTTCCCCCTCTAAAAATAAATAAATAAATAAAACCTTAAAAAATTTAAAAAAAAAAAGAAGGTAAACAGGAAGAAAGTTTTAAAACAAAAATTTTCTTAAAACATTGTAAAAAGAATCAAGAGAAAATGGCAAATGTTGAAGATAAGGCAAAAAATATGTAATGTGGATAAAAATTGTCCTTAAAAAATAAAATCAAAGCAAAAGAGCAAAATAAGACCTATAACTCAAAAAACTTTTCCTCAAATTATTGAAAGAGTTCTCTGCATCCTTGAAAATATCAACCCAGAATAATCAACACCAAGCCTTACTCTAATAAAACTGCTGGACTTTAAAGAAAAAAGGGAAAAAAATCATTCGGACATTGAACAAAAAGAGCACCAGACTATTAAATGACAACTCTTGTCCCAAAAGAAAATACAGAAGCATATATCAGATACCCAAGGAAAGAATATTATAAGCCAAAAAAATTTACACACAGCAATCCTGACCTTCAGCTCGAAAGAGCTTAAACTCTTACCAACATGCAAAACTTGGAGAAACTTGTTTCCATGAACCCTTCCAACGGAATCTGTTAGAAAACGAGATCCCAACAAACCAAATGACCAGAGAGGCATCACCAAAGAGACCGTGATGAGCACATAACTAGCTCATTGGAGAGCTGAGGCTGAAAGAGAAGAGGAAGGGAGAGGTGACGATACGCGACAGCTAAGTGGCCTGACCGTGCAGATGTACCACAGCCCTTTTTAAAACGGGAGAAGAGAGAAGACAGCATAGCTCCCACCAACCGGCAGGAACTTACAAGTCTCTGCTTTCAGACACTTAAGCAGATTCAGGTTTCACTCCTTCAAAAGACCATAGGTGCTCTTACACTCTTTCATCAGAAAAAAAAAAAAAAAAAAAAACCAACCATAATGTCTGGTCTTCATTCTTTTTTAATAAAACATTTATTTATGGTACTTACGTTAGTGACTTAACATAATTGGTGGTGTGCTGTTAGTGTTGCTATTTCTCCCTAAGGATGTGCAGAAAGAAGACACAGATGTAGTACAGAAGAATTTCAGTATAAGCTCTGTGGCACTGAGTTTGAATTGGAGCTAGCAGTGTGAGCTTAGGAGATATTTTATTTCTAAATATGCATGTATATGCTCTTTCCTAGACCCACCCCCTGGAAAAGATTAGAAAGAAGGAGCAATCCAGTAACAACGAGCCCTGTTGGTTCCTAGATTGTAATCTTAAAATATCACTTCCCATTATTTTTAAAAGGGGGAGAATTTTTGGAAGCAATGGGTAAGACAAGAAGATAAGCCTGGACATCTCACAGACCAGATACCAAGAAAGTTATCAAGGCCTGTCTGTGGTTTGGTAAAGATTCAAATTGCAATGGGCTGAAACCCAACATACCTATTTAAATTCACAGGTTTATAATTATTTTTTCAGTATTTTTTTAAAGATTTTAGCCCTGGCTGGTGTAGCTCAGTGGATGGAGCGCGGGCTGGGAACCAAAGTGTCCCAGGTTCGATTCCCAGCCAGGGTACATGCCTGGGTTGCAGGCCATAACCCCCAGCAACCACACATTGATGTTTCTCTCTCTCTCTCTCTCTCCCTTCCCTCTCTAAAAATAAATAAATAAAATCTTAAAAAAAAAGATTTTATTTATTTATTTTTAGAGAGGGGGAAGGCAGGAAGAAAGAGAGGGAGAGAAGCATCAATGTGTGGTTGCCTCTCACGTGCCCCCAACTGGGGACCTGGCCCACAATCCAGGTGTGTGCCATAACTAGAAATCAAACCAGCAACCCTTTGGTTTGCAGGCCGGCACTCAATCCACTGAGTCATACCAGCCAGGGCAGTTTATAATGATTTTTTTAAGTGGTCATTTTCTAAAGATGACAGAAAACCAATGCATGATCTCAGAAGTCAAGTAAGTAAAAAAAAAAGGAAAATCAGGCAGCTCTCTGAATTTTACCTTTGGGTAAGCAAATAGTAGATGAGGTAAAATATTATCTTATAAAAACATTTCAGCTATTAATTTTTAAAAGTGGTAGAATTAGAACACCACCATTCAGCAACCCCTATAAACTAAAGAATCTAGGCATCGAGGACCAACCGTTACTAATATCATAAAAACGTGACAGACGTGCACTGTGATCCTCTTGATGAAAAACACAAGGCCACCAAGAGTCTTGTCAGAGAGATCAAACCTGAGTCTGATCCAGCCGCTGTAGTCAGCTACCAATGTGCAGGGAACACGGAGGACAGAAGCATGTGTCGACATGCCTCCTGCATGTACAAGCAGCAGAACCTTGCCTCTGGGAAACTCAAATGGCCCAGTTCATCAACATAAGAATTAAAGAAAAGAAAGGGACCTCAAGCAATCTATGATTATAAAACAACACCAAAACCATAACCCTATCAAATAAATGCTGTCTTGGCTGCATAATTGAGTGACAAAACCATTTCAAAATGCAAGGAAGTAACTATGCAAAGTCAGAATTGTGGCAACTTTTGGAGAGACAGGGTGGTGGGGGGATATGGCACATGGAACCCCCTCAGGGCATCTGGCAAAGTTCTGTTTCCTGACTTCTATGGCATTTACAAGGGTGTGTGTTCATCTTATGAAACTCTGCTAAGCTACATAACTGTTGGGGGTGGTTTTCTATATCTGTGTCTTATTTTGCAGCAACAAAGATTAAAAGAAAACAAAGGGCTCTGCAAAAAAGGTATGAATACTATTATTATGTAAAGAATATAAAACTTTGCCCTGGCTGGCGTAGCTCAGTGGATTGAGTGCGGGCTGTGAACCAAAATGTCTCAGGTTCGATTCCCAGTCAGGGCACATGCCTGGGTTGCAGGCCATGGCCCCCAGCAACCACACATTGATGTTTCTCTCTCTCTCTTTCTCCTTCCTTTCCCTCTCTAAAAATAAATAAATAAAATCTTTAAAAAAAAAAGAATATAAAACTTTGAATTAGACAGGTCCTGATTTAACACACACACACACACACACACACACACAATCCCTGTGGGGTGGTGCCTCACTTTCTGCTTTGAAAAATGGAGATACTAGAACCCAGAATTTCCAACAATTGAAGAGGTACTCAGTAAATATATTTTATTGTTTTTTTTTCTCTCTCTCATCTCTTTTCTTTCTTCCTCCTTGTTAAGTGGTTGCCAAAATGATCAGCAGGACTGAAACCATGCAGGTCGCACAAAGGGAAGTTCAGTAAGCGGGTTTGCCTGATGAGGTGGCTGAGACTCCACCAACTTGACTACCCACAGGGGACAGGGGGTTAAAGCATGAAGCAGGCTTGGTGCCTGCAAAGACGGCAGCACAAGTACAACTACACGCACATGAAAGGCAGCAGACTCAGCCTCGGTGAACTGAGGGGAAGTGGGTGGATGCTACACACTGAATGTTTGTGTCCCCAGAATTCCGTATGTTGAAGCCCCATGCTTCCACATGATGGTAAAAGGAAGCACAGTCTTTGGGGAAGTAATTAGCTTTGGATGAGTCACAAGGATGGGGCCCCTGTGAATGGGATTAGTGCCCCCTTAAGAGTCATATGAGAGCCCTGGCTGGCGTAGCTCAGTGGATTGAGCGCGGGCTGGGAACCAAAGTGTCCCAGGTTTGATTCCCAGCCAGGGTACATGCCTGGGTTGCAGGCCATAACCCCCACATTGATGTTTCTCTCTCTCTATCTCCCTCCCTTCCCTCTCTAAAAATAAATAAATAAAATCTTAAAAAAAAAAGATTAAAAGAGTCATGTGAGAGCTTGCTTCCTCTCTGCCCTCTGCCAGGTGAGCGGACAGGAAAACTCAGGAGTCTGCAGCCCAGGAGAGCCACTCAGCAGAACCCAGCCACGCTGGACCCCTGACCTCAGACCTCCAGCCTCAAGAGCTGCGAGGGATACATTTATTTTTGTCTATAAGCCCCTCAGCCTACAGTACTTTGTTAGAGCTGCCCAAATGGACTCAGACAGTGGGGATTACAAGACCTTTAGGCCCAGGTTTAATCGTGTGTTTTTAAAAGTTTGTCCACCGCCAAAATGTACATTCTGGAAATTCCCCATTAGTGCCCAAACCTCTGGCTGGGAAAATAGCAAGATGTCCCCACTTTAGAACTGTGTCACGCACTCTGGGGCCATTCTCCACACAGCATGGGCACACCAAGGAGAAGTCTTTACTACACACACACACACGGCCGACTCCACCAGAGACGGGGCATAAATATACCAAGATCCTAAAACCCCCAGACTACAAAATATCAAGGCTTACTGGAAAATTAATACTTATTCATGTTTACATTGCTGCAAGTTTAAATGAATATTCTTCCTCGCTGGCTTTTCTTTTTAAAAGTTCATTTTATATATATACATATAACTCCCTGCCAGGCAATTTTTATATCTTATAAATGATCCATGAATAAACTTGATACTTAGGGTAAAAATGAAGAAATGGGGACCAAAAGTTGGCCTCCTAGACACCAATAGATAGGCCAAATCCAACGCCAGGGGATAAGGTGATTAGCAAAAGCCAGCCCAGTTGAATTAATTCAGTTAATTATATGTAATAATAATAACCTAACTCCACTTAGCTCCTACCACATGCCAGGCATTGTGTTATGTGCTTATTTCTTCCTTTACTCTTCACCCACACTCCTTAGAGTGCTGTTATAGGTCCCATGTTACCAATGGGGAACTTAATCCGGACCATGAGTAGTTTGTCCAAGGTCAGGCCACTAGATTCAAATCCATGTGCCCGGACACCAAAGCCCCCTGCTCCGTACTCTCCGGGGTCACTGCTGAAGAAACAGTGGAATCCTACTCAGCCATAGGAAAAGATGAAATACTGCCATTTGCAACAACATGGATGGACCTTGAGAATATCATGCTGAGCAAAATAAGTCAGACAGAAAAAGCGAAAAATCAAGATTTCACTCCTATGTGGGATGGAAAAACTGAAAGCATCAAGCCCTGGCTGACGTAGCTAGTGGATTGAGTGCAGGCTGCGAACCAGAGTGTCGAAGGTTCGATTCCCAGTCAGGGCACATGCCTGGGTTGCAGGCCATGGCCCCAGCAACTGCACATTGGGTTTCTCTCTCTCTCTCTCTTTCTCCCTCCCTTGCCTCTCTAAAAATAAATAAATAAAATCTTTTTAAAAAACTGAAAGCAACAAGTGAACAAACAAGAAAATCAAACAAAACTCATAAACACAGACAACAGTGTGGTGGTCGCCAGAGGGTGGGGGTAGTAAAGGGTAAAGGGGTCAACTCTATGGCGATAGAAGGTTTGACTTTGGGTGGGAGGTGCACAATACAATATACAGATCATGTGTCATAGAAATGGATACTTGAAACTTCTATGATCTTATTAATCATTGTCACCCCAATAAATTTAATAAAGATGATCTAACACACACACACACACACACACACACACACACAAGAAAACTGCACCACATTAACTTAGATTGTTATTCCACTTCTTCCTGATTTGTTTTCAAGAATCCTGGGATGAAGACAGCCATTTAGACGGTCTCCCAGCAGGAGCACCGGAACCCAGTGGACCCACCCAACCACCCCAGATCCCAATGACATGCTGAGCTGGTGCAGCCGCACTTGGCATCTGCTTACCAGGCCACCAGCTGTACCACTAATACTGGGGGATGGAGTGCGGGGGGGACAACCACAGAATGTCACATTGAGAACTGGGTGTAAACTCCAACTCCAGCACTTGATAGCTGCAACTTGGACAAGTGGCTTAACCTCTGATTCTGTCTTCTCATTGGTGAAATAAAAGTCCAAAAGGTCCCACTGCACGATGGTTGTTGGGAAGGTTTAATAAGATAATGCAAACACAACAGCCTAATGTTCCAAGTTCATCTCCCTTGTCCTGTGTCTCCCACCACCAGGGACTGCCCATCGCACTGACCCAGATTGGGGTGCTGTCTGAGTTTGAGGCGACTATTAGGCTTTGCTTGGTCTTTCTCCTTTCAAAGTACCCACACATCACCCCAAGTTCAACATAGCTGAGAATATTCATCCCTACAGCATTTTCCAAAATGGTCCCAAGTCCCCAGCAGAATCTATCCTAGAAATAGTCTCAGTCCCCAAATAAGTCATGGTCATGAGAAGACACAGACAGTTTCAGACAGACTTGTCCAAACGCCATCTGGAGACTGCGTCTCTGAACCAAAAACTGAGCGAATGCAAAGAGTCCCCCGCCTCCCACAGTGGCTGGGAGAGAGAAAAGCACCGGCCACGCAGACAGCTCCCTGGGCATCCTTCCGGTCCGGGCTGGGCTGAGAGAGGGACGCAAGAGCCCGGCGGCCCTTTGTTCTGCCCAGCTGCGGAGGAGGATCAGACGAGGCTGTAAGGCATCCTCCGGGCCCAACCTGCCCAGGAGGGTGTCGCTGGCACCCATCCCCTGGTGACTGCTGACACCCGCCTCACCCACAACCTGGTGTCCTCAGATGCCACCCTGCTGGGAGGGAGGGAGGGAGGGGGGATGTGAAGTGCTCTTTAAGGCTTCTCTGCTTTACCAGAAGCCTTTGTAGGAGGTTATTAACTTTAAAGGAAAACTCAACTTCTCCTCACTCCTACTTCTCCCTGGAACCTTAGGCAGGCCCACACTGGCCCTGTCCAGGTCATCCGGAGCCCCGAGAGGGCAGTCAAGACCTCTGCACCCACCCGGCGCAAAATGACTTTTTCCCCCTAAGATCTTATTTTTGTGTGTTTTTAGAGAGAGAGGGGAAGGGAGGGAGAAAGAAGGGGAGAGAAACGTCATCGATTGATTGTCTCCTGTACACCCCCAGCTGGGCACCAAACCCGGAACCCAGGCACGTGCCCTGACAGGGAATTGAACTGGAGACCTTTCACGCTGCAGAGCAAAGCTCAACCAACGGAGTCACACCAGTCAGGGCAACAAAGTGGCTTTTGAACCCACTCTAGAAAAAGAAAGTGGGGTTTTTTTGTCCCTCAGAAGCATATGGGTTTCCTGGGTAAAAAATATAATTACTATGTGGCCTGCTTACAGGGAAAGTATTGAAATTTTTTAAAAGGAGAACAGAACTTAATAAACTATATTGCTCATGATTTGAGCTTCTCTGGTTTTCCAGCTGCCACATTTTATCTTAACGAGAAGATTCTGAACCCAGACAAAACTTCTGGTCAAACTCCTACTACCTGGAACCCATACAGCATATTTTAAAACAGTCAGATGACAATATGGTATTGTAGCTCCCATACAGATTTCACTGAAAAAAGGTATTTGCTTATCATTTTCCCCTCCCTCTATTTGTATGTGTAAATTTAAATGATATTACTTTAAAATAATACACCTACTACCGAAGTATTGATCAGGGGACGCTTTTCCCTTTAAGGGCGATCCAACTTGGCGCATCCGGATTTCACTTACAAGCTACCGTCACCAGGAGATTTGGGTGCCAGGGCGACATCCCGCCCTCCGTTCTGACTCCTCAGCAACTGTGACCTAGGCAAACCAGCCTCTCCTCTCCCTCTCCCCATCTTCATCACATCCTCCAGTCTCTTTCAGCGGTTCTTGGACTCCGCTCTTGCTCACAGATACCACCTCACCATGGCCTTGGCCGCGTGGCCCGGGCTCTGCCATATGCCCCCACTCCAGGCTGGGAAACTTGCTCCCCAACGGGGGTCCTGGCACGTTACTGGTCTCCAGGCTCACTGACCTGGCAGAAGGGAAGGGGGCTCGAGTTCTCGTCAGCCTGCTCTGGAGGGCTCACCTTAGCAGGGCGGTGGAGTGGGGTACAGTGGGCCCCCCAAAGGACTGGTGGAGAGGAAGTCCGGGAGGGGTCGACTGTGATGAGGCCCCGGGCGGTCACTCCCACTGGCCCTCTGACCACTGCGGCTGCAGGCCTGGGGACAGGGCCCGACTTCAGGTTGCCCAGGAGCCCCTCGGTTGCCCCCCCCCCAGGACATGCGGGTAAGTGCGTGTTAGGCACCCGCGTTCCTGCTCACGGTGCAGCGTGATGACTCCCCGCTCTCCCGGCCTCCAGCCTCCCCGCTGGTCTCCAGAACCCCCAGGGGAGCTCTCTCGTTGGCTGCATCTGCATCTCACTCTCACCCGAGGAGCTCCCCCCGCCACTCTCCCTTCAGCAGCAGTTTTCCAATTGTGCCAAAGCGAAAGGACGGTTTGAATCCTGCTTTGACCGGAATGGTCAGCGGCTGCCCGGAGTCTGAGCGCACCACCGTGCTGGCTGGCCCTTCCACGATGACACAGCTCAGGGAACTCCAGCCGCGGAGGCCACTTGCACGGACTCCTTAAAACAAGCCAACAAGATGCTGAATTACAGTGCAATCCACCCCGTCTCCCTGCTCCCTGACATTTCTATACTATAGATTAATGAGCTGTGTCCAATTGAAAATTCAAAACCAAATACATTCGTTAACAATCTAAAAATAGATCCCTCCCTACGGTTCCAAAGCCTCCGGGCTCTTCCTTCAGTGTTGATTATCTCGGTTTTGCTATAACTGAGACATAAACATAAGATATAAAAACAAGAAAAATAATCTTTTAAGGTTAATAGCTTTGAACAATTAGTATAAATAATCACACTTTGATATTTTCTGCTATATTAACTTCAAAACTGAGCGAACTCTTTTGCTGAGCCAGGCACTAAGCTGGCTAGGAATTCTCTCTCACCCCCCTTTCATCCAAGGAAGCGAATCTTTGATGCTAACTGTGTCCTTTACCATCTTAGACCAATGGCTTCATAGCCATTGACCGTGGTCGACACGCATGTTTAATGGTCCCATCTCCACGAAGCTAAGAAGTCCAGCCATGCTTTACCATTGGACCAAGACACAGCCTCCCCTTCCTTAGACTCCAGCCGTGTAGGCGACACTCTGGGAGCCTCAGGTGGTCAGACGAGTAGAAAACAACACAGTGTTTCGGCTTAAGAAACATGTTCTCAGCTTCAGGGTCTAGCACAGTGCCTGGCCCATGGTTGGTGTGCAGTACTTAACCGTGCACGTTGGATTAGACACAAGCGTCATCTGCACGAACAGCTGTCAGAGCACTCGGTCCTTCCCACTCACCCACTGGGTGAGCACCGTGCGAGAGACAGGACTTGCCTCTCCCGTGCCCTCTGGAAGCAGGACGCAGCAAACAGACTTATGCCCTGGTCCTGTCCATGGAGCCATGCCTAAAGCTCCATCCTGAGGGTGAAAGCCCAATGCTTTGAAGTCAGGGAGGCCATTTGGAGGAGCTGTCTCCGCAGTACCTGAAAGGTAAGTGGTACCCCTGAGCATCAGGCTGAGATGAGGGGACCTGAGGGACCAGCTCCCCACCCCGGAGAGATGAGACGTGGGCAGACCAGCGCCCTGTGTCTGTGGGGGACGCCGAGCCTTACGAGTGGCAGAGGACATGAAAGCAGCCGTTCCCCAACTTCCCAGTGCCTCCGGGACCGCAGGGCTCAGTGGACACTTAGATAAATGGCCTTAGCAGTGGCTGAGGGAATAAACGGGGCTGATGAGACTGCCCTAGTTCCAAGGCTAATCTACCGGCCTGATCCCAATTCTGTGTTTTCTTTAGACGTTTGAGGCTTCTTTTGTCGCTCCATAGCTTTAATTGAAGTCATAATTATTTGGTTTCATCCTGCTGGCAGGATCGAGAATAAGTAAATTTCCAAGAATGAGAAAAAATTCTTTTCAAGTAATATTCTATAATTATTTTATTTTAGAACATATAAATGTAATCATGGTCAAAGAGTGCTAAAAATAATGTTTCTGAAACCCAATACACTAAAAGTATATTGATATTTAATAACAAAAGGATTAGGTTTAATTATTGTTACAAAACCACTTTAATATATTCCAGTCTGGTCTTCAGACCACCCATGTTTTACCCCTGTAGTCCCCATTTTCCACAGGGCGATGTAAACAATAAAAGAATGAAATCCTTAATAGCCTTTTATTCTTAATGCGGGGAACCATTTTCCCTGATTGAATTAGGGTTACAACTCTCAGACTCGCTGATACATAAGGTCCAAGTCAGATCAAAAGGAAAGAAAAGAAAAGGAAAGCGAAGAGCTGACTTTATGGATGAGAAACATCGTTTATAAAGTATTTTGTACAAAAAAAATTGTATTGTAAAAAAAAGTTATTTCAAACTTGAAAAGTAACTTCTGAAATAAATTTTGTCATTGAATTCAGACAGATTATAAACAATTGCGTCTCTATGGTGGTTTACTACCAATACCTGTAAAACTGGTGAAACTCCCTAATCTTTTATCTTTAGAAGATGAAGGAATTCTATAAACCTCAGAAGGGATAAGAATCTGACCAGATGGGTTTTATCCAGCAAATGCAAGGAGAGTTCACTATTGAAGACTCTATTGTTCTAATACATCATATCAAAGGTCACAAGAAAAATTCACTAAGTGCAGTTGGTGCCAAAAAGCCATTTGTTTATATACTGCCCGTGTCCCATTAGAAATGAAATGGAAGAAAGGAGGAAGGGCGGGAGGGAGGGAGGGAGGGAGGCAGGAAAGAAGGACACATCATCAGTCTAATGAAGACTGTGGATCTCATACCACCAATTATCATTTATGAACAAAATACCAGAAGAACCCAGATGGCAATGTATGCTATCACAATAACTACCTAACTTTGCACTGTAAATTCAAATTGATCAATAAGATACAAAGTAAGAAATATATATAACAACAGATATTTTGTATAACACAATCTATAACACATTATAGATTATTTTTATATTATATAAATTGATAATTATATGTAAGTAAATTTATATTATATAATTAAATTAAATTATAGTAACTTGTAAATGCTTATGTAAAGTCTAAAACTTAATAACAGCATTCAAAAGTTGTTGATGTAAGATAAATACACAATAATCAATAGCTGGTAGCCTCTATGCATACCAGCAATACAGAGGTTCTAAAGAAATGGAAAAATCATTCACAGAAAAATCCTAAAAATAATCTTAATGTCAGCCCTGGCTGGCATAGCTCAGTGGATTGAGCGCGGGCGGCAAACCAAAGCATCGCAGGTTCGATTCCCAGTCAAGGCACATGCCTGGGTTGCAGGCCATGACCCCCAGCAACCGCACATTGATGTTTCTCTCTCTCTCTCCCCCCCTTCCCTCTCTAAAAATAAATAAATAAAATCTTTATTAAAAAGTGTAAATTAACCACTTTTTAAAAATAAATAAATAATCTTAATGTCAAATGTGTAGTTATTTATCTGAAGAAAATTCAGAACTTCTCTTATACACATAAAAGAAGAACTGAATGGGTAGGTGATGTAGCATGCCGCTGCGACAGACAGACAGAGAAGAGAAAAGGAAGGGTGGGGGGGAGAAGGAAGCCAAAGGGAAAGGGAGGGGAGAGACAAGAAGGGAAGAAGAAGGAAAGAAAGAAGCAAAGAGAAGTCACAAATGTGGTTAAATTCAAGATAGGGATGGACTTTCCAAACATAAAAGCAAGTGAAAAAACATTTTTATAAACAAACAAATAAATCTGACCATGTAAAAATCGTCAGCATATTTTTAAATGAAAAATAATGTCAATCAACAAGCTAGGAAAAGCATTTGCCCCAAGATTAATAGACAAAAGTTACATACTTCTTATAAATCAATAGGAAAAATACTAGTCCCTCACCTCTTAAAATTCAAAGGAGATGAATATCAATGGGCACGAAATCCATAGACAAGAATCTGTTGCATTTCTGTACACCAATAATGAACTATCAGAAAGAGAAATTAAGAAAACAATTTCATTTGCAATTGCATGAAAAAGAATAAAATACCTAAAAATAACTTTAACAAAGGAGGTGAAAGAGCTGTATACTGAAAACTCAAAGACACCAAGAAGGTGAAGAAATCATAAGTCAATGAAATAATATTCCATACTTGGGAGCAGAAAAAATTAATATTGTCAAATGTCCACACTACCCAAAGCAACCTATAGATTCTATGCATCCCTATCAAAATTCCAATGTCATTTTTCACAGAAGCAAAACAAACTATTAGAAAAGACCATGAACAGCCAAAGCAATCTTGAGAAAGAGGGACAAAGCTGGATGCACCATGTTCCTCATTTCAAAATACATTACAAAGCTATAGTATTTAAAAATAATATGGTACTGGCATAAAAACAGATGCATAGATCAATGGAACAGAATAGAGAGCCCAGAGGAAAACCTACAAACATGTGGTCAATTAATTTACGAAGGAGTCGAGACCATACAATGGGGAAAAGACAGTTTCTTCAATAAGAAGAAAAACAGGAAAAACTGGTGTTGGAAACACTGGACGGCCACATGCAAAAGAATGAAACTGAACCGCTGTCTGACACCATACGCAAAATTAACTCAAAATGGATTAGAGACTTGCATGTAAGACCTGAAACCGTACAAATCTAGGAGAAAACATAGGCAATGAGGCACTTCATATTGGTCCCAGAGACGAGTTTTTGGATTTGACAGCAAAAGAAAAGGGAACAAATGCAAAAATAAACAAATGGGACTAAAAAGCTTCTACACAGAAAATGGAGCCCTCAATAAAATGAAAACACAACCTACTGAATGGAGAAAATATTTTCAAATTATATAACTGATAAAAGGTTAATATCCAAAATACATAAAGAAGACACACAACTCCGTGACAAAAAAAAAAGTTTCATTAAAACATAGGCATATGAAAATGGGCTCAACATCGCTAATCATCTGGGAAATGCAGACCAAAGCCACAGTGAGTTACACCTCACACCTGCGAAAGCAGCTATTTTCAAAAAGTCGAGAAATAACGAAGACTGGTGAGGATGTGGGGAAGAGAGAACTCTTGTGCACTGTTGGTGGGAATGCAGACTGGGGCAGCCACTGTGGGAAATGTTATGGAGATTCTTCAAAAACTAGAAAATGGAACTGCCACGTGACCCAGCAGTCCCACTTCGGGGCATTTGTCTGAAGGACACGAACACTGACTTGAAAAAGCATGCGCACCCCCGTCTTCGCTGCAGCACTGTTTACAAGGCAACGGCCAAGACAGGGAAGCAAGCTAAGTGCCCGCCAATGGATACACGAATAAGGAAAATGTGGCATGTGTATGGAATGTTATTCAGCCATAAAAAAGAAGGAAATCTTAGCCCTGGCTGGCGTAGCTCAGTGGATTGAGCATGGACTACGAACCAAAGTGTCGCAGGTTCGATTCCCAGTCAGGGCACATGCCTGGGTTGCAGGCCATGACCCCCAGCAACTGTACATTGATATTTCTCTCTCTCTCTCTCTCTCCCCCTCCCTTCCCTCTCTAAAAATAAATAAATAAAATATTTTTTAAAAAATTCCCCAAACTTAAAAAAAAGAAGGAAATCTTGTCATTTGAGACAACATGAACAGAACTTGAGGGCATTAAATTAAGTGAAATAAGTCAGACAGAGAAAGGTAAATACCATGTGATGTCACTTTCATGTGGATTCTGGAAAACAAACAAACAGCAACAACAAAACACCAGCTCATAAACACAGAGAGTCCATCAGTGATTGCCAGCGGCAGGGGTTAAGGGGTGGGGCAAATGGGGGAAGGAAGTCAAAAGGTACAAACTTCCAGTGATCATTCCACAAAATATACACATATCAAGTCATTATGTTGTACAACTGAAACTAATACGATGTCTGTCCATTCTACCTCAATTAAAAAAATAATTTTAAAAAATAAGGGAAACGTGGCAGACAGAACATTCTCTAAGTGGTCAAAGTTAATGCCGTTAGTAATGGTACAAATCAACATTGTGTGCAAAAAGTCATTCAAATTTCCAAATACTACAGTCATTAATAATCAATGAGTATGCAAAAATGTTTTAAATTGTTTGTCACTTTGCCATATCAGATTGGCAAAAATTAATTAATTTTAAAATAAGATAATCCTTTTCAATGCTGGCAAATGTGCACGCCATAAAACAGACGTCCTTGGACAGTGTGGAAAAGAATGTAATGGATACAAACTTTCCAGGTAGCAACTTGCAAACACCCGTAAAGAACTTTTGCCCAGTAATTATATTTTTGCAAATTTATCCTAAGGAAATCACCAGTTATAGGCAGAGATTTATGTGTAGGGGCGTTAATTGTGCATTATTTATAAAAGTGAAAAATTGGGTACAGACTAAAAGGAGAATGGTTAAATTCATTCTGGCGTATACTGACTGTGTAATGGAGGAGAAGCGATATGAGAGAGCTGAGAACACGGTGCTTCCTAGGACCGCATGATGCATTGCTGGGGACGCGGTGCACACAGAACTTTGTATGAAGACCAAACGCGCAGACACACAAACACATGAACTGGAAATGAATACACCAAAAGGTGAACAGTGGCTATTTCTGAGTCACAGGATCACACCCATCTTTCACTTTTTCCTAACAGTTCTCCACATCTTCTATGTTTTCTAGAGTAAATGCGTTACATTTAAAACACGGTCATGAGGTAATAACGCATCAGCACCTACTCTGTGCCAGGCCCTGTTCCAAGTACCTAGTGTGTACTATCTCGTGTGATTTTCTCAACAAACCTGTGAGCTAGGTCATGAGTAGTATTATTCTCATTTTACCAGTTAAAAACTGAGGCCCCAGGAAGGTCAGTGACATACCCGGGATCACACGGCAGTAAATGGGGAAGCCAGTGACTTGTGAGTAACAGGTAGAGTGGGTAGGCTCGGCCCGTGAGTCCGCAGTCTGAATACCTCACTGCTGGTCCACATCACTGACTGTCGAGCATTCCGGGCTCGGACCCCTTCACACTTTGAGAAATGACTGCGGCTTCCCAAGAGCTTTGGTTTACATGGGTTAGCCTGTTGTTATGCCTACTAATGTTTACCACATTAATGTTTGTAATTTAGAAATGTTTAATTCATTGAAAAATAACAGTAACAAACCTAGTATATGTTAACATAAAAAATATAGTTTTAGCCCTGGCTGGCATAGCTCAGTGGATTGAGCACAGGCTGGGAACCAAAGCATCGCAGGTTCAATTCCCAGCCAGGGCACACGCCTGGGTTGCAGGCCATAATCCCCAGCAACCGCACATTGATGTTTCTCTCTCTCTCTCTCTCTCTCTCTCTCTCTCTCTCTCTCTCCCCCACCCCTCCCTCCCTTCCCTCTCTAAAAATAAATAAATAAAATCTTTTATATATATATATATATATATATATATATATATAGTTTTAGTAAAAACAACTCTATTTCCAAAACAAAAAAAATTATACTTAGAAGAAGGGTGTTATTTTATCTGTTTTGCAAATCTCTAAAACCCGCCTTAACAGAAAAGAACTGAATACCCATCTCTGCTCTGCACCTAACTTATGACACTAATCCACGCCATGTAGCCTCTGGAAAACTCTGCTGAAAATTTGTTAGACATTGAAAGTGAAAATGACAAATAACACCTTAGGGTTTTTTTGTCAGATAATGGTTTGAACTTGTGGACCCCCTGAAAGACTCTTGGAGACCTCCTGGAACCATGTTCTAAGAATCACTAGTCTACACTGAGTTGTTTGTTTTTTTTAAATTTGACTAATTAGTGCTTACTGTGCTTGAAACACTCATCACCACTTTGGATTCGCAAATGGCACCAGCACACTCTAGACAGGGGAAGAAGAGGGACTTTGCTCTGACCTGAGTCATCTGCCCAGATCAAAATTATCCTCTCAGGTGCCTCCAACCCACTGGTTGAGCTGCAACCAAAATTTGAATCCAACTAGAACTCTGGAACTCCGTTAGGCTTGGATATACCGTACCGAGAGGCACAGGCAGGCACCAGGGCATGCCCTGCAGAGGGAACCAGCTCCAAGGAGCCCACCTTGCTGTAGACAATCCACGTAGAGAAAATCCACGTAAGAAGCCAGATCAGTGCATCATGGGTAAGTTCTAGCAAGCGATCAGCTCACTCAGTCATTCAACAGACATTTATTGACCAACCACAAGTTAGGGCATCATGTTAGATGCTGAGGCTACAAAGACGAAAGTTAAGTAATCTCTTCCTCATCACTCAGCCTCGCAACAAACACAGTCCCCCCCCCCCACTCCCACGTAACAGATGCTCAGTAAATGGTGACGAGACATGGGTGGGTAGACATATGACTGGGCAGATGGAGAAAACCCAGTGACTTTCCTCAAGGAGTTCACAGCCCATGGAGGGAGACAGACATACAAACAAAGAATCACAATGCCTGGTAGCCAATGCTTAAACTGAGGTGCCCAAACAGGTATTCATCAGAATGCCATCTTTAGCAAGTACCTGCAAACATCATCAACTTGAGGACTCTGGGAGAAGGCCAGTGGAGGAAGCTGGGGTAGGCTCACTTCCAGGGACAGCAGGAAGGCTGGCAGAAGCCAGACCATGCGTAGAGGCCCGGTACTGGGAGGATATGCCACTACCTGGGTCAGGGCGAGGTCCCAATCCCTAGAACAGGGCCTGGTACCCTGGCCAGTTACAGGGCTAGGGCAGAAGCCTGTTTACCAGAATGATGCTAGGAGAATGGAGAATAATGAGTAGCGAATTTGACCTGCTCTGATGGTGAATTATCTAAATACCCAAACCGGGGCTTGGCATGGTGTTCACTGCCAAGGAGAGAGCTCACCCTGCTGGGGAAGGCCACGTGGCCACAGCAGAGGGGGGAGGAGGCTGGAGGAACAGGGCCCAGACCCAGGTCCTCTCCTCCCGCCCAGCAAGCTGCCTCCCCCTGGGCAGCTCTTAATGGTTCACCACTGCCAGCATTCATGTTTAGCCACTGCTCGTGGTAAGCAATGTTAAAGTAAATCAACCACCAGCTGCACGGGCAGCCCAGAGCTCGGCACCTCACTGGCACCGTGTGCCATTTTATCCCGTCATTCTGTCCTGGGACAGCCCTTTCCAGGCACCACAAATGTACGTCCACTGTACCTCAGATTCCAAAGGCAACCAAGACTGTAAGTGGGGGTATAAATAGGATGTGGAAATTTTCCGTGCTCTGTGGGAAGAAGCAACATAATATTCTCAGGCTAAAAATAGTTGGATCTGTTGGGGCCCTGCCTTTGCGTTGTTTTTTGAAAAGGAAAATCAGTTCCCTTGCATTTCTAGGTATTGAGAAAGGATTTGCAAATAGAAATTAAAACCTCATGAGCTCAAGTGCTCTCCTACGTAGCACTGCCCACCCCAACCTTCCCCAGGCGCCTCGTCCAGAAACTAGAACAGCTCAAGGATCCGTGACGTGGCACACGAAATGCTCTGATCTTGCACCAAGACTGAAAACAGAGTGTCCCCAGCTGGCTGAGGAGGGGGAGGAAAGGAGACCAGAGCCATCTGAGCTCTGCAGATGACATTCCGGAACCTTCTCTGCCCCATCAGGTGAAGCACACAAGATGTCGGTGTAATGCATTCACTATGGCGGCAAGAGGAGTTGGGTTTTCAATGCCTCGTAAGACCGAAGATCCATCAAAACTAGGACAAATAGGTAAATAAAATGGAGCAGATGATCAGCTGGGGCGAGAGGAACGCAACCTCCCTGGTCAATCAGGCTTCTCACATTTGAAAGCTTTATTGAAGTTCGACAGGACACCCACCAAACACACAATACTGACGATTAAAAAACGTTTTGAGAAATAAAGAACTGACAGTGACCAGAGGGCAGGGGAGGGGGAGGGGATAACGGGAGGAAAAAGGGGAAGGGGCGAGCAAAGGAACACAAATGGAGGACTCCTGGGCATGGACAGTGGGGTGGGATGGACTGTGGGAGTCGGGGAGACGGGGCAGGGGTGAGCAGTGGGGACAAAGGCGGGGCAGCTGTAACTGAACAACACTAAATAAATAAATGTTGTTAGAAAGAAAGAGACCCTACTGATTGAGAGCAAGGCAACAGGGATCAAACTGTGTCCCCAACTGCCACGGTCAAGGGCAAAGCTTCCTGAACTCTATACATGAGCTTCTTCTTTATCATGAGCCGGTTCCCAGGCTGTGTCTCAGTGAGACCTGCCCCAGACAGGAAGGTCCCCCTGCTTCCCTCTCATCTTTCGGATGTGATCCGAGGCCCCAAATCTCAGCCCCTTGAGAACTTCAGAGACAACGTGGGATCCCTGACAGCAGAGAGAGAAGGGGGGAGCAGAGAAGGAAAGAAGGGTTGCATTCCTTCTATGCAAAATCTGAAAATCAGGGAGATTGTTCCCCTTTGGGGTGACCTTTGTCGGTCTGTTTCCCAAGCTAAATTTCATCTCTGCTAATCTCACAGGCTCATAGTGAAATTAAATATGGCGTCCTGCTTCCCACCACATTTCCGTGCGGTGACTCTCAAGACAGTACCCGAGTATTTACCTAAGGAACTCCCGTCAGAGGCTCACACTGGGCCGGATCTAACAGCCCGAGAGAAGGGGATTACTGCTGTGTACACATGACTTAATCACACTTACAGACTGCCTGTCCTCGAAGCATAACTCACTTCGAGCGGACGGGCATAGAATAAGCCATCAGCTCCGTGATCTTAGCAAGATGCTTCCCATTAACCGAAGCTGCAGCACAGCAAATAATACCTTGGGAACCTCAAAGGGAGAAGGCATCTTCCAAAGGGCCCCATTTATGGGAAGTGGGAGCATAATTTAGGCCCCGGGAACACTGGGCTCGAAGTAATTAAAGGAGAAAATGGGCTTACAAAGTAGCTCGGCTTCAGATGGGCCTCCCAACTTGGCCTTGCATTATTAGATCTAATTGAAATTGTGGGCAGCTACTCCAGGAAAGAGTTTCCTGAAAGACGTAGGAAACCACATTAGATTAGAAAGGATTCAAGCATTTTCCTTGATATAGAACCCTCTGGCATGTATACAAAACTTGCAATAGTGAAACCAGCTCTTGGAGCACTGGATTTTGGAATGGATGTAGGAAAGAAGGACCACGTGGCCTATGCAATTAACAGGAATAATCTAGCAAAAAGCCAGTGGTCGCCGGGGTCGGAGGAAGGAAGGGAGGGGTGGGGAGGTGGGACATAGAAACTGTACTGTCTGATGCTGTCTTGGGGGATGGGTGACATTCTACTTCTGTCAAAACCCACAGAACTGTGTCCCGCACGGAGGGGGCCTAACGGCACTACAGACTTTAGTTAATAAAAATGTATCAGTGTCGGTTCACCAGCTGTTAAGAAAGGCACCACATTGGTGCAAGAGGTGATCGTGGGGAACGCCATGTGCAAAGTGAGGTATGTAGGGACACGGGACTTTCTGCTCAATTCTTTTGTAAGCCAAACGCTGCTCTGAAAAAACTACTCTTAATTTTTCTTAAAAGGACTGGATGGGAGGAGGACAGACGTCAACTTCAGTTAGGAGACTGAAATAGAATCCAGATAAGGAAGAAGAAAACATTGCAATTTGCTGTTTGGGGGGAATGAAATGTCAAGGCTGGGCCCAAAGGTCAGCTGGGGGCCCTGCACATTCTGTCTAACTTTCTCCAGGCAGGACTACTGCCCCTGGTGTACGTGGGTTCGGAATCAGGAACGGTGCCACTCTGCTGGATATCTTTAGTAGGACAATAATAATTACCGATGAGTGCACCTCAGAGCAAAGAAAGAAAAACGACGCCTCCCTGAGATACTTGGGAGAGACACAGACCCAGTGTCTACCTCCTTTGGCCCAAACATTGACACTTAAACATTAAGACACAAAAACACCCAGTACAATAAAATGTGATGCATCTGGAGACGGGGCCTTTAAAGAGGTGATTAAGGTAAACTGAGGCTTGGGGGGAGTCCTATTGTAATAAGACCAGTGTTCCTACAAGAGGAAGGACACCAGGGGTGTGTGAGCACAGGGGAAAGACCCCGTGAGGAGGCCCTAAAAAAACATAATATCCTCACTCATTTGTGCTTTAAAATTCATCAAGTATTTTTTTAAGATTTTATTTATTTATCTTTAGAGAGAGGAAGGGAGGGAGAAAGAGAGAGAGAGAAACATCAATGTGCGGTTGCTGGGGGTCATGGCCTGCAACCCAGGCATGTGCCCTGACTGGGAATCGAACCTGCGACATTTTGGTTTGCAGCCCGTGCTCAATCCACTGAGCTATGCCAGCCAGGGCAAAATTCATCAATTATTTAATTCAAGAAACTAAATAATCTGAACAAAGCAGCATGGAGGTGGGCAGGGCTGCATTATTCTTTCTGTCTGGACTGTGTGCAATGCCAACCCTTACCAGGCACATAACCCAGAAGGTAGCCAAATCTCTCCATGCAATGGTGACGTTCAGGGGTGTGTTAGCTTACAGCAGGCATATTGGGAGGGCAGAGCGGTCCTCATCCCCCCCACTACCCCCTACAGAGAATATGCAAGAGCAAGGGGGAAAGGCTGTGGCTCTAGGCTGTGATCATTTTGGTTTTTTTGCTGGTGGGGGTTTTTTTATTGTTGTTCAAGTACAGTTGTCTGCATTCCCCCCACCACTCCCTCCCTGCCACCCCAGCCACCTTCAACGAGAAGAACCTTCTTGTGTTTTTTGCTCTTGGAATGAACAAACGGTTTCATCAGAAATAGGCCTGCACAAGATGCTACACCCCCCTCAGCACATTTTGCTGACCAGTGCCCTGCTTAGCCGTCCGTGGTCTCACGACGTGCGTCATGCTAAAAACAAGTTCAGAAGCATTGCCAGTAATCACCTTATTGCCAAACCCACTGGCTGCTTTTAAGTTCTCCTTCCCTGCAGTTCGCACCGCACGAGACCGCCTAGCCTCGTCACCAGGCCCGTGTGGAAAGAACAAGACAGAGCGATTTGCTGTCTCCGGTGCGCACACTGCGGGAGACGCAGGGGCCACGGCAACATTCTGGTGTCAAGTGTGTGTGTGTCTGAAACCTGTTGCCAAAACAGACGCCAGGAAATTGGGAGGGAAATGTGGTTGGGGAGAGTTAGGCACGTTCAGCAGGCTCTTGGAGACAGAAATCCAAATCAAGGCAGAGCCCATCCATCTATACAGAAAGAGCTGCCCGAGTCACAGAACACGACAGAGCCGTGCACAGGAAAAAGACAGGGGGCTGCGGAGCCCCTTTCCTCCCTGCAGCCCAGTCCTTGCCAGTAGCGCATCTTCCCGCATCTCTGTGCATTTTCTCCGGCTCAGAAACGGCTCCAGGTTGGCTCAAGGCTGAAGCACTCTGCCTGGCTTTCAAGACCCCTGGAAGGCCTCTACTTCTCCCTCTCAGTTATGCCCTGCACTGAGACGGCTCACCCCTGAGCCCTGGGCGCGGCCGTCTTTCCCACCTGGACGTGTGCCTGCTCCGGCACACTGCCTTGCCCGCACAACCTTCTCCCCAAGTCTCCAGCTCCTATCCCCACGCTCACCCCAGCCCCGGCCTCTTTGTCGGGGATCGTTGGGAGCCAGCACGTCACTGATTCCTTAAAGGCGTCTTCTAGCTCCCTGCCCTCCCTCCCAGTGCACTGTTTCTCAGCTAAACCGGCCACAGGGCTGCCTTTCACCACCTCGGGGACCCTCCCACTCGTCCTAACCTAGAGCACGCACGCAACGTGCCTTTGAGTGACAGCTCAGCGTGGGAACAGATGCCTCTGTACAGCTAAACGGTCATTTGCGGTCTCAAAGGAGTTTCTGTTTGCACAAATGAAATTATTCGTTACAAAATTTGTTTAGAATGGTAAAATATACATAACGCAAAATGTACCCTTTTTATGTGACACCGAGTACATTGGCCTTGCTGTGCAACCATCCCCACCAGCCCTGTCCAGAACTTTCTCACCTTTGCAAACTGAAACTCTGTCCCCATCAAACACCGATCCCTCACCCGCCTCCCCGCCGCACTGCTGGCAACCACCCTCTGTCTCCGTGAGCGTGACTATGCCAGGGCCCCCGTCAAGTGGGATCACAGTGCTGGCCCTTTTGTGGCTGGTCCGTTTCACTTAGCATGATGCCTTCAGGAGGACTCTATATTCTCTCAGCTGGTTCCCAGCTCGACTGAAAAGGTGTCCATTTCTACATATTCGACACCTGGTACAGGAAGAACATTGTGCACGTGGAAAGAATGCAAGACCCATCAGAACGGGCGCCAGCCACAAATGACCAGCACCCCGGCCCGCCTTCCCCCAGCTGGAACGGTCACACGGCTTCTCAAAAGCGCGTCTGCTTTGCAATGCAAGGAACACTGCATCTTAAAATAGTGCCGTGGAGACAACAGCGCTGGGCCCTGCAAGGTGCGAATGCTTCAGCATCTAGGTCGAACCTGCACATCTCAGTGAGGATACAGCTCTATTATCTCCATTTAACAGGTGGAGAAACCAGAGCTTAAAGGGGCCACATAATTTGCCCCAAATCGCAGCCAGAAAATACTGGAACTGAAACAACACTCAAACTGATGCCTCTTTGACCCCAGATGCCATGCCCTTGAACACCCGTCGCCTACTCCCCCCACCCCCACCCCACCCCCGGCCAGACTAGAGAAGAGCAAGGAAACCTGCGAGATGGTCCAGAAGAGGGTGCAAAAGCAGAGAAATGTGGCTTGTCAGATTTAAGTTAAGAAAGCACGCTGCGAAGGTGACTTTAAAACAGCCTGAGTGTATAAATTGTGATCAGACTATTCAAGTCCCTTTTCAACAGAGAACAAATGGGCTTCAAGGGTAACGGAAAGAAACTCATTATCAGACGGGTTATCAGAAAGGTCGGGAGTCCCCTCCCCCCGGAGATGGCGGGAGCAGGAGAGGCTCCAACCTGCCTAGATCAAGCCTGCCTGGAGGGACAGAGGTGACCCAGGCGGTCTTGGGGGACTCTCCCAGCCGAGAAGCCCCCGAGATAAGACTTTTGAAGCATTTTGGGTTCCTGGAAGAAAGGCTCTCTGGAAACACGAGGTAAGTGTCATAAATATGCATGTGGGTTTTATCCCCTGTCATCAGCACAGTCCTATCAGGTGGGGCGCCTGTCTGACACTCACGAAATTTAAGGGGCAATGCCCCCTTTGATTACAGGGCGCTGTGCAGCGAACTACCTTTCAAACCAACTCCAAGACCTGCATTCAAGCGGCATCTTTCAAATTCAGCTGAATGGTGAGTTTGCCTTGAAGTGAATATTTCACAGAACAGGGAAGATGCCAGCGTCTCATTGTAATGTCCTCACCGCTGGCTCTATGTGCATTGCCGCAGAGGCTGGGTTGGTCGAGATACATAAACAGCAAAACCAGCGTGCTTTTCTCGGGACGGCCCAGCCTGCGGAGGCACGTTAAGTCTGGTGGAGGTGACTCCTGAGACATCTTATGCTCAGAATTTCTTTAAGAGGAAAAATGACACAGCGAGCATGCCCGTTTCAGGTGACAGGAGGCATCTAAACATCACAGACATTCTTAGGGGATGCATCTATGGTCGGATCTAAGATCTTTCTAGAGCAGACAAATCACTTTGTCTTACACCCATTCCGCCAAATTCTATAAGCCTCTATAGCCCGCGATCAATTTCCGCTCTTCTCCTGGCTGTAAAGGGACTCCAAGCCGGGTCCACAGCCTTCTCCCAGGCATTTAATCTGTGAAGGGGACTTGTCGGCCACCATCACCACATCAGCCTTCTCCTCCTGGTCCTTTGCTCCCAAAGCTTCCCATGTGGTCACTGGGAAATCCTCAGTGCGGGCGGTTTGTCAAAGCTGCCTGCATTCTATGGCTTCTGAGGTAACGTCATCTTAGGGATTATCCAGACTTTTATGGTCTAAAAATGTTATTTCCTATGTGGTAACTATAAAAATGTTTCCGTGGATTGAGGCTATTATTTGCTAATCTTCGTGCAAAAAGGAGTTGGCTGCAAAGCATGGTGTATGTGGCGAGGGGGTGGGGGTGGGGGGAGGGGAGGGAGACATGGAAAATAATGGAGTGATTTCTGGGAACACTGGGAGGTGGAGATTCTATCTTCTGCAAACGTGGTTATGCCTCATCCCCAAGGTGAATGCCTTCCCAGCATGTGCAGAACAAACGATGCTCATGATGGACCTCTCGCCCAAGGATGTCATTTTTAGCATGCATTCAATGCATTGACGAAAGCCGCAGGAGGCCTTTGCTCTGTCGGCATTTGTTTTTTAAGAGGAGTCAGGACATATGTATACACAGCCACCAGAATATCCACCTTGGCACAGTCTGTCCAGTTACTTCAGCCACCTTTTCAACCGCTGAGCTCCACGGAGACCCAGGCCGTCTCTACAGGGCAGAGCCAGGAGAAGCCACAGTGATGGGGATGAAGGGTCAGGCCAGCCAAGCCGTGACTCAGCCATGCCTGCTCCCGAGACATGTCCTGTGTCTCCCCTCCAGACGACACGAAGACATTTAACTTCACATGCCACCAAGCCATTCAATGGCCACCGTTCAAGCAGGTGAATTAAATGGGTGAAGATCACCTCCCCAAACTCACCCCAAACCCCATACCAAAGCCAGACTTAAAATCCACAGCTGTGACTCATCATGGGAACAGTGCACTGGTCTCCTGCTGCCGGTGGGTGGGCTTCTGTCCTTCCCACATTGGCGTTGTCGACTGTAACACTGCGGGTGAGTGGTGACTGTTACAGTGCTATGCGGCAGAGGGTGACAGGGACAAAACGAGACACCAGATTTGGAGAAAACAGTGCCTTTTGTGGTGGAACTATAAAATTGATATCTATAGACCAAAGACATGTGCAAAGCCTCCTAAAATTAGAGAAAGGCCCATGGGTGTGTGGCCTGGCTGATTAGGGGAAGCAGCTAAAGAAAGAGCGCTTTGGTCAGGAGGCACGGGATGGTCTGGAGAGCGGAGCAAGAGGAGTCTCCAGGCTCTACTGAGAGGCGAGGGGAGGCTGCCCGGCCCAGGGATGCCACGGCCAGTCCCGGGAGCCGTCGTCGTCTCTGGGACAGGTAACCAGAGCGGGGTTCTCAGTGCCGGGTGCCCGTCGGCATAGCAATTCTTCCACCAGGGCCCTTGTGAGCTGTCCCTGCTCACCTGTAACCTTCTGATTCTAATGCACCTGCCCCGGCCACACCAAGCACATTTCAAAACAATAAGTCAGCATTCGGGTCTATACATCAGCATTTTGGAGTTTGGTTAATGTTGGTCCATCCCCATGGGACAGATTCAGATTCAGGGAACGCTGTCCCCCCCATTTTCAGTCATCTCTATTTTTGAAAACGATGGGCACATGCTGTTTAGGAGTCGGTAAACATATTTACAAAAGCCAATAAACATAATATACATGGTCAGTTATCGTCTGTGAATTGCTGTGATAGCAGCACAAGGGCAACGATAAGACTCAAAATGAAATCATTCCATTTGAGGGAGAAATGTTAAGCAAATTCCCCACTTGGTTGATTTACAGGCAGTTTGTGGGCAGAGGCCGGGTTTTTATACTTGATATATTTATTTCTGTGCTTGTTTCGCCCCCCATAACGCCTGACCCAGTTCTGGGCATAGGAGTTCTCCGATGTGTGTTCGTTTATCAGGCGAATGAAGAGTAGCCGCTCAACACGCCGGGACAACTGCAACTGCACCACACCAGCTGGGCGGAAGGGCAGGGCCTGGACCATCAGCGGCCCCGGAGGGCTGGTCCCCACTTCTGATCAGACCCAGGCTGCCCCTGTCCCCTGCAGGGAGCGTGTGTAACTCAGCACAAGCAGACACCATGTTTAGAGCATGGGCAGTAGCTAAAGTCAACAGCACTCGAGGCAGACCTGCAGCGGGCAGGCGGGAAAACACCACCCTTACCACACATGCGCAGTGGAACTGTGCAAACCACTCTAGAGCCTGCGCGGTGGAACTGTGCGAACACCTCGGGGGCGTGCACATATGAAGGTGGGAAGAGCGCTCCCAGAATGGGCATGCGCATAAACAACGTGAGGGCCAGAACACGGAGCCCCTGCAAGGGTGTAAGATCCCCAGGCTTGAGGGCTCCACGATGCAGCTTCCACCCGGGATGCGCGTCTTTTGACCAGTTATTGCCAGACCTCCCACCTTGAGACTCGGCCTTGCACGATGCTGATGGTCCGTCACCGGACCTGGACCTTCGGGACTCTCTGGTTCGTTTTCCCCCTTTTCCCTGTTAATTATTATGTGCCGTGTGCGATGATTGTTGGTGTGCAAATCAAAGCGTGCTCAGCAGCGTAACTACGTTTGTGTCTGCTCTCCGTTCCTCGGGGCTGGGCAGCAGGGACTACCATTCACGCAGCCTGGCTTGTAGGAAAAGCTCTGTCCTGGCCTCTCAGTGGGCTCAGGAGAACGGTCACCCGGTTCACTCGCCGGGAGTTGAGCCTGCGGTAGGCGGAGTGGTTAGGCCCAGGGTGCCATCAGGGGGCTCGGGACACCCCCACAGGCCAGACGCCCATCAGGTGCTGGATTCCTTTCAGCCACATTCTCTCTGGTCCCAGTAGAGCAAGTGAGGGAGGGACTCCTTGGGACTCCCCGGTCCTACCCACGCTCATCCTAACACCTTCCCGGGTCACTGCGGGTGTGTGACCGTCGCACCGTTGAGATGCGACTGAAGCAGCCACAGCGAGAAAAGCCTTGTCAGTCCCCTCTCCCTGCTCACTGGGCGAGAAAAGATTTTTCATTTCATACATCATTTACAGCTTGCCGCTGTGATTCTAAAAAAGCAGTGGGCTTGATCGAGTTAATGAGCAAGAAAAACATATTTGGTAAGCACGTTAATTTTTTGAATGTTCCGCAGAGCCCAGGACATTAGGCAACGTGCGAAGAGGCAGCTGACCACACCGGGGACCCCCCCTTCCTAGGAATTCATGCCACCCGGCTATGGGGGCACCTGGCTCTTTACTAATAAGTCAGCAAATGCATCTGAACAGAAACTGAACGGTGAATATGTCACTCGCTTTGTATTCTCCGCCTTGTCTCTACTTGGGAACATTTGGGATTTGGGGCCAAAGTCTCCACCGGCCTGATCGAGTCTCTCTTCCACACACGGTCTCACAGCAAGCGACAGGAGCAGCGAGGAGCCACCGCAGGGACCGTTCAGATGAGAATGGGCAGGAGAGCACACGGAACCTCAGCGCTCACGGTTTCCCGAATGATCTAAGACTATCTATCTCAAGAATGATGCAGTGCTGAGGTGACAGGCGAGACACTCGGACGAAATGGCTCTGTCAGAGGACCAAAATAAGACACGGAGAGAAGTCTTCATTTATTAAAGGATCCTTTTAGAGTTCTTATTCTGATCTATCAGAATCTCCCATACTCCCCGCCGGTGAAGTACATCTCAGCACTCATCGGCCCATGGAACCGGGATCGTCATGTTGCATCTTACAGCTCCTGCCTCTGAGTTTCACCCTAAGTTAGACCTTGGAGGGTGATCCTCAAGAAGTCCACGGTTCTCGAGGAACTTGCACCCCTAACTGGCAGGACAGGTGTGTGTTTTTCTCTCCTTTTTTTCCCCACATGGAAGATGGGTAGATTTGTGTCTTATGAAATGTGGTGAATTTTCGCAGCACTATTGAGTGGGGACACAAAATGATGGGAGATATTCGGGGTTTAAAATATCCCCCATCCCACACGAAATTGACAAGGTTTAGGAACAACATTTTAATGCATCATAAAACATTGAAATGTGTCCATTTCTGGATCCCCGCCCATCGCGAAGATGGCCACCCATAAACGCATGGACAGACACACACACCATTCAAACCTCCCAGAAGCTCACGTACTTTAGATCCTGCAGATTAGGCACACAGCACGGGAGACCGAAACTGGTTGCTTTCGAGATAAGACAAAATGCAAAACAGTCTATTTCAGAGAAGACACAAAATGAGTATCACTATTTTGGGGAGGAACATAATTATGTTTTGTCGGAGACTATAAATCCAGGAAGCACTTTTGTATTCTGATGCTTAACGGTATTCTGAATTCTTTCTGGCTGTGCCCGTGATAAACCTCTCCTTAACAAAGACACCCAGTTTTCAGTAACTGGAACTGTGGCCAAGCTATTATCTCGGGAAGACTAGGGCTCATTCTCACCCCAGGAAGGGACATATCTCTGGTGCCTGGGGAATAGTGAGGGTTGTCGGGAAGAATATCTTCATTTGCAAGTGATTTTTGGTGGACTGGAGAGACACGCTGAGAAAGGCAACCAGCAGGAATGAGGCCGAGGGCGGGGGCGGGTCGGCACAGTTCTCCTGCGTGTGGTGTCGGCCCAAGAATAGGTTCTGCGGGTGTCTGCTGTCAAAGTAACACCTGGCCAGGCCACTCCATGGGAAACCGCACAGTTCCCAACAGCACCCATACACAGGTGGGATACACAGGAATAAATGGGAGGCGGGAGAGTCAGAATAGAGGAAGCCCCCTGGAGCTGGGTGGGGAAAGAACACTGATGAGGTTGGAAGACAGCTGCCCTGCCTCCCTCGCTGTAGCACCGGTCTTAATGGCCCCCTGGCCCAACAGCTGTGAGGCCACCAGTGACCCCATCCCCACCAGCATCCAGCCAACGCCCTGTGGCACACACACCCTGCATGACCCCCGTGAGCTGCATGCTTGTGTGAGCCCCTCCCCTTGAATGGAGGCAGGACTTGTGACTTGCTTCTGGCCCTTAGAAAACAGCAGAGGTGACTGGGTAGTCCTTCCTGTGATGATGTCCCATCCAACCTCCGTTCTAGCAAAGTGGAGTGGAGTCTCTTGCTCAGCACCCGTAGGCAAAATAATGACCCCCCTCCCTTCCTAGCCCCTGCCCTAATTCTAGGAATCTGTTACAGGACAGAAGAGACTCCGCAGGTGTGGTTAAGGATTCAGACTTCCAAATAGGGAGATTAGTCTGGATTATTCTGCTGGGCCCAGTGAAATCACAGAAACCCTTAAAAGCCGAGAACCTCCTCTGGCTCAAGTCAGAGAAACAGGACAGAAGAGAGGCAGGTGAGATGCAGCCAAAGGGGAAGCCAAAGAGATTCCCAGGGGGAAAGGATCCCGCGCACCATTGCTGGTTCTGAGAATTAGGGATCAAGTGCAAGGACTAGAGAAAGTCCCCTAGGAGCCAACCGCTGATCCCGGCTGACAGCTAGCAAGGAAACAGGGACTTCAGTCCTACAACCAGCAGGAACCGAATCCTGCTAACAACCAGAACCTCGGGGAAAGGCTCACAGCCCTAGCAACATTCTGTGGGGCCCAGAGCAGAAACAGCAGTTGAGCCACGCCTTGCCCAGACTTCGGATGATTGGAAAGTGTGAAATACTACTTAGTGCTCCTTTAAGCCACTACGTTTGCGGTCATTGCCACAGCAGCAATAAGATGCCACACTGGCCTTGAGGAAGTGGACTACCGTGTTGTCAGAGCACCTGCGAAAGGGCCACCTCATATGGGGCTGAGACCAGCCCCAACTGACAGCCGCCAAGAAAACGGGACCTCGGTCCCATAACCACAAGCCACTGAGGTCTGCTAACGACCACAGAGCCTGCAGAAGAACCCCCAGCTCCAGAAGGGAACTCAGCCAGGCCCGGGGTTGGGACTGCATCCTCATGAGACCCCGAGCAGGGGACCCCGGTGAGCTGCACCCAGATCCCTGACCACGGACGCTGCCAGATGGTAAATGTATGCATGCTGTTTTAAGCCACCAAGGTCATGGCTACTTGTGACGCAGCAATCAGTAGCTAATATATTCCCTTCAAGCTTTTTCTGGGTCACACCATCCCAACACCTAACCCAAGGGTTCCTAATTCAGGAATGGGAGGGTAGAGCTGGTGCTTAGGACAAAGGCCTGGCCTGATTGGGCTCTATTACATGCAAATACAGATTACTGTCACTTCCACCAGAGTCTAAAATCAGATCTCTCTAAGCCTCAAGGCCACACTCTGCCCTTCTCTGTAAACCACCCCCACGCCCTCCCTGCTTACAGGGGTGACACAGGATCCCCAGTCACGACACCAATAACAGTGACCTTCTTTTTATTTAAAGAGTCATACAGGAATATCCGTCTAGAACTTGATTTCAAATATTGTTTCCTGAAGTACTGTATCCCGCTGGATGGCAGCACCAGACAGAGCTCTTCCTTGTGTGAGAGAAATCCCGCTCAAACAGCCTTCAACCAAAACCAAAAACAAAGAAATGGGCAGGAGGGTTGAGTGTGGGCGGGGCAGGGTCCTCCCCTCTCTGCACTTGCTTCCCCTCCCCCGCCTCTCCTCTGGTGTGGCAAGATGGTGGCCAAGTCACCCCAGAAGTGACAAGTCCTGGGCCCGACTCTCACCGGCTCATTCGGGCCACATCACTCCTGAACCATCACTATGGAGGAGAGAAGACAATCTGCTGATCGGCCAAAGCCGGGGCATACGCCCATTTTTTAGAACGTAAGGCAAGTGAGCCCCATCCCGTCCTTGGGAGCTGAGAGTCTGAAAGGGGTGCTCTCTCGAAAGAAAACTTAGGGAGCAGGATCAAACTAAGGAGAAGAAGCATTAGGCAGGCAAAACCAACACGCACTGCTCCTGGAAGCCACCTTATGTATCAATGTGGACGCTAACCACCTTGGACAACTTTCAAACACCTAATCAGTCTTCCGAGAAACAAAAGCTACCACGCCATAAAGACATCCGTGTCCTGCGCCCAGACTAGACTGTGTCCTGGAAAGTCACTTCCATCTTCGGAGCCTAGGAGTCTAACGTTCATTGGCACCTAATTGGAAGATATATTTAGTGTCCCCACATGAGTGTCTTTGAAATTACATTTGAACGGAAGAACACCCACCTGAGAAAAACCAGCCCCGTCACTTGCTAGGTGCTCCTCACGGCTTATCCCTGGCCTGCTCTGTGTGTAAAGGGCCGCCTGTCCCTCGGCCTCCTGCTGCGCCCACTCAGCCCCGAGTCCCTGACGCTCACCGTGCCGGTGGCAGGGAGACGGACACGAGGGGCAGCTTGGCGGGGCTCGGAGTGTGCCCTTTCTCGACTCCCCAGACTCTTCTGTGCTTCAAAAGTGGATTTCTTCAAACGAAGCCGTTCCATGTCCTTAGTCAGTTAACCTTAAAAACAAAGGCGCTTCTGAGTTTTCTAAACACATACTAAAAGAAAAGGTTATTTTTTAACTTTCAAAAAAGGCAGACGAATTCCTTTGGTGTTCAAATACAGGCAAGCAGAATTTCGCAAAAACTTCCCCCCTGAGTACTATTTTGATGAGACCAGGCATCATTTTTTTGTTGTTGTTGTTTTTTTAATCTGAAAGGATCTTTTTCTTTCAAAAAATAAAAAGACGTCGTTGGAAGGCAATGAATAAAGGCTCTAAGCAGGAAAGCCTTACCAACCATGTTAGTGCCTGATAGTAAGATTCTGTCAAATGAATTGTTCATACCTTCTTGTCGGATGTCATTTTTGGATCCAGATAATTTTAGCAGAAATCATTCAAACTGCCTTGAGGTAGAACAGCCACTAACTCCTTAACCCATTTCAGAGAAATATTGTACTGTTCTATTTTTAGGGCGCTGCACCTCCTTGCCTAATCCGAGGGGGAATGCATAATCTCCTGCAAGTGCACCACTGTGCCATTTTTTACTACGGATGTGTAATTATCGGTGTTGTTTTAATAATCAATTTCAGTGGAACGGCAGGATTTGCTTCAGTTGCATTTAAATCCTAATAAAGCTCAATAAAAAGAAAATGAGAAAGAAAGAGAAAATATCATTCAGAGGATTAACAAAACACTCCAACAAAAGGGACCTCTTCAATTTTAATGACGTGATAAAGTGATAGCCTTTTGAATAGACAATTAGGCTCATAAACCTGATGCACCAAGGGCTTAATTCACAAATACACATTGCCACTAATACATTTGCAGAGGAGCTGTATGCTTAACAGGATTAGAATACAGAAAATCATTCATTATTAATGGGAATCTACATTGCCTGAGTCTTCATCCCTAGATAGAGCAGTATTTAAATCGAATAATTTAGCACTATTTCAGGAGCTTAATTCTGCACCTAGATTGCTTGTGGGTAGCTCTGGATTCCTTGCAAAGGATGAGGATATATCCTAGAGACCCCGTGAACCTGCCGCCAGTCCCCATCACCCAGAGGATTTAGACTCTAGAACACACGTGGCAAGCACGAGGCCCGCGGGCTGAATCCGGCCCTCCACCCTTGTTTTATCCAGCCCAGCACCTTATTTCCATCCAGCAGCAGTGCCGAGCTCTTGCTTAACTGTTAAGGAGTAGTTACATTTCTACAGTCCTAAAAGTATATTCAGCCCTTTGAAGGCAACCGCGAGGCTGATGTGGCCCCCGGTGACAATGAGTTTGCCACCCCTGCTCTAGAAGCTCTTTGCCTGGCCACGTTCCCCCGTGAAGTGAGAAGTAACCACCTGGCTGGCCCACCTGAGCAGGTCGAAGGTCATCAGCTTCCCCCAAAAAAAGCTGTAAGTCTCGCACAGCAGGATTTCAAGGCACTTCAATGTCATCAGCAAGTTCGCAAATGCAAGACACGTCACAATGGGGTTCACGCAAAACCTGGTCGGGGTCGGAGGTGGAATTCACAGAGTTGCCAATTGAACAGTGTCCCAAGGGCACTGTCATCCATCCCACATAAAGGACACCGAGGCTGCCCCCGCTGTGCCTCGGGGACAAGCTGGCTCCATGGGTGGGTGTACCAACACCAGGTGATTCGAGACAGGGTGACAAGGGAAGCCCTCCATCATTTTATAGGGTGTCTAATTCGTGCCAAGCGAGAGTAACCAACCATCTGTTTTGTGGGGACTGAAGGGCTTCTCGGGCTAAGGGACTTTGAGGGTTACACCAGACAATGCCCTGGCAAACCAGACGTGTTGGGCCCCCTGGGAAGGCAGTATGCATTCGTTATTAATGGAGGTTCTTTGCTTCATACCGGTTGTGGTTACCCCCAACCTTACGAGATAGTCTTATCTTTAGATGTTAAATAATTTGCCCAAAGTCACAGCCAGCAGAGCTGGGATTCCATCTGCCCTTTCTTTCTTACCTCCAGTTCTACTCAGGCAGCCAAACACCCAACTAAACCGAAGCACCTTGCTACTCACCCAGGTTCTTCCTGGCACTTCCCCCGAATGAGAAATCGAGGCTGTCCAGGTCTTAGATAAAAGCTTCAGGTGATCTGAGAACTCGCCAGGCCCTTCAGCAAGGCCAAAGGAAGGGCCAACTCAATGGGTACCTCACCTCCTGCACGAGGAACCGGCAGAGCCCACCCCCCACCGCCCGCCATTTGGAGAAGAGGTAGATGTCTAAACCACCTGGGCATGTTTTCCCAAATAAAGCTCTCTCCGCCGCCAGCATGGAGACTTTGATTCAGATGGCTCCGTGTGTGCCTGGTCTGTTTCAGATAAAGGTCCCCACGTCCCCCAGATGATGCACGGGCCTTGGGAGCCGCCCTGTTCTGCTGCTCTGGGCTAAGAAGCTCTCTTCTACAGCCTGGTGCGCCCCCAGGACTGGTGGGGTGCTGCCTCTCCCCACAATGGTCAGAAAGACCCCTCGGATAAGTCACTTAATCTCTCGGTGTGGCCAGTGCCTGGTCTAGCGCGTGGGGACGGTGCCTGAGCCTCTCCCCGGACAGCACAGGCAAAGTGCTGGACGCACTGACTCACATGTCGGTTCCCAAACCCTTCCCTCCTGGAACCCCGCTCAACCTCTGCCAAAATCCTGAACAATCACATTATTCCATTTCAAAAGCAGTTCCACCCAGCGGACAGACCTCATGGAAAATTGCCCATTAGTTCTGGCCTCTGTACAGCTGTCCATTTTCATTTCCCTGTGCATCTCGATTATCAGCTGCTTTGGAATAATAGTCTCTTCATTACCTTCCGGGAGCCAGGCCAGCAAGAGAGGCTGCAGTGGGTGCAACCGAGACATGAAATTATAAACTTAAAAAAAAAATACATTAAGTGGTTGACGACTCTCATTAAAAAAGGAGTTTGCACTTACAAAAGGATTAATCAAAGTTTTTTTTTTTAAGTAGCAAGAGCCCGGATTGCATGAATATTAATCATTCATTGTACGTAGCGGTAAGCAACATATATTCAACCTCTGAAATCCAGAATTCTTAAACCTGGCAAGCCCCAGGCAGGAAACATTCTAATTTGTAGACGAAAACAAGGTTCGGCATAAGCAATCCCCTTTCTGTCTCCGGGGCATGTTTTCTGAGGTGAGTCCACGGGGCTAAGTGCAGCGCCTTCTCCCTGCTCGCCCAGCACTCTCCTCTAGAGAGGGGGTCTCAGCCACCTGCCCTGCGTATCGAAACCCAGACCTCGTTGCTAAGCTCACGCTGATCTTGACTTGGAGATGACAAGCATCTCGAAGGAAGCAGGCCTGTCGTAGGTAGAATTATACCCCCCAAAAACAAACGTTGACCTCCTAACCCCTAGCACCTTCGAATGTGACCTTGTTTGGAAGCAGGCTCAGTGCAGATGTGATTCTATAAGGCGGGGTCCTGCGGAGCAAGGGCAGGCTCCTGGTGATGGGTGTGCAGAGGATAAAATGGCCATGGGAAGACACAGAGATTAAGGAGGCCATCATGTGAAGACAGAGGCCCAGATGGGAGCGATGCGGCCACAAGCCACAGAACACTCCCCCCACCCCACTCCCTGGGGCCACCGGAAGCTGGAAGAAGCAGGAGTGACCCTCCCCTGGAGACTCTGCAGGGAGCTCAGGCCAGCCAACACCCCGCCTCCTGACCCCTAGACTCCAGGGGTGGAGTCTAATAAAGGTCCATTGTTTACACCTCCTGGTTTGTGGCACGTGGTTAGGACAGCCCTGGGAAACCCGTGCAATGCCCAGTCCGGGCTCCGATGTCCCCACAGTGTGTGGGGGCCCCCAGCACTCCGCCTGCACCCACCAGAAACCTGGGCGATGCCCTGCCCTCACCACCTCCCTCCCCATCACCCTGGGCACCTCGCCCAGCCCCGGTCCTTCTGATCCTACCTCCCCTCTCAGAGCCACCCCTCTGCCTCCCACCTGGGGACGGCAGTGGCCACCTCACTAGTCCCCACAGCTACTGTGCCTGCTCTGGTCCATCCTCCGTGTGACATCCAGATGAATCCTTCTGAACACGGGTCACATCACTGTCCTGCTCAAGAAGTCTTTGGTTTCCACCGCGGGTGAGATGAAGTCAGATGCTGGACTTGGCCCCGAATGATGATGTGGCCTCCGCAGTCCTTTCCAGCTCCTGCCTCAGCCACTCTTCCCCTTGACCACTAACCATATGCACTGGCCTTCGGACTCCCCTTCAGGAGCCCAGGGCCCCGGGGCAAACTCCCGTCCCCAGCAGGGCTCAGCCCAGAAGCCGAGAGAGGCAGTGTCTGCTTCCCGCCCTCTGCTTATGGTGTCTCCACCCACCCTTCATTTTCCCTCACGGAGTTTGTCGCCGGTCTTTGTCATGTACGTATTAGTGTGGGCTTACTCGCTGTTGCTGGTGAGTTTTTTCTATCTCCCTCCCTCACTACCAGCCCCATGCAAGCAGGGATAATGCATGTTTGTTCTCCTGGCTCTGGCAGAAAGGAGGACCAGGCTGGGTCCTGGGCAGAGCGCTGTCAACCTTGCAGACCAGCCAGGCCTCCACGCCTGCCTTTGTGCGCTGTGCACTTCGGAGGTGAGTTGACTCGCAGATGCACGTGACCAGCCCTGGCACCGGAGCGCTGGGAGAACTCGGAGCTGCTGGGAAACGCAGCGTCACCGACGGCCACCTCTGGAGAGGTGGCTGGTCCTCTGATGTCTTGATTTTCCCCAGCGCCCAGCCTGCTCCAGGCCACGGATTCCTGACCTAGGATGTCACGTAGTGGGCTCCTCCTGATCCTTCTCGAAACTCTTCCACGAGGGTGTCTTAGGGAGACGGACAACAGCCCAGTGCAGGGGTCACAGGCAGGTATCACAACCCCATGTCACAGAGAAGGAGCGAGGGCATCAGTCACACCACTGAGAACTCGGGGTCTGCTGCAAGAGCCCGTTAACCCGGCAGAAAACAGTGCGGCTTTCAGGGGTGACTTCGGGATAAAGCCGGTGGTAACGGGGTGGGTCCCATCCTGGAGAATGAGCACCCAGTCTCATCAGAGCCACTTCCAGGGTCACACAGTGACTTTTGAACAGTGTCGTCGGAAGTGACTGGCAGGTCACTCTTGGAAGCAGAAGGGCAGTAGCAGCCTGGACCGTTCCTGCCGGTGGGTCGGTCGTTAAGGCTGTTTCAGAGACCCTTCCATTGAGAATTAGGCGGAACACTGGGTTTTGGTTTTCGCTGAGTCTACAACAAGAAAAGAGACTTCGATTCTCTGCTGTGGTGAGCGACAGTGTCCTAAAGGAGTCAGGGTCTTCATGCCCAAACTGGAGTCGCCGCTCTGGTGGCGACAGAGCCTGGCTTGTCTCTGCTCTGTCTCTCCAGGCCGAGGGGCCAGACAAAAGCAAAGCAAAAGCAGGAATGGGCAGGTGCACCAGGCGTTTTCCTGTGAAGTACCTCATAATGATACAAGGGTTTAAGCTACATCCACGTGCTACGCCAGGATGGTGGCAGAGGTTGCCCCTGTGGCTGGCCTCCGCCTGGTGGTGGGCCAGCCCACTGTTGTTCAGAGGCCAAAGCCAGCCGGGCACCCCACCATGCTGCTCTGGGGACTCCAGGCCACGGCCACTCTGGAAAAGGGCCCCTACTAACGAGAACTACCTGCACTCACACTGACTCCGGCCACCCCACGCCTCTCAAAGCCAGCCGCCTCGCCCTCTCCAACACCACTGCCTTGGCTCCCGCCACGCTCTCCTCTGTCCTGGGTTGCCAGCAAGGCTCCTGGCTCGGACCCCAGCCTCCTCGGCCCCTTCCAAGTCCGATGGTCTTTGCAGATAGAATCCACACACCTGCAATTTCCGAATGAAACAATGGCTGATGCACCACCTTGAACTCACACAGCTGCTGCAGATACTACAGTTTTGGAGGAAAAAAGCGAAACTCACCATCCATCAGGTGCTGAGCAAACCACTCCCTCGAGGTCGTCCCCACCCCCACACCCCCCCCCCGGGGTCGTTGTCCCCACTGTCCTCTGGGATCATGCCACGCTCCCGTCATTGACGGCAGGTCTCTGTGCAGCCAGGCTGCTCAGACATGAAAACGTGCCCCCCCCCCCTTGTTGTACACCCCAAAGAATGGGAACGGGGCTCAGCCGCGACTCCTGCACCAAGGTTCGCAGCAGCACGGTTCCTCACGGCGGAGAAACAGCGCGCATGCGCATCAACAGAGGCGGAGACAAGCCAGTGTGGGAACCCGTGCAAGGAAAGAGCGCTCAGCCTCAAAAAGGAGTGGAGTGCGGGCACGTGCTACCTACTACACGGGTGAGCCTGGAAAACCTCATGCTACGTTTTTTTTTTTTTTAAAGCCAAATACAAAAAGACAAATACCATAGGATTCTGCTTTAATGAGGTCCCTAGAATAGCCCAATTTCTAGATTCAGAAAGCAGAGGGTGGCTGCCAGGGGTGGGGGGTGGGGAAGAGAATGGGGAGCTTTGTTTAATAGGAACAGAGTCACAGTTTGGGATGATGGGAAAGTTCTGGAGATGAATGATGGCCGTGGTTACATGGTGAATGTACTCAATGCCACTACATTGTGCCCTTACAAGTGGAGACAGTGGTAAGTTCTGTTACGTGTATTTTAGCACAAAGAACTAAAACTTTGCAAACCTTGCAAAAAACTAAAAGGAGGAGGTTAGGGTGGCGTTGTCCCAATACGATGCTCAGGTATGAGAAGCCATTCCGTGCTCAACTGGTAAGAGATTGTGGTTATTTAAGAATGCAATGAAAATATTTTATGCCCCGGCTGGCATAGCTCAGTGGATTGAGTGAGGGCTGCAAACCAAAGTGTCGCCGGTTCGATTCCCAGTCGGGGTACATGCATGGGTTGCAGGCCATGGCCCCCAGCAACCGCACATTGATGTTTCTCCCTCTCTCTCTATCTCCCTCCCTTCCCTCTCTAAAAATAAATTTTAAAAAAAGAATGCAATGAAAATATTTTTTATTTAATTTATGCATATTAGTTTTCAAAAGGTCACTAAGTTGTTGGAACATAAATATGAATTAGGCTGTGTAAATACAACTGCTTAACCAGTTGAACTGTTAAGTGTCCTGTTGGTGGAGGGGCACCGTGGAAAGAGTTACTGAGACACCGGAGTGCCGTGAACCGAGACCACACCTGCGAAGTCCACGCACCCGAAAAGCCAAGACCGCATCTCATCTACCCCCCCCCCCCCACTGTGAGCAGGAATTACAAGGGACAGAGGAGCTCGTTCAGTGATGCTACAGGGACCAATCAGCATGTCCAAACTACAGGGTCTGGCCCACACAACACCCCTTTTTTATTACAAAATCTTTTTTTTTCTTTTTTTTTTAATTTATTTATTTTTAGACAGGGAAGGGAGGGAGAAAGAGAGAGAAAGAGAATCATCAATGTGCGGTTGCTGGGGGCCATGGCCTGCAACCCAGGCATGTACCCTGACTGGGAATCAAACCTGTGATACTTTGGTTCACAGCCCACACTCAATCCACTGAGCTATGCCAGCCAGGTACAAAATCTTTTATTACAAAGTCATAAGCGTGTGGTTCTGTAACATGACAACATCACACCCAAGCACACCATAGGACATTTTAGGTGCAATGTTCGAATTGAAACTATAAGTTATTGCACCCATATTATTACCCTACCCACCACACTCGAGCAGGTGTTACTTCTGCCGGACCCTGTGTGTAGGACGAAATACGCTGCAGAGAAATAAAGATGAAGGGGAAAAACCTGCAGGTTAAGAGAGACTTATGAGACGTATGGACTAACTGTAATACATCAACCCTACTGGATCCTAATTCAAACACTGCGTGTGTATTTTATATATACATTCAAACACTGTATATGTATTTTACAGTTTGAATTAGGATCCAATAGGGTTGCTATATTTCACGTATATATGAAAGCCAGGGGGATTATTTTTATTGCATGTGCTGGGGCGACATTGTTTAACAAAATCACACAGGCTTCGGGAGGAGTCCAGGGCCGCATGCGACACATCCCTGCACACTGTACTGTGTGTTCACCACCCCGAGTCAGTTTGCTCCCATCACCACGGATCTCCCCTCTACCCTCTTCCCGAAGTCAGGGAAAACTCAAGAACTGACTAGAGGTTCGCTATTATTTAGGAACTATTGATTTTTTTTGTTGTTATGCTAATGGTATTATGGTGATATTTTTAAGGGGCTCTTCTGTCTCAGAGAAACATATTAAAATATTTACAGAGAAGTGATATGCTGGCAGAGACCTGCTTTAGCATAACCTAAGTTGTGGGGGAGGGGGAGGGGGAGGGGGAGGAGAGAGAAACCCAAGTTGCCGAGCCTGGATCAGCCTCGGAACGCGGGAGGGACAGGCCGAGGTTCGGCCCGCCCTGCTCTCTGCTTCTGCCCACGTTTGCAGCTTCCCTCTCCAAAGGGGAACGCACGCCTTCTTGTAAAACCTGGTTTGCGCTGCTCCCTCGGTGGCCCCCTGCGCAATCCTGTGGGTGTGGCCACGTCCCGCTGGTCCCCTCTGCGTGCTCACTGCCCACCAGCACGCTCCCTGCGCCCCTTCGTGTCCCAGCCTTCACTGACGCACTGCCCCTCCTCCTCCTCCTCCTCCTCCTCGTGGGGAAAACTCCTCCCCTGGCGCAGCCCCTGCCCCCACCCGCTTCTCCCAGGGGCTGTAGCGGACGCCCCTCCCCGACGCCGTGTTCCGGGCACTGCAAGGCCTTGAACAGCAGTGCCTGAATTCCCCATGAACTCTGCAGAGACTGGCACGCGGCAGACGCTCAATAAACATGTGCTGAATTAATGCGTGAGCGGCAGACAACCGGACAACTATTATGATTGTTAATCGTTCTGTGCCCTCGCCAGAGGCCCCAGTAGGGAAAGCTTTTGCTACAGGAAGAAAGGGGTCGCCCCGCCCACCAGGGAGGAAGGACCAGACAAGGCACCTGTGAGAACGAAAAGGTGAGTTCATGCAGAGCCGTTTATCTGTGCCAACACGGCTGCAGACACAAGGATCAGAGACAACGTTGTGGTTCCAGAAAGCAAGACCCTAATCCAGGAGGGGCGGGGTCAGAAAGGGGCCAGTGTGGTTCAGGGAATCCCGACTCCCAAGAAACCCCAAGCTCGCCCCCCAGACGCCTTCACAACTCTGGGGGCCACTTCTTCCAGGGCCTCAGTTTCCCCACTCGTCTCCCAAAAACCTCTTCCAGGCCTGAAATCTTGTGGTTCTACCCCAGTTTCTGACTGACATCTACCATCCTCTGTTTGCTCACTACATAGCAACCAGTTACTGACCTCTGATGGTGACCAAGGCTCCCCAGACAGTGGGCTGGGTGTTGTGACACATTCCGGTGTGACCTGGGTCCCAAAATCTTACGGGGAAAGACCAGCATGGGCATAGCTATATCACAAAGCAGAACAGGGGGACAGACAAGAGGTCTGGAAGATCGGAATGGGGCTAGAGTTCCTCAGGTTAGGGAAGCCTCAAAAGACACAGCAGGATTTGGATGGCAGCCCCGAAAGCAGGGGTGGGGTTTGCACGGGCGGCCTGTGGGTCAGGATGCTTTGGCCACAAGTGACAGCCTGCCTGAGGCGGGTTCCTGCCCCAGCAGAAAAGGCGTCCTCACGTGGCCGAGCCCCAGGGCAGAGCGGCCTTGGGCTCTGATCTGATCATGGGGGTGGGTTCTCCCCACCTCACCTCCATGCTGTGTCCCGGGGTGGGGCGTGGGGGTTCCTCATGAGCCAGAAGGTACAGAGTCCAGCAGAACAAGGTGCAGGTGAAAGAGAGAAAGTGTCCACCTGCCACGTCTTCCTGCAGCTGGCTCTTAGAGGAAGACACAGTCTCCCCACGAAGCACAGCCAACCTCGGTCGGGCCACGTAGCTGACACTGGATGGCAGGCCCGTTCCTGGGACAGTCCAGGGCCTGTCTCGTCACCTGGATGCAGGCACGTACGCACTGGTCCGTGTGGGACTCACTTGCTGGGCCAGCAGCCTTTTCCACCCTCTAGACCACAGGCGGCAAACACAAGGCTGACTCCGGCCCTCCACCCGGTTTTATCCGGCCCGGCACCTTGTTTCTACCCAGCGGCAGTGCCGAGCTCCTTGCCCCTAGTTAAGGGGTAGTTACATGTACACAGTCCTGACACTTCATTCGGCCCTTTGAAGGCCACCGTGAGGCTGATGTGGCCCCCGGTGCAAATGAGTTTGACGCCCCCACTCTATACATGGTCAGGTGTCTCCAGCATTCTCTCCACCCACCACCCAAGCAGGCTGTGAACAGAACAACCAGTTGGATGGATGCAAGGCAAACCCAGGTTCAATTCTGGCCACGCCCTTTCTCTAACCCGGTGGTGGTGAATCCTGGCCCCACCCCAGACCTGTCGCATCTGAGTCTTGAGGGGTAGCGGCCCAGGCACCTGTGATGGCGTCTCAAGCTTCTTGGAGGATTCCGGTGCCCTGCGAGGGCTGAGTGAGTGGCAGCCAGCACGGGAGCCCCAGGGCCCTTGAACTTTAGTACCAAGGAAATCGCCCAGAAGGCTCGTTGAAACACAGATTGCTTTGCCCCATAACTGGGCTTATGAGGCCGTCGGTCTGGGGTGGGGCTGAGAATCTGCGGTTTTCACTGGCTCCCAGGTGTGCTGATGCCGCTGGCCAAGAACCTGCTTTCCTGGAGCCGATCAAATCCTGCTCTGGCTCAGAACCGCGGTCTCTCTCCTTCCTCCCTACAGAGATAACAATACCTGCACATTGCTATTATTGACTACGCATATCCACAAAGCACCCAGCAGCTGCTCACAAGAGGGAATGCGCCACTCTTAGCTAAACTGCTGTGGAGGTGTCGTGGGGTGTCTGAGTGTGACCCTGGGCCAGGGCAGCTCTGCCTCCTGCCTGGTGTTCCTTTGCCTTCAAAAGCGAACTGGCAACCCCGTCTCCCCCCAAAGCTGAAAGTGTGTATATCATGCTTTCTGCTCTGGCTCTAGCTCTCGGGCATTTCCTTATAGAATGGTTCTTATCAGAGGAAAAACATCTGTTCCACTTTCTTTAATCTCTAATTTATCTAATCTCCCTTTGTGGAAAGGTATATTGCTAATGAGTGAGTTTCTGCCAAGGGAAAAAAAAAATGTTTGTTTCAGTTACTTAATTCTTCTCATTGACTTGACCCTCTCTGGTATAATATCACACAACAGAAATAGAATGAATGGGCCACTTTTTCCTGGCATTTCCATCGCCGGCCACTGCTAGAGAGACTTCGAGAACAGGAAGATGGCCTTGACCAAACCTCCCGTGGAAGTACCCACACGCGCTTTGTGCGAGTAAACCTTTGCTTCAGACCAGCGTCCTCAACCCAGCCCAAGGCACAAGCTGGGGAGAACCCTCTGCGGGCGGGGACCATGACGGAGAGCGGCCGCCAGAGGGCGCCGCAGAGCAGAGCAGCGCAGCCTGCCCCCTCCAGCACCAGGGTTCGGCTGCAGGGGTGACGCACGCAGGCCTGGGCCTAGGGGTTTATTTCCTGCAAAGGTGTTTCCCGGAATCTTTAGGCACCTCGGAGTTGTTTTCCTTTAACTTCCTTTATTTTTAAAAACTTAAGTTAGTAAGCAAATAGCATGATAAAGGTAAATGAACATGAAATTCTTTCAAAGAATGGAATTGGATCAAAAAGAGGTCAATGAAATTTTAGATTTGTAGAGCTATGAAGCAGGGGGGCGGGGGGGGGGGTGGAAGACCATCGGAAATGAACCCCTCACTTTACAGGTGAGGGGGCTCAAGGGTCAGAGAGCTCACACTGTCACAATTAACGGGGGGCAGGGGGGGGGGTCAGACTGACCCCCACAGTCCCACCTCACACCCGGAGTCCAGGCTACTCAGAGGGGCGCCCGTGGTCCCAGCCAGCCCCCGCTTCCTCTTGCACCCTCCGTGCTCTAGTCTCTGCCACCGCTCGAGAAAGAAAAGCCAACTGACATGCCATATCCTCTGCGTTTGCACCATACCTTGCCATGTTTGCGATACTTTTTTCCTGCCATGTTTATAGTGTAGTGAAATAGAAAATAAAATTCACTCTTTTAAGTGTCCATTTCAGTAGCATTAAACACATTCACAGTATTGCACGCAACCATCACCACCCTCCGTCTCCACAACGCTTTCTCTTCCCCAGCTCGAGACTCAGTCCCCAGTAAACACAGTCTCCCCGTCTCCCCTCCGCAGCCCCGGGCAGCCCCCCCGTTCTGCCTCTGTCTCCGTGGCCATGGCCGTGACTCCTCTGTGACCTCCTCTGGACTCACACACTATCTGTCCTTCTGTTTCTGGTTCATCTCACTTAGCATAACGTCCCCGAGGTCTGATCCCGCTGTAGCTAGCACGTGTCTGCATGTCCTCTGTTTTTATGGCTGAAGAGGGTTCTGGCACCTTCTTTCTCATAGCCGACACCCAGAGGAATGCTTCCAGACAAAACAGAGGGCCACTGGGACCTGCATCTCTCCGAGGAGGGGCAGAGCCCCTGGTGAGGGCACCCACGCCCACACGGGGCAGATCTGGACCCACACCGGGTCCTCCCGCTCACATCTCTGCCCCAGGCCCTGCCCGGAAAGCCTGCGGTTTTCCAGGTTCGGGACATGAGCGCTGTCCGCCCCCCCCAGAAAGAGGTGCCCCTCCCGTCCCGCCTGCCTGAGGGACTCCAGCGTGAGCCCACCGCAGGGCGGTGCGGACAAGGGGAAGAACCGCCTCCATGCACGAATCTGCAGAGGTCACGCGACCCCTGGACCAGGCCCTGCCGCACACGTGGCTACACTGGTGACAAAAACTTGGCAGGGTGGGGGAGGGGTGACCATTCCAGCTCACGCCAACTGGCGTTGAAACCCAAGGCACCAAGACCCTTTAGGCTTTAAAATCCCGCCTCAGCCAGAGGTGACAAAGCAGTCAGAACAAGGGACCGGACGCCCTCACTCAGGCCGAGTGTCCTGATACCACGATCCACAGAAGGAAGTTAGTTCCCTGTGAACCACAGGCTCTGCCCTGGGGCAACTGAGGACGAACGCTACAAGCGAGCATCCCTCGTACCTCTCCGTGCCTCACAAACGAACCCCACTGTGGCTGCCAGGGCGCTCCCACCCGCGAGGGCACTGTTTCCGTGTGCTTGGTGTTCATCGCGTCCCTTTCTTCACAGACACGCTCCCTCCTCGGGGAAGGTCAGGCTCAGAGACGGCACGGCTGGCGCAGGGCGCCCAGCCGGGTTTCCTGACCTCGGGGCCCGTTCGCCCTCTCCAGGCCAATTCGCTCACGCTGGGCGAACTGCTCACCCAGTCGGTGGAAACTGCCCTTGGAGGGGCAGTTAGTTAACCCTCTCCCCAAACCAAAGCTCAGGCAACCTACTCCATTCAACAAGCCCCTCTGGGCACCAGTGCCAGCCATGGGAGCAGGTCCCTAGAGAAACTGCAAGGTGACGAGGTCCCAGCTCTCCTGGGCCTTACATGGAATAAAGAGGTACCTGCAGTTTCAGACTGGGACTTGCTGGGCTTACATCTAGGAGTAATACGGGATGTCAAATGCGGCCCTTTTCTGCTGTGTCCTGAAAGAAATGCAGAGGTCGTTTATCGGATGGCATGCGGGGGAGCAAACAGAAGATCTCGATTTTCACTAGAACACTGCACGAGCCGTTCCAAACCTCAAGTAAGGTCGCGGAGACACCTGACACTCCGTGAGGTTCATCACCTTGGTCCAGTGACCAATTGGGCATTAAAGGGTATTTATCGCCTGAAGGAGAAGGGGCGTTGCCAAGATTCCAGCCAAAGGAGGTTTCAAAAACCAAATGGCATTTCTTTTTTTTTTTCTGAAATCGTGTTTACTCTAGGAACCCTGGGAGAATCAGAAAAGAAAGCTCCGATCCCCCCCTGTCTTGTAGGATAAACGCTGACTGTTCTTGAACCCGTGATTTACATAAGATGAAGCAACACGCAGAAAAGGTTGGCTGATCCTAAAAGGATTCAAATCAGTCTCGGCGGTCCACGAGCCCTTTGTAATTTCAGCCGCTCGCCGTCCTTGCCGGTGTTCGCCAATTTTCTGATGCGAGAGCGCTGGAGGTACGCCGCCGTGCGCCCCCGTTTGGGAGGTCCGCAGACGCAGCGGCGGGAAGGGTGCTGCCTGATTTTCACGCGTTGACTCCCAGGGGCTCCCACCCCGAGGAGGAGGAGGAGGAGGAGCGCCCTCCCGTTCGTGGTGGAGCGGGAACGCTGGTGCAGACAGACGAGAAACACAAAGGAAGCATGCTTCTCCTTCTACTACGAAATAACCGGAGACGAAAAGAAGCCAGTCCGAGACAGGCACGAGCTCACTCACACGTGGAACCGAATGAACCAACTAAACTAATGAGCGACAGGGAAACAGACTCGGAGAGACAGACTGACAGCTGTCAGAGGGGAGGAGGGCTGGGGGGGGGCTGGGGGGGAAAGGTGACGGAATTAAGGAAAAAGTAGTAATGAAGCACAAAAGCTCACAGACAGAGCCAAGAGCATGGGGAGTGCCCGAGGGAAAGGCGGGTCGGGGGGGGACAGAAGAGGGTGACGGGGGAGTGAACGGTGAGGGAAGGGGCTCGACTTGGGCGGTGAACACACGGCACGACACACAGACGGCGCGTTATACGGAACTGTGCGCCTGAAACCTACGTAACTTTGTTGCCAATGCCGCCCCAACAAATTCAATGGAGTTTTTTTCCAAATAGGAAAACTTTGTTACCGGTGAACCATTATTTTCTTTTCGTATCTATGTACCTACCCTAAGAGTGAAGAAAATGATACACAAAGGCGATGTCCTCTAAGAAAGTGACTCTCGGATAAGTTTTAGGTAATCTCCCGAAGGAAACTAGAAAAAAAACCTTACAAACAACATAGTAACATGGCGCCCAGCTACTGCCTCCACGTGATACAGCCACGTGCGTGGGCCCAAGGAGCCTCAGGCTGAACAGACTCGTGCAGATTTCTGCCACACACGGTCATCTCCGGAGCCCCGGCTGGAGCTCTGAGCTGTTTGAATCTATCACAAGAGGTTGTAACAGGAAAAGACAGCCCCTCTACAAGCCCAGGAGAGAGGCCTCGGAAGAAACCGACCCTGCCGACACCCCGATCTCGGACTTCCAGCCCCCAGAACGGGGAGCAATCAAGGTCTGTGTTGAGTTGCCCCGGTCTGCGGTGCTCGGTCACGGCGGCACGAGCGGACTGATCCGCCAGGACTGAAGCCGTGCGTGCGGATCTCCGTACAGGGGGCTCCTTGGGAGGGCAGTGGGGGTGGCGTCGGCCGATAAAGGACATGGCCTTAGCGTCCGCCTTAATGAACAGGGGTCTCTCCACAGATCTTTGAACTCAAGGGGTAAAGAACCACCTTTTCTGCAAAACCCCGTGAATAGAAGCAGGGTGCCAACACTGGCACCCAAGCCCTGGGGAGCCTCCCTTAATGGGAGATGCCCACACCGTCCCTGAAGGCCTACAATGACAGGTGACAGAGAGGGGAGTTCTCCTGCTGTCGGGGCAACCAGTAACACATCGGGCGTTGATGGGGATCTGTGGAGGTGTGGGGTATTTATGTCTAGGCAGAGACAACATAAAGGAAACTCCTTCTACAGAAATCTTGATTGAAAAAAATGGTTTTTTTCCACGAAGTTATCCTACCAGTCTTTGTTATAAAATTACAACAGCAGCAACGACAACAAAAATCTCAATAATCCAGCCCTGGCTGGTGTCGCTCAGTGGATTGAGCGTGGGCTGCGAACCAAAGTATCACAGGTTCGATTCCCAGTCAGAGCACATGCCTGGGTTGCAGGCCATGGCCCCCAGCAACCGCACATTGATGTTTCTTTCTCTCTATCTCCTTCCCTTTTCTCTCTAAAAAATAAATAAATAAAATCTTTTAAAAAGTCTCAATAATCCCTCTTGTTAAGTAAGCGAGCACTTCAGCCTATGAGAAAGGAGGAGCTGAGAGTATGCTGCCCTCCGGCCCAGGCAGAGCCCTGCGGTTCCTCTGCAAGGCAGGCCCCTGTCCTCACCGGGCACTCAGCTCACTGGCTAATGGTGTCCCGTGTCCTCTCCTTCCCTGACACCAGGCCCCCTCCCTGGCTCTCCTGTGCCCCCTGACCCGCCCCGGCCCCCTCTTGCAGCCAGGAAATGCACAGGATAAGGGGTCGGTGTGGGAGCTCTTCCTGGACTGCCCAGGGCTCTGCTCTGCACGAGGACCACCTGCGCCCCCCAGCACGGCCAAGTTCACGGGAGGCACGCATCCGTTCCCCGGGCTGAAAGCACGCAGCACAGGTGCCAAGGGCCTCCACGCCACTGCCCATGAGCGCGACACGAGCGAGCGCAGCGCTGGCTGCTCCTTCCGCGCAAGCATCGAGGAAAACTGTCGGGGTGTGATTCTTAGGCACTTTAAAAATATTTTGGATTTGTCTCCTAGATTCTACATTTACTCATCTGTCGCTATTCCTGGCCCTACTCTCCTTTTTCTGTGAATTTTTCATGCATAATCAGAAAGACGTGTTTTTCTGAGCCCCACGCCCCACTTTCTCTTCCTGAGTCTGGCCTGCCCCGTGGGCACTGCCGCCCTCTCCGACCTCCTCGCCTCCAGCTGTGCGGGTGCCCTCCGCCCGCACCGCACCGCACCGGGACTGGGCCCGGGCCCAGACCACGCAGGAAAGGTGGGGCTGGATTTCACCCTCATCAAAGCCCATTTAAGTCCCTGACATGTGCGTTTCTCACTGAATCCCAATTCTTCACACTTGTTCGAGGATATGATTTCACATGGAATGTGAAATATTTACTTCGTGACGCTCAGGTTCGGTCTGTACACCGATGCCACGGCGCTGAACCCCTCGGAGGGCGACAGTGTGAGACCGGCGCCGGCGAGGAGCGCCTCCCTCCCTCCCTCCCTCCCTGGAGAGCCGCCGCCCTGCTCAATGCAACCTGCACGGGGAGGGAGGGCTGTGGAGAGAGTATCCCAAGTCCCCGGGGCCCTGGGCCCCGCCCACAGCCCCCACCACAGCCCCAGGACCACGCAGGAGGCCCATTCTACTGCCTGCCATCTGTGAGCGGCCCAAAATAGAACACTCTGGCTTCCTCTCCCTCATTCTCTCCTTTTCCGGTTAGGAACGCAGGTTTAGGAGTCCTGTCCTCCCCCCGAATCCCAAATCTGCCACGTCCCGTGAACCTTGGACAGGTCACTTAAAAGGTGTGGCTGATTTCGTTTCCCCCTCTGCAGATCGGGGCGGCAGGAGCACCCACTCCAATAGGAGCTGGTAAAAAATTACACGGGGTAATAATTAGTGGAACGCACCCAAGCTACCAATGTGGTCGCTGCTGAAATCGTGTTACTGTGCTGACCACACGGGATCCTTTACAAAGAGTCAATCGTAAGGTCGTGAGTACTGCTGTGGCTGTTACAAAAGACAGCAAAGGCAGCGAACACTGTGACATCTCACAGGAGAGAGAAAACGAAGCAAAAGTTGCAGTCGCTTGCACGTGTGTCGTGGCGCCGTCAGCGTGGAAAGTGAAACCCCAGCTTCGTAATTCACCACGTCCTAGTCTCAGCGGTGGGCCCGTTAGCGCTGCTTTGGGGGAGCTCCCAGAGAGACCCCCCGCGGCGGTGGCAGCCGCAGGAGCAGCAGGGGGCCTTCCCATTAGCTCGCCGACAGCGTGCCCAGGAGCACGGACGCTGACACACGCTGCTCCCGTGAAATGTGCCAGGGAAACAGCTGCTCCGCTCCACGGCGCTGCACAGCCAGGGCAGACTCGGCGAACCCAGTACCTTTGGATCTGGGCTACGGGTTCGAAGCCCCGCCCTGCACTGTTGCCAGGAGACTCCATGCACGGACTGCGGAATACATTATGCCGTGCACGGTGTGCTCCCTGTGGTTGTGCAAACTCTGGGTCGAAGGAAAGAATCAGCAGAGGAAGGACACCATTCCTACTCTTTCCCAACCGTCCATACGCGAGGCCAGAGCCTGGATAGAAGAACAGTGAGTTAATAAGATCCAGCAAAAGCAGAGATAGTCAAGGGACTTGAGCTAATATTCCATTCTTAATTTGTTGGGTGATGCAGCTTCACTCCGGTGGCAACAAACCAATATGCATCTTTGAGTCAGTAACACTTTGCTGCAGGAAGGGTCTGCATAAGGGATGGCTGTGCTGGCAAATGTTTGACAGCCTGATCTCTGGGGAATGAAAGCCTTGCTAGGTAGTGTTTCCCAATTCCCATGGTGTAAATATTTCCATTACGGTCATTTCCAAGCTACCAACATGATCCCACTGAAGCAGAGCTGGAAGGACGCACATAATTAGCACCACGGCTGATGAGAGCATGAAGACAGGCCCTGGCCGGTATGGCTCAGTTGGTTGGGCATCCTCCCGCAACACAAAAGGTCACCGGTTCGATCCCCAATCAGGGCACATGCCTGGTGTGCGGGTTCGGTCCCTGGGTCAGAGCATATATGACAGGCAGCCAATCAATGTTTCTCTTGCACATTGATGTTTCTCTCCTTCTCTTTCTCCCTCCCTTGCCCTCTCTTTAAAAATAATGTTTTTTAAAAGAAGATATTTTAAAAAGAAGAGCATGGAGACATGGGGGAAAGACAGCAAATATAGGAGCTAAACTGACAAGAACTAGACAAAATTAAAATCCAAGGACAGGTGGGTAGGAAAGAGGAAAGTCCCTCTCAAGAATCTCTATATATATTTATTTGAAAGGATGCTGGTTTTCCCGGTGTGTGTAGGTTTGCACACGACGACCTCAGCAAACTAAGGTGTGGAGTCGCCTAAGAGTCACCAAAACAAGGTGAAGAGGTAGAATGTAAGAGCCAAAACATCAGCAAAATCTCAACCAAAAGCATTCAAGGCAGGTTAACTGAGAAGGATCTAAAAAAAAATATTATGACTATTAAAAATACTACAAAAATACTACAAAAAAGCCCAAAGGTGAAAGGTTTTCTGAGCTAAAGATTGGAATGTACAGACCCAAGCTCTACGCATGTCCTCAACTGTCTCTTGGAAATCGGAGTTACTCAATGCTCTGGCTTCCCATTGCCCTCGCCTCAGTTTCTCCCTCTGGGAAGTGAGTGTGTTGGTCATGACCTTCCCCTGTCATAGCACTGGACATCTACTTGTTAAAATAGACAACCAAACAGCAGAAACTTCTCAAAGGGCATTTTTCCACTTACACCTAAGATCCCTGCAGCTCAAAATTCAGAAATAGCTTTCCTTTCAGACAAATCAATCCCTAAATCCTCAAACTAAGTATCAGCAAAAACCCCTGAAAACCAATTTTCAAGAATCCCACTTGAAGGTAACGTCTTCTGCCTCCAATGAATGCTTTTTTTTCAGACCACATCTGCCACCAACAGCTAGAAAACATGGACAAAAATGAATGAGAAACATCTGTCCAAAGGCATCTGAGGACTTAAAAGACCAAGATCTTTCAAGAAAGAAATCACTTATTCCCTGCAGGTACATTTACTCAGAAGTAACAGCACAGAGGCTGAGAAGCTGAGCAAAGATTTCAGAAAAGTCGCAGAGCTGGGGACACAAAGATTCGAATGTAGGACCCACCAAGAGCAGCTGGGAAGTCAGCGATTCCAGATCAATAAACATCACCCCAACTGAAACATAAACTGCTGAAAACAAAAGATTAAAAAAAATGGTCAAGTCAGCCAGAGAAACAGGACACCGCACGTACAAAGGAGCAAAGTAAGAATCCGTCGGGCTTCTCGTCAGAATTCATGGCAGCTAGGAGCTAACAGACTGGCGTCTTTCAAAGGGATGCGGGGGGGCGGGGGAGGACTGTCAACCAGAATTCTCCACACAACCAAATTAAAAAGAAAGGAGAAACACAGACTTTTTCAAACAAATACTGAGGGCATTTGTGGCCAGAGGATCCGGTCTGTAAAAAAAATGCTCCATGAAGGATCAGGCAGAAGGAATATCATACAGACAGAAACACGGAGCAGCACAAAGAAGCAACAGGTAGAAATGGGATAAGGAAGGTGTGCCAAAGTGCTGGGTTGCTTTAAAAGATGATTGGCTGCCTAAAGATGGTAGATGTGTGCAGTGTGATTTGGCACACATAAAAGGAGGACGTCCGGCGGCCGTAGCACGAAGGGTTGCAGCGGGAACACCCCTGCCCGGCACAGGACATGCCGGCTATTGAATGTAGACTCTTACTCACTAAGGGCATGTGTTATGACCTGGAGTAATTGCTAAAACAAAATTGTAGCGGTATTAACAATGCCGGTACAGGAGACCAGTGGAATTTCTTAATGTTCTCTACACATAAATTAGAGAAAATAAATAAAGGACTAAAGACAAAGGCGACAAAAAGAAAATGGTTAACAAGATGACAGATTTCACTCCAGCTCCATGGGTGACCACATGAAATGTGAACCGTCTAACCACACCAGTGAAGCGACAGAAAGTGGCGAATTAGATTTAGAAAGCAAGATCTGGGGATACACTGTCCACAAGAAATCCCTTTCAGCATAAGAACGAAGGTAGGTGAAAAGTCAAAGGATGAAAAGATGCACCAGGCCAACGCTAGCCACGATGGAGTCGCGGTGGCTTTATCAATATCAGACAAGACAGGCTGCAGAGCAAGGCATGTGAGTAGGGATGAAAAGACACTGTATAATGATAAAGGGGCCAGTGCTCCAAGAAGACAAAACAGCCCTAAACGCGTATACCCCAACAACAGAGCTGCAAACCACGTGAAGCAAAAACTAACAGAACGGAAGGAACAGGCGAATCCACACTCACACACCTGAGCAACGCTATCAATCAAATGGACCTAATTGACATTTATAGAACACGCTGCCCAGAAGCAGAATACACGTTATTTGCAAGTGTGCATCCAACATTCACCACGAGAAACCATAATCAGGCCATAAAACAAACCTCAACAAATTTGAAAGGGCAGAAATCATACAAAGTTATGTTCTCAGTCCATTACAGAATTAAACTAGAAATCAACAACAGAACGGTATCTGGAAAATCCCCAAATATCTGGAAATAAATAATACCCTTATTTTAAGGGAAATAAGAACGTGTTTTGAACTGAATGGAAATGAAAATACAGTATATCAACATGCATGACGGTCAACCAAGCGGAGTTTAGAGAGACGTTTCCAACATTACGTGTTTATATTAGGGAAAGAAGGAAGGTCTCAAACCAGTCACCAAATGTTATACCTTGTAAAACTGGAAAGGAAAAAATTCAACCCAACACACGCAGAAGGAAGGAAATAAAATTAAGAGCAGAAATAATGAAACTGAAAGCAGAAAAAATAAAGGCATAATAAAAACATTTTCAGAAAATAAAAACAGAACCTGCGAAATGCATCACCACCAGACGTGCCCTATAGGAAATGACCCAAACAAGTTTTTCAGGTAGAAGCAAAATGATCCCAAATAAGAGCTCTGCGACTCAGGACATCAGTGTCCAACTGTTGCTGGCATGCGTCACCACAAACGTAGTGGCTTAAAACAGCCTGAGTTAGCATCTCGAGGTTCTGGGACCAGAGGTCGGAAGTGGGTGTCCCTGGGCTAAAATCACGGAGTCGGCAGGGCTCTAGGGGACAGCCCGTTTCCCTTTGTTTCCAGAAGGCTCACTCCTTCCCTGGCCAGGGCCCCACCCCTCCATCCTCAGAGCCAGAAGTGCAGGGCTGAGTCTCTCGCGCTGCCTTCTGGCTGTTCCTGCCTCCTCTTCCAGACTCAGGGACCCAGCCCCATGGTCCAGGTGAACCTCCCTGTTTTCAAGGCAACCGATTAGCAACATTTGTTCCACCTGGAACCTTAATCCTCCTCTGTCATGTAACCTCACGTCCTCACAGTGTCCAGAGATGGGGACAGAGACATCCCTGGGAGTAGGAGGCATTATTCTGTCCACCACAGACAGCGGGAAATGAAGAAGGGGAGGGGTGGCTCTATGGGTAAATCTAAGGAAATCCTGACAGTTAAAACAGCGATAACAAGGGCATTTTGTGGTGTTCTAAATGTACGCACAATCAAACCACACACACAGCATGCAGTATCAGGCAGGACCGGAGGCCAGCACGATCCAGGTTGCTCAGGCCCGCGCCCTGTGCAGGAAGGTGTGTGGGTGCGACTTCACATCCCAGCGCAGCAAGGCAGGGCGGCTGCCGTCTCTGGCCCTGTGGTTAACCAGTAACACTGTGTAACTCAGCTGGCAGGGGACATGGAAGCATTTTTAAATTTCTAGTTAAGCAAAAAAAAAAAATGGGCAAGAAAAGCAATAAAAAGGAACATAGAATACCAAACAAATTGTAAGATGATAGGTTGAGGTTCGGCGAATGCCATTTGAGAAATCGGAGATGCAGGGAATGTCCACCCGTTACCCACAATCACAGGGCTCGTGAGTGGCAGGCCACCAAGGTCCCGAATCCCCGTGTCTCCCGACCAAACCCCGCATTGCCTGGGCCCAGCCACCTCTAGGTGCCGGCCCCACCCGCACCCCACCACCACCAGGGCCTTGCCCGAGCTCTCTCTGTGACGGCGCCCCTTACCTCTAAGCAGCCCACATCTCTCCGTGACTGTTTGAGTTTGCTGGAAACTTCTTTGTTCTTATAATTGCACGTTGTGGTCCAAGTGCAGCCATGCCGGATGAGATGTACCTACGTTTTAAATGGCCGTGAGTAAATGTCTCACCCGAGTCCCCTTGCGGTGGCAGCTGAGCGCGGCTGCTCCTGGGACAGCAGGCAGTGAGCAGCACGCAGGGGACACACTTCACAGCCCGAGGAATCACACACCTGAGGTGAAGTGACCGTTCCCAGGCACAGACAGAATCCGTTCTGCACTCAGAAACATCCCACGCACCGCCGTGAATACCTGCATTAGTGCCAATTAATCGCAGGTGATACAAACTCCGAGCAGCCGTGAGCTTGCTCTCAGGGAGAAAAGTGGAGGGAGGGGAAGCAAGGGAAGAGGGAAAATGACTGAATTGCCTGCTACCAGAGACACCCAGCAGAGAGTCAGGGGACTCACTGACTTTGTTAAGAATGAGTGACCCCCACCCCACCACTCTATCCAATTGAATATCCTACTTTCACCACCCCAAGCACAACGCAGAAAAGAGAGGGGGCAGGGCATGATTTAAGCAAGGTCGCCGACACTGCAGGACAGAGTACCACGAACAGGACTCGCCAACACGCAGGTATCGGCGGGGCTGACTTGACCTGAGCCAGAGTGACACTCGGGTGGCATCTGACAAACCCCAGCACCACCGTCCCTGCCACACAGATCCAGGGAGGGACGTACATGGAGGAGGCCCCCACGCAGTGAGGCCATTGGGTGTGTTGTAGCCACTCGACCCCTGGTCCCTCTTCCTTGCTTCGGCCACAATGTGTGGAGTTTCATGGTTTTAACGGCTCTCGTCCTCTCATTGGACCCATCTTTCCCGCAGCCTCTACAGCCTTCGTTGTTGTTCTCAGCTTGGTTCCTTGTCGCCAGTGTTTCCACGGGGGTCCTGACCATGGCGCTTCTGCAGCACGGAGAAGGAGAAGGAAAGGGCGAACCCCCACCTTAGCTTTCCTTCCCTAACACCGCCCCGGCCACTGGCAATATCTGCTCTTCGCCCCGGCCAGCGCCCCCGAGACCTACTGTGTACCAGCCATGCTGGGACGTGAGAGGACAGGGAAGAGCAGCTCCCGACCCCAATCCTCAGGCAGCTCCTGGTGCAAGGGAGTGACAGACGTGCAGACTCCATGGTGGCCGTGCAGGGGGACTGGCATGGGGCCGCTTTCCAAGGTCGTGTGAGAAGGCACCGAGTGTCAGCCAGGAGCGCTGCTGGTGGCTTCGACAGTGAGTCGCCCGGAGTTCAGGGGCGAGTTTAGCTGAGCACCTTTTTCCTATGAAAACCAGCTTGTCCATCCTTTCTGTGCGTCCATCAGAACCCATTCAAGGGGCAACAACTGGAGTCCTCACACACTGTTGACGGGAACACAAAATAGTATGACCAGTCTGGAAAGTGGTTTTGCAATCTCTTTACAAAGTACATATGCTTGCAATGTCCCCCAGCCATTACTCCCAGCTTTTTACCCAACAGAAATGAAATGTTGAAGGCCACACAAACGAAACGAAGTGAAATGGCCACACGAACACCGACACCCGGACGTTCACAGCAGCTGTATTCCTTGCACACAAGCCGAATGTCCATCAACTGTTGGGAAGACAAGCTGTGGACTGCGTGTCAACACAACACTGTCATGGACACAAAGGAACAAGCCAACGACCCCAACAGCATGGATGACAGAAGACACACTATTTCCAGAAAAAAAAAATTGTTAATGTGTCCAAACCATCTTAGATTTGAATTGTTTGTGGTTCAAACACTATATCATCCATTCCCTGGTCATTCCTAAATGTTGAAGACGGCTTTCCTTTTTGAGAACCGGAATAGCAGCCGCAGAATGACCGGTAGTACCACAGGTGAGCCCCTGTGGGTCACGGCCCAGCCCAGGCTTCCTTGATGATTGCTGTGTGGATGGGGTTTTCCTGAGAACTCCGCCAGGCCAGCACGCCAACAGCGTGGTTCTAAGGAGGGCCGACCGAGTCACACTGACGCAATTAATTCCTGCTCCGACGCTGATCTGACAGCAATGCCGAGTGTCCTGGACACAGCCCAAATGAGGGTTGCCTTCCAGGATTGTCCCTCTTTAACTAATAACTAATATTACAGCACGAGGGGACCTGCCCTGACGACTTCCATCCGCTTCTTCTCTCATCAGTACAATTCCAAGCAAAAGTCAAGCCACACCGCGGACAGATGGCATTTTGGTTAGTTTTTTCCAAAGTCGGAAGGGCTGTGGGCACTTCAGGGGGTGTGGCTTCCTCAGTCTGGAGAGGGAGATGGGGGGGGGGGGGGTGTTCCCTGGACTTGGCAGGACAAGTATCCAGGTGGGGGCGGTGTGGAAGGTTCTAGTCTCTTTTTTGGGGGCGGGGGGGGTGGATCCCTGTCCTTCAACTGAATCATAAAACAGCAAGCAACTCCACTTCCTAAACAAAGAAGAGACTTTAAGAAGAAAATTGGCACGTCACGGCTCTCCCATGTTGCAAGATGTGTCTATCTTCAGAAAAGGAATTCACCGGTCTTGGCGTCCCTTGAATAAGAATGGCCACTGTCTCCTTCATTCCCAAGAAAACCCCCAAAAGAATCATGACCCAGTAATAGCAAAGGATCTCGGGATTTTTTGCAAGGATCTCCAATCACATCAAATATTTGCTTATTTTAGGATGCACAGGGTAACAAGAAAGAATGAAGTTCTGATAACAGGCATTTTAGGCACATTTGTAGCCGACAAGGCTCAAGGGGTTATTTGACAAAACCCACCGTATAATTTGAAAAAGAAACATGTCGATTTTTTTTTTTTTTTACGAACAAGGCAGCCATTGGAATGGTGTCACTGAAGCCAAGATCGCTAATGCAAGTCAGAACAAAACATCTACAGAGAATAAAAATTTTAGGGAAAGGACTTCGGGCCCACAGCCAAAAACTATTGATTATTTTTCAGCACTTTGTTTTTTAAAAAAGAGAGCTTAAAAACACATTACTTAAAGTGACATCATATTCAATATTAGAAGATCTGCATTTATCCATAGGGATGAAAAATACCATCCTTTGCTTAGTTATTTTCCTGAGAAATGTGCACTTTTTTGTATTAGATATTTAGCATAGAATAAAGACCAGAGTCAACCTTTAAAGTCTGTGGGGAGACCGTGTTGCTTAAGGGCCCCAGAAATCATGTTGGGCTTCTCCAATGCCCCATGACCACGCCCCCCAAAACCAGCCTTTCCCCAGCCTGGCTGAAACCCGAAATTCCACTGTGGCAGTTTTATTCCTCGGTTCTTAACCCATGCCCACAAGTCTGCTGGTTTGTAACTGCCCATGAAGGGGGGTAACCCACTAAACCTGGGGTGGTAACAAGGGGCTCCCAGGCTAGCACGCCCTCAGCCCGGGTCACGCAGACCCGGCCACTGACCCTGGAGCTCTGCCCTCTGAGCCACAATGTGGCTGCAGACACTCAGGGCGGCTACTTCCATTTGACAAAAGTTGCCCTTGGTCTTATCCGTCACCTGCAACATTCACTCAACAAACATTTGTCGCACTTCACGATGTGCTGGGCAGGGTGCGTAGCTGACCTTCTGAGAAGAGGATGAGGAAGGGCAGACAGGCATTGTAAAGGCATCAAACACAAACTCTGTCCTACTTCACACTTGTGCCACCAATGGGCCACAGGGTACAGGTGCAGATTGGGCCACGGTTAGGAAAACAGGTGCGCACGCTGTACAACATCCACAGCGGAGAGTAACGCCCAGCGGTAAAAGTGAACTACGGCTACATGCTACTACATGGATGAGTCTTGGCACACGAGTGACTCAAAGAGAAAAAAAGGAAAAAGGAAAGACAAGCTAATCCCAGAAGACCATAAGGGCAGTAGAGGAGAGGATGGGGGGAGAAGAGATCGTGAGTAGACATGAGATGCTGTTGGTGTTCTATTCATGGGGTTGGGGGGTGGGTTTGTAGGTGTCCGTTATATCACAATGCACAACGGTCATGAACGTGATGGACCGTGAGGCTGTGGCATGGAACCAGCGCTGCGTTAGTGCGGTTCTGTGCACGGAGGTCCCCTCAGACGGGCCAAGGACACGCCGCAGAAACGTTGTCACGGACACCAGACTCGGGGTCACAAAAGCATTTCATGGAGAGCATTTCACTTGTGAAGGGCGGGGATGTACTTTCTTGCCATAGTCCTTTACCACCACAACCAAGCTAACAAGTCCAAGTGTCGGGGGGGGTGGGGTTTCTGCGGCCCACGGGAAGAGCTTCGCTGGTTCCTGACACTAACTGAATGAGCAGTTGCCCCGTGTGCCCCTGCTCCTGCAGGGACGCTGAGAAGATGGGCGAGAAGAGACGGAGCAGAAGAGGACCACAGGCCTAATGTCCTGGTGGTTCCCTCACGCCCACTAGGAAAGATAAGCTGTAACCAGAGCACCTGTACAAGATGCCACCTCCATCGCTCACCCTCGTGGCGGGAGACCGTTGGCCTGAGAGCTTCGTTGCTGCTCCGCCAGTCTCCCTTCCTCTGGAACTGGGAGGTCTGTGCCATTGGGCATCCCAAAGAAAATTCACGTAAGTTACAATAAAGAGTAGGAATGAAATGTGCAGATGTCCTGCAACTTCCTACCGCCTTGCTTCCTTGGAAGAGGTTCTCCACATGCTGGCTGCTCCATAGTATTTCTGCTGGAGAACAGAGAAAGCCCCCCAGCAGGGGAAAGGAAGAGTCACAAATGGATTGCTTCGCTGGTGATCATCTCAGATATAAAAAAAGGAGGGAGTCACCATGTTCCATGTAATGTGTCATCAGGGAAATGCAAATTAAAGGAACAATGAGATACCCCTACACGCCTGCTAGAATGGCCAGGATCCAGAACCCTGAGGACAGCAAATGCAGGTGAGGACGTGAGGCAACAGAACGCTCACTCGCTGTCGGTGGGAGGGCGGAACGCCGCAGCCAGTTTAGAGGACAGCTTGGCAGTGTCTTCCAAAATGAAGCACACTCTTACCAGGGGACCTAGTGATCATGCTCCCTGATATTTACCTAAATAAAATGAAAACTTATATCTGCACAAAAACCTACCCATAGATACTCATAGCAGTTTTATCTATAAACGCCAAAACTCGGAAGCAACCAAGATGTCCTTCAGTAGGTGAGTGGATAAAGAAACTGGCATGTCCAGCAATGGACTGTCAGTCACCACTACAGCAGAGTGTGTGCTCAAGCCAGGAAAAGACACAGAGGAAATCTAAAGGCATATTACTAAGTGAAGGAAGCCGATCCGAAAAGGCTCTATGAGTCCAACTATATGACAATTTTGCTGGTAAAAGCAAAATTATGGAGACAGTTTAAACAAATCGGTAGTTGCCAGGGATTGGGGTTGGGGAAGGAGGGCTCGGAGAAGTACAGAGGAATCTTAGGGCAGTGACACAATTTTGTATGATACTATCTGGTGGACACATGTCACTAGACATTTGTCAAAACGCACACAACCCATAGGATAAACAGCACCAAAAGTGAACCCTCATGCTAACCGTGGACTTGGGGTGACCATGACATGCCAAGGTAGGTTCATTGATTGTAACAAGTGTATTGGGTTGGCCAAAGTCCATATGGTTTTTTCTGTAAAATAAAAGGCACATTTTTCATTGTCACCAATAACTTTATTGATTTGGATATTTTGAATATGTCAGCTATCTCCCACGTGGAATAACATTGACTGGTCTCAATGTCTCGATTTGATGGCTGTCAGCTTCAACTTCTACCCGACCGTGGAGCACCATCCAGCGAGAAATCTCCAGCACGAAACTTCACAAACCATTTCTGACATGTTCGATCAGTCACAACACCTTCTCCATACATGGCACACATTTTTTTTTTGCATTTCAGTTGCATTTTTACCTTTCTTGAAAAAATAAAGCAAATTACACCAAAAATATTGCATATTTTCTTCCATCTTCAATATTAAAATGGTTACACAAAAATTCACCCATGTTGATAAGTTTTTTTAAGTGCACCCTGATAGGACAGATGTCACAATACAATCCAACAGAATTGTTTTGCATGAGGTTAAAGACAACTAAGTGCTACTAGAGCCATCTTGCAGAAAAAACAAACAAACTTTTTGGACAACCCAATGCCACTCTGGTGGGGGAATATAATTAGTGGGGAAGGTGGAAGGGAGGGATATGTGGGACCTCTGTACTTTCCCCTTAACTTTTTGGTGAACCTAAGACTACTCTAAAAAATAACATTTTTAAATGAATTCGCATCTCACCCCAGTCACCAGATTCCATCCACTGAACTTGGTCGGGCCTGGTTTCCCTTCCCCATCCCAGGGAGGGAGGCTGGCCGTGTGTAGACTTGTGTGAGGAAAGGAAAGAAAGGATGGAAGGAAGGGGAGGAGCAACGATGGGAGGGAACAACCTCATCAACAGGGGGCTGAGAAACCAGGGTAGGGGGTAACCAATTATGACTACATTAGCTTTCTCCGGCTGCCTCATTAACATCAACTTGGTGGCTTCACACAACTTACATTTATTATCTCAGTCTCTGTATGTCGGGAGTATGCCAAGACTTAGCTAGTTCCTCTGCCCAGGGTCTCAAAGGCTGCAATCGAGGTGTTGATTGGGCTGCATTTCATCAGAGGCACCACTGGGGAGGGGCTTACTTCCAAGCGCCCTAAAGTTGCTGGCAGGATTACTGTATTTTGCTGTGTATAATGCGCACTTGTTTGCCCAAATTTCTGAGGGAAAAATATGGATGTGCATTATACGTGGGTGGTACTGATTCTGTATCTATGTAAATGTCTTTAATTCTTTTATTTATTCTTATGCATTAAAAGTGTAACTCTAGAAAACAACAATGCTATCCACATGCAAAATAATATCCTGGAATATGATCATCAGTTTTGTTTGTTTAAATATAAAAAAGGAAATAATTGAATTAAAAAAATTTAAGTGAAAGACTTTTTTCCTGAAAGTTTGGGCCCAAAACGTGGGTGTACATTATACACGGCAAAATGCGGTCATTTCCGAGCTGCACACCAAATAGCCACTGTCCTCCTCGAGGTGGGAAAAGATGGTCTCTGGCCTCTGGGGGGGGTGGTCCCAGCCCTCTTTGAAGGGCTTTCACCTGATGACGTCAGGCCCACCTGGGATCCCCTTTTTGATGAACTCCAAAACAACTGATCTGACACCTTAATTACAAAATCTGTTTGTCTTTGCCATATCATATCACCACAGGAGTGACCTCCTGTTGTCCTCGCTGTATGTCACTGGCCAGAAGCAAGTCTCGGTTCCTACACACACTCAAGGAGAGAGGATCATGCAAAGCTATGACTCACCGGGAGTCACCTCCTAGAGCACCCTCCACAGTTACTCCACTTTCCAGGTGGCAAATTAAAGGGAGCCGCTGTCAAGGACTTTTTCCTGATGTCAGTCTTGGGGACTTTCTGAATCATTTCCTCATTCAGCTACAACAAAACAGAGCCATTGACTTAGGGTCTGGCCAGGAGAAGGAAGTTCCTCCCAATCTTTGGCCAAGAACTGCCTTTGAATATGCTGAATCTGCCCGTTTGGGAGAGATGGGCAAAACGCAGCGAGCGAGCGCCCTGGCCAACTCTCAGCGGCTCGTCCAACAACCCACTGACAAATGGCTGGGCAGCCCGCGCGGGAGACAGACAGGGGCAATATTTTTTAAATGAGTCATGCTCTTTTCTTTTCACCTTTCCGAGCACATTTCAGACATCCGTCTGCCTGGAAGAGGGTTCGGATTTGTTACCAAAAGGACGCCAAGAAAAAGACCTCAGCTTTTGACATGCACAAGTGGGGGTTTTCAGCAAGAAAATAACCCTGGAGAACAGACGGTCTTAGGGAAGGCTTGTCCATTCCTTAACTTCCCGTTCGGCGTGGGGCGGGGCGGGGCGGGGGTGGTTAAGCCGGGTCCCATTCAGAGGAGAGGCCCTGGGCTGAGAGAGAGCGGGCCATCCGTGGAGCCCCCTAGCGGGAGGGGGTGGCCCCACAGCAGGCGGAACAGAGGACCCGACGGAGTGTGAGTCAGGGAGTCGAGCCAGCCAGGGGAGGCCGCCCTCTCCACTAGCGCCACTGTGAACACCCTCAGCCAGCTGCTGCCCCCGTGCGAGGGAGGCAAAGACACTGCATCCAGAGACCCTGACTCTGACCCTGACTCTGCCCCGCAGTCCTGGGGGAAGGGGGTGCGGGTGGGGTGGGGTGGATAAACCATGTCTCCACCCAGATACCTGGACATTAAGAGAAGCTGAGAAACTGACCACGTGGGAAAAAAATGTTCCCACGCCTATAAAACAAGAAGCTCACAAAACGATACTAGGTGTATTGTATTCGTATAAATCTATACAGGTAAGGTATAGAAAGCGGTCTGGACACACACACACCGCCCCCCCAAACTCGGGGGAAGGGGGTGGGCCTGAGAGCAGGATGGGGAGCAACCTCACCAAACACAGATCTGAGAACGTGGGGGGGGGGGGGGGGGGCGGCCAGGATTGTGCTTGAAAAGACGCCTCAGACGACTTTGATGTGGAAAGACCAACACCCATCCGCAGATTTGCATTTCCAAACCGCTGCACAAGGTCCTGCTCATTCCAAGGCTGATTAGCTAAACTTCGTCAAGAACGGGCATGAGGTGTGAGTCATATTTGAATGATCTCAAGATCCGCCGATGCAGAGAAACACCTGCCTCCAACTCCGACGGTGAAATACCCTCCCTAGACAGTGAACCCAACGAGAACACGGGTCTCTTCTGCCAACTCGCTCTGCACTGCCACAGCCCAGAGCAGGACCTGTCCCACAGAAGAACCCCCCAAAATACATGATGAATGAATGGGTAGATAAATGAATGAACGAAAAACCTATGAACACGTTCCTATCCCTAACAACAAATGACACAGCCAAATGCAACAGGAGGCCTGTCACATCACCAAAACCCCCAGGAATTTATTGCATTCCCTTTTCTCTACTCAAACACAAATAAAACGGCCTTTCCTTGCTTCTAAAGGAGTGGGGCCCCGGGGGCAGCCTCTCTTCTCTCCAGCGCTAACCTGGCACTCGGCCACACACCCAACAAAGAAACACAAACCAGAGTCCGAAAATCCTCTCCAAGCCACATTTTTACTGATGACTCTAGGAGAGTCCCCAGGCGAAGCCTCATGTGTGATACGAGGGGCAGAACTTCCTGCAACCCTCATGTCCCTCTCTCTGCCCCAGAAGTCTTCCCACCGCACAGCAGCCCTCTCCCGTTTCCTGAGCCCCTCCCCCGCCCCACCACCCCAGCCTGCACGGCCTTCCTGCCTCCTCCGGCCTTTCCGAGCGATCGTTTTCACTCCTCGGAGAGTATTAACGCCACAGCCTTTTACGTTACAGCATTAAATCCACAGTCTTCCCACACTCGGCTCCCTCAGCGCCTCGGAGTTCTCCCTTCACCCGTTTCCCAGGCCCGCTGAACAGAGGTCTAGGAACGGGGCATCACCAAACCAAACCAAACATTCCCCAAAGGCAAGCAAGACAGGGGCAAGGGCTACCCGTTCTATAAAACCAACAGTTTGTTCCCGTGATGGGTGACTATAATATGGAGAATCTACCTCGCCTTTAAGACCTGGCCCCTCCAGGAGGCTCATTGCACTGTCTCCCCGTGGGCAGCTCAGCAGGACCCTATGTCAAGGCCAGCTTCATACTCTGCACTCACCGTGCTGTTTGCCGCTGTGCCCCGACGCTTTCACCTGTGTGTCTTGCCCCAGTGAGATTATAAGGTTCTTGAGGGCAGACGCTTTGCATTTTTAGGTGCTTCAGACCCCTCTTCCACAGCTAAACTCCATGTATCCACAGAGTAGGTGCTGGATACATATTTGCTAATTTCCAAAAGGGCTTCAGGTAGCACACACCTTTCTTTGCCAGAAAGAGTATCCCGGGGAGTGGAAAGGCAACCGAGTCATCTCTGAGTACAAAGCACGGCTGTGTACACACACGTATGATAGGAGCCATTCAAACATGAAATTGATCCTGGAGGACTCATAAAATAAACTGCAGGCGATCTGAATGTCTCCTGTGGATTACCAGCCAATTAATTCTCCCGACACCGCACAAGGAATGGTTTATTTTGAAGGCGGTTTAGAAACTAGGCCACGGTAAGGCACTGCCCATCACCTCCTTTCCCCGAGTGTGCGAAGCGTGCCTGGCCCCTGAGCCAGATTGGGTCTGCGGCTGGGCCCTGTGCAGGTTGATGGACCTCCGCCGCAAGGGACCATGTCTCCAGAGCCCAGATTCCAGGAGCTGCTCTTTACCCTCTAGCCCCCCAAAATACCTACGAGGGGACCGCTGGAGAAGGAGCAGGAGATCAGTATGGCACAGGAGAAGATCATAGCAGGGGTGGGACTCTCATTAGTCCCCGATGCTGCCACACGGTCCCGGGCAAGGAAGTGGGTCAGTGGGAAAGAGAGGATAGGCTCCCAGCGCAAAGCCCGCCCCGACAACCGTGCAAAGCTATTCCTGGCAGTCAAAGCAAATGTTGTTGTTGTTTGTTGTTGTTTGTTGTTCACTGCAGGTACCGTCCGAAACGCAAACGGACAGCCCGCAGCTGAGCAGCCCGGCCAGCACCGAGCACGGCGAGCCCTCGGAGCAGTGTCAACTGCAGTTCACGCAGGGCAAAATTAATGCTGTAAACAGAAGACACGGTTCATGACGAGCAGCTCTCTAATGGGCAATTACCTCTCCTCTTTTCTTTCATTCCTCTTTCCTTTTCCTCCCCCCAGCGTTAGGGTGTAGCAGGCCAGGGGGATATGCAGGAGACTGCCGCTTTATTTAGCCTGGCCAGGAAGGCAGCTTTTATGCCTTTTCTGAGGTGTGTATAATTACAGGTGCAGTTAATATGCTTAAGAGCTTAGGGGAAGCAATTGTATATGAAAGATAACTTCCTAACAGACAGCTTTATTACAGCCGGCCCGGCCGCTGCCGGCTCCGGAATCGTGTGCATTTCCCGGCTTCCCCCACCTCGGACCTGCAGGTGCTCAGCTCCGTAAACACGGCGAGGCCCGGGGACCGCTGGACCCGGAGCGCGGCTGGGCCTGGGACTCACACACACGCTTCATGCGTGTCCTCAGGTCTCACAGAGCTCACTGAGGGGCAGAAGCACTGGGGGGCCAGGACTGGGGCAGAAGATCCTAATAAGTAACACCTGACTGAACAACAACCAGGAGCGGCCACACAGTTTTAAGAACACAGGTGGCAGCCCTGGCTGGCATAGCTCAGTGGATTGAGCTCGGGCTGGGAACCAAAGTGTCCCAGGTTCGATTCCCAGTCAGGGCACATGCCTAGGTTGCAGGCCATAACCCCCAGCAACCGCACATTGATGTTTCTCTCTCCCTCTCTCTCTCTCTCTATCTATCTATCTATCTATCTCCTCCCTTCCCTCCCTAAAAATAAATAAATAAAATCTTTAAAAAAAAAAAAGAACACAGGTGGGCTCTTCTTCCATCACCAGGCTATATTTGACCCCTTTACCCTTTACCACCCCCGCCCCCTTTCCCTCTGGTAACTGCACACTGTGTCTGAGTTTCTGTTTGTCTTGTGTGTTCATTTGCAGCTCTCAGTTTTATATCCCGCACAGGGGTGGAATCGTTTTGCTCAGCATGATATTCCGGAGGTCCATCCTTGTTGTCGCAAGTGGTGGTGTTTCATCTTTTCTCGTGGCTGAGCAGCGAGTGGTGTTCCTTCGTGGGTGTGCATTGAGTCTTCTCTATCCGATCACCTATCAAAGGACACTTCGGCTGTGTCCACGTCTTGGCCACTATGAATAGCGCTGCAATGGACATAGGGGCACACCTGTCTTTGCAAATAAATGGCTGTAAATTTTTCAGGTAGAGCCCCAGAGAAGGGATTGCCGGGTCCCATGGTAACTCCATCCTTTACTTTTTGAGGAGTTTCCATGCTATTTTCCATAGTAGCTGTACCAGGTTACCTTCCCGCCAGACTTTGGGCCGGGGCGGGGGGGGGGGGGGGGCACACCATGCAATCTACAGATGATGTACCACAGCACTGTACACTTGAGACCTGTATAATCTCCTGAACCACTCACCCCCAATAAATTTAATTTTCAAAAAAAAAAAGCGCAGCTAAGAGTCGCTTTGAATGAAGAGGAGCGTTCAGTAGCAGTGTCATGGGCACGGTGGGTTGTAGAAGCATCATCAGACAGGTAAGCCTTCGAGAAGTCCCGCCCAGGGAAGCGTGGACAAACCACTTCTCGACAACGTCCCTTCGGTTAGGGTCAGGCTGCCAAGGGAGGGACATTTTCTCCCTGCCAAGGGTTACCGGCCCAGAATCGGGGGGAAAGAATCAAGGGCACCATCCGTAAAAACACGCCACGGTTCACTTCTCTCACGGGCCAGGGACGGAGACCAAGGCAGACCGCGGGGCACCCGAGGGCACTCTAGTCTCCTCTCCCTCTGTGCTTGCGTCTCTGTCTCCGCGTGTGCATGTCTGTGTGTGCCCTCCCTCTCTCTTTTTCACACACACACACACACACAGAAATGTGCCAAAGCAACCACATAACTGGGACAAATGTCACACAGACACAGACAACAATATTTTGAAAGGCACAGACACAAAGATACACAGAAAAGAGCTTCAGCTTGAGCTTCTGCCCTTTAAAGACTGAGTCAGGTGGACGGTCATTAAAAAAAAAAAAGGATAGAGCCAGCTGTGTATTTTTGAATGCAGCACAATTAACGACATCATCTCCTGGGACTCACGACATGTTCTGGCCGAGTTGGAGCGCAGAACGCCCTGTCCCTTCCACAGAGGCCGGTAATGGCCTGGGAGAAGCGACGGAATGGGGACGAGACCACACGGGAAAACCGTCTCTGTTTTCCCTGTTTATAGCCTCTGTGTTCCCGTCTTTCTCACAACCCTTCTTTTCAGCTTGCCGGAGGAGCAGAGAGTCTAACCCATGATTTATTTCCTCAGTCTTTAACCGTGCTCCTCACTTAAGGAAGGCCCACTGATGTGACTTTTTTCCTGAGTCCCTCCCCTCCAAAAACACTGTCTTCCCAAAGGACCCAACACTCCCACCCTGTCCTGTGTCCAGCCACCGCTGTTCCACGTCCGGAGGTCGTATCAGGTTAAGCACGAAGAACAAAAAGGTCTAGGGTGATACTGTTTATATTGCTTAACCCAGTGCTACAGAAAAAACAGGCAATTCCGTCTTTCTGCTTTTTTGTTTCTAGCGTATAGCTCTCGTCCTCATGTCACCTCGTGGCCCAGAATGGCTGCTGGCCCTCCGGCCATCATCTCTACCTGGAAATGCTAAAGGGATCTCTCACAACCGAGTTGACGCTCCTAAAGTAGCGGTACAAATGTATGTATGTATATACATTAAGTTTATTAAACAAATGATTTTATATGTACTTTATATATGTATATATACAGCCATGTGTTTAATAAATTTAACTGCTTTTACAAATAACAAAATGATTGCATCTTCATTTCGGGGAATTTTGCTACTTAATTTTATATATCAATTTAATTTCATTTTAAATAAATAAAATGCTTATAGTGTAAGAGTGTATAAAATACATCTTGTTTTGGAAATGAAGCAGATATTTAAATGTTATCCTGACAAAAGCATACGCCCACTAGAACGGCATTTTTCAAGCTGTGTTTTACAGAATGATTTACTGAAAGAAAATGTTACTTAAGACAATAAAGAACATTGTATGTGTTCAAGTAGACTCAGAACATATGGGGTTAAAAAAAAATAAAATTGATTTCTTTGCCTTCAGACTCCTCAGTGAATTCTGTCTGCAAGCATCCTTAAACTCACCGAAAAGAGACATAAGAAGTAGGATTTTCCAAATCTATTTGCCAATGGAAGCTTTTTTGCTAAAATATTTGGAGGAACCAGCACACTAAGGAACACGGTCCATGAAAATGCAACAAGAAAGTTATACAAAAATCTCAAAATAATTGACAACTTTTAAAAATATGTGTATGTGTGTTATATATACAAATTTCAAATTACACACTGCTGTCTGCCTTGACTATGTTTTATTGGAGTCACTATTTCATGCTGACATTCCACATTATTACTTCAATCACACACAACAGCGACAGTACCAGAGCACATTCTGAAGTCAAACATAAATAACTAATTGGGGGAGTGGGGGCTCATTTGTCATACCACAGTAATTTGTGTAGAGTTTACTGACAATAATATGATTTTGTACTTTATTTACCAAATTATTCTCCTCTAGCCTAAAATGACATTACAAAGCAGGGGTTCAGCGCTGACATGTGAGAAACCAAGGTGATAATTCTTTCCCCAGCCATACGATGGAATAAACAACCTGAAAACCTTCACACTAAAAGAAAAATGCTTTCAAATGCAGATGAAGGATAGCAAAAATCCTGTAAAGGCACAGCTGAACATATAACAAAGTCAAGGAACTCCGGAAGCGAACCGAGAACTAAAGATCAGAAAGTTAAGGGCGTCTGTGTCGGTACAGCAGTTGCTCCAACCCAACCACGAGGCTTGGACTGCTGTCTCCCAGCCACAGGCAACGAGACCCCTGAACGCAGCCAAGACTTCCAAATGACCACATTCTCAATGAAAGGATGCACTGGGCAGGAAAAAAAAAAAAAACCCCTCCACTGGCCCAGAGAACCATCAAGGAAGCTTTTAATTACTGACCTGAGCTTTGGCTGGAAAAACACTATCCTGACAATTTGCAACAAAGAACCTGCTCTCACTACAGTTTCTGGCTTCAATGTATACACTCACATTGCCCAGAAACCTTCGTGCCAAAAAGGAAAGATTAAAATGTTTCCAAAATGCTAATTTCCTTAAGGTGTTTGGCAGAAGCAAACTCAAACCTCCTCTGATGGATGCATCCCAAACTCAGACCACAGAGAAATTTATGAAGATAACTCCATCAAAGACGGGTGCATAACCTAGAATTTAAAGATACATGGGAAAAGAATCCACTATAGGTTAAAAGGTCAACAGACACACACAAAAAAGCCAGCATGATTAAGCCCCCCCCAAAAAATTTAGGTGATAGAACAATTAGTAGAGACTCTATGAATGAGTATATTTAAAATTATTATTCATAAAAGGGGGGACAAAGACATAAGAACAAAAAAAAAACAATTTAAAAAGCAGACATCTGAAAAACTATTGAAATCAAGTTTCTGGAAATGAAAGATATAGTCATTCTGATTTAAAACTCAATGGATAGATGGATTAGCTGATTAGACACAGCTGAAGAAGGGAACTGGCGAACTGGAAGGTATTTCTTTGAAAATTACCCAGAGTGAATCACAGACATAAAGAAACGGAAAATATTTTAATTTGAAAAACACGGAGCATGAAATGAGAACATTCGACAAACTTCCAAAAGAAGGTTCAGAGAGACAATATTTCCAAAACTAAAAAAAAAAAAAGGAACTCTATAACTTAGAAATCATTTCAAATATCAAAATAATAAGCAAAAGTAAATCCACATTTAACATATTGCAGAGAAAACCTGCAAAATAGTAAAGACAAAAAAACTCACATGAAGCACGGAGAGAACACCGTGCACAGAGAAACAGAGATTTAGCTGACAGCAGACTTTTCGACCACAATAATAGAACCCAGAAAACTGGCAAAATTTTCAAAGTGCTAAAAGAAAAAGGTTGTCTTAGAGACCAATAAAGACATTTTAAGACAAACTAAGTTTTTTCTTAGCAAACTTCACTTGAAAAAAACATAATTGAGGTATTGCTTCAGCAAGGAAAAAACTAAATGTGGAAGACCAAGATGCAAGAAAGTTGATCAAAAAACTAGTAAATATGTGAAGGTTTATAAAGAAGATTTGGCTAGTATACAGCAATGAAGATACTGACATAGGGGTGGCAATAACTAAAATATTGGGCATGAATATGAAAGATGAAAAGGGTAGTTGAAGTTCAAACAGTCTAAGGTATAAGGTATAAAGTTATTTGTCAGGAAGTGCATAAATATAATGCTTAACTCAATCTGAATATGAAGTACTATATTACATGTTTAGAGTAACCAGTAAAAGAGCAGGAATAGATTGAAGAGTTTTCTAAGAAATTGAGATGTAAGAAGGAAAAAAATAAAGAAAATTAAATTCACCAATAAAGTGGAAGATAGGAAAGTTAAGCACAGAAAAAAAAACAAGGTAAATGCAAAGCAGAAAAATATCTATAATCATAATAAATGTGTACCTAACAGTTAAAAGAAAAATCCTCAGGTTATTTTTTAAAACTCAGAATTTGGCTATGTGTTTTTGTAAGATTTGCTTTTCATATATTTGCCCCCCTTTACCCTTTACTATCTCCCCACCCCTTCCCTCTTGTAATCACCACACTGTTATGTCAATGAGTTTCAGTTTTATATCCCACATATGAGTGAAACCATATCGTTCTTAGCTTTTTCTGACTATTTCACTTAGCATGATATTCTCAAGGTCCATCCATGTTGTCAAAAATGGCAGTATTTCATCCTTCCTTGTGACTACTATTCCAAAGTATATATATGTACCACATCTTTTTTTTAAGATTTTTATTTATTTATTTTTAGAGAGTGGGAAAGGGAGGGAGAAAGAGAAGGAGAGAAACATCAATGTGTGGTTGCCTCTCCTGTGGCCCAACTGGGGACCTGGCCCACAACCCAGGCATGTGCCCTGACTGGGAATCGAACCAGAGACCTTCTGGTTTCCAGGCCAGCAGTCAATCCACTGAGCCACACCAGCCAGGGCTGTACCACATCTTCTTCATCCAATCATCTAACCAAGGGCACTTCAGTTGTCTCCATCTCTTGGCCACCGTGACTAGTGCTGCAATGAACACAGGGGTGCTATGAGAGATATGTTTAACACATAGCATTATAAAAGGGTTAGAAGTATAAGAACAGAGAAACGATACACCAGGAAAATACAACGCAAGTGAAAACTGGTATAGCTACACGAGACGAGGCAAAACAAGCTGCAAGTTAAAATGTATCAGCAAGGAAAAGGATAGTTAGTAAGGTTGAGTGATAAAGGAAAAGTTCACCAGGAAGGTATTATAATTTTACATTGTATTTGCTTAATAACACAGTTTCAAAATATATAGAATCATGATGAGAGACAGACTCACAAACACGGTGGGAGACTCTAGCACACGTCTCTGAATGCTTGGTAGACGGAACAGAATAAAAACAGAGAAAGGATGCAGACAAAGAACAACAACAACAACAACAACAACAAAAAACACACAGTTACCAAGAATCAGTACATATATGCCTAAACCCTCAAATTAGAAAATATACATTTTTTCAAATACACAGAAAATATTCTCTCAAAATCACAGCAACAGATCATTGCTATAGACTACATGTTTATGCCCCCCACTGCCAAAATTCATATGTCCAAACCCTAACCCCCAGTGGAATGGAGGTAAGGCCTTTGGGAGGTAATGAGGTTTCGAAGAGGTCATGAGGACGGGGTCCCTATGTAGGACTTAGTGTCCTTACATGAAGAGGAAGAGACCGGAGCCTTCCTCTCCTGGCACGTGGACATACACTAAGAAGGCAGCGCTAAGCCAGAGACAGCTCTCACCGGCTGTTGGATTTCCAGCCTCCAGACCTCTGAGAAACAACAGGTCCTTGTTGCTGAAGCCGCGAGTCTGCCGGATTTGTCGTAGCAGCCAGAGATGACGAGGAGAGCAATATGACTGAGCCATGGCTGTGCTGGGTTTCGAGGTGCTGTTCCCACTCCAAAAAGCATTGGTCAGACTTTTATCAGAAGCATTGTTTTCTGCTCAGGGTACCCAGGTAGAGACCAGGAAGGGGGGGGGCTGGAGACAGTAAGTAAAGGAACAAAGGATACTTGAAAGTTTAGGAACGTGACCACTTAAATTGAAACCAGTGGCCACGAGCTTACCACAGCTTTGTTTTGTTTTGTTTATTGAAGAGGCTAAGATGAGCAAATATTTACACTTTAGAAAGAGACCCTAGGATACGGTAAGAGTATGCTCAAGAGTGATTTTCACTGAAGGAAGCTCATGTCAAAGGGAGAATTTAAAGTGAGGATACAGCAATCTCAGAAACCATGAGGCCGCGTGAAGTTGGTTCATGGTGTCCTTGGGGAACAGGCCACTCTCTCCACCTCTTGGGGCCACATGGCCTTCCATCCACTTCAGTCCACTGGACGCTCCACTCTCCTCTCCCTGCAGAGCAGCAGCTCATGAGCCTCAGCCCACGGGGCCCTGAGACAGACACTCCAGACTCGAAGTCCACGTTGTCTGCACAGTGGCCGCGGCCTGTCTCCTGTTCATAATCGCAAATTATAGGAAAAGAGCCAAGCCTACGAGACCTAAGTCCCCAGACAGCATGGAGCCAGGAGCCTACCACCGCCCCGGACGGTGCCAGGCCAGGAGAAGTGGTGGGTTCTAGTGGCACTTGGCCATTTGGAGCAGGAAAGGCTGTGGGCTAAGCAGCCAAAATAGGACTACCCTGGACACTAACAGCAAGTTGCTATACTCGGTTTGCAACAGGAAAATGAGAAAGTAATTTGCAAAGGAGATATTCAGGTTGATAAATAAGAACTTACCTAGCGGAGAAACTGTGATCTCCTGGATATTCGTTCAATACGTGTTTATTAAACACGCCCCCGTGTGCTTGGAACCGAGTCAGGCCCAGCTGACAGAGAGGCAGGAAGCTCCGCGGGCAGAGAACTCACAATGGAACAGGAGTGCGTTACTAGGCAAAGCTGCGCCATCTGCTTCTCTAGAAAATTAAGGGCGATCCTCTGGAGAACTTGGAACACACTGGAGCCCAAAGCCCTCAAATTCTTCCTGAATGTCCTCTGGAGACGACACCCAACCCTTGCTGGCCGGCATCCGCGATGCCCTCACCTTAGGTTGCTGGTTACCTCTGCGCATGCCTGCTTCGCTTAGGAAATCCCTCGTAGAGAGGCAGCTAGAAATGAATCACGCACCTCGGGGTTCTGTGGTTTGTTTCCACCAAGTTCAGGTCAACCAGCACACCATGGAGAGCAGCGACAGCGGCGGTGCGTTCACACGAGGCTGCCTGGTTCCCCGCGGAGCCATCTGCTCGGCGCACGCAGAGCTGCTGGGTTTACACAGTGGCCCCTCCGAGAACAGCACGAGCCTATTAGCCCTGATGCACTGCTACATTTCTGCAAGGAAATAAAGCACTGTCCCCTCGTGGGAACGTTAAAGCCCGGTGCGGGGACGGAACCCGCTGCGCAGAACTAGTGACGAGAGAGTCCTGAACTCCTGATCCCCAGTCCCGGGTGAGAAACAGGAAACCCCCGGCCCAACAGCCTGCGCGCTCCAGGCGCCGCCCTGCCATCGCCTGGTTCCAATTATCCCTGCTTGTGTGATGCGTTGCTGATGCAGGACGGAGTCGGGAGGGCAGAGCCAGGAGAAGCAGAAGTAATAAATTTTTTTCTTACAAGGGCCTGGGGGGCGCTCGGGCCAGTTCTAACGGGGAACTGGTGGCGACCGGCTCGGGGCCATCCTCCCTTCGCCCCTGATAAGCCAGGCTGCGGAGGAGAGGCCTCCGTGCAGTATTTAGCCAGAACCAGCGCACTTGGCCTTGGGTATTGGTCCCGGAATCCCCTGCCACTGACTTCTTGACAGCCATGGCTTTGATGGGCTGAGAGGCATTAAGGGGGCTCAGTGGGCGGAGGGAGCCAGAGGTTAGCACGAATTCACTGGGCCTTTGGGGACTCTGCCCGCGGGAGCGGAAACCGGATCTCACCATCCACTGTTGGCCCCGGGCCAGAGAGGTCTGCTTGCGAATGTGGGTGTGGGCCGAGGCGGCTGTCTAACTCGGAGGCGCTGTCATCCAGCCCCGCCTGGGGACCCCAGCCAGCGATGCCCCACCCCTGAGCAGGAGGGGGGGGGGGGGCTTGGCTGAAGTGCCACTCCTCGCGTGGGCAGTTCTGACTAGGACTTTGTTTCTACTCCTCTGTTCCTAGACTTTGTCCTTGCGAGGGGTTGTCCCCGAAGTGAAGGGGTCAGACCTCGCGGGGCATTATATCAAGTGAAGTCCATTGACCTTCCTCATTTTCCTCCCAAGAGCCGCTGGTCCGTGTCTTGCCCTCCACCCATCAACGCAAAAGAATCGGTAAAAGCACCCCGAGACCCCTCGGTACTGTGGTCCCGCCAAGCGCTCTGCCCTTATTACCTGTGGGACCTTGGGAAAGTTATTTAATTTATGCAAGCCTGTTTCCCCATCTGTGATACAAGGATGATAACACTACCTATCACGTGGCTGTGACGAGTAAATGAGAAAATGTAAGCATTTGGTAACCACCACGGAAATAATTATTTCAGGCAAAGACACATCAGCAGATGCTCACATTAGTGGCTCACGGTATAAAAAAAAAACAGACTATGTACCTGGTCTCAGAGAAGCTCCCCAGGAGATACTTATTAAACACAAAGTAAAAAAAAAAAAAGTAACCTTACAGAGAATAAACAGGCAAACACCCCTCGTCGAGGGGCCAGAGGCCGTGGCATTATCAGTAACAGGACAAAGCCACATCACATGCTCCCTGATAAGAAAGCAGCACAACCACACTGCCAAAACTATACCACCTGAGTCTAATCCCGTGGAAACAAATTCTAATGAAGAGATCACCCACGAAATAACTGCCCCATATTCTTCAAAAATGTCCCTTATGCAGTGGGCAGAGTCATATCCCTCCCTCCCCACCCCCGCCCAATCCTGTGAGTAGGTTACCCTGTGTGGCAAAAGGGTCTTTCTAGGTGTGGGGAGTGGCCTGGATTATCTGTGGGGGCGGGGGGCCCAGCCTAATCCTGTGAGGCCGGAAAGCAAAGCCCTGCCCTTCCCAGGTGTGGTCAGAGATGTGACGAAAGCAGCCTCAGAGAGATGCAACCACTGGGGAGGGCTGCAACCCAGCTGCCCATCGCTGCCTTTGAAGGTGGAAGAAGGGGCCACGTGCCGAGGAATGCAGATGGCACCTGGAAGCTGGAAAGGGTGAGGAAACCTTCTCCCCGAGAGGCTGCAGGAAGGCAGGCCTCTCGCCTTGACTTGAGCCCAGTGGGTCCACGCTAGGGGTCTGACCTCCACAGCTGGAAGACGGCTTGTGTTGGGAAGGCTCCTAACCTTGTGGCAAGTTGTTACAGCAGCAGTAGAGAAAATGAATACACTCAGAGAGAAGAAGCAGAATGAGGAAGTCCCGCAGACTGAAGGAAACTGATGAGGCATGACAACTACATGCAATGTACAACCCGGAACTGAATCCCGGGCCAAAAATGGGATACTGCTTGGGCAATTGATGGCTCTGAGTGGTATATAAATGTATCATAACAATGCATCCTAATTAGTATAGGTAATCATGTGTTCCATGTTTATTTCTGATTTGGGTCCTTGTCGGAAGAGAATGATTTGGGTGTGGGAGAGAATGATCTGTTGCAGATCATTCTGTTCTCTGAATACGCTACTGATGTATTTAGAGATTAAAGGGGCAACATATCTGCAAATTATTATCAAGTGCTTCTGGAAAAATATATGTGTATAAGTCACACATATACATATATCTGTACAAAGAGAGAGAGGGGTTGTGGTGAAATGTGGCATTTAGTGAACTATGTTGCAAAAAGTATACAGAAATTCTTAGTATCGTTATTGCAACTGTTTTCAATGTATGAAGTTTCTCAAAATAAGATGCCTAAAGTACTACAAAAGCGAAAATTCATGGAAAGTACTCAGTACCCCCGCATGGCACCCAGCAAATGTTCAGTGAGTCCAGACTTTTGATATTCTTTCTGGCCCTAGGGTCACGGCCACCCTGTCCATGGCAGGAGAGAGTCGGTGGGGTGCAGGGGTTCGGAGCACAGGCCCTGGAATCCTAGCTTTGCCTCTTCCCGGGTGCGTGGCTTTGGACCAGGCACGTCCCCACTCTGGCCTCTTAGTTTTCCATCTGTGAAAGGGGGGGGTGGATTGATAGCTGCACCGAGGTAATGAGGCTTACGTGAAACTTATGTATGTAAAGTATTCTACCCAGAAACAGGCCTGGGCATGTAATGAGCTCTGCACACACCGGACTGCTACACGGTGAGCTCTGAGGGGGTGGTCAGGACAGTTGGTGCCTAAGAATCAGCTGCAGGCCCCTCCAGCCTGCCGTGGGGTTCTGTCTTTTGGAGGTTGTCATTCTCGCTTATGATGTACAGATTGCCTGAACTGACTGCGTCTTATTCGTCATGTAGAGACTGGTATGTAATAGATCTGCCAGGAGCCCTCACTTAAAAGCAGACCCCTGCGCTGGCCAGAAAGACAGCACAAAGGAACCCATCTAAGGAATACCTCCAGGAGGGAAATAACACTGAAAAAGTAAGCACCCCGAACGGAAGATACAGTGATCACCATAAATCAACTCAAGTGTATCACCTGAGAGCATTACACTCAGACCAGACTTCTCCACAGAACACACTGAGTTTAGAAATGTAGCCGAGTTAGGGTGCCCACGCTCACTAAGCCGAAAACTCACATGTAATTTTTGATGCTCCCAAGATTGACTACGAAACAGCCTAGTGTTGACCATAAGCCTCACCGTTTAAACATAAACAGTCGATTAACAGATGTTTATAGGTATTATATACTGTATTGTTATAATACAGTGAGCTAGAGGAAAAAAGATGTTATTAAGAAAATCATAAGAAAGAAGACTATACATTTACAGTACTGTATGTATTTCTAGGGGGAAAAAATCCATGTGTAAGTGGGGCCCATGCAGTTCAGACCCCTGTTGTTCGGAGTCAACTGTAATGTAATTATTTATCTGAATTGCCATTCAAATGTAAAGGCACAATAAAAGCATTCTTAGAATTACACCACTTCAAATGTTTGCCACAAAAAGATCCATATTGAAAACATTTTTGAATAAAGAACTCAAAATATGAAAAGAAATAAGACCAAGAGAGACTGCAAAATGTATGGAAAGGAAAGCTAATCCAAGTTTACAGTTGTCTTAAATTTTTTTATTAAATAAAAGCTAGGCTAAATGAAGAAAGAAGAAAGTCTATCCAGAGCAAAAAATAAAAATCCTAGCTGATGTGTTCATAAGTAGTCTTTTAGAATAATGAACATAGAAGTTGATTGGTTTAAGAAACCAGTAGGACCCTGGCTGGTGTGGTTCAGTGGATTGAGCGCCAGCCTGCAAACCAAAAGGTCACCGGTTCGATTCCCAGTCAGGGCACATGCCTGGGTTACAGGCCAGGTCCCCAATTGGGGACACAGAAGAGGCAACCATACATCAATGTTTCTCTCCCCTCCCTTTCTCTCTCCCTTGCCCCCTCTCTAAAAATAAATACATAAAATCTATTTAAAAAAAACAATAGAAATAAATAAGCAGGAGTATGATCTTAAGTTAAAAGGAAACAGCAGGAGAACAAAATAGAATGCAAAATCATGAAGGTGCCACCCTGGCCATGTGGCTCAGTTGGTTGGAGCGTCGTCTGATAAAACAAAAGGTCATGGGTTCGATTTTCCACTCAGAGCAGAGACCCAGGTTGCGGTTTCCATCCCTGGCCAGGGTTGTGCGAGAAGGCAACCAATCAGCATTTCTCACACTGATCTATCTCTCCCCCCCACCCCTTTTGTCTCTCCCTCTCTCTAGAACCAATGGAAAAAATGTCCTTGGGTGAGGATAAAAAAAATTTGTTTTTAATCATTAAGGTGCCTAAGAAATTTCAACCCCACCCAATGGAAAACAGGGAGAGGAAAATATAGGGAAAAAAGAAAGACAAACTAGAAATTGATGATAATAATTGCATTACCTCTGGATGAGTTTAACTACTGAATAAAAAAGACAAAGTCTTGCTGAATTTAAAAATGTAAGTCCAACTATCTGTTACCTACATGACATACTTAAAAGCAGAAAGTCACAGAAAGATTGATAATAAAATGATCTCTCCTAATAGCTTTTGGTTATACATATATCTAGAACTTAACATTCATTATATTCATTATATATATATGAATGAATGGTTGTCTATTTTAAACTGTTGGTCTGTGGATGGTGGGGGGGGGGAGAGGAGGGCTCTGAACAAAGTAACCTCATAGGGTGACCTCATCCTAAATTCCTAACTGGGCAGGTCCTGGGGGATAGTCACACCCCAGAGGCCTGACTTCTCTAGTGAAAGGTTCATCTTTGCCTTAAACAGCCCTGTTCCTCGTTTCTGGTATCTAGGTTATCACATCTGGGAAATTCCTCTTTTCAGACCCCTCCTTGTTAATACCTGGTCACCTTAGGAGGCCCCTCCTCTAAAGGGCCAGTACCCTCCTCAGAAACCCTAGCTGTCCTGTGGTCTCATTCTCCCACCTTCCTTCGCACTCCCCCAATCGGCTCAAATGGACTTTCATAAAAATTCTCTGTAGGTTTAGGTGTTCCTTATTCCTAAGGTACCTAGTCATCTCAGACTTCTGAGTCCCTGTTTCCTGGAAATGTAAATTCCTTAGTAGGGGATTTATAATATAAACAGTCCCTGCTTCCTGGAAATGTACATACTTAGTAGGGGAGGGGTGGGGAGTGATAGTGGCCACAGACAAGCCCTTCTGAACAGGATTAGACACAGCCCCAGGGGAGAGCCCCAGGCACCAAAAAGTCACTTCAGTCACCTGTTTCCTGCCCACCCCATCCCCCACCCCGGGGCAAAGCTTCAGATTAGGACTTTTACTGGTAAACATCAGGAGGAAGAGAGAATGTGATCTTCTTGAGTCAGTGTCTCTCCACCAGCCATGCTGTGAAACCGCCTGAGAGCTTTTTAAAAATCCTAAAGCCTGGGTCCCACCCTAGAGACTCTGGTTTGAGGGTCTGGAGTGAGGTCTGGGGGATGGGTTTGTTGCGCTCCTGGTAATTCTAAAACTCGGCCAAGGTTGCAAGGCATTCCATGGTTGCAAGGCATTCCATGGGCATCCCATGGGTGTAGTCCACCACCAGCCCAAGGCCACGCCTGAGGCCACTCCACACCTGAGGTCACGCCACACAGGTGTCCAACCAGTGCTCACCCAGCAGAGGTCCGGCCTTGCCCTGCTCAGACCTGGACCCACAGTCTGGACTGATTTTCAGTTATGGGACAGACAGCAATTGTCCCAAAGTCACATTCATTCTCTCCTCCCCCTGATTTCCCCAGCCGCACCCTATTCTAGCTTACGACTGAAACACATACCAGTCCTCGCCTCAAGGTTTTCTCTGTTTGGGTTTTGTTTTGATTTTGTGGTTTTCGTTATTGCTGCTTTTTTTAGTCCTAGATTTCATGCTCTCTAGTTTCTCGGAGATGATGATGGAGAAAGGAGCCAGCAGCCCAGGTTAGTCTGCCCTTTGGCAAAACCCCCAAACCTGAAGCCAAGAGATCTGGCACAGAGCCACAGGGAGGGAGAGTAAGGAAGCTGCTGGATGGCAGAACCAAACAGGAGGGACCACTGCCCTAGCAGACCAGAAACAGCCCAGTCCTGAGCTGGGAGTGGGGGAGATGAGAACCAGTGGGATTCACACTGCAGACTCCTTAAAGGGCTCAGAATCTGGCAACCCCTGCGACCTCCAGAGAAGCCTGGATGACCCCTCGGAGCTGGACCCCCAGCTCCCTCCCCGAGTCCACACAGACGAGCCCCTCGCCCATCCTGGTAGCACTTGGGAGGCTCGTTTTCTGGAAAGAAGAAAAGCGTCTACACCGCCGGTCGAGCAGCACGGTTGAGGGCATGGACCCGCTATCAAACCCACCCGGACTGAGGGAGCATACACCCCCGTTCCAGCCTTCTTCCCCGACTCCACCCCCGAAGTCTGAAGCCAGACCTCCACCCTCCAGGCGAGAGACTAGCTACTGTCTCCCTCAGGAGTCTGGGCAGCCCAGGAGGCAAGGCCTGGACTCTGATTCCTGGTTCCCTAACACACAGCCCGTCCGCATCGCCCTCCGGTGAAGCTCAAAATCGGCAAGCCCCACCCATCAGCGCTGCAGTCCTCGCTTTCATCACGATCAGACGAGCTGGGACGGCAGGACGCCCGAGGAACATCGTCCTCTGTGCAGAAGATGGGGACCCGGACAAACAGGCGGGGGCGGCGGCAAACGAAAGGCAGAGAGAGAAAAGTTCTAAAAGTGTAACTACTGACCCTCCCCAGAGAAATAAGAAAAGACATTGCATCCAAGGCACAAGAATAGGTTTCTATTTCTTTTTTTAAAGGAGACAAAAATCATCTTAGAAATTAAAATCATGACAGCAAACTGTAGCTTCAAGAAGAATAAAATACTGAGAAATTTGACTTTATTTTATTTATTATAGAATACTTGGAAACAAAAGATGTTTACGCTGAAATCTATAAAACACTGATGAAAAGCATCTAAAAAGACATAAGGTACTGGACAGACATCCCATGTTCGTGGATTAAAAGACTTAAACTGTTCAGATGTATAGACAGTAAGATGTCCATCTACCCAAAATGACATACGTATTCAATGCTGTCTCTATCAAAACCACAAGTGTTGGGTTTTTTCCCCCAGAAATAGAAACACTTTTCCTAAAATTCACATGGAATCTCAAGGGACCCAGGACAGCCAAATTTTAAACGATCTTTTAAAAGAACAAAATTGGAGGAACCATATTACAAAGTTACAATAATTGAAACAGTACTGGCATCAGCACAAGGACAGCCGTAGAGAACAACAGAACAGAAGAAAGCCTGAAACAAACCCTCATGTATCAAGTCGACTGATTTTCAACAAGCTGCCAAGACCATGCAAGGGGGGAAAAGACCATTTTTTCAACAAACGGGATCACGTATTTGTAAACCCCTTCCTGGTACTGGGGCCGCCCTATTCATCATTCCTGGTTTCTGTTTTAAGATGAGTGAAAAAGCAGGGGGTTTCCCCTCACCTCCCAGACAAGGGACTAAAGATGCTGCCCTTTGCATCCCCTACCCAAGGCCCAGCGTTCCAAACGTGGTTGTGACGTGATCCACTCTGAGTGTTTCTGGAGATACGGACAGACTGGAGACAACCTCAGGCAATGTGTGAGCTACATGTGCTGACGCCTCTTCACGTAAAAGATCAGGTATAATCTATTACTTCAACAATTCCTAGCCATCAAACTGTAAAACTAAAGAAGATTTTCCCATGACAATGAGCTCATCTGCTCCATCAGGTTATAATCTCTATTTGTAAGTGTCCATATTCACAAACACGGGGCCGACGAAACTTCACCGATGTTATTGTTACTTACTTTCTGGTAATTAATGGGGATTTTTCAAATTGTCTGCATCTCTATTTAAATGATTTATATAATGGACCTTCAGAGTTGCTGTTACAATCTATCACATTGTAATGAAGTAACTTAGGTGTATTTATTACCGATTTACAGGGAATATGGCAGGCTAGAGGTGATAAAACTTCTTTTTTTCTCCTGGTTTCCTTACAGTTCTAGCATTCTGTGATTGGAATAAATAGGACACGTCTTCGCACATGAGACGTTTGTAGTTTGAAGCCACAGATATTTTATTTGGGGCACTGGCCAGTCCCGCGTGATTTATGACATTGTTTCGTTACAAATTGCTGTGGGGACCGCCATTGCTCACCCACGAGGCGGTGCGCACTTATTCATAAATTTTCGGGGACGAGACAGCATGCGCGCCAGGAATGACAGAACACTGTTTACTTTTCCCTCCTCCAACTCTCTTAAAATTAAAAAATGTTTTAGGAAATTGGGGTTTGGGTAGGGTTTGAGAAAAGGGGGCCAGTCCAAGCAAGGTCCTGACGGGTGTGGCCCAGTGGGTTGGGCGTCGCTCCGCTAGGTGAAGGGTCATCGGTTCAATTCCTGGCCAGAGCACGTGCCTGGGTTGCGAGTTTGGTCTCTGGTCGGGGTGCATATGAGAGGCAACCGACTGATGGATGTTTCTCACATCAATGTTTCTCTCCCTCTTTCTCTCCCTTCCTTCCCCCCTCTCTAAAAATAAATAACCTTTTAAAAAAGAAAGAAAGAAAAGGGAGCAGTCCAAGTGGGCATGTGCATGTCTCCTTGGATGCCAATGCAGAGAAACCTGTGTCCTCTGGCTACCTTCGAACAGAAGCGGGAGAGCAACGGCAGCGCATCTCTCTGTCAGCACGGCAGGAAGTCACAGTAACAGAGCAGAGTTCTCATGGGGGAACAGGCTTCTCGATAGTGAAGACCAAACCGGATTCAAATTTGTCGTTCCTTATATCTACTGAGCTAGCTCAGCACCTGGCAAAGGGTAGCTGCTCAATAAACGCAGAATTTGAGTTGCAAACTATGTATTTGAAAAATTAAAACAATGTCCAAGCAATCTTTATTTGAAGTGTTCATGCAATGGGGAAGAGGTCTTTTGCAATTACAAGATATTTGTAATATGATTGGAGGTCTTGAGTGTAATGACATTTGCATTCTTGATCTTTTAATTATCTTCCACATTTTTAAAATAGTGTAAATATGCAAAGTGATTATTTTTTATCTGACTCATTTTGAGAGAACACACAGGAAATAATCTTTATAAACCAAAGAAGGCTATGCAATGATTACAAATACAGTATGTCATAATGCCAGAAGCTTAATGTTCGAGAGTAGGGTTTCTTCCACATTCTATGGAAGTTCTCTATACCAGTATTTCTATTTTGGCACATTTGAGATTTTTATAGTAAAACAATCTCTTAACTTAAAAAGACTGAGTTTCACTAGCTGGTCTTGTCATACAGAGGTTCACCCAGGATTGTGAGACCCTCAAAACATTTCCTTTCAATGAAGTATTAAACTTCTTACCCTGTATTCTTCCCTTTTGGTGTTGTTTGTTTTTTTTATCCAAAGTATTTTGCAAGTTTATCAAGACTTCAAATTTAAAACTCTCTTTAGGTTTGTATGTCTGAAAATATCATTTTTGTTCATTGTCACATTCTTTTAGGAATCACTGTGTATGAGAAACTGCATCCATTTAGATGAGTTTTATTAGATATAAATACTCTTTAACAACCCCACTACAGTCAAGATACAGACCCTCCCAGGACCCCCAAAATGGGAAATAGGGATACCTTTGGGTCCCTTTGCAGTCCATCCCTCCATGTGCCTTGCCCCAGGCAGCCACAGATCTGCTTTATGTCACCATTGATAATTTTACAGTTTACACAAATGGGAAAGCACAGGACACAAAAGCTGACTTGTAGCTGACTCCTCTCACTGAGCGTGACTTACAAAGGTTGTCCACACTGCACTGTGCTCCCTCCTCCTGATGAGTCCTGCTGCACATATTGGATGTGCCGCCTGTCACTCATCTTTTTACCATTTGATGGGCTATTTGGGTTAGTTCCAAGTTTGGACTATTGTAAGTAAATCTGCTGTGAGCATTTTTGTACAGAGATTAACAGATACACGAATTTTCGTTTCTTTCAGTTAGATATGCAAGAGTAGACTGCCTGGGTGATATGGCAGGTGTATGTTTAACTTTGTTTAAAAAATGCCAAGCAGATTTTCAAAGTGTTTGCACCATTTTCTATTGCCAACGGCAGCTTCTGAGAGTTCTACCTGCTTGTCTATTTGTTCTGCGTCCGTGGCAACACTTGGTATTGTCAGCCTTTTGACTTTAGCTCTTCTATGAGTAAACTGTGGCTTCTCATTGTGGTTCTTATTATTTTCACATTTCCCTGATGGTTAATCATATTAAGCATCTTTTCATGCATGTGTTGGCCATGTATTTATCTTCTTTTGAAAAGGGTTTCTTCCAACAGTCTTTTCTCTTTTGCATTGGGTTGGTTGTTTCTTTTATTATTAAATTGTAAGTGATCCCCCCAATAAGTCTAGGACCCACCTAGCACCACCAATGCATTTTTTAACTGTTATATTGTTGTATTTGGAGTTCTTACAAATAGGCTTACTCTTATGAAAATTTGGAAATGCAAATAAATATAAAAGTACAATCAACATTAACCATGACATCTGTTAACATTTGAAACATTTCTTTCTAGTTTTTTTCTATGCATCTTTATAAACATACTGTTTTATAAGATTATAAAACATAATCTTATTATAACTCACTCTTTTCATTTGCTATATTGTGACCATATTTCCATGTCTTTATATACAATGTTTGTAAAATATTCAAATATATAATGTGTACTAAAAACATGGGATATATAAATAATATCCTCTTACACAGTCTGTATATCACATATACCATGGAGATCTGCCCTAATCTCCCTGTTCACCTATCATGAACACTGTGTTGTTTTTAACTTATGTTTACTATACACAATGCTACCTCATAAATAGTTCAATGTTTCCTTAGAATAAAAGTCCTAGAAATACCCTGGCTGGCGTAGCTCAGTGGATTGAGCGCGGGCTGGGAACCAAAGTGTCCCAGGTTCAATTCCCAGTCAGGGCACATGCCTGGGTTACAGGCCATAATCCCCAGCAACCGCACATTGATGTTTCTCTCTCCCTCTATCTCCCTCCCTTCCCTCTCTAAAATAAATAAATAAAATCTTTAAAAAAAAGTCCTAGAAATAAAATTGCTGAGGCGAAAGACACGAACAGCATTTAAATATCCGTGCCTATTGCCAAGCATACTCCCTGCAAACGTCCGTCCTCTCGGCGGCCGAGTGTAACACTGTTGTCCACCGCCAACTTGATGGATTAGGAAAGTCTCAGTGTTCTTTCCATTTAGATTTATCTGATATTCCTACGTTCAAACATTTTTTCATGTTAATCAGCCACCAGTCTTCCCTTCCCATGCATTTTAAATAAGACTGTATTTACTTACAACTTTGAAGAACAATTATTTCACAAATCAAATCAAAATACCTGGATCAGACACAGGAAGTACATATGCCAGACCCAGAAGGGTTGGGCTGGCTGACATCTGTGTCATGACGGATGTCTCTGTGGGCACGTGGAGTAGCATCTTCATTGTGTCTCAGGTCCAGGTTTGTAACAGAGCTCAGCCTCTGGGAATTCACAATCAGTCGGGCTGGAGCCGAGAGAAGCCGTGCACATAAACACAAGTGGACGAATCGTGTGTGTGTGTGTGTGTGTGGTGTGGATGTAGATAGATATAGACACAGTATCTGTATTTACATTAATATACATATATACTTATATGTAAGTGCATATTTACACACAATAATTTCTATATCCAATCAGCCACAGGTAGTGATGACTTTTGACGTGCAGCCTTCAATATAATTATATATTTCCATAACCTCGGTCATGGGAAAGTTTGTTTGAAATCCATTAAAATTAAAACTGATAGGCGCCTTTGAAAGGTTACCAGCCCCCCATATTGTCTCATAAACCCTAAGTCAGACCTGAGCTATAATTTACTACGAGCGAAAGACAAATGCTATGGGGCTGATTGAAAAGAGTCACCATTTCACACTCTCAACGATAGAGCAATAGGCATTGAGCAGTATTTGTGGACACTGAGATGCTAACGTACTCAAGGAGGTTGTTAGCGAGGAAGTGAGTCTGCCCGTGGGCGGGTTTTGAGCAGTGAGGAGGACGTTAGCCCTTCTGAGGAGAGGAGCGGGAAGGGCCTTATGTTCAGAGAGACGGTGGAGGGTGACAGTCATGCGGTCCTGCGGCAGGGCTTGGGAGACCCCAAGGCTCCAATCCTGACCCCGCCCCACCCAGGGCAAGGCTTCGACCTTTCTGCAGGGACCGCCTCCTGGTGTTCCTTTCAGGATTTAAGAGCGTGGATATTGCCCTGTCCGGGTGGCTCAGCTGGTCGGAGCACCATCCCACACACCAAAGGGCTGTGGGTTTAATTCCTGGTCAGAGCACATACCCAGGTTGCAGGTTTGATCCCCGGTAACTCACACAATGTTCAGCACATGGTCGGTGCTCAACGGTTGCAGCTCTTGTTGTTAGTACAATGGTAACACATGATAACCAGGAGGAGATGCCGTGGGGAAACCAGCAGGGATGGCGGAACAGCTCAGCGGGGTCCCAGGCCACAGAAGGACAACCAGGGCGGGGTGGGGGGCAAGGCCCACAAAGAGCTTTACAGGGGCCTGTACAGCAGTTGAGCCCCTTCGAGTTCCACGGGGCATGGCAGGACGCAAACAAATCAAGAGGCTCTCCTGTGGCTGTAATAACAACAGCGTGCTGGGAAGTATTTTACTGCAGAATGAAAAATCCCCTGGCACCGTGCAGGGGCCGCGACCTCACAGGATAAACAGGGCCCGAGCGCTCAGCTCCGGGAGCTGGCGTGGCGCTAGGCAGAGAGGGTGAGCCCTGCGCACACTGGGGTGGGGTGGGGACAAGGACCTGGGCGCTGAGGTGCCATCAGGGTGGTTGTTATCGGGTGCAAGGCCGTCAACCGAGGACCAAGCACAGGGCGGCCAGGCCTCCTCGGCCTCACGCAGACAAAGGTGCTGGCTCAGACCCAAAGGCCGGGCTGAAACGGCAACTTCCCAGTTTCGCAGGTTGGGTGCTAGCCCAGGTAGCGGGCACTGGCTCTCCGTCCAAGTCAGGCCTTAGGCCTGCAGGTTGCAGGGTCCTCCCTGAAGAGCTCCCCGAGACCGACAGGGGCCCAGCACCCACCCTGTCGCATGAAACAAGGTTGGGTGGGGGCTGTGCAAACAAAGGCAGCATCTGTGCCAGAGGGAGAGGGTGCGAAGGGCTGGTGGGACACCACGGAGAGTCACAGGCCACCAGCGGCTGGGGTGGCGGGCTAGTACATCCGTCAGAACCACAGGCCTTCAGGGGTGGCCAACGCCCCAGACTTTAAAGACCCCTCCTGGGACCAGCCAGAAATACATCAACAGCGCAGTGACACACCGAACACCGTCGGCGGTGAAGGGGCCAGTGGCTACGCCCAAGCACGCCCAGCTGCACAGTGGAGGGCGCCATAAAACTCACTCAAAGGGCCCATTCTTGTTTCCCTTCCTAACGCGGTCCACACCTGGCAAGCTGGGGGCCGCCCCGTGCACCCTCAGGTGCCCACTCCTAAGAGGACCCTACCGCAGCCCACACCTGGTCACAGTGCCCTCTCCGCCCTCCCCAGGGGCGGGGACGCACGGACTCCTGCCTCCCTTCCTCACTGGTGACCCCCGCCCCAGCGGACAATGGCCACTGTTTGCTCTGTTGCCCGGGCTTCCACTCCACCAGACCTGCCATACAAAATTGTATCCGCCCTCTATTGAAAACCAACGAGGACTGAAAAGGAATGTGAGAAAACAAAAAGGTAATTTGTTAGAATGCTGGGAATGTAGGTTTTTCTTTTTTTTTCTAGTTATGTTTGTTCAATAAATAAATTTTTTTAAGTTTTTTTTTTAAAAAAAAACAACTTGCCTTTTAACTGAAGTCACATTCCACTGGTGTGGTCTTGGCTCTCGAGATCTCGACAAGCTGGCCGCCCTCGCTCGACCTTCTATCCCTGCAAATACGGGGTCTGCTGGAAATCAGCAGTTGTCCCCGTTTTCCCCTGGGCCATCAACTGCACAATCACAAGGAACACTTGCTATTGCCACTTCTGTCACTCTGGGGACACCAACCCTCTAGGACTCTGCCGAGGAAAAAAAAAAGAAGAAAGAAAAAGAAGAAGGAGGGAAAGACTCATCACCAAGAAGCGCCCGGGTTTGCAGCCCTCAGAAACCCAGTACTGCTGAGCCGCTGACGTCCGGACGCTGGGGTCTGAAAGGAGATACAGCGCATATCAGCATTATCAGCAAAAGCTCTTCAGCCAACTCTGTGTGTGTATCCCTCAACCCAGATTCCTTGGAGAACGAAAGTGAAAATAAAGCCGCGCTCCTCGCTGCCTCCAGGCCCTGGAGTCTGGGTTAGAGAAAACCTGCTGACGAGGCTGACCTTCACAGAGGCGCGGGGGTGGGGGTTGGGGCGAGAGGGGAGTGGGCTGGGACATGGGGGCGGTGCAGGTCCTAACAGCTGCGCTTTGCCTGCATTTTCGATATTTTCTTTCAAACTTGCCTTTTTGCTGGTGCAGCTGGGCTTGTCAGTTTTCAGGGCTAATGGGTTGTGATGGGGTGTCAGGGGAAGTCAACAGTCAAGGCTTGGAAAAGAATGGGGGTGCGGGGGAGGGGGCGCGGGGGGCGGGGCGTCACTGCTGCCACCTCCAGGAGCAGAAGCACAATGGCCCTTCTTAGGTAGGAAAAATAGACGAGAAACTCCGTGCCGTGTTTTGCTTTAAAGGTTCGTATAGATTTTTTATCCTCCGATGACTGGGCTGCCTGTTCTTTTGTACTTCAAACTTGCCTATCAAAAACGCATGTTCTGGTTTTCAAATAAGCACTTTGCAGGACGGTTCAAATTGCCATCCGTGCCGTGGGCTGCAGTCACTTCTCGCAGGAAGATGAAACGCGATGGGGGGGATGTCGTGGGGAACAGAGGCCCGAGAGAAGCGGCGTGAGGGGGCCGGGGCTGCCGCACGGAGTAGGCCTCCTCCGGGGAAAACTCGTTCTGGCCCCAGGGCGGTGGTGTGCCATGAGGATGCCGTTACAGTGGGACTCGGGTGACAACGGTAAGGGGGAGAACGCCAGTGCCTGAGCTGGGGGACCTCACCGAAGGTACCGATAACCAGTAGAAGCCTATGATGGCCCCGGTGTCAGAATGCAACGCTAATATTTGCATCCTCCTAAGGAGTCATGTTATTCGAGTCAGAAACGATGCGATCGACCATCGAGTGGAACATACCCCTTGGTAGCGCAGCACTCCCTGAACGGGCTTTATCGCCCTTATTTAGGTGATTTATATTCATGCCAAAGCGGCTATCAAGTGGAAATACGACACGTTGACCTCACACAGCTCTTGAGCTCCTGAGCCTTGTGTGATTCAGAGTGATCTCCCGCTTTATGCTCTTTGCGAATCCAGGTCAACATGGCTCCATTTTTCTTAAAGGGAAGTCCATCTGTATGGGTCTTCCTTTTTAGAAATGAAAATTCAGTTACAAGGGAAACTGTGGACAGAGCGTGTCTGAAGTTGTAGTGAAATGCAAGGAGCTTCGCTCGTCCCAGGCCCCTGGCTGGCCGCGTCTTCCTCCTTCACCAGGCTCCAGCCCCATGGCAATCTCGGCCTTTCTGTGTGATCGGGATTTTAACCAGCTGACAGTATTTAATAATCAGAGAAGATTGCACAGTGGGACCTTTTTTAAAAAATAATCTTCCAGGAAGGTGAAGTAGAGGTACTTTTTCTACTCCTCCTTCTAATTACAACGAAAAATCCTAGACAACGGTACATGCACAATCTTAGTAAATCTATATTTATGATTAATACATTTCTATTGCCATAATATATTTACTATGTTTATATTACCATATATTTCCACATCAATCATATACTTACTATATTTGTACTGATACATTTGCTATTTTATATACTATATACCAAACAGAAAACTGAAAAGTAGCGAGGAGGCAGGGGGACTAGGGACCTTGGGACTTGAGGGTCCGCACGGTGGTGAGCTTCCCGGGTGTTCCTTCTGTCTCGTTCATCTCAGACTTGGAGCTGGAGAAGCCGGCAACCCTGAAATGCCAATAGGTGCAGACAAAACCTTGCCAACCAAAGCCTGTTCTCTCTAACCAGAAGCCCAGGAAAGGGGCAGTTTAACCAGACAGAGAACATTCAGACAACATCCATTCTACTCCAGCCAAACACCAAAGGAAAATTTGCGGCCCCACCCAGAGAAGACCCAATAAGGAGCCAGGACACCCTTCCCCTGGGCACGCCCACCCGCCCCGGCCCCACCCAGTGGTGTCAGTGCCGACCAAGTGGGGACCCAGAACTCCCCGCACCTGCAGCCGCGCTGAGACGGTGGCAAAGAAGTCAGCAAAAACAGAAAGTCTAAATAAGATCCCAAGTCTCACAGCGTAATACGAAATGGCCAGGGCTCAATTGAAAATAGCTTGTCATCTCCCAAACCAGGATGATCGCAAACTGAATGTAAAAAAGGCAATCAACAGATGTCGACACCGAGATGACAGAGACGTCAGAATTACCTGACACTGAGTTTAAAGCAGCGTGATAAAAGTGCTTCGACAAGCAACTATAGTCACGCTTGAAACAAAAGGCGAAACGGAAACCCTCAGCAGAGGTGACAAAGGAATACAACTCTACATACATCAATGTGACAACTTAGAGGAAGTGGACACTTTCCCCCCAAAGTACAAACTACCACAACGCACCCAACATGAAGTGACCACTAAGTCACTTCATTTGAATTCATCATATTAAAAGAGCAAAAAGAGAAGCCTGAAGGCCCAGATGATTTCACTGCAGAACTGCACTGAACATTTAAATAAGAATTAACACCAATTTCAAATAATCTTTCAGAAAATACAAGAGAAGGGAATGCTTCCCAATGTACTTTATGAAACTAGTGTTACCTTCATATCAAAACCAGAAAACGGCAGTACAAAAAAGAAAATTACAGACTGATATTCTTCATGAACATATTGCAAAAACTCCTTAATGAAATATTAGCAAATTGAAATTCAGCAATATATTTTAAAAAATGGACATGCCATGATCACGCAGGGCTTATCCTAGGGATGCAAAGTCAGTTGAATGTTCAAAAACCCATCAACATAATCTACAACATTAACAAACTAAAAAAGAAAAGTTACATAATCACATCAGTCAATGTGAAAAAGAAGCATCTGAAGAAATTCCACACCTACTCATGATAAAAGAAAAATCTGTTAGGAAAACAATACCTTACTCATTCTTCTACAACCCAGCATCCTCGGCTGAGTCAGCAGTACGATCTCGGACCAATCACTTGACGCTCTGGGCTTCAGTTTCCTCATCCGGAAAAAAAATGGGAGAATGATGATGCCTACGTCACCGGGTTGTTCAGTGGATTATTATTATTATTATTATATAGAATTAATTATTAGTAATTAGAAGCAAGCTTATTGAGCAATGTTCTGTGAATAACATCTTTTTTTTTGTACACTCGGAGCATTAGAACTTAGCCTGAAAAGATGGATAAGACCCTCTTAGTTCAAGGACCTACCTACTAAAATACCTAGAAGTGCTTTTTCATTCAGAACATTGTACGTGGCCCAAAAACATAAAGTGTGGGTGAGTCAAATAAAAATAAAATGAGTATCATCTATATTTCACCGTTCAGTTCATTAAGGCAACATTGTGTACAACAAATAAGAAATGCTTTATAATGATGCTCTGATATAAACTTCTAATCACTGTCCAGTGAGGGATTGTTAGAAAAACTTCAACCAATAGAAGTAACATTGGTAATAATAATAACAATACCAGTCATGAGAAGATTTCTTCTGGCCTTGTCCACATTTCCCTTTTCCTTTCATTTTCCAAGTCCTGCTCACCCTCTGCTGTGTGGCCAAGGCAGCTCCTTCCCCACATCACGCTGTTCGGGAGCAGACTCTTCTTTGTCTCATTGCCCCTATTCCTATTTGCAGAAAATTCTCTGGTTGCTGACGTGCTTGCTACATGTATATTTAAATAGTGCTCCACAATGGCACCTCGGCGAAGGGCTACCCTTCGATGCACATCGCAAACATGCCTGCCAGTCAGGACGTCCCCACACAGGACAGCCTCCAGCCCAATCGGTGCATGGTGCTCTGGCCCTGTACTGGAGCCTCTGCATTCAGAGTTCTGGTCTACCTTCTCTGTGGTCCGCCCCGACTTCTCCACAGCAGCACGGCCGGAGGAGGGGCCAATTCTGTGGTTTCTGTCTGGGATCCAAGCTACACATGCATTCCGTTGCCCCCACCGAACGGCAACATCTCTATCTCACTCTTTGGTGTGTTAGGATTACACGTCTTCCCCAGTTGCAGGAGTTCAAAAGAGTTACCCTTGATTCATTTTAGGCTTATCATTGTGCAGCCCACAAAGCTCAGAAAATAATGGATGAATAAGTAGATACGTATTGGCACCACAGGCCAAGCTGGCTTGAAAGGACACAGACACACGCACACGCTCCAAACCCATGGAAACGCTGAATAAACTTGTTTTTCAATGCATAACCGAGCTCAAAAGCAAGGGAAGGAAATCCCCAGATGTCAGAAATGAAGAACAACTCAAAGAGAAAGGAGTGGGAGCTGGAGCCAAACACGACAAGGGCATTGTAAACTGATAGAGCCTAGCAAACTGGGGACCCGAGTTTTCCGCCTGTGCAGTGACAGGAGACAAAGCCGTGGGCCCGTGCAAGGCAGGGGGAGAGACTAGGCTGCCGAATGAAGCAAGGAGCCATGAAGCTTCGCCTGGACTGAGACACTGAATTTAGACTCTGGGCACGATTGCCACCAGTTTAGGGTGATTGGTAGGAAAAGTTGCCCATGGGAAGTTGGGACCAGAATGCCTTCTGCACAAACCCGCACCACACCAGCCGAGGAATGAGCACAACCCCTGGCACGGCAATTCCTCCTCCTGGCATTCATCCTGAAGAACTGAAAACAGGATCTCAAAGAGATACGCGCACACCCGTATTCACGGCAGCATTCTTCACAATAGCCAAAACGTGGAAGCAACCCAAGTGTTTACCCACAGATAAATGGGTAAGCTGAATGTGATGTATAAGTACAAAAAATATTATTCCATCTTGAAAAACAAGGCAGGAAAATATATGACACATATCACGACAGGGATGAACCTGGAGGACACTGTGCTAAGTGAAATAAGCCAGTCACAAAAAAACAAGTAGTGTATGACTCCACTCACGTGAGCTACGTGGAGGGCTCAGACTCATAGAGACGGAAAGTAGAGGGTGGTTGCCAGGGGCTGGAGGAGAGGAAATGGGGAGTCCTTGTTTAATGGACACAGAGTTTCCGTTTTGCAAGATGAAAAATTCTGGGGATTAGCTGAACAACAATGGGAATAGACAGCACAACTGAACTGTAGGCTTGGTTAAACTGGTAACTTCTATGTTATGTGCATCGTACCACAGTAAAAAAAAAACAAAAACAAAAACACCCGGTTCAGATCCCAGCAGGGCAACGGAAAACAAGACTGTCTAATTAGCAGCCCAATCAGGAGCCAATGCCACCCCAGGGGACAATCCCCGCCGAGAGGAGCTCACACTCAAAGATGGTGAACACAGGAAATGCAGCACCGCGGGACAGGGAGCAGAGCGGCACATGGGGGGGAATCTGCTCTCCAAGAGATGTGGGCAACAGCCTGAAAGTACTCCTGCCATAACAGCCTGCAAGTACTCCCACCAAAGACATGAGAGATTATCCATAAACCACAATGAAAGAACAGAAAAGAGGGTTGGGGAAGGGAGAAGAAAGAGGTCGCATTGAAAAAAAAAAAGGAATTCTAGAAATGAACAAATGTAGTCAGAATAATTTTTCTAAAAGAAAATGATTGCATGGATTCAACATAGGTCTGGTTGATGTTGTTATTGAACCCAGATCAATTAGGGGAAAAAAGCTACATGTTTTTGTCTGACCTAAACTTTTACCCAACCAGTGGCATGCTACATGAGCCACGGTGCAATGCCCATTCTACAGGCACAATAACACCAGGCACCCTCCCGTTCGCTCTCAGACCATCCAACTTTGGGCCAGGCACCGTTCAAAGCCCCGAACACACACGTATGAGTAAGGCAGCCAAGACCCTTCCTCCCCTGGTTCCCGCAGTCTCATAATTCATCGTCTACAGGACCATAAAGAGGCATAAGTATAATAACTTCAGACATTTTGATAAGCATAATGGAAAATGCCGTACAGAGCAATCACACAGAGTGTAATGGGGGCACGCTGTGGACTGAATGTTCAGAAGAGGCCTCTCTGAAGAGGCAGCATTCAAGCCAAGCTCGGACAGGGAGGCACTAGCCATGCCAACACTGGAGAGAAGGGTCCCGCAAGGACAGGAAGAGGCGAGGACAAAGGTCCTGAGAGGAGAGAGGAGAAAGCCTTTGGACTATCGTGTAGGACAGACACAGGCAGAGGGAAGGGCGCACGGGTTTCCCACCAAACGCAGTAAACAGGATGCCGTGGCACAGGCGCACCCAGCCACACGCACCGCCAGATGGGCTGGTCCAGTTCACGCAGGCACTGTTCTGGACACAGTGTGGGTGGGGGATGCAAGGCCAGGCCTGGGGCTCCAGCCAGCATGCCACTGGAACCGGCAGACATAGAAATACCTTCCCCCAGAAGTCCCAGGGTGACCTTCAGACTCGGTATCGCCCCTGTCTGAGCGAACAAATGAATGGAGGGCACTCTCCCTGCCAGACATCTGGGACCCCTCCAGCACCATCCATTTCTAAAGCCAAGGGGGCAACCTTGCCCTGCAGGGGTCAGAGGGTACGCAGTTCAGCCCTCAAAGGTCACACTGTCTCTGCTGCAACTGCTCAGCTCGGCCATCGGAGCGACAGCGGCCACAGATGACGGGAACCCGGACGAGTGTGGCTGTGCTCGAAGAACACCGTGCTTATGGGAACGGGCGGTCGTGGCCCACCCCTGTTCTGTGACGATGACCTCCAACATGGGCCGAATCCAAACGAGCCTCGGGGTGTGGAAGACGGTATCGGGACTTTTGTTTATGTTGTTTATGAGAGAAGGAGAAATGAACTAATCTAGCCATATTTAATGCGGAGGTCCCCACTGGCACCCTCAAAGGGCATAAAGGTTCGTGGATGGCACAGAAGGAACGGTGAGGAGAGTCGGGGTGTCCCCAAATGCAGCGGTGTTGCCAGGGGTCCCCCCTCGCCCACTCCCTTTCCGTGTACTGTAGCATATGGCAGCTTCGGTGTCACACTCACAACACAGGCAAGCGGCTTAAAGGATTGCAACGAAGAATCTTCAGGCTGAAGCCGCTATCAGGAACACAGGCACAAACGAGGGAGATGAAATGGCAGGACCCACTCCTAGGGTGAACATGTCTTAGTCACAGAAAAAAAACAAAAACTATGAAAAACTCATCGTATCCGAAAGGCGGTCCACAAAATATTCGATTCTGTGTTCGTTTTGTATTGCTGTGTAACAAGTCATCCCGAAACGTTAGCGCCATGAAAGAGTAACGAACCAATAACATCTTGGTTTCTCTTGGTCAGAAATGTGGGGGTGGCTCATGTGGGCAAGCCTAGCTTAGGGTCTCGTGTTGGCGGGGGACACAGTCCCTGAAGGCTGGATTCGGGCTTGGAGACCCAGCCCCTCTACGTTCGTCCTGGGTCGCTCACTGCCCCAGCAGGAGAGCTGGTGCTGCCCACTGGAGAGTCCTCACCGTGAGGACCTCACTTGCAGCTCCTCGAGGCTCCTCACAACAGCAGCTGGCTCCCCGAAGCTAAGTGAGTGACAAGAACAAGGTGAAAGTGGCAAAAAAGTGGGTCCCTGGCCCAGGTTAGAAGCCACACACCATCCACTCCCCAGGGCCTGATGGCCACACAGACCAACGCTGGTATTTTCAACACATGCCACGGGGCGGGACTGAGCAGGTTTGAACCCCAGGAGGCAGGGACCGCTGGGGGCCGCCTTGGAGGCTACCCGCCACCATCCACCCTCTGACCCCCGACGGGGGCTGGCGTCCCTCCCACCCGGGGACGTACTCAGTCAGACAGAGAGAACAAACTCCCTCTTACCTCGCCCTTGGCCCTGCTCAGGCTGTCAACGATTTCGGTGTGGACCTCCCAGCTGGGGAGGGGAATCTGCGTTACTCCATCGACCAATTTAAACCCTTTGCTTTTTTCAGCTTTACTGACGTATAATTGACACATAAAACTGTAAGATACTGAAAGGGTCCAAGACGATCGGATACACTTACGCATTGTAAGAGGATCCCCCCATCAAGTTCATCAACACGTCCATCACCCCACATATTTCCTTTTTTTTTTTTTTTGGTGAGAACCTTTAAGTTCTATTCTGTTAGTAAACTTCAACTATACAATCCACTGTGATCCACTACAGTCACCACATCATACGTTTGACCCTCAGACCTTATTCGTCTTATAACGGAGAGTTGGCACCTTTTCCCAGCCTCTCCCTGCGTGCCCCACGCAATTCAACTGTCAGTCTCACCCCAGAACGCCTGCACAGACACACCCAAAGTAACACGTCACCAGATGCGCTGAGTCCGACACTCCATGTCCCCATCGACTTCACACGTAAAGCTAGCCATCACAGCCATTAAGATAACATAAAATTAAATTGTCTTTAAAATATTATTTATTTCACACATTTCTCCTGTCTAGTTTGTATGGTTTTCGTATGTTTCCCGGGACGCACAGGAGAATCCTGTACAAGTGTCTACGTGCATGTATGTATCACATACGTGCACCGTCTCTTTAACAGGCAGCATCGCAGAATCAACAGTTTGGCAGCAACTGTGGGGTCTGAAGCCTGAAAGTGAAAGAGGGTGCGTGCCCAGGCTTACGTTCTATTTTCGGCCATAATCTGTCAGGGCATCTATCTGGCGGTTAGTAAACGGTATGAAACACAGCCACCAGCCTGCCTGCCTCAGGAGCGGCCTCGGAAGACGCCGTGGTTTTGGGGGGGAAGTGAGTGTGAAAACCAGGCCACGCAGGCAGAGCCGGCGGCGAGCATGTGGCCCGTGCTTGAGCATGAACAGAAGACTTCAAGTGAAGGGCAAATTCCCCTTTCAAAAACCAGTAAAACACAACCTAGATAAACTGAAGCTGCGAATACCTAAGAAAAGTACCTAGGGAAATTTTTAAGAGGAAAAGCTTACCCTTTTCTGGGGGGAAAAAAAAACAGTGTCATATTAAAAAGGAAAGGGAATATAGAGATCTAATAATAGGAGGGAGAGAGAGGCATTAAGGATGCCTACCACTATTCGCGGCCAGCAACTTACCTGCAAATATTTTACTTTCTTCTCCCTTTGCCGCTCCCTTTCCTTGACCCTTTCTTTTCACAGAATCAAAGATCCGTGAGCCAGCCCACGGCGGTCTCTTGCCAGCCGGACCCTCCACTGTGGCCGCTCAAGCCAACACCTAGATCTGGAACACCAAGGACCCTGTTCTCGTGCCTGTCCCTGCCTGGTTAGACCCTGGGGACCGGCGCAGAGCGCCCCAGCCGAAACCCTCCGCCAGGGGCCGTGTCACCAGCGCCGGGCCCTGCCCGCTGCTAACGGCGCATGTGCTTATACTGCACACAATGTGCCGTGAGTAGCGCGTGTCAACACTCAAATGTCCCCATAATTGAAAGATATCTTAGTTAAACGGTCATTATTATTAAGAATGACCATTTAGGCCATAAGCGACATCTACCAGGGATTTAGCCCTTGGTGGTGGTGGTTGATGTTAACTTTTTAATTGTCCTCAATGACAGGGGACCTTCGATATGGTTTGGCATCACTGTCAGGGGCACGGCACAGTCTTAGGCAACCACACAGTCTACGAAGTGTTCCTCCTGGTGCGTCCCGCACGCACCTGGCACCGTCTGCAGATTAAGCCCTTGTTCTGAGCCGCACGCTCCCCATCCATGCTTCTCAGCCTTTATGGCATTTCATCCACCGGCAATCCTAGGGGTGGATATGCCTTCCATTCCCCACTTTACAGAAAAGAGAAAAACAAAGCTCAAGTAACTTGCCACAGGCCAAACCAGTGGCAGGTAGAGAACCTGACTTCCGAGACCGCCCTCGCATATTCCGTCATAGACCTCACAAATCCCACAAAATGTTGCTTAAAAGAAGTCCCTGAACCCCACCCCGAAGACTCCAACTCAACAGACCTGAGGCGTGCCCCAGAAATCTCTTTTTGTATAAAGCACCCCAGCTGATGCTAATTTGAGTGGCCAGTAGTTTTCTGGGACACACATTGTACTGTATTTTAAGACATCCCTTACATTGGTATTCTACTCTAACCAAAGAAACTGAACCATATCTCAGAGGCTCAAGGTTACATTATAACAGCCCTCTGATGTTATGAATTAAGAGAGGCTATACACACACATATGTTCAAACTCTAAAAAAAACCGGAAAAACCAGAGGTCGTGATCTGCATTACAAGATTATTCTTCAATTTACCCAAGATCCTCTGCCGGAAGCCCTCTGACAGCACAGATTTCCCAAACGAGGTCCCCTACGGCAGTGCCCGGAAACTGAACAAAACTGGCCGCCAAAACTGGAAAAAAAAATTAATGGCGGAAACGCACAGACAGTCACACCAGTGAAGATCATTTTCATTTTGTCTCCCATCTCCTTTCCTTAAACAGCAGGTGCTTGTCCCACCGACCTGCCCCGAGGGAGAGGTGACGACCGAGCGAAAAAACAAAACAAAAAAAAAACAAACAAGCACCGAACCAGCATTAAAGGAAACACTCGGAGAGAACCCATCGCGTCTCGTTTGACAGCCCGATCTTTTTTGAGGGCTTGTGCCGGTGACTGTGTATTGGATTTGCACAGCACCGTCCTACCTCCCGCTGGGAAGGTGGTCCTGGCTCGTGTGACGTGACCGGCTATGTCTCCTCATCACACGTTTGCACTGGAAAGAGCATTCAGACTTCCAGGTCTGCAGCTGCCGTCTGGGTAAGTTTGTGCCCGACCGGCCTTGCTCCCTTGAACCCTGAGTCTAGCATACCGTTTCGATGGCGGACTTGTCAGAAACACACTTACTACCCAGGATCATGCGTGGAGGACAGCGCTTCTCTTATCCTCAGTGCTTCTCTTGTTCTCGGAGTTCTCTGCCTGCTGCCAAGGCCCCAGCCCTGACGGGTGGGGCGGGAGCCCCGCGGAACTCAGCCAGGGGCCGTTTGTGTCTCAGCCTCCTCCGCTCTGCAGGGCAGGGTCAGCTCTCCGCAGAGAAAGGGCGGTTCGTGGGAGGAGCCGGGGGGCACGCAGGTGACCAAGCTCCACCCGACTCCCAGTGGGTGGCAGAGTGAATGGGATGCAAAGGGACTCCGGGGGTGACCACACGCAGATCCCAGCTGGAAGTTAAGACATGGAGCTTCGCTTCTGGATGGAGGCGGCATTAACCACCACGTGTTTGTCGAGTAACATAGTCAATTCGAGGAAGTGGCTGGGGAGTGAGGGGTGGACCTGAGTGGAAGGAGGCTCTCACCTCCGGAGGGCCAAGGCAACGCGTGGAGAAAGCCCACGAGGATCTCCTCCTCCAGGGCCCCAAGGCGGGCGCCGCCCAAGGAGGGCCTGCTGCTGCCCACCCAGGGGAACAGTTGCTCCAAGGCCCCATCCCCCAACTCGCCCCCAGTCCCTCCAACCGCCTCATCCTGGGAACCGTCTTCACATGTGGATGGAGACGGCTTGTCCCTCAGAGCCCTAGCGCCCACTCCACTTACCCCCTGAAGACCCCTTGGGCCATGATGGACTCCGCCCGCCCCCTCCCATATGGGCTGGCTACAAATCTGCCTCCCCTTTCCCACTTTATCCTCCCCAGACCCACGTGTCCACGGAGACGTCTTGCCTTGACGGAGCCCATAGGCGGGAGCCCACATTCCCCTCTAAGAATACCTAGCAAACAACCTACCTGCAGAGGGGCACCACCGCAAAACCGACTGAGCGTGTGAGGCTGGGGGAGGCTGCCAGTGCGGACTGTAGCAAATGCAGTTCGGGACAAAGAGGAAGGAAGCTTTCCCGGGGATCATCAGCCTGAACTGGCAAAAGACGCTCGACAAGTGTGTGGAGCAGGGTTCCGGAGGGAGAACGCTGGTGCAAGAGGCTGTCCCACTCACCGCAGGCCGCCAGGGGTTCACGCCTCCCCGAGCAGCCAGACGGCACGACCAGGTAATAGTCAGCTGTATTAAACTGTGCAGGAGAGAACATTTGAAGAAGTCTCTGAACTCTTCCATGCTTACATGCCAACTTCACATTTATTGCACTATGGTCACCGTGGTGATGAGAGCAGCAATTCCTCACTCCATGTGAGAATGGCTGAGGTGGGGGTGTGGGGCAGGACCGGGTGAAAAAGGTGAAGGGATTAAGCCCTGGCTGGAGTAGCTCAGTGGATTGAGCGCGGGCTGGGAACTAAAGTGTCCCAGGTTCGATTCCCAGCCAGGGTACATTCCTGGGTTGCAGGCCATAACCCCCAACAACCACACATTGATGTTTCTTTCTTTCTCTCTCTCTCTCTCTCTCTCCCCCCACCTCTAAAAATAAATAAATAAAATCTTTTAAAAAAAAAAAGAAAGAAAAAGGTGAAGGGATTAAAAAGGATGAATTGGCAGTTACAGCAACAGTCACAAGGATGTAAAATACAGCACAGAAAATATCCTCAAGAAGATTGTAATAACTATGTGTGGTGTCCAATGGGTACTAGATTTATCTGGGTGGTCACTTAGTAAATTATATAAATGTCTCATCGCTGGCTAATCACCATGTTGTACACCTGCAACTAATTTAATAGTGTGCATCGGTTGTTGAAAGACACATGTTTTCAATTTTAAATTTTTTGAAATTAATGAGTTACCTAAGAATAGGTAACATTTACTGAACACTTTCCCTGTGCCGTGAACCATGCTAAGGTCCACATACATTGTTTCATTTCATTCCCACGTCAGCCCGCCACAGAAGGCACGGCTGTCTCCGTTGGACAGATGAGGAAGCGGAGGCTGAGAGGAGCACAGTGATTGGCACTCACTTAGAACGAGCGGCAGAAGGGTGTGCTGTGGCCGGTCGGGCCCGCAGGGGCAGCCCTGGGTCATTATAGCACAGGGTAGCTGGCACCTCTCGAAATGCCCCCCCACATCACTGAGAAAAGCTCACTCCATGCTCACGGAAACTATTCAAGAAAACAGGTGTTGGAACATTTTAGAAACATCACTGCTTAAAATGGTGAAAAGAAACGAAATGTGGGCGCTCAGGGAAGTCCAGTTCAGTCAGCTGGAAAATGTGGTTACGTGGAACAGCTCATCCCTGATGATGCTGGATAAATGGAGTGTTACCATATTAGTAATAGCAGGCGCAAGAGCAGCACAAAGGCGATTAATATTATTAGTCAGGCTGCAGCGCTCGGGCAGACCGGTGCGGGGGAGAGGGGCGAATCAGGGAAACCACCGGGAAAGAGCTTCCGAGAGACTGGGGCCGCGAGGGCCCACCCCGCCCCTTCCCACCACCCTCACCGATTGCTCAGAGTGCAATGGTGTTTCCAGGCACCATGTTTATTGCTTACAACAAGCACTTGGCTGTTCTCCTCCCACTGCGAACCCCCTGCCTCTGGCTTCGCCTGCACCGTGGCACTGGCAGCATCAGACAATATGTATGGACTGCAGCCTTGTGCACAGGACAAGGCTACAGGGAAAGCAGACGGATTCTCCCTGTCCGGCGTATTGATGCTGTGCAGCAGAAAGCCAATAAGTGTGTGACCTTGTTCCACACACAGAGACGTGCTTTTAACGGGCTCTCCCTCCAAGGCTCCAAGGCGGCAAGTCCACACAGGGAGGGAGAACAGAATGCATTTCGCTTTTAAGAAATGTGTAAGAAGGCACTCGTTTTTCCCAGCCTTTTTTTATTTTTTGCCTTTTAGCTTTGCGGTTTCATAAAAAAATACTTTTGAAAGCAGATTCCTTTTTTGCACATGATGGCTAGCAACGTCACCTCGCCGAAGGGCCTTCCTCCCCGGGCTGCCGGTGTGGTTCTATCGGGTGCTGCAAATGGACCCCGGCCAGAGACTCACGCCAATTCAGATTCTTATCAGCTGTATTCGAGACGCCATATTTCTCCCCGTATTCCTATCTGACCTCCTGACTATATTAGACACATAGATATATGGATGGACAGAAAGACAGATAATGAGATCCTGCAGGTCAATAACTACTTCCAAACCGATGCTATAATTAAGAAAGCACAGGTTTGATTTTCTTGCTCCTACATAACTCTTGTTTGGGGCGGTGCCAAGTTGAGACTGATTTATGCCTCTGTTACACCACGAATAAAGCTTTTGAACCAGAGAAGTAGAGCCACAAATGTTGTGTTGAATTTACTTGTATATTAATAGGTACTTAGCTGTTGCGTGACTGTACCTAGCATCTCAGCCTTCTGTGTTCTGACTTGCTAGACACCTACTATGTGCCAGGCTCCGTGCTGCTGCTGGGCATTCAAAGATGGGTTTGTTGTTTTTTATTTTTTTAAAGGAAAAATAAAGAAAGAAAGGACCTGTAACTAAAAGGGCACTGCCACACAATGAGGGTTAATGAACACCGGTTTTAAAAACCTGTTTGAACACCGTTCTATGTTTCAAACTGAAAATGACCCTTTTCTCCCTCCACCCATGAATCAGTCAAGAACAAAAGGAAATGATTCTGATTTTTTTCCCCCCTTTCTTTCCAAGCACCTTGGGAAGAGAGAACCAGGCACGGAGCCAAAAAAGGAGGGTGGTTTTACTCAGGAAAAGCACCACCCTGTTTGGCTTTGATGAAAAAAGAGAAGAGAAAGAAGCAACTGCATTGTGTACAGGGGCTCGCACGGTGTCTATCGGAAAGGAGTGTTTGTATGGGTAACCGCCACGGGCGGAACGGCAGATCTAATCAAAAGCGCTGCGCACGCGGCTGCGCCCAGCCTCTGGGAGGAGGCAGCTCTGACATCGGCTGGGTTGCTAAGTTTTTCTTCTCCTATTCAGCAGAGCTTAGACAGCCTTACAAGGCATACAGTGTTCCTCGCAGCCTCCTCCCTGTCCCCCCGAAAAAGAAAGCTCCTCGCGAAGACAAACCATTAATTCCAAATTAATTCCCAACTAATAAAATTCTCTTATCTCCATCACACAGGTGAGTTGTGGTGGGACCAGCCACGTGGCTCCTCCTCACAGATGCGTGCCACTGCTGTCCTCTCTTTCTTCCTAGGAGCACACGAGCAGAGCATCGGCTCTTGGCGTCCTTGGAAAAACAAGGACGCTAAGATTTTTTTAAAAAATCATGCCGAGATGAATTATCCCTTCATCTTCTCTCTACCCATTTCCCCACCTTTGTTTCCCAGCAGAGAGACTGTTCGCAGAGCAGAAATAAGCGGCACTAAGACGCCGCCGCAGCCCTCGCCCTCGAGAGGGCGCTGTGCACGCCAGACCCAGGAGACCTCACCAAGGTCGCCTGCGTGATGCTGGACCCCACCGGCGTTTTTTTTTAGAAAGTCTGAACGTGAGTGTGGCCTGAACCGGCAGGAGTCGCAGGGGGGCGCTGCGAGAGGAGGCAGGGCCTGGCGCTCACAGAGGCCGAGGGCGGACAGGCGGTCTGCCAGGGAGTGCTTCCCGCGTCAGAAGGTGGTTGGGCTAAGTGGCTCCCAGTCCGGCCCTGTGTGGTGGGAAACAGCAGAAGAGAAAAACGAAGGAAGAGCAAGAGAGGAAGGGGGCGAGAGAGAACCTGTATTATTACAGACAGTCCTGCCCAAGGAGCATGCTGGGTGTTGGAAGGTCACGTAAAAGATGCTAAATCCACCAGCAAGCTTCTCTACCACACCCCACGCGGGTGCGTTTGCAAACCAGACCCAGGCCGAACCATTTCCCAAGGCGCTCTTGAGCATTCCCAAATAGTCTGACAGCAGTGTCCCCGGGCAGAGGTGCTCTCACACTTACAGATAGGGAAACAGGGACAATGGGGGGGGGGGGGGCGCGGGGCGGGGCACTTTCCCCAGGAAAGCCAGCCAGCAATACCAGAGTGTGGGATGCACTCACCTGATCAGGCACCACGTCCACATACAAACCACTACATTCATTGATGGCTAAATGCCATTCCTCCAAAAACAGCCAGAGCCCTGGCTGGCGTAGCTCAGTGGATTGAGCGCGGGCTGCGAATCAAAGTGTCGCAGGTTCCATTCTCAGTCAGGGTACATGCCTGGGTTGCAGGCCATGACCCCCAGCAACCGCACATTGATGTTTCTCTCTCTCTCTTTCTCCCTCCCTTCCCTCTCTAAAAATAAATAAATAAAATCTTTTTAAAAAATTTCCAAAAACAGCCAGAAAAACTTCATAGACTTCTAAACCCAAACACTAAAATCCAACTTTGTTCAACTCCATCACCGCTGCCCAAGTGGTAGAGTGAAGCTCTCCCCAACTATCTCTTCTTTCTTATTTAGCAAATGTCAAAAGGTGAGGAAAGTAGAAAAGAAATTAGGATGGGGTGAAAACTCAGTGAAACCTCTGTTAGAAAAATAAAGTACGTAAGTTAAGGGCAGGCAATCAATCCCCTAAAACTGCACTGAGACCCAACGTCCAGGATAGCCCCTGGATCTTCGAACCAGTCGGAGCCCACAGAGAGCAGGGCCTGCCGCCCTTTACAAAGACACTGTCAGCTCCAGGCTTCTCCGTTGGCCCCCGGAGAGAGCAGCCTCGGCCCTCCGGCCCGAACCTCCTTCTCCAGCCACCCCCATCCCAGCAGACGCATCTGCTCCCGACTTTACCCAGGAGCTTGGGTTTTATTGTATGAATCTCCTTCACTTCCGTCTTCACCTCACCAGTTCGATAAATATAACTCCTCCCTCTTCTTTTGTTTTGTTTTGTTTGTCTTCTGTTTTAGCAAAAGAGATGCTATCCCTCCTTTCCAAAGCTGGACCTCCTGCCTCGTCAGACACCTGGACTGACCAAGTACCCCCTCCTGTCCCTTTGTCCCACGCTCAGCCTCTGTCACTCTGCTTACACACCTGCACTACCCACTCATCCTTATACATACAAATTAGTGAGTAAAAATGCAAAGCCTTCCTCTAACCCATGCGCCTCTTTATAACGAGGCTTATAAAGCTTGCTCAACGCTAAGAGTCACCTGGGCCCTGGTTTATTCTTCACAGGCACTTTCCCCTAGATGCGGACTTGGCAGGTGCGAGACACACCTTGCCACGAGCCGAGGTGTGGGAATCGGTGCGATTGGGCAAGTTGGGGAAACGCTTCCCTTCAGTCCTCTTTTCCATGTCTGCAGATGCTAAGCACGCAGGCTGGGAGCGCTGGCTGCTTGCTTACCTCCCACGCACTCGCGAGCACATGGCAATGCTCTCGCCCTAACACACTTCTCTCCGATGGGTATCTTGCATTGTGACAACACGGCAAAGCTGAACTACAAGTCCCAGAATTTCCTAACCCGGATGGTTCCGGGTGAGGGCTGGCCACTCAGAGAAACCTGCATGAGATGTGCAGGGCAGAGGTGAAACAGCTGGCTACGCTCTGATGGAGGTTGACAGAGTGGCTCCTGTGTTGGCACGGGGCACACGTGTACCCCCAGCTCCTCCTCCTCAAACTTCTCTGAGTCCTGGGCCAAGCACACCTGCAGCTGCATGGCAAAAGGCCTGACTTTTGCGGGTCACCTGTGTCCTCAAGGTGGGAGGTAGGGAGAGATGGCTGCAGTTTGCCTGTGTAGGTTACATTTGTCTTCACAGGTTCCAGTTCGTCCTCAGTTCCCCCGGCTCACACCCAGTTTTCCTCTTCCCAACTCATGGCCCCCACCAGGCACAGAGGCAACAGCCTTCCGAGGACTTCTCCAAATGGACCAGTTGCCACGAGAAAGCCCATCTGCCTGCCACTCCCAGACCTTGCCTCTCCGGTGGAACCCTGTCCGATGCAGGCATTGGTACTAGAGTGGTGCCAGGGGAATAGGACCTTAAAGGTGGTTTCTTTGACTTGAAACAGATCTACGCAGAATTGGTCCAGTGATTCAGTTAGATTGTAAGGCAGCACTGGTCCTGTCACCACTGGCAAAGGGGGCACTGGTAGCCTGTGACATGCAATGGTGAAATACTCACTAAAGTGAGTACAAGGGTTGCAGGTGGCAAGCGTCTGGAAGACAAGGCTTTGTGTGACCAAGCAGTTGTTGCTATAATAGACTTCGGTTTAAATAAAGAACATGACGGAGTTGGCTGCTTTGGAGACTACTGGAAAACTTAGCAAAATAAAGCAATGAGTTTGGGACTCTCATTCCCAGTCTGAGGACTGAGGAAGGTCCAGTAAGCTTCCAGGGCTTCCCTAAAGGAGCATTGATTCCTGCAGTCAAGACTTCGGGGCGGGGGTGGGGGGTGTTGGGGAGGGGAGTCCAGTCCTAAGGATTTTTCTGAATCACAAAGCAAATTATATTTGCAACCTTGCAGGATCCTTTATGCCAAAACCAGGGCATGACTGTATGTATTTTACCACAATAAAAAAAATTCATACAAAAAGTACGTAATGAAATAGGTCTCTCTTCAAACTATGATTCTCACCCTTTTGAACTGGAGGAAGCTGCTTTAACATTATAAGTTCCTCCCCTCGCTGCCCCACCAGCACACACAAGCACACACGTTGGTGGTTGTCGTTTTCATGTCATCCGGAAGAGGAAATAAGCAAGGAAAGGCCACATAAAAAAGAAAAGAAAACCAGGCCATTGTCTGGGACCTGAAAACCCGAGATCATTGCTGTCAAGCCGTTTTTGTCCGTGGAAGGAGCCCTTCGTCCTCGCCCGAGTTTTCACGGAGGGCTCGCTGTGCCGAGGGGCGGGGGCGGGGACGGGGGGAGGGGGGGGGGCGGCAGCAGCCTCAGCTGGGGCAGCGGGCTCTCCCAAAGAGACCTCTCAGCACTACCTGACCCGCGACCAGACTCCAGCCCGGCACAGGTCAGGAGCTAAGATACAGAGTGTGCGCTGGGAAAAGGCGCCCTACGTACCAGGAGAACTGGAAGGCGGGGCTGTTGGATCAGACGGGAGGACTACACCGGATTGAGCCAAACGTGCTGCGCTGGGTGCGCTGAGCAGAGATTCCGGATTCCGTGTGTTAGCTCGAGCAGCTCTAGAAATTTGTACCTTGGTTTCCTGAAACACAGACACAAAAGTAGCCTCTAGGGAGGGACGTTGAGATGCCAGAACTTCCCTGGGAAACTGTAGAGGAAGGTATCAGGAGCCTGAGGCCATCAGGATTACGGAATGGACGCGTCATGCAAGACCTGTTCTCCCCTCCCTAACTACACGTGCCGGGAGGGCCAGGCCTCGATGCATGGAAGCTGTCAGGAACGAATTTCTGAGGGGAGCCCTGGCGTCCTTGAAGAGCCCCATGGTGACCCCCCCTGCCCCCGCAGACCAGGAATGACGGGCGGGAACTGCCGCCATCCAGCTGGACCCCCAAACTCACCAGAGATAAGGGTCCCCGGAGTAGCGGGGTCCTTAATTGCAGAGACCAGTGTAGCCAGGTTACCATGATCGGCGGCAGAGCCAAAGCAGTAACCAGAGGGCTACCAAAATCTTTGAGGCTAGTTGGTCTTGGTATCCCTAGAACTGAAATAGAGGTAAGACCTACTAGATCTGGTGACAAAGAGTCAGACTTGAATCATCTCAATCAAAAGTGTGGCCCCTCAAGCCCTGGCTGGCGTAGCTCAATGGACTGAGCTCAGGCTGTGAACCAGAGTGTCACAGGTTCAATTCCCAGTCAGGGTACATGCCTAGGTTGCAGGCCATGACCCCCAGCAACTGCACATTGATGTTTCTCTCTCTCTCTCTTTCTCCCTCCCTTCTCTCTCTAAAAATAAATAAATAAAATCTTTAAAAAAATACCATACATTAAAAGAAAAAGTGTGGCCCCTCAACCATTTCCTGGATCTAGCGAGTTCACCAACCCAGAGCCCCTTGGACGAGGGTAGGTGGGTCCCCCTTGAAACAGGTCCCAGCCACACAGTTAAGAATCAACTGATCCATCTCCAGAAAGTCTGCTATGACTCCTAATTGCCGAAAGGCTTGACCGTGGTCTGCAGAATGCTTGACACCATGCCCCGCCTCCCCCTAGAAACTTCCAGTCTTGGGCCCCGAGCACTTCTGCTCCTACAGCTGACTCTCATGCCTGAGTTCTTCTTTCTAACCCCTACATGGAAGCGTTGCTACATTCCTATTCCGGTCCCTTTTCTCTTCTCATCTCCCGAAACACTCCCTACATTGTCCTGCAGGCAGAGACTGCAGACCTCCCTCCTCAGACCCAACGTTTTCTCTGTGTATTGTCCCCGCTTCTCTGTGAGTTCTGGCTGTGCGACTGCCTCTCCCAAGTCACTCTGTATCTGCTGTGGACTGGATATCTGCGTCCCTCCCAAAATTAACACGTGAAAGCCCTGGCCTCCGGGACTGCGAGGAAGACATTGCTGGTATTCCTAGGCCGCCCAGTGCCGGGTATTGTGTTACCGCGGTCCAGCCCGACTAAGTCAATACTGTATTTCCTCGTTTCTCTGTTGACGATGCCTCGATCCTCCCAGACTGGGAACAGCGAGCATCCTTGACGCCACCCCTCGCTTCTCTTCCCACGTCCAATCGATCACTAAGTACTAGCAGTTTCATTTGCGCAGTCTCACCACCTGTCACTAAAAATGCAACTTGGGCTCAAATCTGTGCTTCCTCCGGAGGGATGTACCGGCCCTCCAGGGGGCTCTAAGCGCTACGAGACCAGGGATGCGTGTCCTAGGCTTGCCTCTCAGAAGCAGCCACTGCCGCTCCCTAATCTCCGCCCTTAACCTCACAAGGGACGCACAACCGTGCAGTTGTAGCCCTTGAGCTCCCCAGGCCAGATCGCGTTCTCAGGCTGGGCTTCCTCTCCCCAGTAATTACACCCACAAGCAGAAAGGGAGGAAGATAAGCATGTGCTGGTCATTCATTGCTTTTGATTTTTTTTTCCCCCTGATTATATCTAGAACAACCACTGCCCTCTCTCCAGGCTTAGCGGAGTGTAAAGTAAGAACTCGATGACTGTCTCTTGAATGAATCACTCTCCCCAAGCAACAGCCCCTTATTTATCTTCCCCACACTCGATATCCTCCACGTGGTCTGAAAAGTCCACGGTGCTAACCACTGACCACAGCTCTCTTCTAGGGCAGCTGCCTTGCTAGGGGACTACCAGTCCCTTCCCACAGAGCAGTCCAGTGGCCTGGGAGCTGCCAAACAGAGAATGACGGCAGCGGGGACGGAGACACTCAGCCCCGTGTCTGCCTGGCTTCCGGGCAGGGCCGCCCTAGGTGTTCCGTCAGTGCTGGGAGAAGAGAGCACTGGGAGTGGGCCTTCCCGAGCGCCTGGCCTCTCTGGGTTCTTTATCCTGGAATTGTGTGTGTCATTGGGAGCCTGTGCTTTTCAACCGACGCTGACGGGGTTAGAGGGGTCTGCTGGGGTTCCTGGTGTCCTCGGCAGCAGTGACAGCTGGTTCTCCCGCAATGTGCATGTCAGAGAAGAGCAGGTCGGTAGCAAAGGGGCGTTGTCCACCCCTTTTTCCTGGCACGACTGTGGACATCCAGCAGAACCAGGAGCACCGGGCTTTTCCAATGCAATGCTACAGCCCCTGCCGAAAGGCATCTTGCAAAGCGGAAAAGTGCCCCCAGCCTGATGGTACTGAGCAGAACATGTCAAAAAAATGGGTTGGAAACTAGGGCTATCCACTGAAAAATAGAGCCAGGACTAGGCCCTTCCGAGACCCCGAGGCACCGACCACTTTCCGCCCTTCCCCTGTGGCCCCTCGGAAGGCTCTGCACGATGGCGGTGTGGTCTCCGTGACAAGGTGGGTCCCTCCAGCACACACCTCTGCACCCTTTATCCCCATCTTCCCATCAGCCGCACAGGCCCCGCCCACTTCTCCGTGCAGGGCTTGGTCCGCAGCTATGACTTAATTATCTAGCCTGCATTCATTTAATTCACTACCGAATTGGGCCAACTAAAAATTGTCATCCCACAGACATGCTTTGCAGCTTCTCTGATGTATTTCTGAAGGGAATAGCAGTCTGTCACTTTTTAGACACATCGCCTGATTTCTCTGGGCCCAGGTTTCCTTATGCATAAAAGGATGGGGGTAAGTCAGGCGGGTGGCGTTAACCCCGGCTGCATATTAGAATCATCTGGGGAACTTGTAAACCAACCACGGGGCCAGGGCCCCTCCTCCCCAGACCAATTAAGTTAGAATCAGGGGGAGGGGCAGAGGCCAAAGCCCTAGTATTTTTAAAAAGCTCCCCAGGGGATCATAACTTCCAGCCAGCATAGGGGAACAACCACCAGAGTGGGCGACCCCTCAGATGACTTCAGCCCCAACCTTTGCTCTGCAAGGCCGCCACGTCGGGCGTGAATAGCAGTCACTGTTGGAGTGGCTGGGGGTTGCCAACCGTCTCTAACAACAGAGTGAAGGGAAGCCACGACATTCACTCACCAGCAATGCCTTATGGTCCAAAGTAAAAAGTTCCGTAACCAACAAAATAACCTCCTCTGAGTCATAATGTGGCCATGCAGAAGACAGGATCAGAAGTCTTCAGGATTTTCCCTGGACCTTCCATGTGCCCAGCGGTGCCCAGAAAAGCCAGTTGTGGACCTACTGTGTGAGGCAGCTGGCCTTTTATATAGGTCACCCCACACCCTCTCGGTAGAGACTAATGTGCCCAACCTGCTGGGCCTGCGTGAAATCCCAGCTCTCCCGCCCACTCTCGCCCTCATCTCCCAGCCACCGAGCCAGCCCGTGGTTGCCAAGTGCCGGCACATGCACTGAGGCCACCTTCCAGGCCCTGGGGAGGGCGATGAGACCCTCTGGGGAAGCAGCGGGGGTCAGGCTGACGTAGCAGAGGGTCGTCAGGCTAGCCTCGAAATGGACACAAAATTGTAGAAGGTGTCTCCTTTTCTCCTCGATCCTGCTCTACGGCACCGCTCCGCACAGAATTAGGCATGGCCTTGTGTTGTGATTGTTTCGTGTGTTGGTCAAGTCCTCTCTTAAATTCTCTGAACCTACTCAGCACAGAGAACATAGGAGGCATTGAGGTCAGAAACCCTCCAAGAAGGAGCGGAAGGACAGGAATGAGACTGAAAGTTTGATCTCATTATCCGCACACAGCACAGTCCATTCCTCTCTCCTGCACACACCCAGAAGGTTTTCAGTTCCACTTGTAGGTCACATGGGCTTCATTTCACCGAGTCATAGCGTTTGGAATGGAAAGAGACCTTTCAAACCACCCAGCGGCCTCATTTTGCAGCGGAGGAGCCTGCAGCCTGCAAGTCGGAGATTCCCCCAAGGGGGCCTGTGGCCGACCTCCCCCCAGAGGTCACAGTGCAGCTGAATGAGCTGTCACAGCCGCTTAGGAGCCCCAGGGGCTGCAGCACCAGCCCGGGCCACCTCTCACCCTCTCAGTGACTACTTAAAACAAATAAGGCACCCAGCGTCCAGCATGCGTGTCCCTAACTGCCCTGCGTTCTCCCTGTACCACGGCTCCCTCCCAATTCCCGTCAACTCCAGAAATCCGGCCCAATCAATTTCTACAGCAGGGTTCTCCAGAGCGCTGTGTTTTTCTGTAACAAACCTGCTGCACCCTGGCTTCTCCCTCAAGGAGGACGTCAGCAGTAACCATGGCTTTAGATGATCGGTGCAGCTATAATACCACTGGAAACTGCCACAGTCCCCTCAGCCCTCGCTAACCCATGCCCCTCTGAGAAGCATAAAGCCACGCACCCCTTCAGTGACCATTAAAGTTGCAACGAAAACAACAAACCCTCGCTAAATGCAAAACAGTCATTTTTTTAAATGCATTTTTATCTTGAAAGATGCTTTCACTTAAAATTCATGTAATATTAATATGCACATTAAGTCTGCTTCCTTGCTTGCTCCCTAGCTTGTTTAGGAGAAAATAGATTTTTTTTTTCATTTTCCAAATAAAAAAACCATACCAAAATATTGACAGTGCTTTTCCAAAACGGCATAGGGTCTTATTATTAGGTGTTAACAGGGGGGGGGGGGGGGGGGGGGGACGGGAACACAGTATTTTAAACTGTGATGACCTAAGGCTTCAATGATGCCAGAAAACTTCGTCGTTTTTGGAATGAGCGCACGGCTTGGAATCAGGCACCAGGGTTTTTAATTCAGATAATAGGGTCGCTTGGCAAGGACTGCTTTTGCCGTATCTGCGTGATTTGACTCCACAGTCACAAGCTCTGCAACCTCCACCGGATTCTCGAGATTAGTGAGATCTTAGGGCCCGTCCTCAGCACCGTGCGTGACCTGCGTGAAAGGGAGATGAATGGAAACTCAGTGCCACGTGTATAGCCTTAAAAAAGAAAAGGTTTCTGTGTCTGCAGCCTGCCAGAGGCTTTAATAGAACATCAAATAATAGCGAAGCAAGGAAATAGGCCGGGGCCTGAAGTTCCAGCCCCTGGAGGAGGAAATCGTGGCATTGTCAAAGGGTGAGAAAAATAAAAAATGGAAAATGCTACCGACGAGAAAGTCGGACTGAGCGGCAGGCTGTGTTACGCTTTGTTGTCCTTTGTATTCAGGGATAATGCGCCTGGCAGTGCTTGTTGTCTGGGCCCGACAATGTGGCTTCAGTGCCGATGGGGAATTCAAGAGCCTTTCCAAGTTCCGTAAATTGTTCCGCGGTTTGCTGCTGTCTTGTCGCTGTTGGTTCCTCCGCCGCTCAGATTCACGGTTCGCCTGCAGCCTTTGGTGCAAAGAGAGGGCGCTCATGCCTTTCTGCCCGAGTGGGATGATTGGCTCGCGGCTCTGAAGTGACAGAAGAGAGGCTACAAAGCGCGGGTTGGAGAGCCACTCTTGCCTCGCCCTCCCCTGCCCCAGTGACCCCAGTGACCCCAGGAAACAGTGGAGCGAGAGTAGAGGGCATGGGCCAAGCATCGGTCCGGCCATCCTGCCCAAATGAATCTTTGAGCTTCAGAGAAGTGCCCCCAACCGCAGCCGCCACTTCCCAAACACCTGTCCCAGGAGACTTACGTCCGCTGTCGATTTCAGTCTCACGACGGTCATGCCACATGAGGATTCTAGTCTTCATTCACAGGTGAGGACACTGAGGTCCAGAGCAACTGTCTGTCGAGGGTCAAACAGCGCATAAGGAAAACTTCCAGTTTCCAGCCCAGCAAATAAGGAGGATAGAGTCGCCACTCTCGTTCTAATAAGTAAAAAGCCGAACAAACTGAAAGAGTCCACAGTTTTTCATAGATCCATCACAGAAGTGAGGTCACGTGGCAAACCACTGTCCCCAAGACTGGAGAGACAGACAAGCAAATACAGACAATCACAGCCTATTGCGGGAGACACCCCTGAGCAGAAACCGCCCAACAAGCCAGGGCCAGAGCAGAAAACCCTGAACTGTAACTGGGGAACTGCAGGAGGCTCAGTGTAGGCAAACCTCAGTTAAAAACTCTAGGGGGACCCAGTTATAAAGGGGAACCCACACTTGGTGAGTTTTACCTCCAGGAGCTCACCAGGTCCTCCCAGCAAACATCAGAGAGAAATCCCCTTGTGCTTCCAACAGAAAGAGCGGGGTGGGGAGGGGGACCAGTTTTAAATACACTAGAGCGTTCTGTTCCTCTTAACAGGCCTGCCCTCAGGAGAAACTATTTCACCCGAGCCTGACTGATGTGGCCGAAGGGAAATAGCCAACTTCAGCTCCCTCTGGCTGTCCTGGTCCACTTAAGGGGTGAATCCTGAGGGGCAAAGGTGAAGTTCACAGTCCAGGGGCACAGGGTCCCCCAAAAGTGAGATGCACAGAACACTTCCCCTACCCTCACACCTCACGACCTACTTACTGCATTCCTTGCACGCGACAGCACATGCCCAGCTTTCAACCAAAAATTACCCGGCATGCTACAAGGCAAAAAAAAAAAAAAAAAACAGTTTGGAGAGACTGAACAAGCATCAGAAACAGAGTCAGAATTGCAGGAATGTTGGAATTAACCAACCAGGAATTTTTTAAAACTATGACTTACTATGCTAAGGGATTTAATTTTAAAAAAAAATGTATACATCATGAAAGAACAGATGAGTAATGTAAGCAGAGAAATGGAAATTCTAGGAAAGCATCGAAAGGAAATGCTAGGGACCAAAACCCCTGCAGCAGAAGAGAAGAATGGGCTCTGATGGGCTCGTTAGGAGGCTGTACGTGGCTGAGAAAAAGAACCTGTGCACTGGAGGATACAACAATAAAAAGTCAAAAGCAACGTAAAAAAAATAGTGAATGATACAGAAGAGAATGTCCAAAAACTATGAGGCGCCTACAAAAGTGTGACATGTGCACAGTGGGAACATCAGGAGAAGAAAGAGAGAAAGAAACAGCAATGTTTGAGGCAAAAATTTTCCAAAATTAATGCCATACACCAAACCACAGACCCAGGAATCTCAACAGCAAGCAGAGAAAACGCTGCCCCCTCAAAAAAAAAAAAAAAAAAAAAAACCCTACACCTAAGCATCTCACAGCCAAATTTTGTAGAAATCAAAGACAAAGAAAGGAAAGAAGAAAACACCTTACATGCAAAGGTACAAATGGAAAAATCACATCCAAATTCTCCTCAGAAACCATGCGAGAAAGAGGGAAGTGGCGTGAATGTTTAAAATGTTTAGAAAAAGATCTAACCAATCTAGATTTCTATCCCCTGTGAAATTATCCTTCAAAAGTGAAAGAGAAATAAAGACTTTCTCAGACAATCAAAAATTAAGGACATTTAAAGTTGCCAGTAGTCCTGCCTTGCAAGAAATGTTAAGAAGATTCATCAAAGAGAAGGAAAATGATATAGGTCAAAAACTCAGATCTACGAAAAGAAATGAGCATTGGAAAATGAATAAATGAATTTAAAACAAGACTTTTATTTTTCTTATTCTTAATTGATCTCACATATAACAGTTTGTTGAAAATTATAGCAACAATGTACCAAATTATGTATGCTATCAATAAGTGATATAATGACAGCAATGATATAAGAGTTAGAAGAAGTAGGATTATTTTATTATTATAAAGTATTGGCTCTCCCCATGAAGTGGTATAGTGTGATTTGAAAGTGGACTTGGACTCGTGGTAAGTGTATATAAGAAACTCTATGGAAACCACTAAAAAAGTGTTTAAAATAGAAGTGTAATTGTTTTCCTTAGAAAGGACAGAAAATGAAATCATATAAAATGCTAAATTAAAATGACAAAAGACATAAAAAGGATGGAAGTCAAAAATAGAAAAAAATAGAAGATTATAATAAATATGGTAAATATTAATCCAACAATCACATCAAATGTCAACAGTCTATATAACACTTAGAAGACTGAGATTGTAACAATGAATCAAAAACCAGGACCCAACTATATGTTGTCTACTAAAAAAGAAAACCACTTCAAATATAAAGACATAGTTTAAAAGTAAACAGATGGAGAATGATACAGCATGCCAACACTAATCAATAGAAAGTAGGAATTAACTTCAGACAGAGCAGACTTCAGAGCAAGGACAGCTGTCAGGGATAAAGAAGGACATTACATAACAATAAAAGTGTCAATTCTCCAAGAAAACACAACAACCCTTAATGTGTATGTATCTAACAACAGAGCATCAAAGTATGTGAGGCAAAATCTTATAGGGCTGCAAGGAAAAATAAATAAATCCACTATTACAGTTGTAGATATTAATACTTCTTTATCAGAAATACAGATCTAGGAGGCAGAAAATCAATATAAAATTGTTGATCTCTATAGCACCTTAAATCAGCTGGATATCATTGGTATCTGTAGACTACTTTATCAAAGGACAGCAGATTGCACATTCTTCTCAAGCTCACATGGAATATTCATCAAGACCGACTACATACTAGACCATAAAATAGGCTAACAAATTTAAAACAATAGAAATCATACACTGTATGCTCTCAGGTTACATGCAATTAAACTAAAAATCAATGCAAGAAAAAGAGATGAAGAATCCCAAAATACATGGAGATTAAACAACACACTGCTAAATGACAAATGGGTCAAAAAAGAAATGTCCAGAAAAGTTTTGACCTAAATGGAAATGAAAAGACAGCATATCAAAGCATGTGGGATGCAGTGAAGGCAGGGCATAGAAGGAAACTTCTAGCATTAAATGCATGTGTTAGAAAACAAGAAATATCTGAAATCAATCATCTGAGCTTTCACCTAAGGAAAGCAGAAAAAAAAAAGAACAAATTAAATCCAAAGTAAGAAGAAGAAAAAAAATAATGAAAATTATAGCAGAAATCGATAAAATTGTGAACAGGAAACCAACAGAAAAAAATTCAACAAACCAAAGGAGTGGTTCTTTGAAAAGATCAATAAAATTGATAAGCCTCTAGCCAGGCTAACTAAGAGAAATAAAAGAGAAGAGATATAAAATAAAACAAATGAAAGTGGAGATATTACTACGGATTCCATGGACATTAAAAGGATAATAGAGGAACATTATGAACACTCTATGCCCACAAATTTGATAACCTGGATGAAATGACCAATTCACTGAAAGCCACAATCTGCCAGAACTCACACAAGAAGAAACAGGCAAAATGAACAGGCTTCAATTTCTCTACTAAAGAAATTGAATCAATAATGAATAACCTTCCAAAACAGAAAGCACCCTGCCTAGATGGCTTCACCAATGAACTCTACGAAATATTGCAGGGGGAAATTATACCAATTTTCTACAATCTCTTCCAAAAAATAGAAGCAGAAGTAACACTTCCTAACTCATTCTATTAATACAGCATTACCCTAACACCAAAATCAGACAAAGGTATGACAAGAAAACTCTCATAAACATAGTTATAAAAGTCCTTAAAAATATTAGCAAATGAAATAAGACAATACATAAAACCAGTTTTATACCATCACCAAGTGGGATGTATCCCAGGTATAGAAGCTTGATTCAACACTGGAAAGTCAATTAGTATAATTCAGCATGACAACCAGTGAAAAAAAGAAAAATACATGATCATATCAATAGATACAAAAAAAGCATTTGACAAAATCCAACACCCATTCATGAAAAACTCTGAGTAAGCTAGAAATAGAGAGGAATTTTCTCAATTTGACAAAAAATATTTAGAAAAAAAAACATACAGCTAGCATCTTACTTAATGGTCAAAACTTCAAAGCTTTCCCACAAATATCAAGACAAGGCAAGAATTCCCTACTCACCACTGTTTTTTAAAGCCATGCTACAAGTACTAGGTCATACAATAAGACATGAAAAGGAAATAAAAGGAATACAGATTGAGAAGGAAGAAATAAAACTGCCTTTGTTCAGAGATGACACACTCATTTATATAGAAATTCTAAAGAATTGATTTTTTAAAAACTGGAATTAATAAGCAATTGTAGCAAGGTTGCACAGTAGGTCAACATAAAACAATCACTTTCCTGTATACCAGCCATGAACAAGTAAAATTTTTACATTAAAAACACAATACCATTTACATTAGCATTAAAAACTAAAATATTAGGTATAAATAAATCAAACAAAATATATGTAAGATTTATATGAGAAAAACTACAAAAAATCTGATAAATGAAATCAAAGATCTAGTTAAACAAATGGAGAGCTATTTCAGGTTCATGAATTTAAAAACTCAGTATTGCCAAGATGTCAATTTTTTTCCCAACTTGATCTACAGAATCGGTGCAATCTTAATCAAAATCCCAGCAATTTAATTTGTGGATATGGACAAACTGATTCTAAAATTTATATAGAGAGGCAGAAGATCCAAAAATAGCTAACACAATACCCTAAGAGAAGAGCAAAGTTGTAGGACTAGGACTATTTGACTTCGAGACTTACTGTAAATCTACAGTAATCAATATAATGTGATATCAGTAAAAGAAAAGGCAGATTGATGAAACAGAATAGACATTCCAGAAATGAACCCACATAAATATAGTCAAGTGATCTTTGACAAAGGAGCAAAGGTATCACAATGGAGAAAAGATAGTACGTTTTAACAAATGATACTGGAACAGCTGGGCATTCATGAAAAAAAAAAAAGAATCTAGACACAACATTAACTCTGCATAAAAATGAACTCAAAATGGATCACAGACTTAAATGCAACATGCAAAACTATAAAACTATTAGAGAACAGTATAAGAGAAAACCTAGATGATCTTGGGGTTGGCCATGAATTTTAGACACAAGACCAAAGGCAGAATCCATGAAGAAAATAACTGATGAGCTGAACTTCATTAAATTAAAAACTTCTACAAAATGGCAATATCAGGAGAAAGAGAAAGCAAGTCTCATTCTCTTGAGAAGACTATTTGCAGAAGACATCTGATAAAAGGCTGATCCAAAATATGCAAATAACTCTTAAAATTCAACCATAAGAAAATGAACAGCCCAATTTAAAAAATGGGCAAAAGATGAGAACAGTTGCCTCACCAAAGAAGATATACAGATACTGTGTCAGTATAGGAAAAGATGGTCCATTTAATATGTGATTAGAGAAATGCAAATTAAAACAAAAGTCAGATATTACTACACACCTACTCGAATGGCCAACATGCAAAAATGACACCACCAAATGCTGGTAAGAATGTGGAATTCATGCTTGTGTGCATGCAAACATGATGTGGCCACTTTGGAAAACAGTTCGGCAATATCTCAAGAAACTAAACACACTCTTACCATACCACCTAGCAATCATGCTCCTGCCTATTTACCCAAGTAGAGTGAAAAACATATGCTCATAAAAACCCACACACGCGTGCACAGCAGCTTCATTCCTAACTGGCCAAACTTGGGAGAAACCAAGGTGTCCTTCTGTAGGTGAGTGGACAAAGATACGGTGGTACATCCAGCCATGGAATGTCATTCAGCACTAAAAAGAAGTGGTTCATCTAGCCATGAAAATAAATAAGTGAAGAAGCCAAACTGAAAAGCCTGCATACTACAGGATTCCAACTACATGACATTCGGGGAAAAGCAAAACTCTGGAGATGGTAAAAAGATGAGTGGTTGCCCACTAAACCGGTGGATACATGTATTGTGCATTTGTCAAAACCCACAGAAATATACCAGCAAGAGTGAATGTACCCAGTGAAAACTATGGACTTTGGGTGATAATAAGGTGTCAGTGTGGGTTCATGGATTTTAACAAATGTGAAATCGTGGTACAGGGTGTGGATATACTGGGGAAGGCTGTGCCTAAATAGGGTCAGGGGAGTACATGGAAAATCTCTGCTTTTTGTTTGCAGTTGCTGTAAACCCAAAACTGCTCTAAAAAATAAAGTGTATTAATTTGACAAAATTAACAAGTGCTAGAGTAGTACTTGGATGTCAGGTGAATTTCACTGTAAAAAGGTTGCTTCATTTGGTAATGCCAACAAGCCTCTGAGGTTCAAGGAGCCCCTCCCAAGCTGCAGAATTGGGATCTCGTTTCCTTGGCCCATTCCTCTCAAGGTCTCCCAGTTTTAACCCCATTTGCAGTAGCCGAGGAAACCACGCCGTCACCCAAGCCTCAGAGCGGGGAGCGACACCACTACAAGCAGGCAAAATCTTTAAGGAAATCCTTTCGTCACACCGATCAATACTAAATTTTAATTTCTCCGTTATCTCTTGCTGTCCAACAAACCACCCCAAAAACTCAGTGACTCAAACAAGGAGAGTTTGTTATTTCTCATTACTCTGCGGGTTGGCTAGGCAGGTCTGCTGCGGCTCGTGCTTGGGCTGACTCATACCACCACGTTCATTGATGCACCGGCCGGGCCCTGAGTGCAGCTGAGGTGGCTGAGCTTCGCTCTCTCTTTCTGTCCTAGTCTTTTGCGCTGGGCCTTTTCTCAGCGTGGTGATCTCAGATGCGCAAGATAATAACAGAAGCAGAACCTCCAAAACCTCTTAGGCCCTGGCCTCAGAGTTTGTACTGTGGAACTTCCACTGTATTCCATTGGTCAGAGCACATCAGGGGACCAGCCCATATTCACCCGGTAAGGAAATAGACCTCTCGATGGGAGGAGGAACGAAGCCACCTTACGAAGAGGAATAAACACAATCAGCACGATTCACTGGAGACCATTATTGTGCATATTAGTGTACCCTAGTCTCCCTTTTGGCCCCAGAGGTAGCCACCTTCTTTCCATGCAAAATCCCCCAAGTCTCAGCCAATGCCAGCATCAGGCTCGGAGCCCGTGATCTCATGCAGGTCAAGTCCAGACACATGATGGTCCCTAAGGGCAGTACTTTGTTGTGGCTCCTCTTCCTCTAGGGCTCTGTGACCTTCAAGACAATGTTCTGCCACACATACACAATATACAATGGAACAACAGACGTAAGATAACTGCAATAGATAGTCCCATTTTTAAAAGAAAGGAGCAGAGGTACTGTAATGTCACTGGTCCGTAACAGGTCTAAAATCCAGCTGGGCACACGTTTCCGAGCTCCTCATCTGGAAACGGGAATATTCCTTTATTGGGGGCCAGTAGTGCTTCCTCGGAGCGGTTCCCTCACCTCTTGGCTCTGCCCAGGCTGACGGCTTTCCCTTCTGAAACGCTTCTCCTTTACCACAAGAAATCCCGCATCCTTGCAGCTCAGAAGGTGTCTTAGTCTTCTTCGCGTCCATAGGAAGCTGGGGGCCCAGAATCCTCTCCTTTAATCTGTGCTCTCTCTCCCCCTGGCAGTCCAAGCGGACGGCTCTCTCAGAAGTACAGTGCTCTCAAAAAAGTTTGTGGGTTCCCCGTGAATAGTGTTTCTCTTCATGTCCAAAAGGAACATGCATAATTCCTTTCAAGACATACCTCCTTGTATGTGTCAAGTTGCTATGGGATAGTACCCTCAGGATTCTTCGAAACCACTTGGTCTCGCTGAGAGGATCACTTAGGTATATCCTTAAATTTTTCCAAAGACTTCACAAAGACTGTATGGCCGTATTCTTGATTCAGTGTTTACCTCGAAGCTGTTTCTTACTTGGGGAGTCTCTTGCTGGAGACATGAGAAATCGGAGTTTTATTTTCTAACTAAAAAAGTCAGAGCTCTCCTGTCCTCCTGCAAAGACTAATGCTAACCTACACATGTCATTCTGTGGTCTGTTTCTCTCTCCCCGGGTCACAAATAAATAAATAAACAACAAGCAAACAGGCATGTTCAACATTTTGCCCGGGCCAAGTGCACGAGGTCATCAAGCACATTTTCTAGCTTCCAAGTCACCGCGGCATCGGTTTGCCCTTCTGCAGCGGGGGTCACTCCCTTCCACCTGCAGCAGCAGCTTCCTCCGTGCTCTTCCAGCTCCTGCTAACAAACCCTCTGCTGCCCTTCCATCCCCCACCTGCCACCCAGTTCCAAAGCCAATGCCACGTGTTTCAGGGGTTTGCTGCCATTGTACCCACTGCCAGATACTGATTTCTGTATCAGTGACTCATTACTGTGCAACAAGACACTCCCAAACTTACTGGTTTCAAAGGCCATAGTGTATTATTTCTCCTGAGTATGGCAGTCCCTCTGCTGGTCTTTCCTGGGCTACGCTCAGCTGGCCCGTTGGCTGGGCCACCTGGGCCCTTCTCACCAGAAGGTCATCCATCTGGGCTCATTCACAGCTTGGTAGTCTGGGGGTTATTAGGGAGCAAAAGTGGAGGCTCCAAAGCTTCTAGAAGTCTAGCTCAGGAGACACTCAATGTCATGGCCGCCATATTCTATTGGTCAAGTCAAGTCACAAGGCCAGCCCATAGTCAAAAAATGGCGGGGGGAGGGGAATGCATTTCTCATCTTGACTGAAAGTGCAAAAGGGTATGGACACAGGAAAGTGTGGTGCATTGGGAGCCATTATTGTAACAATCTACCACTATAGTGTAAGCGTCTACCACTAGAGAGAGAGAGAAAGAGGTTTTAGTTATTTCTTTTTAGAGAGGATGGAAGGGAGGGAGAAGGAGAGGGAGAGAAACATCAATGGGTTGTCTCCTCATCACCCCCTACTGGGGACCAGGTTGGCAAGCCAGGCATGTGCCCTGACTGGGAATGGAATTGGCGACCTTTAGGTTCGCAGGCCAGCGCTCAATCCACTGAGCCACACCCGCCAGGGCCATCTATATTTTTATGTATGGAGATAAGTGACTTCTTTTACCTCTGAATTTGGAATCATGATGTTTGCTTTACTGGTTTATTTAGATAAACGTACTTGACTCATAACACTTTATGATAGTTAGCTTGTGAATGGGCTGTAGTATATTTGACAAAAGTAATGAATTCTTGGAGATGTGAGATTTACCCAGAACTCCCAGCTATAAAGTGTTTCCTGTGAAGTAAAATTATATTGCTGAGGAATTTCTGTGAAAATTATCGGGTTTATGGATTAGCAAAGTGAGAATTAATGATGTTCCTCTGTCTTTACTGCGGCCTAAGAACTGGGATTCCTATAAAGAAATTAGTTCTAAGAGAGGAGCCCTTTTTAAAATCATCTTGGCAAAGACGACATCCTATGGAAAGCAGAAAGCTGTAAAAGACTAAATTTTGCCATTATGAAAATCATTTTTATCACAATGTATAATTTTTATGAATTAAGTGTTCACATGGATAACCTGGCAATAAAATTGTTTTTAATCTGAAAGTGTGTCTGTAATCTTACTGTGTGGTATAATTTTTTTACAGGTTTGGGACATTGTATACTGTAGTTTCTGACCTTTCTCTCTCAGAGTCACTTTTACTATTAAAATAAAGAAAATTTTATTCATTAGAGTATCAAGTGTCATTTTTCATATATTTGTGAGTGAGATAAAATTTTTATTATCTTCAAAAATGTATAAAATTAGTGATTATAAAAGACATCATAATATTGATCATATTCTTTCATACCTGAAGGGAGCTAATAATGCAGTTGTGCTGAAGAATGTCAAATAAGGTTGTTTTAGCTGGTAGACGTGTAACTTTACATAGAGGAGGAAGATCCAATCGAATTAGATGAGATAGAATCTCATGACTGAATTTATAGTACAATTATGCCATCCTAATTGTTCAATAGTCTTTACCAGGTCAAAAGTTTTGACCCCATGAGTGATGACTTCAAACACGTTGATATAGCTAGCTTCAGAATAAATCACACATTCGTGGAAAATTAAAAAATCTATGTGCAGAAGACTTAAACGTATTTGTTAAAAATTCAGCAATTCATCTTGTAACTTCTTTCTCCAGCATCATTTCAAGCCTGGCAGCCATTCTGCCAAAAAAACTTAATATTTAAAATGATTCTGTGAGGCGCCTCGAGTAGTCGAATTCACAAAGACAACGCAGAATGGGCTGGCCCTGGGGAAGGGGGAAGGAGAGAACCGGGAGTTGCTGGAGATGGATGGTGGCGATTATGGCGAGACACACCTCTCGGAACGTTTGTAGGTACAAAAGAAAGCAACTAATATTATGGAACATAATCAACATTAGCAGTGACACCGAGGAACAATAACCATAAATATGGGAGGAAAAAAAGCCCACTTTTCCAAAATGGCAGCTGTACCGTTAATTCACATCAAACTCTGTCTCAGAGGGTCAGCCAGCCAGTCACATTGGAGAGATGCCATTACTGAGAGACATAAGTGAAAGCGGCCACATTTAATAGGAAAAAAATAGCTTGTAGCTTAAAAGGCGACTGAGTGATGTCTTACCTTAATCACTGTTTAAACTTGTTGTTACTGTCAGGAATAGCTTAAACATTTCCATGTCAAGGTGTCTGGAGATCCCAGGGCAAAATCAGTAACCTCCACAAAGGATCTCAAATAGTTGCGATTCCAATCTGGCTTCTAAGTGCATTTCCCCACCACCCCCCACCCCCCTGGCCAGCACCTGGCTCGCTCCCAGCCATTTTTCTAGGTCAGACACTCTGAGGCTTCCCCTTCTCCATTCCCTGATTGCTGCCCTTGGAGTTTTCCAAACACCCCTGTTTCCCTATCGGTGGTTAGCCAGCTAAGACCTGAGGGTCTTTCCAGCAAGCCTGGAAGCTGTTGGGAGGCTACGATTGTGTTTGTTCCATTGGGACCCAACCCCTGTTACGGCGTTTGGCCCGCAGGAGACAGAATACAGGTGTGCTGAATGAACCGATCAGTCCATGAAGATTTAAGTGAACGGTACATGCTTTTCAAGCCTGTGAAAAGGGTTGCTTTTCAAGAGCCAGGCTCAACCTGAAGACCGTCTGATGGAATAAAGTGTGATCAGCCACCATGGAGACGGCGCAAACCAAGCCAGAGCACTGCAAGGGGTGAGAGGCAACTTCAGCCAGCACCTTTCGAGAAGATATTACACCCCCCACCTGGCGCTTTCCAGAAAGCACCCTCCGTCCCATCAGGTTGTGGTAACTCTCACATTCAGAATGCAATTTCTGAAGGATCTGTGAAGAGGGGCCGACCAGTTACTTCTGAACAATGTTCTTCACAGAACTCATTCATGATGTGTACATATACACACATTTATCCACCAGATAAAAAAAAAGGTTTACTGTATTTAAACTTTCACAGTAGATGTAAGAAAAAACACAATGACATTTTAAGTGCAAACTAAGTGTTATTAATAGCCTCAGCAGTTATTAGTGAGCCCCAGTGGGGTCCCTGCCCTCCTCCCCTCCTTGGGTGGCATTCCCGTGATGGGGGAGAAGCCTCTGGCGCCCACCGCAGCCCTGGGAAAGGAAGCACGTGGTGGGCGTGGCGGGTTTCAGAGAAAAGGGGGCCCTGACCAGGCCCTGCTCCTTTTCCACAGGAAAACCACGGTTTACGCCCCACCACGGGCCAGGAGGTGCTGACTGCAGTGCCCGAGGGAAGACGTAGAACCCCAAGTGATCCTCCAGTATCATAAACACTAAATAAAGGTGCTAGATCTGCTCCTGGTCCTGGTTCCTAACCTGGAAGAAATGACCTTCAACATTTCAAAAATCCTGGAAAAGGTAGAGCTACACCAGAAAGAAATGGAAGAAGAAAAAAGTCCTCACGAGCAAAGGGCAGCTCAAACTCTAGCCAGCTTCCCCCCGCACCCCTGCCCCAGGCGCATGTTATAGAACATAAATGATGTTTTCACTTAACAACACGTGGTTCGACACTCGTTGCTATGCCAGGGCCTCAATCGCACAAATGGCTTCTTCACCGGAAAAGCATCTTCTCTTCCCAGTTGGAGCCTGTGGCCTGGGCGGGAGGAGAGGGCTTACAGAATTCTGTGTTTGTGTGGCCAGCACCCACCCAGCTAAGTCGCCTTCAGGAATAAGGACTAACCTGGGATCGAGGGTGATGAAAAATAACCTAGAGGCAGGAGGCACAGGGCGAGAAAGAGACTACGGAACGGCCAGCGTATTTCATGTATGCTTTTTCAACCAGTAACAGGTTTTGGACTTGCTATGAAATAAATAAATTGATAAAGTTAGCATTTGCTCATTGTATTTACTTATTATTCATTGTGTCTCCTGGTCCTGTGGGTTGACTGGGGTCAGCTAGCCACTTCTTGCTTGGGGTCTTTCATGCAGTTACAGTCAGATAGCAGCTGGAGCTGGAGCCATACAGAGGTTCCACAGGGCTGGCTGTCCGGGGTGGCTAATCCGCTGAGCTGGCCGTTGCTGTTCTCTGCTGGCTGGGAGTTCATAGCTGGGAATGATTGCATGTTGTCAAGCTGTGTAATATGGGTGACCTGGGCGTCACGTGCTTCTCCAAGAAGGCAGCTGGATCCTGAGAGTGTCCCAAGAGGGAGCGTTCCAAGGGACCCAGGTAGAGAAGCTGCAAGAATGTTATGATCTAGCCTTGAAAGTCATAGCATCCCTTCAGCTGCGCCCCAGATTCAAGATAGGGCCCACCCATGAGTGGGAAGAAAGGAGGCTGGGCTCCTGGGTGGGAACACCTTTGGAGAAGAGAAAAATACCTAAATATCCCCCGACATCACACAGTGTCCTTTACATACACTATTTCATCCCCAAATGCCCTGAGAGGTGAGTATAAGAATCCTTAAAAGGCTCTTGAGCCCTGGCCAGTGCAGCTCAGTGGATTGAGCGTGGGCCTGTGAACCGAATGGTCACTGGTTCAATTCCCAGTCAGGGCACATGCCTGGGTTGTGGGCCAGGTCCCCAGCAGGGGGTGCATAAGAGGCAACAACACATTGATGTTTCTCTCCCTCTCTTTCTCCCTCCCTTCCCCTCTGTCTAAAAATAAATAAAATCATTTTTTCAAAAAAAGGCTCTTGAAAGGAAGGTGGCACCAAGGTTGCTATCTGAATTTCCTCATGATAATGAAGGGACTTTGTTTTAAATGTGTAAACATTTAAGTGCTATCGATTCCTCTCCCACAGGCCCTGCAGGCAGGGTGCATACTTGCCTTCTTATGTCAGAGTGGGTTTAAAAGGCGTTTGCCCCCTTTTCCACTGCAGTAGGTGGATACCTATACAGCTCTCAACCGTTTTTATCACATTGTTGATAACTTTCTCTGCCCACAGGGCAATAACTTTCCACCCTGTAACCCAATCAATCTGCTATCCGGGAGGCTCCCTCCCCACCCTACCTTTCTCCTCACTCTCACAGGTATCGGATTATTTTTTTTTTTATTGTCTATCACAACTTTTTTTAAAGTTTCAGACAATTTAAGTCTGTGGCATCTTCAACACCGTACGTTTAATTTTGATTAAAAAAGAAAAGTAAGTATATATGTTTTTGTTCTCAAGTGGCAAAAGCCTGCAAGTTCAGTTTAAAGAACTCGTGTCACAGGACACCTTATTTGTCCCCTCATGCCTCACTACTGCAGACCTGGGTGTTTTGTATAATGCATGAGCGAGCCCCAATTAGAAACAGGAATGTATTTGCAGTAACTGTTTATTACGTTGTTCCGAGCATACAGCTTTAAATTTGCCCGCTGTAGCTTGAAGCTTTACACAAACTGCTGGTTTGCTGACTGCCTCTCTGGCAGCAACACGCACAGAAAATAGATTGCAAAAGGTTTTTTTTTTCTCCCTCCTCCCCCTCTCCTTTTTCTACTTTTTTTTTAAAAAAACCGGTCGTGAACATTTTTTAATCTTGTGGCATTTTTAATCAACACGTATTTCCTTCCAGGACCTATGATCCTCTACTGATTCCCATTAAAATGCTTTTCTTTTCTTTGCCCCCTCTGCTGATCGAATTTCAGATCAGCCACAGGATATGCAACTAACCTTCCGGCACTACTGAACCCAGCCGAGCGAGGGTGATCAAAAGGCTTGATGCATTCATTAAACATTCCCATCGCCCGGGCGGGAGCTCTCTCTAATGGAACATATCTCTTCGCATGGCAATTTTTTTTCCCCTTTTTTGTCTTTACCCCACCTCCAAAAAATGTTTTTTTGCCTTTGATCGCTAGGGAAGGGGGCGAGAACAGGAGAACAAAAGAGACCTATCTTTTTCCCCGGGGCTGACGTCAGTTTGATTTTACTGACAACTATTCGAGCGTGTGTAGCAGTTGGAAGCGGCCCCTCGCCCGCCCCCGCCCCCCACACCTTCCACTTAAGGGAGAAAACAAGACTTTTAGCTGCTCGGGAGGCGCGCCCTGAAAATGGCCTGCTCGCGCTCTGAGCTCCATGCCCTCCCGCCCGCTTGGCAAAGGGCGTCCCAGGCTTGTTTGTGTGGCACGATCTTTACTGGGGCGGAAAACACGCGGCGGGGGAGGAGCGGGAACCGGCGCGGGCCGGGCTGGGAGAGCCAGGAATGTTTCTTCCCGGCCGCGGGGAGAGGGCACGGGCGGGGGGAGCGAGTCCCTGCCGGGGCGGGTCGCTCGGAGTCCGGGGACCCGGCGGCTGCGGGCGGGGCGGCGGCGGCGAGAGGGTTCCGGGCGCGCAGAGCCCGGGAGCAGCGACCCGCCAACCCCGCGGGCGCGCGTGCGCGGCGCGGCCCCCACGCCCCGGGCCGCGGTGGCCTCGGCGGCGCCAGCTCCCGGCTCGGGGAGCGCAGCGACGGGCGGGCGGTAAAACCCGGGACGGAGCCAGGCGCGGACCGGGTCGGGGCGGCGCGCGAGCCCCGAGAAAAGCTGGAGCAACCCTGCCGGCTCCGAGGGCGGGCGCCCCGGCAGGGCCTGCTCCGGGATCTCGCGCCCGGCTGCGGCGAGGTGTGTCTGTAGCCAGGCCCGTGCGACATTCCCCGTCGGGCCTCGGGGGAAGTGCGCCCAGGGAGGGCGCAGCCCGTTCTGCTGTGGCCAGGAAGCTGAACATCTTTAACCGGCCCACACGATTTCTGGAAAAGTCATATTTTCCAGGCTTTCGTGAAAGTACTTCTCTTCTAAATCTGGAGAGGAATGTGCATCCATTTCAGGGGAGAAGGAAAGATGTGAAAAGTGGACTGGCCCCGGGAAATGTGGGTGACGGGGCTGGACCTGTGCCTGCTGTCCACCTGTGCTTCCTTCCCTTGAGCGCACCTGAGACGTTTGTTTGTTCATCAAGCTGGGTGGGCGCTCACGACCCACAAGGTACCACGGCTCATTCCACCCGGATCAAAAGGTGAATTTCGAAATGGACCTTACTCCAGGATCTTGACTTTTCTGAAGGGAAAACATGCACCCAATAAAAGTCCCACTGCTGGCCCACCATGCCATTCGCCTGGCACCTCGCACCTACCTGCACTTCAGCATTTGTCGTGCTGAAGTTTGGCGGTTACCTTCCTATCTCCCCAAGGGCCGAAGATTCCTTGAAGACTGGATACCAACGCTTGTTCTTGGATTCTGCCCCAGCACTTGAGAGTACACCATGGGCGCTGAATAAATGTTTTCCTCTTAAAGTGCTGTGGAGCACGGAGGAAAGAACAATTAAATGTGGCTAAGGGAAGGGGTCAGAGAAGGCTTCTGAAGACAGCCAGAGTTGGTGGTAAAGGCCCTTCCAGGTTGAAAGAACTTGAGCAAAGGAGGGACTGTGCTGTGGGTGGGAACCGGAGGGTCCGAGAAGGGGGTACTCGGGGCATAGAAAAGAAAGGTAGGAGGCAGATGTGGAAGGTGGTTAGTGCCTTGCCTTTCGGGTAGCAGCCAGGACATGCACAAAACCATTGTATCTAACCGTCTAGAATAGGAGCATGCAAACATAAAATAAGACAAGGAATATGGAATGGATATACCAAAAGAATCAAAAGGAAAATACAAGGAGGGCAGTTTACCAGGGAATTTCAGAAAAATTATATGAAACCAAAAAGAAATGCCAAGGAAAACCCCTGGCTTGTGACTCTGAGAACATAAACATTTTAATAGCATTTGAGTGTGTACGTGGCTGGCGGGGGGCAGGAGGTGTCTCTTTGGAAAAGCGAAAGAGGTAATGATGGAACTAATGTACTGATTAAAGATCTTTGACCATTATAGTGTTTCCCGTCTGCGAAGGCATGAATAAAATGGGTTATGGAAACTAGGGAAAGGTATTAGACACCACTATGAAGAAAGAAGTGGAACTCGAAACAAGAAAAACAGTGACACATTGAAAACAAACCAGATGATCATCATTAAGGGATTCAAACTAACCTGTCACATAGCCCATAGAATATTATGCAGCCATTAAAAGTGAAGTATATTTATTGGAAAGATGTTCACAGGATACCGTTATGTGAAGAAGCAAATTATAAGCCAACACACCTGGAAGGACCTACCCAGAATGCTAGCAGTGGTTCTGTCTAGACGTCCTGATTATTAGTCAGTTAACACTCTACTTCAAACCTGTAAGTACTGTCTGAATTGTACCAATAAATTGTTACCTCTCCTATTGGAAAATTAACACATGACTTTAAAAATTTTTTATCCTGAGCCCTGGCTGGCATAGCTCAGTGTATTGAGCTCGGGCTGTAAACCAAAGTGTCGCAGGTTCAATTCCCAGTCAGGGTACATGCCTGGGTTGCAGGCCATGACCCCTAGCAACCACACATTGATGTTTCTCTCTCTCTCTCTCTTTCTCCCTTTCTCCTTCCCTTCCCTCTCTAAAAATAAATAAATAAAATCTTTTAAAAAATTTTTTGTCCTTTGAAAATGTACATGGTTCATTTCTTCTGAAGCCGAAGTGCGGCCTGTGGCACTGGAAACCTCAGGGCAGGTGTCTCCCTCAGGAGACAGCCTCCGACGCCGGCCAACCTGAAGGCTGCGCACGGTGCCGCTTTTTTAATTCCCCATGACTTCTGGCCCGAGACCCTTCTGGGCTCAGTGGCTTCATCTGTGAAGTGGAGGTGATAGTGTCTAACAGGGCTGCTCTGAGTACCGGAGACAGTATCTGTAAAACACGGAGCACTCCTTAGCAGGCCCTGCCTCTGCCACGGCGGTGGTCATTAGCACTCCCGACAGACTATCCTTCCGTCCCTCAGATGGTAGGACAGTACGTCCCCAGCCGTGTGAAGTTAGGAGCAGCCTTGTGACAAGCTCTGGCCAACACAACAAACAGGAAGAACATGGGTCACGGGCAAGCATCTTCTCCATCTGCTGTGACAACCAACAACTCCCGGGCCGTGGCTGCCCTGCCTGCCCAAATCCCGGAGTGAGGACGGGCAGCCCCCAGTGCCCCTCCACAGATGTGGAGCAGGAGTGAGGAGGGAACCCTCGTTGTGGCAAGCCACTCGGATTTGGGGGCTGCTTGTCATCCAGCCTGATTAAATTCGTGCTGACTAACACAGCCACTCACTTGTTTCGTGACCCTAGGAAAGATACTTGGTTTCTGCGGGTTTCCATGTCCTTCCCTGTGAAACGGAAATGTTCATCTTCCCGCTCCATAGGCTGGTGGAGAAAACAAGTTAATGCCTCAAGTGCTTGGTCGTGTGCCTGGCCCTGGTAAGTACGTGTGAAATGAGAGAGACCATTACAACCTCGCCATACCCGCTCACTTCCCCCTCTAGTACACAGGGGTGGCCATCAGTGCGGAGGGGCTCGGCTGATGCTTGCAGGTGGTCTTTCTACCATCGGGTGTAACTAAAGATACACGGGGATGAGAAATGCCAGAGTCGGCATAGGTGAGAAAATCCACTCACATATTATTGATCATCTCCTTTGCATCCCTGGAAGAGATGCCAAGTGGTAAGTTCCAATAGAATCAGCAGCCACGTGGCCAGCAGGTCATGGCCCTACTGTGACAGCCAAGAGTGTCCTTGGCACCAGGGGGTGGGGGCATGACGAACACCAAAAGGCTCCAGTGATCCCCATTGGACGGTGATAAGAAGAGTGACCACCAATTTCTCCTAGAATAAAACTGGTTTCTTATCCTCTGAGAACCCTAAAACCACGGGGCCGCCCTGGCTGGAGTAGCTCAGTGGATTGAGCGTGGGCTGGGAACCAAAGCACCGCAGGTTCGATTCCCAGTCAGGGTACATGCCTGGGTTGCAGGCCATGACCCCCAGCAACCACACATTGATGTTTCTCTCTCTCTCTTTATTCCTCCATTCCCTCTTTAAAGATAAATGAATAAAATCTTAAAAAAAAAAAAAAAACCATGGGGCTTTTTCCATGACAGAGAGAAGGCGGTGTGCGTCTGGGTGGTCTGATGCTACATGTGCTTCCCTGCTTCCACTGGGGAGCGAGGACAGCGGACGCACTGATCTGGGGGATGCAGGAGAGCTCTGTTTTGGTCACACGTGATCAGCGAGACTCACAATCCTGACAGAACAAACGGTCCTTGGGGGCGTTTGGGCACCGGACCAGGCACCTGGGTGGACCAGCAGGAGTGTGGAGAGGGGCTGTGCTCCACAGAGGGGCTCAGCCGCAGGCACTGTAGCGCCTCCCAATTTGGAAAGGGCTGGAAGGCCAGTGGAATTCTCAGGCCACGCACAGTGGGGCCTCCATGACCCAGATTTCAGTTACTTCAGGCTAATGTGCAACACAGCCCCCAGAATTCCCCTTCACCATCTCTGAGAAAGGGTGGCGTGTGACAAAAACAAGAGTGAACACACTCGCTGCGTAGCTCAGTGGATTGAGTATGGGCTGCGAACCAAAGCGTCGCAGGTTCAATTCCCAGTCAGGGCACATGCCTGGGTTGCAGGCCATGACCCCCAGCAACTGCACATTGATGTTTCTCTCTCTCTCTCTTTCTCCCTCCCTTCCCTCTCTAAAAATAAATAAATAAAATCTTTTTTTTAAAAAAAAAGACAGTAGTGAACAGTCCCGCCTTCACATGTGCAGGGTTCTCTCCAGTCAGCCACCAAGTAAGTGTCTCCCCATGTACTCACTCATCCCGTCCTTGCAATGGAAGGATCAGCCAAGCAAGAGCAAAATTTTGTCCCTCGTGAACCTCCATGTGACTCACTGGAAGTCGTAAAGTCTTTCTGCACCAACACAGAAGGTGGCGGCAGCGGCGGAGGAAAGGCCGGGACTTCGTTCTGGGACCTGGCAGCGCATCGGCGATGAAGACCATGGAGCAGTCAGCACACGGTTTAACCACAATACAGGCCCACAATTTCAATTTGCCTCACAGCCAACAAGCAGCGGCCTCTCCATGTCTAACACCAAGACACTGGCCCACGCATCAACAACCACACCCCTGGGTGCCTCCGGCCTCCTAGCTCTGCACACAGCTCCCATCCTCTGTGTTGATGCCCCGCTCATCTTCCTAAGCATCCCTTTCCTCAGTCAAGCCACGTGCTCAGGCAGAACTCTCTGGTGCCTGAGGACCAGCTCCTGGGTCCGTACGAGCAGGCCCGCTGTGGCTGGACCCACGGGAGCAAGTGCGTACTTGGTTCAGAAGCCCATTCCCCAGTGGCTTCCACCCCAGCCGAAACGCCCTGCCCTCTCCCTGCCACAAACGAAGATTCTACGCGCAAGGCAGCAGATAATCACCTCCTCCAGGAAAGCGTCACCGGCGCCTCCAGCCTGCAAGTCTTCCGCATCCCCGAATTACGGCAGGGTTTCTGCAGGGCCGCACAGTCATCTTCAAAGCAGGCGCCCTGCTCCTCTGGGGCTGGGGCCTTCCAGAGGGCCGAGAACAAGCATAGTTTGAAAGGGAGCAACGTGCAGACCCTCACATGCAATACCCGCTTTTACTAAACACCGCGCCCCCTTTCACCCGGGCTCTTCCCTCACTTTGCAAAAGAAAGGCGGGTGGTGCTCACTCTCATTCCCGGTCTTAGTGGGGCGCATTGCTCCTGCATTTAAAAAAAACCCTCCTAAGCACCAAATACAGGGAAAATTGAAAATCTTGGTGTAAGTGCTGCGGAGGTGATGAGCTCTAAGGGCTGTGTATTAGCCGCTTCCAGTTGTCGTAACACAGGCCCACAAACGAGCGGCTCACACAGAAGTCCGACACGGAGGCAGGGGCGGGACTGGTGCCTTCTGAGGCCGGGCGTGTGGGAAGGGTCTGCTCCAGGGCTCCGTCTTCAGCTCGTACGTGGCTGTCTTCTCCCACTGTCTTCACCTCCTCTTCCCCCTGTGCGCGTCTGTCCCGGTGTCCAAATTCCCCCCTTTAATAAGGACACCAGTCACAGAGGGTCAGAACCCACCCTAAGGGCCTCATCCTAACTAATTATATCTGCAGGGACCTCATTTTAAAATAAGGGCACCTTTTGGGGTACTGAGGGTTAGGACTTCACTATTTGAATGTGGAGGGGATGAGGGGACTTGTGGAGGGGATGAGGGAACTTGATCCCTAACAGATTGGGTAACAAATCCTGTGCGAGTCAGGTGGTTTTCAATATGTTGCTTTCGATGAAATTGAAAGACGAAAGAAACAGTGTTGTTGTTAGCTGACAGGTCATTAAAACTAATATTTGATAAGGGATTAACATGTGACTTGAGGCAGACAAAGTAAGAAGGAGTTCCCCAAACTGAAGGACATTTCTATAACAAAATGTTTTTCATTCCCATCTCCCTGTTTGCAAAAACAAGGATTTTTCATCTCTAAAAAAGTGGAAAGTACAAATAGAATGGATGCTAAATACCTTGTCATTCTAGCCATAAATAATATTTATCCACAATAATATAATATAATGTTTGGAAGGGGGATAGCATCATCTATCTTATTATGAAATGTAAGCGTCCAATAAAACTTTGTTTTTGTTAGCATTTATCAAAATAGTCTATTGATTTAGGTTGTTTCAATCAGTTGTGTGCTACTAGTCATGATAACGCAATCTAAGAAACACTTCAAGCAGAGGGTCACAGGGATTTTAAAGTGTCTACACTTCAATTTTTTTACATATGTTTGAGACATAAAAGTGTGATGGGATACTCAGTAGAAGATGTTCAGTCATAAATATCTTACATTAGCATAAAATTCTGAAGGGGAAGTAGATGGAAATAAAATTTCAAAGAGAAAACAGAAAAATACACACGTTTTGCTCACTGAAGATGAGCTTGGCTGTGTGTCTCTTAAACGGGTCGTGGCAACAAACTGTTGTACCACTCAGGTTCCGTTTGTGCGCATTTAAACCGGTGACGCAGCAGTTTCACTTTGAAATGTCAATATTTAGGATACCCTAGCAACTGCATTTTTTTTGCAACTATCTACATGTATGATAAAATTATGAATTTTAACTTTTAAAGGACCCTAAACTATTTAGGGTCCTTGAGCAAAACGTCTAAAGATTGATTCGGTGTATGGTTCCTTAGCTGTCCACACGTCTAAAGGGATAGTCCGAATGTGTCTTTTGCAGCTCTCTGTTCATCCAGGAAAACTATCTGAGCTTGGGTCTTGCCTGGTGTTGTCACAATTGCCACGCACAGAAGGAATCGGGGAGTTGGACGCACGCTGGCCATCTTGGACTCCTTTCTGAGAGACCGCACGGTGGCATGAAAAATGCACTGTCTTAAACCACAATGGGATACCGCTTCACACCCATTAGGATGGCAATTATCAGAATGGGAAGGGGGGGGGAGAAAGAAAATAAGTAAATGAAAGAAAAGAAATGTTGGCAAGGGTGTGGAGGAATCGGAACCCTGTGCAATGCTGTTGGGAATGTAAAATGGTGCAACTACTGTGGAAAATGGTATGGCAGTTCTTCAAAAAATTAAAATAGAATTACCATATGATCCAATAGTTTCACTTCAGGGTACACAACCCAAAGAACGAAAAGCAGGGATTCAGCCCTGGCTGACGTAACTCAGTGGATTGAGCACAGGCTGCGAACCAAAAGTGTCGCAGGTTCGATTCCCAGTCAGGGCACATGCCTGGGTTGCAGGCCATGACCCCCAGCAACCGTACATTGATGTTTCTCTCTCTATATATATCTCTCTCTCTATCTCTCTCCCTTCCCTCTCTAAAAATAAATAAATAAAATCTTTAAAAAAAGAAAAGCAGGGATTCAAACACATTTTCATAGCAATGTTCAAAGCACAACAAAATGTAGTATACTCACACAACGGGGTGTTATTCAGCGTTAAACAGGAAGAACATTCTGACACATGCCACAACATGGGTGTACCTGGAAGACATTATACAAAGGGAGATAAGCCAGATACAAAAAGGCAGTGGAACTGTGTGGTCCCACTGACACGAGGTCCCCAGAGCAGTCAGACTCACAAAGACAGAAAACAGACAGGTGGCTGCCAGGGGCTGGAGGGAAGGAAAATGCAGAGTTAGTGTTTAACATTATCGTCATGTTTGATGTTAATAGTATCGCTCTATTTTATTGTTTCAGAGCTTCAGTGCTACAAAAAGAAAAATGCTCTAGTGATAGATAGCGGTGATGGTGATACAACCATATGAGTATAATTAATGCCACCGACCTGCGCACTTAAAAATGGCTGAAATGGCCCCGGCTGGTGTGGCTCTGTGGACTTAGCACCGGCCTGCACACCGCAGGGCCACTGGTTGGATTCCCAGCCCAGGCACAGGCCTGGGCTGCAGACCAGGTCCCCAGCTGGGCGCGTGCGGGAGGCAGCCACACATTTGTGTTGCTCTCGCTCTCTTTCTCCCTCCCTTTCTCTGAAAATAAATAAACAGAATCTTTTAAGAAAATGGCTAAAAGATAAATTGATGTGTATGTTGATGTGTATACATACATATACTTATGTATGTATATTTTACCACATTTTTTAAATCCTCACTAGGGGATATGTTTATTGACTTTTTAGAAAAAGAAAGAGAGAAAGGGAGGGAGGAAGGAAGGAAGGAGGGACAGAGAGAAAGAGAGAGAGAGAGAGAGAGAGAGAGACATAGATGTGAGAAAGAAACATTGATCACTTGCCCCTACCCCCACCCCCACCCTGTGTACACACGCCCCTACTGGGGATCAACCTCAGCCTAGGTATGTGCCCTGACCAGGAATCGAACCCGCAACCTTTTGGTGTATAGAATGACGCTCCGACAAACTGAGCCACCTGGCCAGGGTTTACATTTTTCTTAAGAATACAGTCTTTGGACTCAGATCTGCTAGTAAGTGACCTTGAACAGTTTGCTTAAACTTCCTGAGTCTCAGAAAGGAACTAAAAATGCTTACCTGGGAGGACTGTTATGAGCCTTGAAACATAAACAGATCCGTAGTGGATGCTGGAGCGTGCGCCCAGATCCCCCACTTCGGGGCTAAGGTGCCATGGCCCCAGCTGCTGCGCTGTTGACTGCCGGCGGCCCAGGGCTGGAAACACCTTCAGGCATCAGCCAGCCCCCAAGGGAGCGGCCTCGCCCAGGTTTGTAACCGCTCCCGGGAGGCAGCCACTGGTTGACGCCCAGCTGATGCCTCAGCGGAGAAAACTCTGAAGGGTCCTCTGACCCCACCGCCTGCAGCAGGGTCAGTGCCTGTAATATCCCTCCGCCCCTTCCCAGGCCTGCTCCTCTCCCGTTCTCCTGGCCATGAGAGAGTAAGTTTCCTGGTGTGGATGTCCATCCCAGAGTCTGTCCCCAAGGAACTCTCCCCTGCTCACAATTCCCCGAGAGCTTCCCATTGTCCTCAGGAGGAAACCTGAAATGCTTGTCATTCCCCGCAAGGCCCGCCACGCCTTAGTCGTTGGCCTGTCTTCTCCTCTGCCCCACCCCCTCCTCCCTCATCCCATCCCATCCCAGCCAGACTGAGCCGTGGACCCTAGTCCTGCTGGCTGTCCGCAGCTCCTTCCACCCCTCAAGGTCCTATCTTCCAAGGGGCCTGCCCGAAAACATCCCCTCCATACACTCAAGTCCTCTCTCTGCCTTTACCCTGCTTTGCTGGTCTCCATAGCGTTTATCTTTTTTTTTTTTTTTAAGATTTTATTCATTTATTTTTAGAGAGGGAAGGGAGGGAGATAGAGAGAGAGAGAGAAACATCAATGTGCGGTTGCTAGGGGTCATGGCCTGCAACCCAAGAATGTACCCTGGCTGGGAATCGAACCTGGGACACTTTGGTTCCCAGCCCGTGCTCAATCCACTGAGCTATGCCAGCCAGGGCTTCATAGCGTTTATCTTTGACATGATATTAGATACCCACTTGCCTATAAACACTCGCATGTGGGTTCCCCGAGGGCAGGGACTTTTCTGTCCCCCTGGCCTTGGTATTCCCAGCAACCGGAACGCCTGGCACATAACAGGCACTCAAGAAGCCTGCGTGGAAAGGATTCACGAGTTAGATCCGACGTGCACTGAACATGTGGCCCAGTGCGTGGTGCGGGTGGGGGGCGCAGCAGATGGTACCTGTTGTCATTTTACTGTGTTTCCTGTCTGCCCTGCTCGGTCAGTGGATGATGGACAGGGCCCTTCTCTCGTCCGCCTTTTACAGTGCAAGGCACACACTCGCTCCGTAAATAAATTCTTTTTAATTGGATCTGACTTGTTCTAAAGCCAATGGTGAGGTAGACTGATTATTTGTGTCCAGGCTGGCTGGCGGGCTCTACTTCATTTGAATGGCCAAGATTCTATCACCTCACGTCAGGTCTCTGTTAAAATTAATTATGGTCCAACTCCATCCGTCACATCCCAGGGGGTGGGGGGTGGATTCCCGTGAGAGCCCCCCTGGCCACTCTCGAGACAGAGGGTCACTCACTCTGAGGCCCTCCGTGGTATTGCTTCATTCTAATCATCCAATGTTGCAAATATTAAGCATTCATCTTTAGAAACCACGGAAAGGGAGGTAGCAGATGTGACCTCTGCCCCCAGATCCCTGAAAGTCCAAACTTGTCAGAACGGAAGAGAGCAGCGAGTCCCTGCTCATTTTCAGCTGCTCCCCTCACCTGTTCCCACCACCCTGGACAGTCCCCCTTCCCTCTGCCCCGCCCACTCGAGGCCTGACAGGGACACCCGACCCGGCACCTCTACCTGCGCGACATCCCGTGTTCGTGGCTGCATGCTGGCAGTGCATCATATGAAGTACATGGCACATGGTATCTCCTGCTTTGCCATATTCAGGGGGCAGTGAACAGATCTACGTACATTTGTAAAATGCTGTTTCCTCACTATACAGTTATCAAGCATCTCTGTGCAGTGAGCAAGCCTGCAGAATGCTGCGTGGAAACGGGTGATAATTCTTCACTCTTTCCCTGTTTTGCAGATGCAATAAAGACGAAGGGAAGCCAGGGCCCCACCACTGGGAGTGCACACCCGGGCAGGGAAGGGTGGCCCCCGCTGCGTGCCAGGCTCAGCGATGGGGAAACCCACGTTCTTTAATAATTCAGCCCACACAACGCTTTGAGGAAGGCGTGAGTATCCTCTACTTACAGGTGAGGCAAGAGGTTAAAAGATGAAGTCATGTCCGTTGGGTCACCCCCATGGTAAGTAGTAAACCAAGATTTGAACCGAACTTTCTCTTACCCCAAAGTGTCTTCTAAGACTGTGCGCTCTTGGGCTGGTTACTTATTTCCTTGCACCCAGGCTAGGTTCTCTTCCTAATAGTTCCCATTCTACCCGGAGCCTCTTCTAAAAACGAACAAACAAACAAAATCCTACAAAATGTCCTAAGAGATTACAAGGGTTATAAAGCTACAGAAATGAAAACAGAATGGTGAGCGGTGATACAGTCAAGTTCAGAGCCCAGCTCGGGTCTATGATGAAGGAAGCATATCAAATCATTTCGAATGAAAGAGACATGGATTGTTCTAGCCACGGTATTGGGAAACCTAGTTGGTAAAACAATTAGTAGGTGTCCCGGGTTTGTGATTTCTACATTGTGCAATTCCACGAGCTGGCAGTTGCCATCCAGCTCCCCCACCGGCTGCTGGGAAGGGCTCCAGAACGTTCCGAGTTCTGGGCTTTCTGAGTCTCTGGTCTACACAGAGCTCTGGTCTTAACTCCTCACAGTCCCTTCCAGTACTTCTGACTTACGAAGTGTTTTCACTGCCCCATTAGGGCAGGGCAGGGGGTATCATTCCCACTCTCTCTGTAAGGACATGGAAGCTCACGGAGGTCAAGTTCACAGCTGGCATGCCTTGTGAAACTTAAACACCCGGGCTTCCTGATTCCTCGTGTGTCTCTCTCACTATCCGACTCTATACACAGCCTCTCCCTGCCCCTGCCCTCACATTCACACCCTCACCGTTCAAACAGTGGAAAACCAACAGCACCGCCACATTACCACAAAACCATGTTAATTCCTCTGTGTCCACCACGGTCAGCCTCTGTCCATAGCACACATACTTTCCATAATTGCAATCATGGTTTAATTATAATTTAGTGGCCCACTTTTCCACTTCATATTGTGAGGGCTTTTTACAGTTTTGTAGGAAATGACTGATGGACATCCTTGCTGTCTCTTAAGTGGTCCCCTTCCTTAAGGTCATCTATGCAAATCTCCATCTCTAACCCAATTGCTTTTAAATGAATTTCTTTCACATGAGTGAGTGCGGGCAATTGTGTTCCTCTTTCCCAAGCAGCCAGTTATCGCCCTTCCCCCAACAAGGAGTCTCGTTTCTCTTCCCAAGCCAAGGGTAGCTTCACACGTCTCTCCACTCCCCGAGTTTCCTGGCATGGGGGTGGGTGGCGGTGAACTTCCAGCTCTTCCGCAGACCTTGGCTGGGGTGCAAGCCGCAGAAGGGGCATCTGGCACCTTCTCCTCAGAGCGTACGGCCATTGCACGTTGCATTCCTATTGAGGATTCACTCCTCGCTCCTTTTTTAACCTGCGGCTTCCCAATCTAGCCTGCCCAGGGCAGTCGTCACTAAAATCTCGATTCACCCCCATGGTTTCCTCCCCGGCCAGGGAGAATTTGCAAACTGAACATTTTCATCGGTTTTTGTAGACAGTATGGTGCATGGGACAGCAGACTCTGCTTAGAGCATTGACGACGTTATTGTTTGCAATCATCCACACCGTGTTCAAAAGAGACACATTTTACATGCTTACTGTGCCGTTCTCTCCATTCAGGAGATGTGACTGGCTTCGTGGAAATACACCCTGACTTGACTGTCCTCTGTTTGGAAAGAAGTATATAGAGAGAGACGTGGAAAAGATACATTTGTGATCAGTGCCTGTCCTAATGCTCCATAATGTCAAATGCAGCCTACTTAAAAGAAGGAGTTATGAGGTCTTAAAAAGGCAGCATTCAAATGGGCTGTCAGCGGACCCTGGTTGGATGCCTGAGCACAGCCCCCTCTGCCTCCGCAGGAAGCGCACAGCACCTGCTCCCAGCAAGCCCCTTCTCTGCACCGAGTGGCAGAGAAACACACTGGCAGAACCTGCCAACAGAGGCGATATAATGAGAGGGCTGTAATATTGTTTAATTTTATTTTTCAATTGCAGTTTACAGTCAGTATTATTTTGTATTAGTTTCAGGAGTACTGCATAGTGGTTGGATAATCATGTACTTTACAAGGTAATTCCCGCCCTGGCTGGCGTAGCTCAGTGGATTGAGCGTGGGCTGCAAACCAAAGTGTCGCAGGTTCGATTCCCAGTCAGGGCACATGCCTAGGTTGCGGGCCACGGCCCCCAGCAACCACACATTGATGTTTCTCTCTCTCTCTCTTTCTCCCTCCCTCCCCTCTCTAAAAATAAATAAATAAAAACTTTAAAAAAAAACAGTGGTTCCCCCCATTATTTCCAGTCCCCGCCAGGCACCACACGTAGTGATTACAATATTATTGACTATATTCCATACGCTGTGCTACATCCCTGTGACTACTTTGTCTCTGCCCATCTGTACTTCTTCACCCAGCCCCTCCGCATCCTCCCCTGTGGCAACCATCAGTCTGTTTTCTGCGGCTCTGAGCCTGATTCTATTTTGTTTGTTCATTTATTTTGTTCTTTAGATTCCAAAGGCAAGTGAAATCATACAGTAACTGTCTTTCTCTGGCTGACTTATTTTACTTAGCATAATAGAGGGTTGTAATATTGTTGTAAAAGGTTGGTTTTGATCAGAGTTTTAACTGTGAAGTTCTTTTACCTAGTTAAAATAGAGAAAGAAACCCTGCAGAATAACAACATAGTAATAACCAGAAGGGATGCTATTATGATTTGGTTTTGTTTTCAGACCTCTAATTGTAAAATATTTGAGCAAAGGGGAAGAGCAAGCCTCGTTTTTTTTTCTAAAAACGTATTTTATCTATCAACAAAAGCAACCATTTTCTTTTTCACCATTAAGGAGCCTTTGCTGGGCAAAGAAGCCCTAGTTGCATTTTGGGAGCAAAGAAGGGAATTTTATGACTTAGCACATCCCAGATTGATTGTAACTTTTCATGACTCAGCTCAGATGGGTTAGAAATGGCCAAACGTGTTTGAATGTTATGCTTTTGTGAGGCATGGGCAGAGCCAATAGCTGAGGGTTATAGGCGCTGTGATTCAGTAGGGGAATAGCGGCCTCGGCCTGAGAAAAACATAGTGCCATAGTAACGAGCCAAATTGCTGGCATTGTCGGTGGTTGTGATCTCACTTTATTGATTGTCTCCTGTGAAACATGAGGCTCTTTATTTGAATCATTTGTATAGGTGTCATACTGGGTTAATTGCAAAGCAATTGGATTTAATAATAATATAACGATGTATCCATGTACATCGATTCCTCGAATGGTGAGATGCAGATTGCACTTGATCGCGAGGTCGTGCTTCCCGATGCTATGAGATGAGCAAGTCGTAGGCTCACGGTGTACATGTAAGCTGCCCGGAGTGAGCTTTAACTTATGTGCCAGTTTGGACTGTTATTGCAAGTATTTTATAGGCCTGGAACATGATTGGGTATAAACGGGATGCCCTTGAACGTGAATTGTTTTAAAAAGCATAGCTTTATGTTGAGTCAACAGCATGCCAATGTAAGATCAGCACCAGTGTAAACACAGAGAATGGAGGCTTTCTGCTGGCCACACGTTCTTGCAGATTTTCGTAGTTGCTGAAATTATTTCACTCTTAGCTAAACTGGTGTGCCTTTGCTAGCCCACTGGGTGAGGGAGGTAAGAATGGTCCTCAGAGTTGATAGAAATTCCCTAAAAAGCAAGGACACATACAAATGGCCAAGTTCACTATTTCATAACAATTGAAAAAATAACATTATATATTTGCATAATTATGTTTATGTTTAAAAAGTGTGCATATTTCCCACTTTTCCAGTTGAAGAGTAATTCTTCCAAGAGGGATGAAGCAAGGGGGAAAATAGATTTTATAGGAAAATTCATATCCATATGATAAAGAGAAACCAAATTAAAAAATCAAGACAGATATGAGTAGGAAAACTCAAAGACTGGGAGAAAGAAAAAAAGGAGGAGGGAGAGGAGGAAGAGAACAAGAAAAGGGTAAGTTATAAAATGAGACTAAGTAACAGTAACGATTGTCTGCCACAACAATGGCACTCAATAGGCATTATGATCAAGGTAAAAATATGTAGGAAAGCAAGTTGTGATGCATTGAAATATATTGCCTAGACTGCTGTCTCTGACCCATCTAAGTAGAAGCAAAAACTATTCTTTGGTAGGTGAATTCACCATAAGATATTGTTTTCACAAGTCACGTCGACACTATCATTTTAATGAGCACAATTGCTAGGCCATATTTTTAATACCATTGGACTTCATGGTCACCTTGGAGAGGCTGCTGGGAGAATCACTGACCCCTACAATTCATCCAAATCCAGAATCAGCCGCCTAGACCCAAATGCTTCTCATTTCCCTTCTGCTTTGGTGAAGCTGACTTTCTCACCAACTCCAAGACAATTTGTGGGGGCGATATTAAACAAAAAACAAAACTAAATACACTTCATACGCATGTTTATGTATTAGTTCCTTCCAGGTTGATCTTTTCACGAGCACAGAGCAACACTACAAGTGGTTTTTAAATGTTTTCCAGAAACGTGTTTAGACGAACGTGTTCATGGCTGAGACGGAGGCCCCGTCTGAACGCTGATGAATTACACGACCACGTGTTCATTGCTGCGCGGGGCCGCAGCTGACAGCTGAATCAACTGAAAGGAACAGCAGCGACAGGAGACGAGAAACGAAGCTACTTCCTTTTTTTCCGATTTGTGTTTTAATTTGATGGGGGTGTAGTGATAATACTGCAGGCTGAGGAGGACGATAGACATCTAAAAAATTCTGCAAAGGGAGACTGAAGGAAGGCTTCATAGTTATGAATAAAGTTAAGAGCATGGAATTTTCTAGTTTCATGAGGATAACAGGAATCGGTCTTCTCCCATCATGCCTACAGCCTCATTTCTTTGGTCTTGTGATTTCATGGTGTAGACGCTAAACGTTAGATTTTCTTAATTAAAGCAAGACTCCTCTTAGGGGAAGGCCACCGGAACATGGAGAGAGGGCCGGCGACTGGATGATGGGCACTGACACACACCTGCGGCTCCTCCCACCCCCGGTCAGCGCTCTGATGAAGCACGGGTGCCCTTGACTCACTGCTGAGCCAACTCCTATTTCACTCCCCTACCCTTGTTCATGTCCACACCGTCCGTATTTCGAACTCAAGAGCGGGGCACACACTCTAGCAACCATGACCATACCTGCAGGACCATGGTTATGTCTGAAACCAAAACTGGCTCAGAAGAGCCATCCACCCACCCACCCATCCAAATCTACCTCACTTTTAGGGGCTCATCTAAGGGCTCCTGCCTCCAGAAAACTCCTTTATTTGGATGTAGTGTGACTTGCCCTCTGAGATAGTCATTTGAAACATTCTTTTATAGTTACGTTGATGTACATCTATCGAAGGTGCTGTATTTTGCCACGTATAATGTGCATCCATGTTTTTGGCCCAGACTTTCAGGAGAAAAACTTTTGCTTTAATTTTTTATTTATTTACATTTAGAAACAAAACCAATGATCATATTCCAGGATAGTATTTTGCATATGGATATCGTTACTGCTTTCTAGAGTTACACTTTTAGCGCATAAGAATAAATAAAAGAATTAAAAACATTTATGTAGGTGCGGAATTAGCACTTCCCATGTCTGGTGCACATCTTTGTTTTTCCCTCAAAGATTTGGGCAAAAAAGTGAGCATTTTACAGGGCAAACTATGGTATGGTAACATTATAATATAACCTCATTCATACCGGTTTTTTTTCATCCTCACCCAAAAGATATATTTATTGATTTTACAGAAAGAAGAAAGGGGAGAGAGAGAGAGAAACGTCGATGTGAGAAACACCCACTGGTTGCTTCCCGGACATGCCATGATCGGGGGTCAAACACATGACAGAGACAGACGCCCTGACCGGGGTTTGAACCACAGCCTTTCGGTGTAAGGGATGACGCTCCAACCAATGAAACCATCCACCAAGGGCAATACTATTTTTCACCATGTAAAACAAGCCATGCATCCGTTCCTTTTACAAAAACATAAAAGAGGAGTCACTTTAAAATATGCTCTCCATATATGCCATATATATACACCACAGGTATATGCTACAGAATTCTAAAATGAAACGAACACCTATGCTTTCACATCAGTGTAAAGGCTTACCGTTATTTAAGCACTGCTTAACACGGCATGCTATAGTGTCGAAGCTTTTAGTTTTCTAAGGTTGGTTATATTTACAAACTTCTTCGCCTACTCCCTTGACCCTCCCAAAGAAACACATCTCTCTAATCAATTTATTTAAGCAATTATAAATGAAGGCACAGACGGGGGGGATGACCTACGTAAAGGACCTCCGTGACAAGCCTTTCAAACGTCAAGCCAAACAAGAACGCCATTACGACATCTATTAGCTGGCCACTCTATAGACACAATTATTTTACCTTATAATTGATGCCTTGTAGCTACTTGTCTCCTTGTTTGCTCTCTCTGTGTTTTCTAACAGGATTATGCCACTTTGGAATTCGAAGGGATCCAATCTATGCCTATGCCTCGCTCCCACCGCTGCTGCTGTCCAGAATGCCTATTGACATTTTCCGCAGCTGTTCATCTGGTCTTTGCTTCGAACCGATACAATGAACGTAACATTTTTAATATCGATGCTCACTCTATCAGAAAGTTTGTTCTTATAGTGAACTGACATTTCGTTCGTTGCCTCTAACTTCTGCGTGCACTTTCTGAAGGAATGAAAATAAAATTGTGCCCACTTTCTTATGGAAGCCCTTCATACCTGTATAGCTTTTTTACTTTTCGACACAAGTATTCCCTCCTCCAAGTCAAACAGGCTCAGTTCTTTCCATGGTTCTGGGCATTTCAACTTCCTTCCCCTTCATTCATTCAATCCACTTTTACTGAGGAACGACTATGTTTAAAGCATCATGTTGTTTATACAATGGGTCTCAGAGCCCTGGCTGGTATAGCTCAGTGGATTGAGCACAGGCTGTGAACCAAAGGGTCACCAGTTCGATTCCCAGTCAGGGCACATGCCTGGGTTGCAGGCCAGGTCCCAGTGGGGGCCACCTGAGAGGCAACCACACATTGATGTTTCTCTCCCTCTCTTTCTCCCTCCCTTCCCCTCTCTCTAAAAATAAATAAATAAATAAAACCTTTTTAAAAAAGAAAAAGAAACACTTTTTAAAAAATGGATCTCAGAGTCAAGACGGGGAAGACACCCATCACCCAGTCACACTAAATGGTTGATAATGAAAAGTTCAGGTAAGTGGTCAGCAGGGAAGGAACACCATTCTGTACAAGGAACCTGCTCTGACCTGGGGGTCCAGGCCAGGTTTTGCCGAGGAAGTGACGGCTTGGGCTGAGACGCAAAGAAACGGTGGAATCCAGGGGGGAAAGCAGGGCAGACAAAGAAACAGAGCAATCGGGATGTTCAAGGACTCTGAAAAGAGACAATGCCTGGCATGCTCCAAGAATCGAGAGACTGCTGTGGTTGGAGACCGAGGGGTAGAAAGGTGGGAGGCCAGGTTGGGGACAGAACACCACCAGGAGCTTTGGAGGCCTGGGAAGCAGTTTTGAATTGTATCCTCAAAGCAGCAGGAAGTCACTAAAGGAGGTGGGAGATTGTACACCTGGTCGCTCAATATTCTGGCCTCACTTGCTCCAGTTTTCCTGCCTGCAGGAAATTACGCATTCCTCCTTACTGAACCAAGAAGACACTTGGTGACCCGCGTTGGCCGATGAAACGTGGGCAGATACTTTAAAGCCGATATGTGAACGACATGTTCTCTCTCGTCACCGTCATTGCTACCACGGCCAGCCATGCCCCACACAGAGGCTGCTGCTTGCATTGGAAAGTGAAACGTCCACGAGGCAAAGCCACAGCCAGGTCGTGAATGAGCAGTAAGCTGCTGTTGTGGAAAGCTAAAGAGATTTGCGGGTCATTTGTTACTCCAGTGTTACCTAACTTACTCTGACAAATGCAAAGGGTTTTATGGGGCCCGAGGACACATGAGCAAGTTTGTGTTTTGAAAAGATGATTAATACTGTTCAGAAAGCAGATGGAAAAGAAGGCAAAGTAGATTCTGGAAAGCAAGTTACACAGTTATTACATTAATCTGAGTAAGGGATGATGGCCAATTGGACAAGGGTGAACACAGAGATACAAAGATGTAGATGTATCCAAAAGCTATTTAAGAGGCAAACTAAGCCTGGCTGGCGTAGCTCAGTGGATTGAGCTCGGGCTGTGAACCAAAGTGTCGCAGGTTCGATTCCCAATCAGGGTACATGCCTGGGTTGCAGGCCATGACCCCCAGCAACCGCTCATTGATGTTTCTCTCTCTCTCTCTCTCTTTCTCCCTCCCTTCCCTCTCTAAAAATAGATAAAAATAAAATCTTTAAAAAAAAGAGGCAAACTTTTCAGGGCTTGGTGATAGATTTGGATCCTTGGTGGGGGAGGGGGAGAGGCTCAGGGACGATGCCTGAGTTTCTGGCTAGGCTTCTGACAGACGCTGAAAACCTACGATGAAACGGGTAAAACCAGATGAAGACAATCCCAGAGGGAAAAGATCCTCAGGTCAGTTTGGATGTTGAATCTGAGGAGCCTCTGAGACAGTTGGGTGAGTGGAGTGGGCAGCCGGCTGCAGGTCTGGGTCTCAAAGGAAAGGTCAGGTTAGAAATGTAAGTTTGAGGATCACTGTATATTGGGTTGGCCAAACAGTTTGTTTGGTTTCTTCTGTAAGATGGCTCTAGTAGCTCTGAGTTGTCTAACTTCATTCGAAGCAATTTTGTTAGATTGTATTGTGACAGCTGTCATATCAGCGTTCATTTAAAAAAAATCAAAATTGGTAAATTTTTGTGTAGCCATTTTAATATTGAAGATGGAAGAAAATAAGCAACATTTTCAACATATTATGTGTTATTATTTCAAGAAAGGTAAAAATGCAACAAACACACACAAAAAATATCTATGCAGTATATGGAGAAGACGCCATGACTGATCAAATGTGTCAAAAGTGGTTCACGAAGTTCTGTGCAGATTTCTTTTTTTTTTAAATTTTTTTTAAATATTTTATTTATTTATTTTTAGGGAGGGAAGGAAGGGAGTGGGGGGGGAGAGAGAGAGAGAGATCAATGTGCGGTTGCTGGGGGTTATGGCCTGCAACCCAGGAATGTACCCTGGCTGGGAATCGAACCTGGGACACTTTGGTTCCCAGCCCGCGCTCAATCCACTGAGCTATGCCAGCCAGGGCTCTGTGCAGATTTCTTGATGGACGATGCTCCAAGGTCAGGTAAACCGGTTAAAGGTGATAACAATCAAATTGAGACATTAATTGAGAACGATCAATGTTATACCATGCGGGAAAGAGCCGACATATTCAAATATCCAAATCGATAGTTATTGGTGAAAATGAAAAACTGTGTCTTTGACAGAAAAAAAAAACGGACTTTTTGGCCAACCCAATAGATGACAACCATGGGTAGCAGTGAGTTTGCTAAGTAAAGAGTAAATAGCAAAAGTAGGATGCAAAAAGAGAGAAATTGAAACTGACTGAATGACTGATAGGTTTTAGGAATTAAGTGTTGAGAAGCTCCAAAATGTCACCTGTGGCTGACAAACTTACTCTTATTAAGAAGAACCAGAAAGAGAAGAAGGAAGATACCTGGGCGGCTATGGTGCCTCAGGGGTCAAAAGGAAAAAAAAAAGTGTTTTCCAAAAAGGAGTGACTAAGTAAGTGTCAGGGTTGCTCAGAACTCAGAAAAGACGAGGACCCAAAAAGCTCCATGTGTTTAGCCACACGAAGGTCACCAGAGGCCTTTGCCAAAGCTGGCTGTTACCCGAGTGATAAGGAAGAAACCCGGCTCACGTGGTGCCACACAGAGCCCTCCAGTGTCCCTGCTGGCTGTCACACAAGGACGAGAATGAAGCAAGACCCTAGTGTTCTGTGCAGGGCCTCGCCACGGCTCAATCTCAAGGGCAAGTTCCGCAGACAGAAGCTCCCACGCGGCCACTAACATCCCCGCCCCGCCGTGCCTACACAGTAGTGGGCCCTGCACCCCCCTCCTCCACCCTCTGTAGAGGTTAAGGAAAAAATTATAGCTCCAAACCATGATAAAACCATTATTTAACATCATTTTATGGGTACTTAGGAAAACAGGATTAACTACAGATGCCACAATTTTGCTATAAAACTAAACAAACTCAAAAAGTTTATCCACATTAAGTTAATTGAACTAAAAGAAAGTACCCAAAACCACATGCAATATAAGAAAAATAAGAAAACTTTCCACTAAATAAATAAATATACTTACTTTTAAATTAGTTTTTTTTCTTTTGCGGTATTGGAGGAGATAAAGAATCCTTGCTTAGGCTTTTTTTTTTTTAATTTTTATTTATTTATTTTTAGAGAAGGGGAAGGGAGGGAGAAAGAGAGAGAGAGAAACATCCATGTGAGAGAGAAACATGGATCAGTTGCCTCACACACCCCAACTGGGGACCTGGCCCACAACCCAGGCATGTGCCCTGACCAAGAATCAAACTGGCATCTTTTTGGTTTGAAGGTTGGCGCCCAATCCACTGAGCCACACCAGCCAGGGCATTGATTTCCTTAAGTTCTGATTCAGGTTGCTCTTACAGATACTGTTGTAACGGGGTACAGAGCATGGGTCCCCTGAGGCCCGGGAGCCATCATCCCCCCCAAACCCTGCAGGCAGGACAGGAAGGGGGCAGGGAACAGAGCAGAAAGTACAGCAGGCTAAGGCACATTACATAACAAAGGCAGGTGCACAGCCCAGGCCTTCCTGAAAGGAAGATTTTCCCAGCTGCAGAATTGTGTATGCAACAGTGAGAACATGCAGTGACTCATGACACAGAGAGGGTTGGGGGAGGGGCTCATACAGCACCTCCATGACCTACAGGTGCAAGACCCACGGGGGCGGATGCCCTGCCTGGATGCCCGTGCGTCCCTGGCAACTATCGCCCCGACTACCTAGGGCAGCTGAAGGAGGGGCCAATACACTGGGAGGCTGACGAAAATAGCAGACACTAACACGCCATAAGAATAAGCGGATGCTAGATCATCACACAAGATGTTCTGGGCCGAGCATTTCAAATTGGAGTGGAAGGTCTGAAAGGAGGCTGCCACGAGGTCAGGAGGTCCGCCCGGAGAAGGTGGCAGCAGAGCAGGCGGTGCAGCGGGGAGCTGCCGGGCCGAGCACACAGAGACGTGAGCGATGCTTGGAGCTGAACGGTGACCCGGAATGCTCAGCTGCAGATTCCTGCTTCTCTGAAAGGTGGTACCTCCAAGTGGCAGTTTTGGAAACTGACCTGGTTTGGCAGAGGGAGGCAAGACTATTCAATTTGGGGTGTTTTTAAAGAAAGTGAGACTTAATGGCAGAAATCTGCCATTATTCTAAATCTGTATAACCTTTAAATAAACAACCCCTTTCCTTTTTCACCAAACTCTTGCCTTGGGAGTCACACTTCTTGGCGGCGGGCAATCGAACCCCACAGCTATTCCAGAACACCACTGGCTGCTTCTGCAACATTGTGACTGCCTATTTCTAGTTTATTCATTTATCAAATAATCTGATTCTTTTATCTTTCTGTAAAATTCTTGTCTGCCCTGGCTGATGTGGCTCAATGGATTGAGTGCCAGCCTGCAAAACTGAAGGGTTGCTGGTTCGATTCCCAGTCTAGGGCACATGCCTGGGTTGCAGGCCAGGTCCCCGGGAGGGAGCACATGAGAGGCAATTGCACATTGATGTTTCTCTTCCTCTTTCTCCCTCCCTTCCCCTCTCTAAAAATAAATACATAAAATTAAAAAAAAAATTCTTTGTCATATAACATATAAACCACTCTTTTGAACTATCTCTCAGACCTGGGCTTTTCTTTCTTTTCTTTTTTTTTAAAGTTATTTTTAAAGACTTTTTTATTTATTTATTTTTAGAGAGAGATAGAGAGAGAGAAACATCAATGTGCGGTTGCTGGGGGTCATGGCCTGCAACCCAGGCATGTGCCCTGACTGGGAATCGAACCTGCGACACTTTGGTTCACAGCCCGCGCTCAATCCACTGAGCTATGCCAGCCAGGGCAGACCTGGGCTTTTCTTTCATACCCACTTCTGCCCCTCATGCCTTGGGCCTCTGCCCCTCACCCCAACCCATTTTGCATAAGCACCTGCCTGCCACAATCCTATTCCTAGAATCCTGTTTCAATCATTTCTCTGCCCTTTCAAGAATTTATCATGGCTCCCTAGTTCCCATCACGTGAAATATTGAGTTCCCTCCTTAGAACACAGGACTCGCCACAACCTGTTCCCATTCGACTCATTCCGTTGCTCTAACTACTCCCCAAAGTTCCGCTTCCACTTCCCTTAAGCTAGCTTCAGAACCAGCACCCACACTTCTATTTGCCTCTCCTCTACGCGCTGAGACCCGCCACCCCTTTGGCTGAAATGCCCTCTGCCAGTCCCTTCACATAACCAATCTTTCAAGCCTCAGGAGGAAAAAATCTGCATGTAGAAGTTGCTAGTCTTCTATAAGAAATTTGCCAGTAAAAAAAAAAAAACAAAACAAACAAACAAAAAAAACAGAAAACAACAAATTCCACTGAGACCTTACAACACCATACTCTTTGAATGAGTTACGTCAGGAGAGCCCTTGGAGGTAGCCAACATTTTGCAGATGATGGAACTAAGGATTAAGTTCACCTATGGAAAGCACCTACCACGGTGCCTACCCATAACAAGGATTAGACAGACGTTGACTGTCACTGTGCTTACTAGAGAGGTTCGGTAATTCTCCCAGGTCACACAGAAGTACGTGAAAGAGCTAGCATTCGAACCCTGGCTTCAGAGCCCACCCTTTTTCATTGCCAAGAGCAGTAATGCTCTGTTTGCATTGCTGCTACATTCCCAAGCTTCCTTAACTGTTGCGGTCAACACTGATCTCTGCTCTCTGACGTTCTTAGCTGTCGGAGTGTCCATGCCACTCTGTTCTGCGCTTGATGGCTATCTTACTTGGACTTTTCCTTTTACTTCAGGACATGCCTTATCTCTAGTCGGCCGTGAGTGAAGACTAGTGGTGTGCTGAGAAAGGTTTAGCAACCCGCTCTCAAGGTGGAGGGGGCTGATTCATTGTGTTTGTTCATTTCAGTGGTATAAATACTCCTACCACGGTCAATTTCAAGATACCAAAGCAAGGTCAACCAACTCGGAGAATTGCTGAAATTTGAACAGTTAGCTCTTGAAAGCTTGTGCAGGCTGCCTACAGCACCCCACTGGCACTAAGGATTAGACGCTATACGGTACTCTCGTCTTCCAGAGAGCCAAGCACAGGGCTACGCACATAGGATGCATGACCACACATCTGCAGCTTCTGGTTCAAGGTTTCAAATGCTTATAAACCTTTACTTAGCCGACTCCCCAAAAATCCCACTGAAATCATGGTACATAAAACTAATGCTTCCATAATAGTGCCGAAAGAAGCAAGGATGCTCACAGCCAAGTAGAAAATCGGACAATTGGTGAGAGACAAGGAAGCAGGTGGACTTCTGTTGATGGGTACGCCAAAGGAAACCACAAACTGAAACACTGGTGAGGGCTGCCGCGGAGAGGGGGGCCATTCTTCCCAGGGAGACTCTAAGCTCAGCAGGTGTGAAAAGCTTGAGTGGACAGTGGAGCAAGTAATCAGGGTAATTAATTAAAGGCTAAAGAATAGCTGAGCCAGTCTGCCCCCACCCCCGCCCTATGTATCTTCAGCTTTGTGTCCTCAGCAACAGGTCTCAGAATTGCTTTCTCAATCAAGTGCAATCTCTCTCTGGGGAGGACCCCCACTGTGGATGTTTGGGGCTGGAGAAACAGAACAGAGCCTGTGCTAATTCCGAACTTCCAAATGGACACAGTGAAGGAACATGGGTGCAGCTTTAGCAGCCCCACTGAAGTCCACTCCGTTCACAACTGTAGGTAATCAGAATGTGTTCAGTGAATGAATAAACGACCCTTGCAGCTTATGGACAAAGGAATGATTCTTTAGGCAACACGACAGCCTAAGCAAATGCACAGAAATCCTAGATGACTTAAAACCATTAAAATTGTGTTCTAGCAGCCAAGCTGGAGAGGCTGGGGAAGGAAATCTCCAAGCGGCACAAATAAAGAGAAACATCAAAGGCAAGGTGTTCAGAAGAAGCTGTCCAGCTCATCCGCCTTGCAGGAAGGGGAACCACGTGATGCAATTCTAGCCAACAACACTTAAGCAGACATGGGCTAGGAATTTCTGGGAAGGTTTGGTTTCCTGATCTGGGGGCCATCCCTTCCTCCTTGTTGCTCCCTTCTCTCTTTCCTACCGGGACCATGGCTTGAGGCTGGAAGTGAACCATGAAACAGACAGAGGATAAAAGCCATTCCTTAAGGATGGAGGGGAAGGAACACACAGGGAGCTTGAGGAAGAGAACATAGATGATAGTATTTCTTCCCTGCTTTGCCTACTTGCAACATTTTTTTGTTATTTTAGAAAAGCAAAACCACGATAGGAAGGGTTGGTTGCGTCCCTAAGTAATATGTACGATATGTCCAAGAACTTGGGTGGGAGAAAAATACCTTCGAGAAATGGATACTCCGAGCCTGAGATACATTTGTCTATGGGGTCTGAATTTATACTCCTTGCTTGACTTAAGAATGCTAACTTGAGATAGTAAATTAAGTAAAAAAGTCAAGCCAGGGTTTGAAAGCTTTCGACCTGGAAGTAAAAATGTACACTCACTCCTTGGGAACACTTTTACAACTCTTAGGAAGAAAAACATTGAAGATAAGTTCACAGTCAAAAAACTTCAAGGTCCGTGAAAGAAGAAACCACGGTGAGGTGAGTCAACAGATACAGCAGAAGGAAGACTCGGCACTCAGAGAACTCATAAGAGAGCATTCTGGGAGAGACCGAAATAAGTATAACACGACTAAAGACATAAACAAAATCACAGGAAACATAATAAAAGAAGAAAATACAAAAACAATATGCAACTTTGAAAAAGAACTGCATTGTGTCTCTGGTAAGTGGAAAATATAGTCACTGAAATTAAAAATGCAATGAACAGGGTAATGAAGAAATAAGACAAAATTGAAGAAAGAATCTAGAAACCAGAAGACAGATTGGAGGAAATTTCTCAGACTATAGGACAGAGAAACTATGAAACTGCACTTAAGTGCCATGGAAAATAGATCAAGAAGATTCGAAATGTATATCCACTAGAAATTCCAGACAGAACAAATAGCGGAGAAATGGGGAAGAGTTGATATTTAAGAAAATAACATCTGAGGGGGGAGAGACAATATTAAGAAACTAACACCTAAGTTTTCCAGAGCTAAAGTAAAACATAAAAAATGAGTCTTTGGATATCAGAAGTATGCAAATACCCTAGCACTAGAAATTCACAATTTGATACACTAGGGTACAAATTCAGACTGTCAATAAAAAGAAAAATGTTAAAAGCAACCAAAGCAAATGCCTAAAAACAAAAACAAAAAAGCAAAAACAATCCAATGAGACCATCACCACACTTGCCATCAGTCCCTCAGATGTCTGTGGGACATAAATGTCATCTCCATGCTGCTAAGAAAAGGAATTCTCACTCTAGGATTCTATACCTAGCTAAATTTTTATGCCAGACAGCGAAATAGACATTTCAAACCAATGAAAATTGAGAGTTTACCACTCGATGACCCTTCCTAAAAGATCTACTACAGGGTTTACTGCAGTAAGAAAAATAATAGAATCCAGAAGGAAGACGTGAAGGGCAAAACATACGGACGAATAGAGAAATTGTTCAATGTATTGTCAAAGCCACACAGTGATTTCCTACAAATGGTAAATTTGAGAGGACTTTCACAATGAGGAAACACTCAGATACTCATTGGCAATGACCTGGGACCCTGCGAAGATCTGAGCTTAAGGGCCCTAATGTCCTGTGTTAGTTCAGAGGAGAACAGATATGGATGAACTTTACGTTCCATTAAGAATTTTTAAGACTAAATAGTAAAGGAATAGAAATGTAATTTCCAAGCCAAAAGAGAGAAACTAAAAGAAAAAGAATTTGAGATATTGACAACCCAATGAAAAGCAGGAATGAGGGAGTATGGAAAAAATCAGAAATACAAAAGTTAAATAAATTTTAAATAGAAAATCAGAAAACAATGTTGTGATACATAGGCACATTATGTGACTCTAAGTGCACACTTTAAAATATGAATCAATATAAAATGTTGTTCATGAGCAAGTATATGAGGAAAAATATAAAAATAAGAATAGGGAAGACAGTGATCGGTTTCAGAATAATAACTATTTTGATGGGAGGAAGGTGGGAGACTGGAACTGAAAACAGGTACAGCAGATGGCAACGTACCTTCGCATGGCTTTTCTACACTGTGAAACAAAACAAAACGAACAAACAAACCAGAAGAACAGAATGTAAGTGATGAGCTATTGAAGCCAAGAAGGATTGCACACAAACAAGCAACACAGGAAACCTGCGTGCCCTCAACACATTAGAAGGCACAACTGAACAGATAAAGCCTGAGTACGTGGGAAGTAAGATGAACAGAGGGTGGCTAGATACCGGTTTGTCTTCAGGTGCTGGTACTGGCATCAGCGTTCTAACTGCAGAGCTTTGCTGAGTGAGGATATGAATTTAATTTGCAAAAGCAAAGATTGATAGTACAGTGAAAAAGTGGATTACATGACTCTAAAGATTTTTACACATTTGACAGAGATTAGCATATATATTTTAGAAGACTCTTCTTTCCCTAAAATATTTATAAATAAAATAATTTGCCCTGGCTACTGTGGCTCAGTGGATTGAGCACCGGACTGTGAGCCAACAAGTCACTGGTTCGATTCCCAGTCTAGGGCACATGCCTGGGTTGCTGGGCAGCGCACGAGAGGCAACCACACACTGATGTTTCTCTTCCTCTCTTTCCCCCTCCCTTCCCCTCTCTAAAAATAAATAAATAAAATATCTTTTTAAAAAAAGAATAACCTAATAAAGTCGCTTTCTGAAGGCAAAACGGTACCTTAGACTGCGGGTCCTCCCACACGTTGGTATGCAAACATGTGGATGAACACCCGCAAATGGTAAGAGTCCCCTCGGGATGTTTCCAATTCAACAAGTCTCAGGCCAAGGAGGTTCCTCCACCTACTGCATTCTGCTGTGATTCTGAAGAGCAAAGGAGGAGAGGAAGGGGAGAGAAGAAGGGGAGAGGAGAGGGGGAGGGGGAGATCGATCAGATGTAAAACTCTGCAAGCCACTCGCCTACTCTTACCTACTTGTTCTCTGTTTCTCGCTGTGGCAAGGGATCGGACACCAGGAGAACTGGAATAACAGTTCAAATGTGATCACTTCCTACATCTTCTCTTCCCACAGTTTTCCAGATAGTCTGGCATCCTTCACCTTGGCCAAAGCCAAGAGAAAGTGGGATGTGATGGCATCCCTTCCAATTCGAGCTGGCCAGGGGTAAAACACCAGTAGGAAAATCTGCTCCTGGTGTTTATTGTGAAGTGTATGGTAGTTAAAAACGCAATCCCCACACTTCTGTCTCTTCTCACAGTGATGACGAAGATTTCCATCCAGACACCAAGACCCCCAGACCTGACATCTTGGGCCAGTCCCAAAGACCCTTCACTGACTCCAGGAGGGTCCCAAGAATGCTTTGAGGACCACCAGTTGATACAATCTCTACCACTCCAACCAGAAGGGTGATTCGGAAATGTCATTTCCCCCCATTCTCATTTTTTATTGAGGTATAATTTATGTACTGTAAAAATGCACATATTCTAAATATACAATTATATTATTTTTATGAAACTATACACCCCTCCCAATCAAGGTACAATATAAAGGTATTTTTAAAGGAAATTTATTGTCTGGATGGAACCAATAGCAATGAAACACAATAGCTTCTATTTCCAAATCTTAACATTTGCAATCTTAGAAATAGCATCCAAGACTTGGAGATAAAGAGAGACAGTGTAGGAAAGAGTACACTTTACCCTATCTATAAGAATAGTTCTGTTTTCCATAGTAATTTAGATAAGAAACAGAAAATGCTATAAATCACTGTAAAGTGATGTGTACTTTAAAGTACAAATCTTAACATTTGTATGCTGAGAAGTGATTTCTCATTAATCATACTTTATTTTCATCTCAAATTTTCTCATACCGCCACAGGAATAAGCTAATACACCTTATCTTCTGTCCTATCTGAAAAATCTGGGGGAACAGTCCAGGCCCACATCCATTCTAGCAATGGGGGTGCAGAGCAACAACCAGTTCCCTTTAAGTCAGAGAAAAACACCAACTACAGAATACCTCACTCTGAAGTTGCTTTATTTTGGTGCAAACCTCTCTCAACAGGCTCTTTTGAAGTCTTTGGAGCATTATTAAATGATCCACTATTGATTTTCCGTGCTTAGCACTGGTGAAATGGAGTGACTTGAAGTACTAATGACTGAAGCCCACTCGCTGTCTCAAGGACAGGCACAAAGGCGGGAGAAGCACTTGGAGCTCGCTCCTACAGCCACCCTCATAACTTAAACTTCAGCACTGGGAAACAGGACAGGCGGGAAATAGGGCACGGAATTCAACTCATCTCTCCCACTTACACCTAGCACCGGTGCTATTTCTATTACTTATCTTGGGAAATTCTGTAAGTGTCGGTATATTTTGCTATTCAGCATGAAGCGGTATGCCTCATTTCTACCTCTGAAATCCAAATTTCCAGATAATCGCTTTTAGGAAAGCATTCCTCTATTTTCAGCTTCATTCTCCATGGGCCATTTATCTGCCATGCAGAGCCACGAGTAACTAGGGGTTACAGTAGGAATCTGTCCTGCCAGTTTCTTCCTTAAAGAGAAAAGCTTTTAAGAGAAACAAACAACTTTTAAAAAAAATTTTATTTTAATCATTGTTCAAGTACAGTTTTCTCCCTTTTACTCCCATTCCAGCCCACCCACCCAACCCTTCCACTTCCCTCCCATTACCACCCTCCCCCTAGTTTTTGTCCGTGTGTCCTTTAAATTTGTTCCCGTGAACCCTTCCCATTCTCCCCTCAAATTCCCTCTTCTGTCTCCTCTGGTCACTGTCAGTCTGTCACCTATTTCAGTGTCTTTGGTTATATTTTGCTTGTTTCTTTGTTTTGGTGTTTAGGTTCCTGTTAAAGGTGAGATCATATAGTATTTGTCTTTCACTGCCTGGCTTGAGAAACAAACAACTTTTTTTAAATGGGTAAAAGAAGAGAACAGGCATTTCACTAAGAGGGAGGAGGGGGAAGAAATGGTCATACAAATTCAACCTCCTAAATAATCAGGAAAATGCAAATGAAAACAAGACACCACTTCACACCCCATCAGATTAGCGGGAGTTTGTCGTCTGACAACATGAAGTGTTGATGAGGATGTAAAACTACAGAAACCCTCATACAGACGGGCGTGAGGGACAGGTGTCTAAGCGGGTGATGATGATGAAGACAATGATTTGTACTGAGTGAAGTTGGTGCGCATACCTTAGATCCCGGCTGTTCTCTTCCTAAACTACACACACACACACACACACAATCACAGAATAAACCTGGAGGATTATATATAAAAAAAATTTTTTAAGTGACAAGTGGGTTTGTTTGGCTCAAGAGATGGGGAATAATTTTTCCTTTCTCACCTACAATCTGTATTTTCTTATATTTCTCCAGTGAAACTGCAAAACTGTGACTCTGGAGAACAATTATGTGGCATTTAATAACATCGCAGACTTATTACCATCCTGAAACATTTCCACTACTTGGTGAAAGTCTTCACCTGTGCGCAAGGAACTATATACAAGAAGGTTCACAGAAACATTGTTTACAACTGAGAAAAACTAGAAACGACCTACATCTGTCAACAGGAGGATGGACATCCAAGCAGCAGGGAAAAGAAGGAAGCAGAGAGCTACGGTAATGGAGGCGAGTATATCACACAAATACCATGCGGAGTGATACAGCCGCAAACTGCAGAAATGTGGGCGCAGCTCATGCTGCTTATACAAAGATTTAAGACATGCACACTAAGTCAATATAGTGTGTTGTTTATGTGTATATACATATGTAGGGAGAATATTTTAATGCACGGGGATAAACACCAAGTGCAGGGTGTATGCTGCCTCTGGAACGCAAGGAAGGGAAATGCGATTAAGAAAGGGGACAGTGGGGGCGGGGAGGTGGACTTCAGTTTCACCTGCAATGGGCTGAAGAGGAGAGACGTTTGCTGTTATAATTCTCTGGAGATTTCTTGAACTTTTATAGGCCTGGAACATATAAGGGCCTGAAACATCATTTCATATAAGGAAATAAAAATGTTCAATTAAGTGTATCTCTAGAAACGTAATTAACTGAAGGTGCAACCATGGACTTCGGGGCTAATTTTTAAAAAATATTTGACAACTTTATTTTTGGCAAAGATTTCCAAACCAGAACATTTCATTTCTTCAACAATAGAAATAGTTTTTACAAGAATATTTTCTTATCATTATCACTCCATTCTGTTTAAAATACAAACGATCTCCACTGGGGGGGGAATGAAAACACGTGCCCCTCTCTCCCTAGAAGTACGAATTTATCTAAAAGGGGGGGATAGAGAAAAGCACTGAAGCCGGACAAAGTAGTCGTCATTTTATCCTCGCAGCGTGTTCTCACTGCAGGGGGAAGTCTGTGGCTCAGAAAACCCCCGGGTGACTCAGCCCTGCTTCCAGCCGTCATGGCTGGCCCCGTCAGGAGGCAGAATTACACATTTGCACATGGCTAAACAGTTTCGTCACCGAAGCGGAGTTCAGCTCGCTTTAAAAGAAGGAAAAGAAAACATTCGGTGCATTCCTCCTTTTCCCCTAAGTGCACCGTACCGTCAAGTGCTGCTGCATTTTGCATTCCTCCGAGCTCCTAAACACTACTTAAATTGTGCCCATAAATCACTTCGTCCCCGGTGAAATATAGCTGTCTCCTCCAGGAGAAATACGGGGCGACACCTGGGGTGAGGACCCCCCAGCTCTGCAAGAATCAATGGCGGCGCGCAGGGACCCGCCCTCCGTCTGGGAGGCCGGAGAGCGTGCGGAGGAGGCTCGCGTCCTTTCTGCTCCACGGCCTCCACCAGCGTCGGGTTAAAAGTCCTTGGGTTAAAAGCTGGTGAGGTCCACCTCCCGACCACGTGATCCGTCTCCGCAGTCCCAGCGAGCGGGCACTGTAGGGTGACGGGCGGAAAGCATCCTCCAAAAGGCGCGGTGAAAAGGGGGAAACTCGGCTGCAAGAGGTTACAGAGCCCAGAAATGAATCAAGGTATAAATGAGGGGTGAGTAAGCCCCTGGCAAAAGGGCTTTGCTTTACCGACGAATCCACCTTGGGACTCCAGAAACTCCCGGACGCGACTTGATTGACAGCAAAGCTGTTGACACACCGCGCACCCTAGGGTAGCCGGCTCGGGGCCTGCGTTCCAGACGCTTCCTCCGGCCTGGAGCCTGCCGCGAGGGGGCGGGGCGGGGCCTGCGGGGGGCGGGGCCGAGGCCGGGGGAGGCGGGGCCCCAGCGCCTGCCCCTCTGCACTCCCGGGCGGTCACCGCGCCCCCGCCCCGGACGGCACTGCAGGAGGCAAAAACCAGTTCTGTGGGCCTGCCCAGGGTATTTGTGGAGCAGGGCTGGGCGGTGCTCGGACCCGCCTGTTGAGAACTCCCGCTTGGGCCCGGCCCAACCCGGCCCGGCCCGGCCCAGCCCAGGGCCTCCATAGTGAGCGCTGATCGTCTGCATGCCAGTAAGGACCTCTAAGGAAGTAGGTAATTTCCCAGCCCCGCCCCTGCCCCACCCCCAATACACACACAGACACTCACAAACCCACACAAGACACACACGCTGTCACACGCACACGCAGTCACACTCTCCTACAGACACGCGGGGTGGGTAGGCATCTCTGAGAGTTGCCCCTTCCTAAGGAAAGGGCTCAGTAGCCAGAACCAGCTGGAAGGAATCAAGGAAACCAGCTCCTGCCCCAGGCCCGCCCCAGGCCTTCCCCAGGGTGAGGGGAGAGGTGAGCCTCTGGAAAAGCCTGGAAGCTTCCACTTCCCAGGACAAGAGAGAGAGAAGTCCGCCTCCCCTTGGACTAGGCCAAAAATTGCTCCTTCCTTTTGGGCCTGGTGTTCTCCGTCACTGAAAGAGCCGCATCTAACGTGAAATATCCCTGAATTGATTTCTGTTGAATAACAGTGGGTTCTCAGTTTCAGAATTTACTTCATCACCTACCCTGACAAGGCACCGTGCTAAGCACGTGTCCACAAAAGTGAACCCACTGCGTCCTGGCCCAGCTGAACGGGGTTGCCGGGGTTGCTGGGGTTGCTGTTAACATCTGCCTAGAAAGGTGAGGGGAAAGGTTCAGCAGGCCACGCTGCTGGGGTCAAGTCCTGCAGACCAGACTGCCTGCCTAGCTATTTAAACTCCAAGTTTCAATACTTTGTAAATTAGCATTGACTTCACCCTTGACCCAGTACAGTCGGCCTGCCAACCCTCCCCATCTGAGGGTGCCTCATCCGAGGATTCAGCCAACCTCAGATTGAAAATGTTTAGGGGGGGGGGGATGTTATGTTGTTGCAAACATGTCTTTAGGCCTCCGATGGTTGCGTCGGTACTGAAGATGCACAGACTTTTTTCTTGTCATTATTCCCTAAGCAATACAGCACAACTATTTACGTGGTGTTTACATTGTGTTAGGTATTATTATGAGAGCTCTAGACCTGATTTAAAGCATACAGGAGGACGTGCACAGGTTATATGTATCTATTTGATACAATGGGCCTGAGCACCCTCCACTTTTGCTGTCCACGGAGGCCTGGAACCCATCCCCCAAGGAACCAAGGGTCAGCTGTGTTTTTCCTCATGAGCCATTCTGATTTCTTTTTCTTATCCTTCTCCCTGTTTCTTTCTGCCTCCTTCTCCACAAACCCAGTTTCTTCTACACCCTGGAAAGCTGGGGAGCAGCGAGGATTAGAGGGCTGTAAGTAGGGGAAATCCTGCCCATCAGAAAAGTATGAGGCAGGACCAGGACTCCTGCGCCTCCTGCCAAGTTCAAATGGTAGGAGAACCAGCCGGGTCGCGTCTGGACATGCTTTTCTGTTCTGCAGCTCACGGAATTTTGTGTGCGTGTGTCACTTTAACTTCAGTGATCTTTGGTGCCCCCGAAGGCAAGTAGCACACCTGAATCATAAAGCTTCAGATGCGTTGAGTTCAAAGTTTTATTTTCTCCTTTTAAAGCCCTCAATAAATTACGGCAAAGGGAGTCGGAATCCGGCCTCCCGCCCCGGCATTCCTCTGGGATTGTTAAGGTTGGCGAAGCAATCTGCTCTTGAGAAACCAGGTGTAACAAGACCTGGGTGGAGGGATCCCGGGGTTGTTTGTGGAACTTTCTCCTCCTCTGTGGCATATGCCAGAGTCTCTCTGGGGCAATCCTGCAGCTTGCCAACTGAGCTACGTGGTGGCGGCCTGCCTTTGTTATGCAAGACGCAGAGCACGAAGCGTCCCTGCCTAGACTAGTGTTCCTGGCTAGCACAGGAAGGAGGAAAGGGGTCAACTGGAATCCTGGGCATCAGGCTTAGGACACCTCTTCAGTTCCTCCTCCCCCTTATCTCCACCTCCTCATCTTTAGAAGCCCAGCTAACTCATATTCAAGGAGAAGTAATGCTTCAGAGCTCTGCCACCAACTTGAATAGGGTCATTAGGATTAAAGTGATACAACATTTTCAAAATTAACTTTCTGCACAAGTCTGAGCTGATGCACAGAAAGCAGTTAATTCTTGCTGTTTTCTGTTTCCCTTATCGTTACGTGGGATCCTATTTTGTCCTAGCTCTCTGATGCTTTTACACTTCCGGCAAAGTAGTTGTTTCTTTCTAAGACTCTTAAAAAATTATGGTGTCAGGGATAGTCAGCAATTCCTGTTTTTGTTTTGTTTTGTTTTGTTTCTCTGAGCCTGTCTTCCTGCAAATCTCCTGCTGCTGTAGCAACTAACATGCTTTTGAACTCAGCAGCAAAGATGCCATTTGGTGTCGTTTTCCAGGTTGTGCTGGCTGTTTCCCGGGGAGAACTCAGAGATCCCGGGACGGATAGGTATTAACATGTTGGGACCTATTAGTACATACATATGTATTACTATGTTGAGAGCAACAGCAAAAAGTGGCTTGCCGTGGCTTTGCGTCACACCCCCTGCGGTGGCCCCACAGTCACATCCAAACCCTGTTCTGGAAGATCTGCCGGCTCCAGTCAGGCTCCCCACGACAACAACAAAAGTGAGTGGGAGTGAGAACAGTGGATGCCTCAGCCCCCTCAGGAATGAGCTTGCTGATTAGTATTAATGCCTGCCTTTTCACTGGAGCGGAGCTTCGAAAACAACAGAGGCTCTCTTGCAGGAAGAAAACAAAAAGAGAAAGTGCGTCACTTTATCCAAGATAAAGGACATCGTTCTCACCCTGCTCTGTGTGGCGATCTAAACCTGCTGGAAGTCAGACCCCGGAGATACGCGAGCCCAAACTGCGGAGGATCTCATGCTGTCGGCTCCATGGGGGTTGAAAAAAGCTGAGAAATGACTCCATCCCATATGCCTCTCCAGGACATTCTCCAGTGATCTTCACGGTGAGGCCAGCTGCTTCTCCGCCTGCTGGTGTTTACTAGTGGGCGCCCTGCGTGGGAAGGGACCCCTCTCACTCTGTTCCAGTGCAGTGGTCATCTTTACAACACTGTATCTCAGTGGTCTCCCCGAAGCAGTTTAGAGAATCTACATCCATCCTTATGGGGAAAATACAGGCACTTAGGGAACTGAAATGAGAAAATCCCTTGGCTGAAATAATTCATCCTGTATTTCACAAAGTCCTTCTGTAACATAGAACCTGTCTGGGTGGTAAACAGATTCAAAGTCCTGAGGGAAATGACCTGAAGATTATATTTTGTTTTTTTGCTATTTTGTTATGCTCTCTGAGTGAATTTAGAAAGTCAATGATAGTCAAAGCAGGGTGGTCTTTTACTTCCACCCTTACAGACCAACACGGACGTGTGTCCTTAAAAAATAAAATTAAAAACCAATTCCTACGTCCGTACCTTATGGTACACAAGAGAATTTGTTCTGAGCAGCAGACCAAGGGCCATTCATAGAATGAGACCAATGAGTTGGGCCGAAGGGGAAGCAGAGGGGATTCGTCTAAGTTACTGATTGTTCCTTTTGTCAAACGTCTCCCTGGCAAAGATGAAATCGCACCAAATATCAATCAACTCTGTGATAATAAGACTATCAAAGTTGTTTCATTAACCATTCTCCTTTCTCTCACAACTGTCCAAACAGGATTTTCTCATTTAGCAACCGATTCATCCAGAGTTCTGATTATCCTGTAACTTCGGAGATCCCTTGAATCAAATATTAATATTTGTACAGTTATTAAAGTAGTTGGTGATTTGTACACGGACTCTAACATTAAATATAGCATGTCATTTGTAGCCTTAGAAAAGACTAGAATGGGAAATTATTTTCTAATCTCTGGTTTTTGCTGGAACAACTTGTCAGATGACACATTTGAAGTGGTATGTGTAATAACGGAATACTTCTTTAAAGTGCCCTATCGAAGCAAAATCTTTTACATTGTACAGTACAATGCCTTTCAGACTGTATTTATACAAGGACTCTTCTCCAAACAAAATGTTAAATATTAAATAAATAAAACAGATGAAAAGAGAGGTGCCAAGGGGACCGGGGAGGAACCGGTTTTGTTCTCCGTACCCTTGCAAGAGCCACGGAAGCACCGTTGAGGGACACCGAGGCTGTAGGCAGCGTGAAAGCGAGTGTCGTACTGTAGGACTTATTAGAAAGAAAATAAGAGGCCCCATTTGAGATGACATCCCTCACTACTGTATGTACGTAGGTGGTTGTCAAATATCATTCAGTTACTCTCTGTTTCCTGTCTGTATCATTCTTACTCCAAAGCTGAACTTGCGTGGCGTTTTATAATAGTGCACCTAGATTCTGTGTCTCTGAGTCTCAAATTCTAAGTTTCGTTTTTTAATCCTAACAGTACAGCAAAGGCCAGAGGGCCCATTAGGCCAAAATACATGTGCCCTGAATGAATTATTTAGATGAATAGTTCTATCTTGTAGAATAACAGTACTATCTCAAGAAATGATTGTCAGATTATGATTAGGGCCTTAGAGAGTACTTTATGCAAAAAAACCCTGCTTTCCTTTTTTCAGTGGAGAACACTTGGGTCCTGGAAGTCACGAACCATCAGCAAGGTTACAGGGTTACACCCCAGGACACAATTCTCTCGTCTCTGAGTCACGTGCTTTCCGTGTGTTGCGCTGTAGAAATCCATATGAAATTCTTCCAACTTGAAAACATCAACATTAACTCTTGACGGTTACCAGTTGAGTATTTCTGCATTTCTTTAGACTAACCTGGTCCTGCTCAAACTTCAGTCATAGCTAAGAAGCGTGGCTTGTGTTAGGTCAGAGGTCATGGAAACATCCTTAAGCAACACATGTCCCCTGTAAAAGGATTTCCAGGGGTCATGCAGGGGACAGAGCACACTAAGGTGCACAAAGCATCCGTGCCTTCTCTGGACACTGGAGGGCACGTAAGCGTATCTGGAGGAGACGAATTCGTGGTGGTGGGGCTGAGACGGGAAGGCCGAAATGTTGGTGCAGAAGAGCCTGGCTTCCTTCCACCTCTGAGAACCCCTTTCACACCCAACTCTGAGCGGAAGGTGGGGAGAGGTTACCCCAGAGGCTGGCCTTCTCGTAGACCCAGAGCATTAAATCGTGGGCCGGATGTGAAGGGCTGCGGGTTTGGTCTGTCTTGGATATGCATTATCAAAATAAGGGAGGTTCCTGTGATCTTTAACTGGTTTAAGTGTATCTGTGCATACGCCACATGCATTTTCCAATGACATAATTGGACACTTGATAAGTCACATTTCTTTAAACATGTCACTCTCTGTTTCAGACTAAGTGGGAGAGGATTTGTTTAAGTTCCTTGTGAGCTTTCAAGAGAAAGAACTAGAGTCGGATTTGCTGTGAATCAAATTAATACACTAGTTTCCATTTTTGGTTTTCTGGCAGCTTTGTTTCTGCCCGGGAATACTAGCTCCTGCAAGGTTAGTCACTGTGCCCGGCTGGCTGTATAATCACATTACGTGCACTTCAATATTTGTAAATGCAAGCGTTAGAGTGAGCAACCACAGCAGGCTTCAGCGGGGCAGGGGGACAAAGGCTGAGTCTGTAGGTGAGGTCTGTCAGTCAAGTCTATTGACAGCGTCCGAGTCTCCAGCTGGGAGACTCATTATGTTAAACAACTTGTCTGGTGTTTAGTGCAGTTGGGCAAATGGAGGGCTCTTGTCTTTGTAACAATATCAGGGGGATTTGGGGCAATGAGGATGCTTGTCATTCAGTTTATTCAGATTACATTATCCAGGGTGGCCTTGATTTTTCAATTATATTATCTATACAGTATTTAAGGCTTCCTCAGAACAAAGCTAAAAGGAAAAAAACGAGAAAGTGCTTATTGAAAGTGCTTATTATGTATTATATAGTACTTGTTCACCCTACCTCACAGGATTGGTGTGAAGAACAAGTAAACTTGAAAATTGTAAGGGACACGGCAAACAAAAGGATAAGGCACATCTGTTGATAGTGATACATGTTTGAATTACATTTCAGCATTGAAAAACTCAGGTGACTACTTCAACCCATTCCTATACAAATATATGGGACTGTTTTCTTTTTTCTTTTTTAACCGCTTTATTGAAGCAAAATTTACATGCCATCAAATCCACTCATTGTAAGTACACATCTTAGTGACTTTCAGTAAATGCATACAGTTGTACAACCATCAGTAGAATCCAGTCTTAGAAGATTTCCATACCCTCCCCCCTCCCGCCCAAAGTTCCCTCATGCCCATTTCCAGCTAGTCAGTCCCTTTTCTTAGTCCTGGCCCTGAGAAGTCATGGGTGTGGTTGCTGTCTCTGTCAGTTTGCCTTTTTGGACATTTCCTATAGATGGAGTCATACGAATGTAGTCTTTTACAACTGGCTTCTTTCGTTTATCATATGCTTTTGTGATTTGTCCATGTTGTAACACGTGTCAGTACTTGGACCCTTTTAACTGCTGTATAGTATTCCACCACGTGGGCATACCACATTTTGCTCACCCATTCATCAGATGACAGGTGTTTGCGTTGTTTTGAGTTTTGGGGCTGTTACGAATAACACTGCTATGAACATTCACGTGTGTCTCTTTGCCTCGACATATGTTTTCATGTCTCTTGAGTAGGTTCCTAGGAGTGAATTGTTGGGTTTATGATACGTTAAATAAATTTAACTTTTTAGGAAAATGCTAATTTGTTATCCAATGTGACTATATCATTTTATATTTCTATCAGCCAGGTCTGGGGGTTCTAGTTTCTGATGAGTTTCTGATGTACAAATAATGATTTCATATTTGTGTATATTTGCAAAATAGTCACCACAGTACATCCATCACCAGTTAGCAAGGTTTTTTTTCTTGTGATGAAAACTTCTGAGATCCACTCCCTTAGCAACTTTCAAATATGCACCAAAGTATTATTAACTGCACATTACAGCCTCATGACTTATTTATTTTATTACTGGAAGTTTGTATTTTTCCACTCCCTTTACTCATTTTACCTACTCTCACCTCTGTCCCCTGCCTCCAGCAGCCACTATTCTGTTCTCTATGTCCATGAGCTCCTTTTTTCTTCCTTTTTTTAGATTGCACATAAAAGTGAACTCATACAGCATTTGTCTTTATCTCTCTGACTTATTTCACTTAGCATAATGCCCTTAAGGGCCATCCGTGTTGTCACAAATGGCAAGGTTTCCTTCTTTTTATAGTTGAATAATATTCCAGTGAGTGCATATATGCTTTATCCATTTATCCATTGATGGATACTTTCTCCAAACTTGATTTTTGGGGGCACTAGGGTTAGGGTTAGGTCCATGAGGTTTTTTTCTCTTTTTTCTTAACTCCTCTAGCTCCCTACTCCACCCCACCCCCTCTTCCTGACAGGTGTCTGCTCTCTATCTATGAGTCTGTCTCTATTTGGCCTGTTAGTTCATTTAGTTCATTAGATTCCACACTTGAGTGAAATCATAGGGTATTCATTTTTTTCTGACTAGCTCATTTCACTTAACATAATGTTCTCCGTGTCCATCCGTGCTGTCGCAAAGGGTAAAATTTCCTTCTTTTTTACAGCTGATGGATACTTGGGCTGCTTCCAAGTATTGAAAATACTTGACTATGGAAAATAACACTGCAGTGAACATAGGGGTGCGTGTACTCTTTCACATTAGTGTTTTGGGTTTCTTCATAAAAATTTCCAGAGGTGGAATCACTGGGTCAAAGTAAATATCCAAAAAACAGTTGCATTTTTATACACCAATAATGAGCTATCAGAAATGGAGACTAAGAAAACAGCCTCATTCACAATGGCTTCAAAAAGAATAAAGCACCTAGGAATAAATTAAACCAAGGATGTAAAAGACCTGTCCTCAAAAAATTATGAGACACTGTGGAAAGAAATTGAAGCATCATTGGCCAGTGTGGCTCAGTGGGTTGGACCATCATCCCATAAACCAAAGGGTCATGGGTCTGATTCCCAGTTTGGACACATGCCTGACTTGCAAGTTCAATCCCCATGGGGGTGTGTACAGGAGAGGAGGTGCAGCTGATAGTTGTTTCTCTCTTGCATTGATGTTTCTCTCCCTCTCTCCCTCCCTGCCCCCTCTCTAGAATCAATGAGCATGTCCTAGGGTAAAGATAAAAAAGAGAGAAATTGAAGATGATACAAATAAGTAGAAACATGTACCATGTTCGTGGATAAGAAAAATTGATATCATTAAAATGTCCATACTAAAAGCAACCTATAAATTCAACACAATTTCTATCAAGATATCAATGGTATGTTTTACAGAACTAGAACAAATATTCCAAAAATTTATGTGGAACCACGAAAGACCCCAATAACCACAGCAATCTTGAAAAAACAAGAAAAAAGAGCAATCATCCTACCTGATATCAAACTACATTACAAGCCCATAGTAATCAAAACAGTATGGTACTGGCATAAAAAAAACAGATGTATAGATTAGTGGGACATAATAGAGATCCCACAAATAAATCCATGCCTTTATAGTCAATTAATATTTGACAAAGTGTGGGATGCTCCCACGGAGCTCTCCTGGCCACTGCAGATGAGAATAAGTCATCCCGGACACAGTCTTGTTGTTCCAACAGGGAAGGGGGTGGTGATTCCCTGTAGTAGAGAATGCCCCAAGCCCTTCTCCCAAACGGCTTTTATTGCGGTACACATGCAAAGCTCATCAATCAATGTCCAAAGGCTATAGTTATAGAAAACAGATATTATCTATAGATACCAATTGAGGAAACACAGAGATCTGCCTCAGGTCAAGGTCTGTTAAGGAAGGGTTCCTGAGATCAGGAGTTCACTCCCTTATGCTTTGAACCTAAACATCTGGTTTATATCAACAGGGCTATACAAAGCAAAGCAAGCTTCAAAGGATGCAATGTATTCTTCAGGCCTGATTTTACACAGGAACCCTCGGCGTTAGTATTGGGTTGTGCCTGCCACCTGCATTCCCTGTGTCTCAGTCGAGACTTAAGGCAAGGCCTTGCTCGCATGGGGCTACAGTTTCCGATGCCACACAAAGTGGTCCCCAACAACAAAGGAAGCAAAAGCATACGATGGGCTAAAGATACTCTATCCAATAGATGGTGTTGGGAAAATTGGACAGATATGTGCAACAAAATGAAACTAGGCTGCCTTTTTACATCATATACAAGAATAAACTCAAAAGGAATTAAAGTCTTAAATGTTAATTCAAAACCATAAAAATCCTAGAAGAAAAGATAAGGCAGTAAAATTTCAGACATGTTTCATAGCAGTATTTTTTCTGACATAGCTCTTTGAGCAAGGGAAACAAAAAAATAAACAAATGGGACTATATCGAAGAAAAAAGTTTTTGCACAGCAAAGGAAACCATCAACAAAATGAAAACACTACTCACTGATTGGGAGAACATCTTTGCCAATACATCTGATAAGGGGTTAATATCCTAAAATAAATAACCAAAACTTGGTTTTTACACTCCCTCAAGAAGACAAGCCCTTTTTACCTTATTTATTTTTTTTATAAACCAGCCCTAGCAAAGTGCTATGAAAATAATGCATCCTTAATAACTATTTGTTGAATACATGATAAAAAGTTCATTGTTTTTATGTAAATATTATCAGCATACCTGATATCATAATTTAGTAAGTTGCATTAAATTCTGTTTTGTTAAATGTGTTAGAATTTGTTTAGTGTAATTGCTTGTTATAACATTACAATTGAAGTTATAGTTAGTTTATGGTTCAGTTTGAATTGAAGCTAAAAATTTTGTTTCTTTATTATTTTGTATACCAGAGGTTTCAGTTTTAAAACCATTTCAAAAGGGAGTGCTTTAGGGCATAAACTTGGACAAATACATGTAATTATCAGAGAAAAGGGATTTGAAGAAAAAAATTAACATTTTATGGTAATTAATTTGTTTAAAAGACTTAAATTTTTAGGCATTACTTTTTTCTGCAAGTGTCCCTGAGTGCCTTAACAAAAACAGCAAGACCACAATTAATCACAAATGGGTAATGCTCTCAGAGGACCCAGGAGTAAGGAAAAAACAAACCCATACTTCACCCATCACCAGTACTCTGGACACAACAGATTTCAAATTATAAATACAAATTGAGACTTATGGATAAGCCTGAATGTAAAACAAAAACAACTTCTCCTATAACTAGTAAATAACAGGAAGGGAAAAAAAACTTTTGAGCCTTGCCTGGAAGGATGCCAAAGATATACACTTGAGAATATTTTAAGGTAATTAGCATTTTTGTCTCTGTGTCAGTAAAAATAGGCTTTTGCCTGCTACTAATTTTCTTTGGGTTAGTGAGACCATTGTATGAATGAAGGGCTGTTAAAGGCCATTTATATTGTGCAAACAGAGGCACAAATTAGAGAGGGCATGTTAATAAGGAGAGTGGGCTTATGAGTGCTCAATTATGAGCCCAGAACCTGTTTCTATTTTAAGGGGATAGAAAACACATCAATCTTGCTTTTAGAATATTTTCAATTAAAATGAACAGCACATGGCATACTAAGAACCTGCAGAGGCTGCGGCCATGTGGATTTTGAGTAAGTCTTCCATACCATCTTAGTATCAACACTGATGTACGTATAATGGGCTGAAATATAATTTGAGATCCCAGAAGACCAAAGTCCCTGAGCTGCATAGGAAATCCTAAAGGAAGAGAAATATAAAACTGGACCATCTGTTTCGCTTTTCGACACGCAAGCTCTGGAGTTAGACTGTTTGCAGGAAGATGCTGTTTAAAACCCGAGCAGGGGTGAAATAATACTCCGTATCGTTAACTCCTCTCCCAAGCATGATCAATAGCGCCCAAGCCGAGTTCAGCCTGTTCAAAACAAAGCCCAATGTTAGCTGCACAGAGCGCTCACTTCTCCCCACACGGAAACAATAGCGCGTAGATTACTCTCCAGCCCTAGGCAGCGCCTCCTGCCTAATTGGGGTGAGCAAAGGGAGGCATCCACTCAGCACAGGCAAGTGTTTGGGGAATCTAATTATAGTGTGCATACCCAGCTCAGTGTGGGAGCCCGGGCTGGCCCTGCTGTAGCCAGTACTTCCAGGGGCCCAATATCATGGTTTGTCATTGTTGTTGTTTTTTAAATATGTGCTTTGTTTTTTTTTTTATATGGGCTTATGAAAACACTTGGTGATACCGTCTCCAAAGCTACCTTTTCCCCTATGTGAAACTGCTATTTTAGAAATACAGCTAGCCAAGTTGCCCGCGTTCACATAATGTCCGTAAAGTGGAAAGGCACTAAATAAAACAGTGAAGGGTTGGCAGGAATAAATGCGTCAGCTCTCAAAACGGAGAAACTGCTGCCTCCAATGCTGCTCCATGAGCCCGATGCTGAACTTCTCAAACCGTGATTGTACTGGATTTTTGGCTTTTTTTTTCTTTTCAGGTGGCGCTAGTCCTCTCTCTTGAAACCTCTGTAACTATTAAGGCTGAAGTGCCATTTAAAGCAAAAAAAAAAAGAAGGCAAAGAAATGAGCTATGGGAAGCCACGGTGAGCTGTTTGTCAATGTATCCTTTCTTGAGTTCTTCGGGGAAGCAGGCTTCAGGGTGTGGGGATCATAGGCTTTATTTCGAATTTGTCTGTTATCATCCTAAAGCTTTCTTCAAGGGAGACGTATAGGGTTCATGTCTGTCTACAGCGTCTGTTGCTATGGAAAGGTGTGTACTTAACCTTATTACAGTGTTCTGTTAGAAGCAGCGAAGCTGGGATATCAGTTCATCTCTTTCTGAAAACCGCATGTTTTATGGGATACAATGAAATGAAAAACACGGATGGCATACGTTTCTGGCATTAGAGAACAATTTTAAAGCTCTTATTTCAAACATTGCATAGATCAGGAAGCTATTCTACGTTCTAAGAGCCACAGTAGCCTCTTACTACAGAAGTGATCCATGGTAGTAATGTGATAGATGTCCATTACTTTCAGTGTATCATCCAAGCTCCTCTGATATTTCCATCTCCAAATTCATTCCCACGTCCCATTTCTCATCTCCAGCCAAATATTTGCTGTCAGCTCCGCGAGAGAACTGTGCTTTCGGCATAGTTCCCAGGGCCCCATTCCTGGCGAGCGCTTTCGGCACGGTAAGATTGTACTTGAATGTCACTGTGGACGCGTCCTGTGAAATGGAACGGTGGAGGCTGCCTCACTTGGGAACCTTGGCTGTTCTAGAAAAATCCAACCATTGACCAAACACAATCTAAAGCTTTTTCACATTGTTCTTTGTATCCAAGTTTGTAAAGTATCGTTTGTCTCGTTTTCACACAGGAGTATATTGCATGGGGCTAACTCTCTCACTGGTCGGAAGACCTGTTGGTTCTGAGCACAGACTCTGCAGTCAGAGGGCCAAGGTGAAGGCCTAGAGATGCCACCTGTAGCCTGTGCAACCTTGGACAGGCTTTTTAACCTCTCTGTGCCTGTTCGCACGTCTGTCAACATTGGAATGAGAATAGTGCCTGTGTCATAGGGTTGAACTGGAAATTCAATGAGACAGTTCTGGTAAAAAACACTTAGGATAGTGCCTGGCGCAGAGTAGGTCTGCAGGGTTGGTTCATTACATTGTTGAATGTCCTCATCATCCTACGGTTTTTAATTTTACCTTTTTCCATGAACATGCAGCTATTTCTCTTAACTCAAGAAGAATTTCAAATGGTAGAATCTGGGGCCAATGTAGCTGGACTTTTAGAAAACGGGTGGGGTTGGGTGACTTCCCTGTGCCCCACGAATGATCCCATCAAAAAATGAGTTTCCACCCTGGCTGGCATAGTTCAGTGGATTGAGCGTGAGCTGCGAACCAAAGTGTCGCAGGTTCGATTCCCAGCCAGAGTACATGCCTGGGTTGCAAGCCATAACCCTCAGCAACCACACATTGATGTTTCTGTCTCTCTCTCTATCTCCCTCCCTTCCCTCTCTAAAAAATAAATAAATAAAATATTTTTTTAAAAAATGAGTTTCCCTGTACTCAAAGTGAGGACTTGGACTTCCCCTGTGTGACCACCAGGACTCTCTCCTTGTCCATTGTCCTGTGGGAAGCTCCTTTTCGGTTCTAGATAGTATAATGTGAAAAGAGTTTGTCTGGATGTGTCCATGTGTCACCTATGTCAAAATGTCTGCTTGCTTTATTAACAGTCCTTATAGGTTATTAAATGTAGAAAGAGGTTTAAAGTAACTTTGATAGTTTGCCCCAGCATATTCCAACCGTAATAAACGTAGACACATGGGAAGGGATGACAAGCTGGTTGTGCACATGCCCAAACCGACGCCCGAAGGTGCAGGCCAGACCTGGGGTTCATTGTGAGTGCCTGGCGTGCGTCCACAGCGAGGGGAACCGCTGTTAGCAGGCCTGTTTCCTCTGCTCGGAACATAATTTGATTCCTGTCAACTCAATCTGGCTGCAACGGAATGGAATTTTTTGTTCTTCAAAGGTTTGTTTTTCACATGTCATTTATATACTATCTCCAGTGAGGTCAAATCCCCCTGTAAATATTATCTAATTTATTCTTGTAACATCTCTAAGAGATAGGGGGCATTTGTCTTTATTATTAGCATCTGGTGTTAGGAGATGCACATTTACTTTGTTGGGAATCACCAGGAATAAATCTCACACAGACACTAATGGAAAATATAATAGGAGATAAATATAGGTGTATCTGTAAATGAAGATATTTTCCCACCTTTGAAATCTGTTGACTAAAAAGATAAAAAGTGGAACAACTTATGGTGATTGAATAGTAATAAAAAACAGCATTTAATCTAAATCTCTCCTCATGATTACAGCATGCTAAATATTACTCAATACTAGAGAGTCGGCTGATGAGCTATGTAAATGTTTTCCAATAAAATTAAATAGATTAGAATTGGAAAGAGAATGTTAATGTTTCCGAGGCTTTTAAAGAGTCTTCTCTAAAAACTTGGCTGAAAAAATGCAATTTCAGACCATGCACCGTGTCATCAGTGCCGGCAGCGTGAATGCCACCATTTCCACGTGGCCCGAGCAGGCAGCGCAGCCGTCACGTTCGCGACGTTCTTGCCGCCTGCGATCCTGTGTTGCAAATCCTCCTCCTGTCTTTCACCTGCTGCTTTGTTTGGGTTGTCAAGGTTTGTTACCGAGACAAGACTAAGATCATCCTCCTCTGACGGTCGCAGATTGAGTCGACATGACGCACCGTGAGGTGAGTCTAATTGCTGTTAATATCGGAAGGGCGAATAACCCTATTAAAAAGAAGAACAGTTATAAAAAGAAATAAATAGGTGGAGGCAAGTCTAGATGACGTGATCGAAGGACAGCTTGACGAGGGGAAACCCATTAACCTGAGAGGAAACCGTTCTTTGCTTCCAGTTGAGGGTTTGGGAGCAAGATGGCATTCCTGCTAAATCAAAACGGAAACAATTCTTCTGATTCGTTGATAGACTTAAATATTAGGTTTTCTTATATGTGACTCCTAATTGTTAATAGAGTTTCAAAATGCCATGTCAGGCTCATGGAAAAACCTTCACCTTGCTCCTGGGGTGTTAGTGAGGCAGAAGGTAAACTCTATTGGGTGGGTGCACCACACTCCAAGCCAGCGCTTCTCAGACTCGGACGTCCGTGTGCATCACCTGGGATCTTGCCAAACTGCAAAGTCTGACTTGGTAGCTTTGGGGTGCGGCCAACACGCTACCCTAGAGAAGCCCCTAGAAGGTGCCCCTCCTGCTGATTAGGGCCACACTTGGAGAAGGCAGGCTCCAAACAAATGTTTTTTGTGTGTGTGTGTGTGTGTGTTTTAAAGATTTTATTTATTTATTTATTTTAGAGAGGGAAGGGAGGGAGATAGAGAGAGAGACAGAAACATCAATGTGCAGTTGCTGGGGATTATGGCCTGCAACCCAGGAATGTACCCTGGCTGGGAATCGAACCTGCGACACTTTGGTTCCCAGCCCGCGCTCAATCCACTGAGCTATGCCAGCCAGGGCCCAAACAAATGTTTTTAAATGAAATCTGCACAAATACAGCGTGACCTGCTTTGCCATCATTTCAGGAAATTAAACAGCATGGGGACAGCAATACCCAAACCACTTGCTTTGCAAATGGGAATGAAGGGAATGAGCCAACTTAAAGTTTCAGGGAAGGACTCTTTGAAGGACCATTTGAGTTATGGGTAAGGTCGAAACTGGAATGGAACAGTCTGGAAAGGCAGAAAGTCTCCTGGTTCCCTCCCTTTCTTGTAGTCATAGTTATTGAGGGCTCTGAGAAAACATGGAAATATTCCTTTTATACAATGGACTTCTCATCATGAATTCATGATGCCTATATAAGAGAGAGCGGTATGCTTCTCCTCCTCCATCCTCCCACAAACCCAGTTGTTGAGAGAACGTGGAACTCTGTAAGGACCTCACAGCAAGCACATCTCACCCATTCATTCTGTGCTCAGGACGTGCTGCTTATTGGTGGTGACTTGCTGGTAAGGTCATCTGACACCTCCCAGCATGCAGTCCAGTTTCTTGGGCTCTTGAATGCATTAATCCTCAGATAGCTGAATAAGAGGGAGAACCCAGAATTCCTTTTAATAATTAAGAGTGCATTTGAGTCAGGAGAGCTTTAGGTGTTTAGGAAAAATGGGCCTCAGGACCTTGACAGCATGTTAAGTATTCTGAACGTTGGGGGATCACAAACTATCACTTATTACTTATTTGGGAAGCGTGTAGGGATAACATAAACCTGAAACGCAGGATGGTAGGAAAATGAATTTGCAGCTGGATGGACAGTTATGTGCATATATTCATCTGTTCGGGCTGCTATAACAAAATATCATAGACTGGTTGGCTCAAACAACAGGCATTTACTTCTCGGTTCTGGAGGCTGGGAAGTCCCGGATCAAGGTACTGGCTGATGTGGTCCCTGGTGAGAGCCCTCCCCCTGCTTGCGGAGAGCCTCCTTTTTCCTGTGTCCTCATGTGACAGGGAGAGAACAGTCTTTCTCTCCTCACCGAGCTGCTCATCCCATCGTGGGGGCCCTACCCTCATGAGCTCATCTAACCCTGATAAACCCCAAAAGCCCTATTTTCAAATTCCATTACGTTGGGATGGGGCATCAGTTTAAGAATTTGGGGGGGACAGAGTTCAGTCCATAGCCATACATTAAAGGCCAATGAGGATATTAATGACTTTGGAATGATAATGCAAGCACAAAGATAAAGACTTTTTCTTACTTTTCAACTTATAATGATGTCTATATTTTACATTTGTTGTCTCTGAAACCACAAGTGTATGTGTGCATTACATTGGTTCCAAGTCTAGAAATAAGGTCCCTGATGATAGTTTCATCACATCATTGAAGGTTATCTATTCTAAAATTAATTTATTCTCCTACCCACAATGTAACCCTTAAAAAATAATTGTGATGGATTTACTGACTACTAACTCACATAATCCTACTCTAACAAAGACAAATTTACTTCTAGCGTGTTAGAAAAAAAATCAGCGCCTCCTGGTACACACAATTAGAAAGTCAACATGGTGGACAAATACAATACGGAAAGATTCCTTTCTATTACAAGTGTCTGGAGTGATGAACGACATGAAATAACAAACCTCCCAGGCGTCAGAAGCAAAGCAACACACCAACGCCAAAGCAAAAGTGCGAGCTGATGTTGCAAGGACCTGCGGGGGTTTCGTCCTGGGTAAAGGCCCCCGGGGACCCGGATGGGCCCAGGAGAAGGCAGAGCCAGGGACAGGAGATGGGTCCTTAGACTCACCAGGCAGAGAAGCCAAAGCCAGTTCCCTGCAGAAAGCCTAGACCCTCACAAGGAAAGGTAGGAAAACTTCCCTCATTGGCCCGTGGAAGGAGCAAGGATGTTTGCTGTTATTGAGCCCTAGAATGGACACAGGCCTGGGGAGGGACATCCTGTTGGAGAAACTGGCACCAGCCTGAAATGCCTGAATTTACGTCATTAGCTTAGAAAGCTAACCCTAAGTCTGTTTTCTTGAACTCTCTAAGCCAGAGATTTTCAACCATCTGTGTGGTAAAAATTGTTAAAACATGCAATATCTGACTATTGAGTCAAGGGCACTGACTTCTTTTCCTTTAAATTATCAAATAAAACAAATGACAGTAGGCAACACAATAATAGCTGTCCAGTGAGAATGAATCGAAATTATACCTAAGTTTTTGGTGTGCCACAGAATTTTAGTAATTAGTTTACGTGTGCCATGTAGTGAAAAGGGTTGGACATTGCTGCTCTAAGCCAGTAAGTTAACATAAAAATAGGTCCAGAGCCTCAAAACACCTTGGAATCTGATAGAAGCAAATGCAAAAGCACTGCTGTGCCATCACCTTTGCAGCCTAGGGGTCAGAAGCTGGAATAATCTACTGGGGCTACCGTAACAAAAGACCACAGCGTCGGTGGCTGAAGTAACAGAATGTATCTTCTCACAGTTCTGGAGCCTGGAAGTCCAAGATCAAGACGCTGACAGATCTGTTCTCCCCTGAGGCCCCTGTCCTGGGTTTGCAGATGGCCTCCATCTTGCTGCCTCCTCACAGGGCCTTTCCTCCGTGCACGCCTCTGTGGCGTTTCTTTAAGGACATCAGTTGTATTGGGTTGGGGCTCCACCCTGATGCCCTCATTCAGTGTTCATTACTTCTTTAAAACCCCTGTGTACAAATAAGCTACAGTGGGGGCTAGAGCTTCAGTGTATGCATTTTGTGGGCAAGGAGACACAATTCAGTTCATCGCAAAAGCTTCTCTCTGAAAAACGACTGAACCCGCTGAAGATGAATTCACAGCCTCAACAACAAAATGTTATAAGCTGTACAGTAGTGCTACCACAATGGAGAGTCATCAGAAGCAAAAATTAACAGAATCAGCACCAAAACAACTGTAACCAAACACAATTGAAGACTCTCTATAATAAATTAAATGAGTGAGGAGATTTTAAAGAAGAAATGAAAACATAATGAAACAATAAGACACCATGGATTATCCCAGGGGTGTCCAACCAGTGGCCTGTGGGTTGCATGAGGTCCAGGGTGGCTACAAATGCAGCCCGACACAAAATTATAAATTTACTTAAAACCTTTTTTTTTTGCTCATCAGTTTTCATTAGTGTTTGTGTATTTAATGTGTGGCCCAAGACAACTCTTCTTCCAGTGTGGCCCAGAGACGCCAAAAGGTTGGACATACCCTGGTGTGGAAATAAAGAAAAGGAAAACTTGAAAGGAAGCAAATGAAAGGTCCAGAAATGAAAATTGTGGCCATTAAGATCTCACTGGATACGTTAAGTAGAGTTTTAGACACATCCAAAGAGAAAATGAGCAAACAGGAAGATACAGATGAGACAGTCACCTCGAATGAAGTTCAGTGGGAAAGGGATGGAAGAGATGAGAGAGTGGTCCGGACAGGTGGAAGGCGGACCAAGAAGGTCCAACATACATCCAACATGCCTCAGGGAGACATAGAGCAAGAGTAGGATAGGGGAGACGAGCAACATCCAAGGAGGAAGTAAGAGTTTTCTATATTGGAATATAACAACAAGATCTAAACATGGAAGAAGCACACTGGTTCTCAAACACGTAAAACAAAAACACGTGTACATCTAGTTTGAGAAAAATCAAACCATTCCAATGTTCTTCACAAAGGAAATCTCAATAAATAACAAAAAATTGGTTTCATGTAGAACATATTCTGTGATCATAATGCAGTAAAATTAGAAAATAATAACATAATAGCTGTCATGACAATGAAACAGTATCAATAAAATATTCTATACACAAAATATGTTAAAACATGAATCTTTTAAACTATTTCATTGCCTCAGTATATGCAGGAAAAGGAATGCTTAAGGTATTTGGCATATAGTGGTGCCTTATTTATAATTCTGGTTTCATAAGGAAATAATTTTCCTTAGCCTCATGGCTATTCCTGAGACTGTTTTGTCAGCTGCTCTCTGACCTGGATACTAAAAGGCTATATTTTGTTGGTTCTTGACAAAGCGCTTTCATACATATCCTAGCATTATCTAACTTTTCCCTCTTGGTGATATAAATCGAAGATGCTTTGCAACATCCCTAACTAGTGTGCAAATCATGTACCAGTATGCAAACCAACACATAACTGCGGGAGTCAGAAAAATTCCTGCCAGGCGATTTCACTTTCTTCCACAGCATATCAGCTTGATGCAACTATGCGCAGTGAGGAAAGTACCGACATTAAAGGTTGAGGAGCTTTAGATGGTATTCTCCCACTAATAGTAAATATTAGATACGTGTTATAACAGATTTGTGGTTTAACTGATTTGAGAAGAGTCCTCTAAAATATTTGATAGTGGAGCAGAGACAGTGTCGATAGAAAAAGTTATTTTTCCTTTGAAATTTGATATGAGAGTTAAATAGACTTTTAAGAATTTATAACACTTTTTTGTAAAAACAAAATTCTTGATTGACTTAGAAGACATGATAATTTTAACTTTAGGCTCCTTTAAAGACCTGAATTCTATTGAGGATCATGTTCTTATCATTGCGTTAATACGTCACCCATGGAGGCTGGCTTTGGGAGGATTTCAACTTGGCCTTTTCTGTAGTGAACTCTGGCCACTGTTGCAGACGGACAGGCCCCTGTGTTTGGAGAGGCGGCAGGCTGCGGCGGCGTCTTGAGAGCTGCGGCACAGGCGCGGGGCATGCCTTTTTTTGGGGTGTTGGGGGGTGGGAGGGGAGGCGGCATGTATTACTGCCGTGTCTGCTGTCCTCTTCATCTTTATTGCACTGTTTCTACAACCTTGACATTGATAAACTGTTTTTACTCACTGGCATCCACAAGAAATCACATCAGACCCGTATCCTTAAAGGTTCGCTAAAGGTTTGGGGTGACATCATGCTGCCTTAAGCCCCACACTGTGTGAACGAGCATTCACCCCGCCACCTCCCTGAACATCTCTTACCCTTACACCTTGTTCCAGCGCTGGCCCCGGCCCCCATCACCGGGGATCCCCCAGGAGCATACACTCCACGGAAAGGATCGCAATGGGAACAATTTTTTTTTTAATTTGGCAAAGTAATTAAAGACACAGTTCCAAGCAAGTCTTGAAATCCTCCTGAATGTTCTATGCCTTATATTCTTAATTTATTTTATTCGAAAGATTTTATGAGACATGAAGCTGGTCATCGTTATTCTTTGAGTTTTTATCGTTCTTTCCTAATTTTTCCTTCTTTCTGAAACATAAATCTATATTTGAGGTAATGACTATGCATTAAAGTTACATCAAACAACTATCTTAAGATTAAATCAAATAGAAGAATGCACTTTTGGAAAATTGATTGAATCCACTTTCCCTAATGAGGGATTTAAATAGAAATGATTTTAAATCAAATTGACCCTGGATAAGGAATCTGCTGGTAAAACTAGGAATATCCTTTTACAATAAAATGTTTATTACATTTTCTTGGAAAAACATCTTTAGTATGTATGACAAGGTATTAATTTCCTTAATACCCAAATGTTCTTACATATCAATACAAAGGTAAATAAGTCAATTTAAAAACAATAGACAAGCTGCAGGGAAAAAATGATAAGAATATACAAAGTTGAAGCTCAGTTACAATTGAAGAAATGCAAACTCCCAAAGTTGAGAAGTGAATTTCCCTCCTTCTCATTGCCGGGGGTGGGGGGAATGGTTTGCTGTAGGTGTGGGAACTCTGTAGTCTCGGGTACAGCCCATCAGTAGCAGTGGAAACTGAGACCACCCTTTTAGAGAGCCATTTGGCAGGATTTATTAAACTTTAACGTATAAATGCTACTTTTATATTTAAATACATCCTTTGATCTTCTGATTCCATTTAGAAATTTATCCTATAGTTGTTGTTGTTTTTTTACATGCATGAACAAGAATAATCGTTGCCACTTTATTCAGCCAACCACCAGCTGAAGGCTGCTGTTCCATTACGATCTGGGTCCCTTATACGTTACAGCACACCTGTGCTTGCGTGCGGATGTTTAAATGACGGAAGTAGAGCTGTATGTGCTGCTAGACAGAAGTCCAAGATAAATAGTTTTGTGCAAAAAAAAAGCAAGTTGGAGAATATATATAACATAATCCTGTTTGTCTAAAATGAATTACTATTTTATGCATATGCTTTGGAAAAAACTCTAGGAGGAAGTGGGAGAGATAGAAGTACTTTGGCTTTGTACATTCTGTTGCAAACCATTTCTTTCTTTCTTTCTCTTTTGGTTTTGTTGTTGTGTATGTGCTTTTCTTTTAATTCCTTTGCTTGTTTGTTGCCATGAAGATATATTGTTCTTATAAAAACGTGCATCTAATGGTGAAATTCATTTTTATGTATATTAAATAATTTGTTTTAATTGTCCCTAAATGTTTTGGGAACCACAACTTGTAGGCTTTTTCCAACACCAGGAGCAAGATAAGGCGTGTCTTCCGTCCCTGGTTCTCTGTTCTCCCTCGAGTCGCTCCTGGTGGAAAGGCTCTGCTTTGCGAGTTGACTAAACAGACAAAGGTGCCTCTGAAGTCGGAAGACGCTTAGAGACGTGTGCACCCATGTCTGAGGGACAATGAGGCTTGAAAAGCAAAAATTAAATGTGCTTTTATAAAGAACCTGTGCACCCTGGCTGGCGTAGCTCAGTGGATTGAGCTTGGGCTTTGAACCAAAGTGTTGCAGGTTCGATTCCCAGTCAGGGTACATGCCTGGGTTGCAGGCCACGGCCCCCAGCAACCACACACTGATGTTTCTCTCTCTCTCTCTCCCTCCCTCCCTTCCCTCTCTAAAAATAAATAAATAAAATCTTAAGAAAAAAAGAACCTGTGCTTACTTTGTCACCTCCTCTCAGACCGTCTCACTTAGCAGCTATTAATTACGAGTAAGGGAAAGTGGAGAGGGAGTAAAGGCGGAAAATGAAGCAAATATACACCATATACATTCAGTTGTATGTTGAAAGAATATATTCATGCTACAGGAGAGCAGCTTAAAAAGCAACTGTGATATGCTTTGAAATAGTTATTTCAGGGAGATGTTCCTGTTAGTTGACTCGATGAACTGGAAAAAAAAAACAGAAGAGAAATAGGTTATTCTAATAGCTATTTTATTTATTCCTCTCCTTTCCCTGTTTGATCAAGTTTTCTTGCAAACTCCTTTGTAGGTTCAAGTTTCTGTGGGTAGGCAGAGCCTGGGTGGGAGCTGCTTTCCAATAAGGAGGAGGGATCAGACTGCCCCCTTCCTGATTGCTTTCCGTAGCCCTCCCTTCCTCCTCATCTCGCTGTCGTTCCTTAAGAAACGAGGCACTTACATATCCCAAGGGGTTAAACGGAGATTTCTGCTGCAGAGGGTAAAGTAGGGAGTTTGCTGCATTAATCATTGAATAACATCAATCACACATCCACTTGGGCAGTTAAATTTCTGTTGAACAAAGTACAGAAGTACCTGGGGAATGTCTCCCTCTTTGTAAGTGGTGTCATTAGACATCTGTCACAAAGGCCCTGTAAAAATAGATCGGGGGCTGCAAACAAAGTCATTTTAACGCCGACACAGTGCTAGGCACTCAATGGGTAATATTCTGTAAAAGTTATCGAGTAAATTAAATTTGAAAATAAATTGTTGCAGCAATTCCCTGAATGGACTATTTAATTAATTACCGTTTATCCAAACTCGTGCGCTTATTGCAGCAAGAATTATCTTCCTTGAAGCACCATTTTGATTTTTCAAGCTCATTTTCAGAAATTATCGCCGGTCTGAATTTTTGCTCACATGAAATCTGCATTGCTGATCCATGTTGAAAGGGTTTCTAACAATTGGTTCCCTTCTATCTGATTTCCCTTAAAAAAAATGATCATGCATGCAGTTACCTTTGCTAGCCTAGAACACATGGGAACCTGCCTCATAATATGCTTTCTGCTCCTGCCCCCCACACAGCCTTCCACCCCTCCTGGACCCTTCCGGACCAATCCCATTCTGTCCCCACTGTCACTTGTCATTCCAGCCAGCCTCACAGAACATAAGCACAGAGCAGTGTACTCACAGTGATAACTTACAGAGTTTTATTTCTGTTTTACACCACTCCATACCAATTTAATGCAGCCTTAATGATCTTTAGTGGGACATAAGCCCGTTGGAGGCAAAGGCTGCTTCTGTGACTTCACCAAAATGATTAGCATTTGCAGGAGGCTTCATGACCTAGTTAGTTTCAAGGGTGTGATACCATCTCAGGAAAAGATCAAAGCAGCTTCATTTAAAAATTTTTAAAAAGCATAGTGAGGGGTAATATCCATATCATACTGAGTCAATAAAGAAAGTGTCAAATATTTGCACATCAATCTAAAACTAGAATACAATTCAAATAAAAGTTTCAATTCTTGTAGATTTATGTCATTTAGGCTTTTACTCTAATATTAATAAAAAGCATTCTGAAGTCCACCTTGAGAAAATTTTAAGAAGTATATTAGGGAGAATATGTCATGTCAGTTTTTATACAAATATTTAAAAGTGATAATAATTAAAGAGATGACACTGGCAGAGTAATAGATATGTAGGTAAGCAGAGCGTAACTGAGACTTTAATAATGATCCATGTACATAAGGTAGTTTAGTTTTCCCTAGGGAAAGCCTTTTATGTTGGGGGGATAAAGGATGATTTACTCAATAAAGATTGAAACATTTGATTAACTATTTGGAAAAATAAAAATTTGGATCCCTACTGTTTAACAAAGTAAATACTAGCTAGATTAAAAATTTGAAAGTAAGTCAAAGTTTTTTAAAAACCTAAACGTATTGGTGAATATTTAGGCAGATATTTCTATAATCTATAAAAAAGAGAACTCTCTAAAAATAATACCAAAGACAGAAAATAAAGAGGAAGAAATATCCTGATACAGTTTAAAAATTCCACATAAAAATATCATAAATGATGTTCAACATAATAAACCGAAGAAAATATTTATAATGTGTAAAGCATATGTGTATTATAAATATTTGCCTTTATAGAAAAATGAGCAAGGAACTTTTTAAAAGCAACATAAAAAGAATAAACACAAATGGCAAACAAATTTTTGAAAATATTAACCATCCTAGTAATCAAGAAAGACTACCTAAGTGGCAAAGATGGAAAAGAATGGTACCCAGTGTTAGAATGGACATGGGAAAATGGAGCATTGTTCTGTACGTCTGGTGGGAGTGTGATGTTGTACAGTCTTATGGAGAGAAATTGGGTAATCCATCTCAAACACCCTTAAAAGAATATATGTAGGAATATAGCCCTGGCTGGCATAGCTCAGTGGATTGAGCGCAGGCTGCGAACCAAAGTGTCACAGGTTCGCTTCCCAGCCAGGGTACATGCCTGGGTTGCAGGCCATAACCTCCAGCAACCGCACATTGATGTTTCTCTCTCTTTCTCTCTATCTCCCTCCCTTCCCTCTCTAAAAATAAATAAATAAAATCTTAAAAAAAAAGAATATATGTAGGAATATGTATGCCTAAAGGAATGGTTATAACAGCTGATCATTATAGCAAATCATTTGGTAAAAACGTGTTATTCAGGAAAATCTCAAATAATAATAGCTAAATAAGGTAGAAATGTATTTTCTCGCTGTGTAATAAAGTCCTGAGATAAACAATCCGGAGCTAGCATTGCAAGTTCATGAGGAACAGTGACCCAGGTTCCTTCTCTCCTTGTGTCTCCAATCTCTTCAACATGAAGGTTTTACCTTATGGCCCAAGACTGTTATTTGCTATCCAGGCATCTCACCCCTGGCCAGTGGGAAGATGTGAAAAAGAAAAGCACAGTTCTTCTTTAAAAAGATAGTTCCTGGAAGGTAAAGATAGCATAACAAAGGAAACTGAGAAATAAGCCTTTCTTTCAAACAGCACCTGCCTAGCTAAAAACAAAGAGTCTTGTTACTAAGGGAAAAGGAAAGAAGAGTATTAGTGGCTAACCTTCAGCTTCTGCCACACAACCAAATTGTCCACTTTTCCGAAATTTTGAAAAATCATATTGATGGGTCATAGCAGCATCGTATTGTCGAGTCAATAATGAAAGTGTCGAATATTTCATAAATGATTCAACAACAAATACATTATGGTACATTTAGACAATGAAATACTATAAAACCGTTACAATGCTGATGTGGGTCTATAATTATTAACGTGAAAGGGGTTGCACAGTCTATTGTTAAATGCTAAAAGCAGGTCATGAAATTGCTTTTGTAATATGACCCTATCATCTCTTATTTATCAATCTAGTTGCCCTTTCATTTATCTACCTACCTACCTACCTACCTTGAAGTGCTTTTTAGTTTCTAAAATGATAGAATTTCTAAGTTACCTTGCCTTTAAATTTCCAACTATATTGCACTGCAACATCAAATGAGCACTGGGCATTGGTTGTGATGGCCGTCACTCTCTAGTAACCATCTCTTTCCTCTCGTTACTGGTGGCAGCATTCTGTACATGTCCGTGGAACAAGCTTATTAATTGTGCTGTTCAAGACACTTTCTACTTTCCAATGATTTGTACGCTTTCTATTTCAGTTTCTGAGAGAGGTGTGTTAAAAACACCCATCATGGTTGGGGGGGGGGGTATAATAATGCTATTATTGTATATGGAGATCTGTCCAGAAGGTATCCAGCCATGTAATATGAAAAATAGAGACACTTATTCAAGAAGATGTGAGATACAAGAAACATTGTACGTAGGACAACAACACCTCAGTCCCCTTCAAAGGAGGCACCTTTGGGACCTCACACAGTTCGGTCTGAATCAAGTCATTAGCAACTGCAGCATGTATTCTTTCTGCTCCGGTAGCAGAAGCCAGGGAACGAATTTTGCCACGACATGTTTCATGCCAAGATCCTGCATCAAAATCTCAGGCACAGTGGTGTTTGGAATCCCCAGATCAGCTTCCGGTTCTCACACCATGCGCCCCAATCTTTGTTGATTGGAATTCATACATGTTCAACAATCTCAGGCATCCTGCTTGCCACAGGCCTTCCAGACCATGGATCACTTCCGACCGATTCTTGGCCGTCTTTGAAGTGTTTGTGCCACACTTTTATTTGTGCTGCACTCATCGCATCATCCCAAAAGCCCTCTGAATCAACCAAATAGTTTCTGTGGAAGAATGTTCAAGCTTAATGCAAAATTTGATGCAGATTTGTTGCTCTACTCGCTCAGTCATTTTGAATGCGATGGCCACACAGCACACATGCTCACTCAACAGCATCTGCTGCCCCCACTGACTAGTACAGTGAAGTTGTCATTGTTCATGCATGTGCTTTCCAGTCCACTCTCCTTGGCTACCAGGTTACATTGATGTCATGCAAACCATTCTTGTTATATTAACAAATGGCTGGACTTTTCCCAGACAGACCTCTTATATTATTATTTGTCTGTATACAATTTCAAGGCTATGTTTTTGGATGCATGCAAAATTCAGGATTATTATATTTTCTTGATAATTGTTATTAATTGTCATTAAATAATTGTCCTTCTTATACCTAATGCTATTGCCCTAAATTCTGTTTCTTCTAATTAATGTCGCCTTTCTATCTTTCTTTATTTGTTTAGTTTTAACCTGTAATATTTTTTCCCAGAATTTTATTTAAAATATGAGGGGTCATTGCCATTTATGCTTGCAAAGGTCATAAAGATAGAATTTTTGTTTCTATTCAGATAATTTCTACTGGATTTATTTCTACCATGTTACTTTAGTTTTTGTATTAGCCACATTTTTTTTCTTACTATTTGGGGTTTTTGTTCTTGCTTCCTTTGAGACTGATTTTGTTCTTCCCCGCCCCCCTAGTATTTAGGAAGATATATATTCTCTTTCTTTGAGTGGTTACCCTTAAACTTGAATATACCAGGCTACGATGGAGGTAATCAGTAGCTCTTGCTGTCTCTTCTCGCATGTTATCTATTTATTACTTTCCTCTGTGTTTAAACACCTCCCCAAATTAGCCTTTATTATTCAGGGTTGTAGGGTATCCCATACATCGCCCTTCTGCTCCTCTCTGGAATTCAGAACCAGTGAAGACAGAGGAAGAAGAGGGAGAGAGAGTCAGGAATAAGAGACTGAAACTCAAAATACAATATTAGCTTTATTTCAGATAGATTTGATCAGAGAAAGTGATCTTACGATACGTTGTTCCTGAGTGAGAGGGACTGAGCCCCCGACGGCGGCACAGTGAGGCCACGGCGGGTCTCCCTCGCGAGGCTGGTGGCTCCCGACCGGGACACAGGCAGGCCAGAACGCTCCTCTGGCTCGTCTGGGGCAGGCAGCTCTGCGGGAGAGACAGTGGCAGGGCTGGGCGAGCATGGAGAGCTCTTCCCGCACGCCTTGAGGAGGATGGTTAAGGGTGCGGAGAGGAGTGGAGAGTGTTTTTATAGTGTCACTTGTGGAAACTGAAGTAGAACTGTCCTTCTTTCTATGAACACAGGCGTGGGAAGTAAGGGTCCTCTAACCATTATGACTGCTATCGCTGCTTTGTTAACGTTGTTTTCTACATTCCCTGCTTACGGTGGGTGCATCTACCATGTACCTAGTGGTTTAGCTTCAGGGCCTTAACTGGAGGGGCCCTCCCAGGCCTCTGAAACCGGGAGGAAGCAGCAGCCCCTGGAGAGCTGGAGGAACGGAGCCCTGCTCGCCTGGAGGTCGTGCTTCTTTGTCCGGTGGCGTCTCGGAGCTGCAGGAGACCGGGTGGGCATTGGGCTCCCGTCCCCACGGACAACCTGCACTCCTCCGACCCCGTGGGACATCAGCATCTTCCCCGAGGAGAAGAATGAGGCTGAGACACTGTTCCTTCCGCTCTTGGCCCGAGGGCCATGTGACTTGCTTGGCACACTGCCCTGCTGAGAACTGCCCGAGCCAGGCAGGGAGTGCGAGGGACGCTGGGTGCGGTGAAACCCAGCTGACCTTGATCAGCTCCCGCGACAGGGAGATCAAAGGGCTGGCATTATCTGAAGACTCCCCCCAGTGCCAACAGCAAACGCAAAGCTAAGCCAAACTTTTCTAAATGATGGCTGCATTTTTTTTTAAAAGAACAAATTTTGACCAACTGTGTTAGAAGACTGATTTATCTTTCTACTTCTTTACATAGGATATTTAAAAGTCATTTTCCCATCAAGAGGTGAGCAAAGAGTATGCAGGCAAGAAATATAGGAAAAAAATGTATTATAGAAGAGGTGAAATTGTGATGAAAATAATTAAAAGAATGTATTATATTCCTGAATTTTGTGAGATTGTGTAGCATTTAGCTATTATTTTAAATTTTATTTGTTGTGATTTCTATTCTTATTCAAAGGAGATATACATTTTTGTACTTATTTTTTAATTATCCTTTTCTTAGAAAGGGTTTCCTAGATTATAAAGCTGTATGTCCCACAAAAACCAGGACCCACTCTGGTTTTTTGTTTTGTTTTGTTTTACAAATATGTTTGCAAATTTCTTTGCTTCCCTCTGCTCCTTGTCTCCCACATCTTTGCTGGGGCCCATTGTCCTTCTTCACCAGGTACATCTTTTAGCAGTTCTTCCAGCGAAGGTCTGTTCATAGTGACCTCTGACAGGGTCAGAGTTCAGCCCTCCACTCTGCAATGAAACATAGCTGGGTAAAAAAACTCAATTTGGGACTTTTTTCCCCTTTGGGCACTGAGAGGTGTTTCACCTCCGGCGTTTGCCACTGTTGCAGAGAAACGTGCTTTTCCCTTTGAGGACGATCAGTCCTTTTTTCTCCCTGTCCTTTCTCTCTGTCTGTTGTGCACGACAGTTTCCTTTTCACCTGTCTGGTGTGAGTTAGCTTCTGTTTAACCTTCCAGGGCCAAGGTCTTCTGCAGTCTGAGGACTGCTGCTCTCTGTCAGTCCTGGGAAAGTGTTATTCGTTAGCATCGCAGTGCTTACGTTGTTTTTAATGAGTCCTGAGCAGGTGCAAAACAATAGCTTAAAAATATACATTAAGGTAGAAGGAATAATGGGGGAAAAGCAAAAAAGAATAATAGCGCAACCCTTAAATGCTCACCATCGAGTGTGGGAAAGGCCGAAAGGGCAACACTGTTACTTCTAGTTTCCCTCGTGCACCGCCCCCGCCCCCACAGTGAACCCACCATTTTCCCTTCAGGGGCCACTGTTGTCCTAAACTCACTGTTGGTAATTTCTTTGTACTTGCACAAAGAAACTATATGGCAGTTCATGATTTAAAGCGTTGTAGGAGCGGACTAATGCTGTATTATGTTCTTCAGTTTGCTTCGTCCGCTGAAAGTTACGTTCCTGAGATCCTACTGTATCGCTGAGTGTAGCTACAATGTACTCCTACCCAGTAGTAACTAGTGTCCCACCACCCACGTTTTGTTTGTTCTACTGTCAGCTCTACAGACATTGGTTGGTTTCTAGTTTTTTATTCATTCTGCTCTCAATGGACATTGGCTGGTTTCCAGCTTCTAGCAGTCCTAGTGCTGCTTTAAGCATCCTCATAAATGCTTCCTGGGACAAGATAGTTTCCCTAGGGTTTATACCCAGGAGTGGGACTCCTGGGTCATAGAGTATGGACATCGTCATTAAGAAAAATTGGTTTGCAGAGTAATTGTACTAATTTGCCGTCTTAACAGTACTGTATGGGAGATGGCCCTGCTCCCTGTGCCTGCCAATGCATGGCAGTCTCAGACTATATAACATTTGCCAGTTCTGTGGGTGTGGAATGGTGAGTCACAGAAAATGTGTATTTTTGCTGCTGATAATGAGATTGAATGACATTTTACATGTTTATTGACCATGTATGTTTTCTTTTCCATAAAATGTTTGTGCAATTCATTTTACCCCCTCCCTTTTACATTGGTTTGCCTTTTTCTTATTGATTTGTAATTTTTTTTACATATTTGGGATACAAATACCATGACAATTATATTTTTAGCAAATAGCCCCTCCCATCTATGGCTGGTCTTTTGGTGTCTTATGATGTATAGACATTGTTAATTTTAATGTAGCCAAATGTGTTAATTTTTCCTCTATGGTGGTCAATTTTTATTTCTTATTTAAGCAATAAATAAAAGTATTATAAAAATATTCTCCCATAATGACTTCTAAAATTGTTATTGTTTCGTGTTTTACATATGGCTCATTAATTCACCTAGAGTTGATTTTTGTATGTGATGCACTGAAAGGGTGTAAGTTCTGGTTATTTTATGTACCTTATTGATGTTTTTGTACATATGTGTTCTGATCTCCCCTCTCACTTGTTATACAAAAGATATGTTGTGGAATTCAGGAAAATGGTATTCTGGGAGAAATCTACAGTCTTCATACTTAGAGGCTGAAAATTGAGTAAATATGTTTCCAAATTTGAAATTTAAATGAATTATAACAGAAAACCCACAAAGGATGCAGAATAAAAAGCAGTATAAAGATAAAAGCAGGAAGCAATTAAATAATCATTACATAAACAATAGATCAATTACACAGAAATCATATTAAGTAATAGGCTCAAGGAAGACAAAATATTATTTTTTTAAAAGTAACAAAATTGATACACTCTGGTGAGACTAGTCAAGAAAAAGAGAAAAGGCAAAAATATATATCAAATTGATAAAGATGTCAAAAGTTCAGGTGCAACAGAGATTAAAAAGATAAAGAAATGCTTTTTATTAACTTTATGCTAATAGGATTGAAAATTTAGGAGAAAACATGCAAATTTCTAGAATAAAATATATATTGATTTGCATCTATCTTGCTAAATTCTCTTATTAATTCTAATAATTTCTCTGTGAATAACTGTGGGTTTTACATATAACAGCCATACAATATGTGACTTAGAACAGTATTTTCCTTTCCCCATTATCTGTTAGAAATACTATATTGGAACTTCCCATTCTGTCTTCCATGTCGTATAACCTCTCTTTCTTATTTCCATTGTTATCTCTGTGTTATATTATGGGTGATTTATTCAGACCTGTTTTTCAGTTGACCACTTTATATGAAGATTTAACTATTCATTGAGTTTTTTAAACAAACATTTTTTAAATTTACTGTTTGGACTATTATTTTTTAAGATTTTATTTATTTTTAGAGAGGGAAGGGAGGGAGAAAGAGAGAGAGAGAGAAACATCAATGTGCAGTTGCTGGGGGCCATGGCCTGGGTTACAGGCCATGCAACCCAGGCCATGACCCCCATGTACCCTGACTGGGAATTGAACCTGTGACACTTTGGTTCACAGTCCATGCTCAATCCACTGAGCTACACCAGCCAGGGCCTGAATTTTTAATTTAAATGAATTAATCTTTTATTTCCAGAAGTCCAATCTGATCCTATTTCAAATCTCTCACTTGTTCTCTGTTCATAGTTTCCTTTTGTTCAAGTATTATTTTGATTCTTTCTTTTACCTTTTTAATCATTTTAAACACAGTAACATTTATAGACTCTTTCAGAGTGTTCAATTATCTGTATAGTTGTGTAGGTACCAGTTTTGTTGAATGTTGAGCCATTTGATCCACCCTCATTTCCTAATGTGGTTTGTAGTTTTCATGGTGAGCCCACCTTAAACATGGGTGGTCTCCCCGTGGGAGCCCTGGGTGCCCCAGACCACAGGTCTGCCCTGCAGTGTGCATGGGCATCTGGTTTTGCTATGGTTCCAGAGTTTCCATGGGTTTGGCCACATTTGCTTTTTCTTGCCCCAATTTTTTACTAGTGTATCAGCTGAGAATTCTTATGCTATAAGGCTTGTGTAAAATTAGATCCTACACTCAGGCTTAGGCTAAATTTATCAAGAGGGATGTTTCTTTTTCCTTCACGCTCAAACCTTAAATATTGCAAGATTCCTTGCTCTTTGTCCTTGCTGGAATTTTTTTTTAGTGACATTTTTATGGACTAAGCAACTTTGCAGGATTATTCCCTTAATTCAAACTTTTGCTTCCATATATATTAATCTTGAGTGAACCCAAGGCCATCACTTGTCTTTATGTGAGGTTTATGAGGTCTGTCCAGAAGGTATCCAGGCATGTAATGTGAAAAATAGAGACATTTACTGAAGAAGAAACAAGATACAAGAAACACTATACATAGGATAATGATACCTCAGTCCCCCTTAAACTAGGCACCTTGGGACCTCACACGATTCTGCCAATTGCCATCAGCTGCTCCATTATATTTTCCTGAATCTCATCAACACTCTGAAATCTCTTACCTATCAAAGGTGATTTTAGTTTTGGGAAAAGCCATAAGTCATAGGGCACCAAATCTGGGCTGTAGCAAGGCTGAGTCACTTGGGTGATTTGATGTTTTGCAAAAAAACCCTGTATAAGATGTGATATGTGAGCAGGCATGTTGTTGTGATGAAGTTGTCTATCACCAGTTCCCCATAGCTGTGGCCTTTTGAATCATCCTAATAGCTCCCATGGAGGAATGTTCAAGCCTAACGCAAGATTTGATACAGATTCGTTGCTCTGCTTGCTCAGTCATTTTGAATGCGACAGCCACACAGTACACATGCTCACTCAATGGCATCTACCACCCCCACTGACTAGTGCAGTGAAGTCGTCATTGTTCATGTATGCACATTCCAGTCCACTCTCCTTGGCTGCCAAGTTGCATCGATGTCGTGCAAACTGTTCCTGCTAACAATGGCTGGACTTTTTCCAGACAGATCTTGTATAACCAAACTCCCATTCTCTAGCTGTTGGTTCTATCAGCCCAACTTAGAGCTGTAGCTACCATAGGACTTCCCTTTTCTCCTTCTTGGTTGAATCATCTACTTTTAAAAACACAATATATTTGTATATTAGTGACTTATTTTATTTTATCCAAAATATCTATGTTTTTATTGCAGGAGTGTGGGAGCCCCCCCCCCCCTTGTCGCTGGAACCAGAAGTTATAGAGTCTTGATTTACACCCAAATTTATATCTACATTTAAGTAAATACTCTCCATTGAGTGGGATTACAGATTATTTTAATTTTCTATTAAAGCCTCACTTTCATTATTTGGTCTTTATACAATTAATATGGAATACTTTCATTATTTGAAAATATTATAAAATAATTTCAATTTGAAAAGAAAGTTTAATGAAAACTGGGTTAGGGTATCACACTACCATGTAGTTCAGAAATCATTTTATTCTCAATTGTCCATGTCAAGCGGGGGAGGAAATCACGAAGTTCTCAATTATTTTATATTTAACTTTAGAATGCATTACAGTGAAACATCACCAGTTCAGACTAAATGAGGAAAATGAATCTAAGTTCATCTAAAAGATGGACATTTTTAATGCCTTTTAAAAATTTCTTCAAGTACATGCAATAAATGGAACAATAAATGGTGTTAATTAGGAAAGGTCCTATGTTGTGTAATAAACAGACTACATTAGTTGTTTTATACTTCAAAATAGAGAAACATTTCCCACTGCCATCTACCTATGCTCCTCACTCCTTGTATTTATTAACTACTGTTAAATCCAAGTATCATTGAGCAGTTGCAATGATAACTTTTTAAATGTCAATGGTCTCAATTTACTGATGACACTTATTTGTTTCCAGGTCTCTCTGGGGGTGCATGCTGTGTCTTGGGGTGTGTGTGTGTGTGCCTGTGTTTAGGGGAGACACTTGGGGGTGAGCAGTGTCGGTGCTGAATGATTTTTAATGACTCCTTCAAAGGCTACCTTTACTTTTAGCCTAGTTCCAATTCAAATGATCATTAATTCTAAATTGTTGAGGTTCAAATAATGGTTTTCTTTAAATGATTTCCCATATGTGTGTACAGAATTTTTTTTTAATTTTGAGGGATTAAACAGTCTAATTCTAAAGTACAAGGAAAATAGAAAATACTTCCCACAAATATCCTATCAAAACATCACCCTGTGTATCACCTGAGCCTTTCCCTCGTGAGCCCAGCTTCCTTCAGAAAGCCTTTCTGGTAGCCTTCATTAAACCAAAATCTGTATGAAACAAAAGCATGCCCGTATAACAAATTGTGGAAGACAGTTTCTGACAGTGGACTTTCAGTGGACTATAAACATCTCTTTTCTAGATGTTGCAGTCTTCCTAAGACCTTAGGAGAATTTCAAGTTCCTTTTATAGAAGGGGGGGAAAAAAAGAAAGAAAAAAAAAAGGAGGGGAGAGAATGAGGGAGGAAAGAAAAAAAATCTCACAGAGCCTTACTAAATATAGATATATTTCTTTATAAGCCCATTTCTTTATTATCTTCTCTTTCAGATTACGGTAGTCCTGCCCTAGCGGAAGTAAGGGAATGGTTCATATGTGTGGTTTGGGTGTGTGTGGAAGGGTAACTACAGTAGACCGGACAGTCTACTGGGTAACAGGAAGGGTAACTACCGACAGCCTGGCAGTGTCTGACCCTGGAATCTGAGCCATCGATTGAGTTGGGCTGAAACTACAGAACCAAGTTCAACCTGGGAAGTGGGGACATTTGCAGCCATTCACGCCTCAAGTAGGATCAGGAGAGCGTGGCCGCTGGCTACAGAACTCCCCTGAAATGTGGATTCACTGGAGACCCCACCCCCACCCCCAGTTTAGAGTCAGACGTGCCTGTGTCCGGTCCCAGAATTTCTGTTTACTTCTCCCATGAGTTTAAGCAAGCTGTTCTACTTGACGTTTTTTCAGGACTCTCGTATTCACATACCTGCCTCGTAGGATCTCCATGGAGGATCAAATGTGCTGGGGCATGCAGAGCCCTCTGCACCCTGTCCTGTCACACAGCAAGCACTCATTTACTGTTGGCTGTCACTGTTTTTACAGTCACTCTAGTTCTTGCCACCCAGGTAGGCAGGCAGGATCAAATGACCTTGTCAGTAGGTTCCAAGGCCACAGCATTGAGCCAAAAGTTGAGGGACCAGACTTCCGTGCCAAGGGAGGATGGACGGATAAAGCCATCATCGTAGTAGGAGCAAAGCAGAGCTCCTAGCTCAGAAGGGCAGAGTAACAGAAACATTCGATGCCTGGGACCCAATCCCAGGAAACAGCACAGGAAGTGGTTAGCAAAACTGGTGGCCCAACAGAGTCTGTTCTCAGCTACAAGGCACCGCATGGATCTGGAGACCCAGCTGCAAAGGCAAATGGGCATCCAGTCTAAGGCAGCTGGCCATGTGTAGCTTCGGAGACCCTCTGCACCCCACCCTGCTCCACCCCAATTAGCTGATGACTGGCCCTTGAGCCTGAGGAGTCTACAACTACTGGGGAAGGTTCACGAGACTTTTCAGCTTTGGTTTTCTTTATTTTTGAACGTATATTTATAATTCAGAAGTCAAAACTACATGGAAGGGTATACACAGGAAGTCTTGCTTTTACTATTCATTTGGCTGCCAGAAGTCAAACAAACACTATTTTGTTTGGAACTTTAAAATTGTTAACTTTTCTAACAAAGAAGTTAAATCAGATTCTGACAGAATGATACCATGCCAAGATTGCATGTTACATAATAGTTAGGCTAGCATCCTGTACTTGAATTAAAAAAAAAAATAGAAGCTAAACAAAAATATCTGGAAAATACATCTCCACTAAGCTATGATTAGCCTAGTTTCAGATCAGTCATGCTAATAATTTATATTTTTATAGTACAAAAGCATCAAATATCTAATAACTTTAATAATCAAGCTCTTTTAAGTATAGTAAGAAAGATTTGGCAATAGTATATTTTATGTTGGGAACCGGCCTGCCTGGTTTCAGAAGCTGTGACCCTCCCCCCCATGGCTAAGGCTGAGTAAAAAGACCTTGGGACCATAAGCCACTAAGGAGACAAAGCTTATCCTCCCAGCAGGGGCTCAGCCTCTGCCCCCTTTACTTCCCTGTGCTTGGCCCTGGGTGGGTGGCTGGTTAGCCAATAATGGGTAAGATTCCTCAAGGAAGGGACAACCTAAAACAGGCACGGTTGTGAGGGGGCCCATCAGGGAAGGATTTAGGGGACTATAGAAAAGGGATGAGGGACCCTCACCCCTCGACTTTTCAAGGGCCTGAGTCCTTGTTCTATCTGTAAGAAGTCTCCTAATCTCTTGGCTGCCTTACTCCCCGCACCTGACCTAAGCCTCAAACAATGCGGGAGGGTGGTGCAGCCCTGGGCTGAAAACGGTGGGTTTCTGGGGCAATCAGGCTTAAGAAAGAATGCACAAAATCCTGTGAAAACTGCTTTGCTAAAAACGCCCTCAATTCAAACGATAAGGGTCCAGCATAAAGTGAGTTTCTTTCCCAAAGTTTTATGGCCCTTTGGCATCACTTAGAAGAAGCCCTCATAATTCTTTGAATGTTATCTGTTGTTTGATCATTACTGCCTGACAATGACTAATGAGCTTTATGCCCTGAATTCCTATGCAAATTAAACTCAATAGAAGCCCATTGAGGAAAAGGCTCCTGGCCCTTCTCCTTTGAGATCAGCTACCTTTCCTCCCCAGGCGGATCATGCCTTGGTAGACCTAATTCTCATTCGCGGTGGGTGGAGAGGCTCTGCAGGTGGGGCCCCCCCACCCCACAATTTTAGTTATAACACCGTTAAAAACTTTGTATATCTATTGTGGCCACAAAGTCTTTTTTCATGCTAGTTAACAGTTATATGTAGGCTCCTTTCCACAAAAATCTTATTTTACCTGTGTTGGTCCAGACACCTTGTCACACACTGATAGCCAAAGTCACGGAAGCATCGTGATAGCTGCTTCTAGGTCTTTGACTCTTGTTACGTGGTCAGGAGAACTTGGCTTTCCAAGTTCCCAGGTAAATAATATCCCAAGGACAATTCCCCGTTTGTTACATAGGGGCCTGAGGAGGTCATGCTGTGGGTCCAAGAGTAGAATGTGGACACACCCCGTGGGCAGGAGGTGGGCTGCCTCCCTCTCTCATTCCTGCACCAGCCACCAAAGTGTCTCCAGGTGAGCAGGGTGATGCGCACTCATCTTGCAAGAATAGGGTTCTCTCAGGTGATCTTTTGAAATCTCCGCACACATCCTGACCTGTGGTTCCGGGACTTTGGGGCTGCCCAGGAAGTGTCTGAAGAGCTCAAATATGTCAGTAAATTGGTACCGTGCTCTGGGGAAGGGGCCATTGCTGCACTCTGACTAGTTGCAGAGGTCATTCATTCATTCAACAAACACCAGTGGAGGACCAGGTTCTGTGTTAGGCTCTGGATGTACAAGAATGTAGAGTAACCTCCTGGAGCATTCAGTCTAGGGGTGGACACACAAACATTCACAGATGTTTACAATGTTCTACAGGCTAAACTAGTGCTGTCCACAAGCCGGTTTCTAGCTCAGGGTTGACCCGTCCACTAGATATGTGGGAGCAGCGGTCAGGAAGGCTTTACCAAGAGAGTGAGAGTTGGGTTAAATTTGAAAGCAGCTTTTGACCAAGCACTGGGAAAGGGCACTGAAAATAGCCTGTGTAAACGCAGAGAGCTAGGAGAAAGTGGGGTGGGGCAAGGAGTTAGAAGTGGGATTCAAGACCACACTTTCAGGGATCATTTCTATAGTTTGCTGCTAGAGAAGTTTCTCTGAGCGTGTAGAGCACCCAAAACCACGAGGAGGAGATGGGGTGTTCTCCTGAGCTTGAAGTCAGTTCTCGGTGTTGCTTTGGTGACTGCCATTTGCCATTGATGGCCATTCTTCTCTCTCTCTCCCGGGGGAATCACAGGGAGAGAACACCGTCTGAGTGGTAAAAGAAAAAAGAAATGGGATTCATCAGGGATGACGTCACAGAGCACGCAAGTAGTGAGCCAGACCCTGGAGGGAGTGGCTGGACAGTCAAGGCAATGAAGGGCACAAAGGCACGGAGAAAACAGGCAAAAATTGTATTGGGGCAGAGAGGACATCACCTTGACCAAGGCAGGGCTGTCGCCAGGGTCACCATGGCGGGCGGGCGGGCCGGCCACAGGGAAGGAAAGGAACAGGGACACCTCAGCTTTAGGGAGTTGATAGCAAGGAGGTGAAAAAACTGGTGAAGAAAAAGGAGAAAGCATCAAAGAAGCTTCAGGCTAGAATGGTCTCAGGAAAGTCAGAGGAAAGAAAAAATAATTTTGAAACTTAAAGAGCCATCAGAGTAGCCACAAACTGGTCTATTTGCCTCCCTCTATAGATAAGGAAGTTGTCTTTTTTTTTTTAAGATTTTATTTATTTATTTTTAGAGAGGGAAGGGAGGGAGATAGAGAGAGAGAGAGAAACATCAATGTGTGGTTGCTGGGGGTCATGGACTGCAATCCAGGCATGTGCCTTGGCTGGGAACCGAACCTGCGACACTTTGGTTCATAGCCCACGCTCAATCCACTGAGCTACGCCAGCCAGGGCTAGGAAGTTGTCTTTACCAGTATGTGCTGCTTCTAGGTCCAAGATTCTGTCCTATGTCCCAGGAACTCCTATCCCCGCCACACTCCCGAGTCTTTTCATTCTTACTTGGCCTTTAGGAGAACGTGGATGACCTCAACAGACCTCCTGCCGCAGCTTTGAGAAGCAGGAGTGGAGTGAACATCCCAGAGCACCTTGCTTCAGACTCACATGTATGTTTTCCTAAAGGTGAAAGCAGAGGAAAGTCAAGAAAGGACGTGAGGGTTATCCTTGAAGAAAGAATTCATTAGAAATTCCAGACGAAACATTTTCAGTGGCCAGGTTGAGGTTAGAAATCATAATAAGACAAGGATTATAAAATACAATGGAGGCAGGCGGATCAACTGTCCAGGGAATTTATCCATGGAAGGTTAGCAAGAAAGGTTATTCTAAAGTTTTAACCTTGAACCTAAAATTTTTATGACTTCCATGAATTACTCTAGCCTAGTTAGTGATAAATGTGTCAATGGATAATAAGTTGCAACATTGTTTTTTTCCAGATGAGTAGTGTTTCTTTCTAGTAACAGTGTGTCTATGTCTAGAAGCCTCTGGTTTTCTTGTCCTCCCATCTCTCCCTCCCCCCCCCCCCCCCCGCCCCGGTCCAATTTCTTCCTTCCTTCTCCATCCCCTTCTCCACTGCCCCAACCTGAGTGAGGCAAATTCTCGACTCCATACACCCATCCATCCTTGTTGCAGCCAAAGGGACTCATGTGGCCCCAAGAGCAGGGGTGGGGGGAGGGGTGTAGGTGGGGGAGGGGGGTCCAGAGGCCAGCAGTTCCCCTCCCTTCTCCCTTCCCCCAAGCCTCAGTGCCAGTGTCCTTTTGCCATGGAGAGGATTCATTGTGACTTCCAAAGGAAACATGCTCCATGTCATCCACTGTGCTATCTGGCTGCAAGATCATGGGATGACCCAGCCTGGAAAAGCGCCCCCAGACTGTGTCCCCCTACCACTCCCCCACCCCAGGTGGGTGCCTAGCTCCATCTCCCAAGGGTCCCCTGTACACGGCAATGACAAATCCTGGGACCTCCACCTTTACAAAGTGGGTTGAGGATGCCAAGTCTGACCTGTTAGGCTGAAAAGAAAAACCTTTTCAACATTTCGGTATGTTTTTCTTTTCATAGTTTCGCCCATTCGTATGCAGGGCTGGTTGTGAGGGGACCTTGCGCAGGAGCTAGAACTTGACCCCAGCATCGCGGCTTCCCCATTCCCTGTGGGGTCCCCTGCTGCAGCTGGTCTGCCCTCCGGGTCTCACATCCTCTTCGTCTCCTCTGCTTCCGCCTCAGCACCAGGTGCGGCAAAATCAGGCTCACAGTGGCTCGTATGGAGCACAATGCAGTAGTTAATGAGCAAGAATACAAGAATAACCTCTGTGTTTTTTTGTTTTTGTATTCACAACTGTAAAGCTGCTTTCGCCCCACCCTGTGTATGCATAGTAAGGTGTAAAATGACTGGCAAAAGCTCAGGGTATTACTTGTTAGAAGCACATTGGTATTTTGACAGGGTACAAAGCCCTTAGAGAAAGGAATACATCCATAATTTTTTTAAATAAAGTTTTAGTTTTTAATTTTTTAAAAGATTGTATTTATTTATTTATTTTAGAGAGGAAAGGGAGGGAGAAAAAGAGAGAGAGAAACGTCAATGTGCGGTTGCTGGGGGCCATGGCCTGCAACCCAGGCATGTGCCCTGACTGGGAATCGAACCTGCGATGCCTAGTTCGCAGCCCACGCTCAATCCACTGAGCTACACCAGCCAGGGCCACATCCATAAATCTTTTTTTTAGAAAGGGAATTAATTTTTTAAAAGATTTTATTTATTTATTTTTAGAGAGGGGAAGAGAGAGAGAGAGAGAGAGACATCAATGTGCGGTTGCTGGGGGCCGTGGCCGGCAACCTAGGCATGTGCCCTGACTGGGAATCAAACCTGTGATGCCTAGTTCGCAGCCTGTGCTCAATCCACTGAGCTACCCCAGCCAGGGCTATAAATCTTGATGGAGAAATTTTAATTAAGTAGCAGGAGAAATGTCTAGGGTTGGATGGAGGACACCTGGTCTTCCTGAAATCACAGGGCAGACACCCATTCTACTTAGAAACACACACACACACACACACACACACACACACACCTTGCCTATTTAATCCCAGGCAATAAGGGAAATGCTTCACTTATACTCTCATTTACTTCTCCCCCCGACCCCCGACTCACGCAGGGTAGATATTTGGTGTTGCACACACATCCTGCTACACAGAGAAGTTAAGAACATTGCCTGGACCTGCACAGCCCACACGTGTGGGACTGGACGCGAGTCCCACGCCTATGGACCAGGAAGCCCCAGCGGGGAACGCCCTCTCCATGTGGTGGGAAGGGGTCAGCGGCCGGCCTGCTGGGCTGCTTAGTTAGGGCAGGTATGGAGCTTTAAAGATCGTTTCTCCCAAGTCATCTTCAAGAGCCGCCTTAGTCATCTTTGTTTTCCTCCAAACTGCCCGGAGTTTGTGTGCGTCATCCCTGCAATGCTGTGCCCCAAATGGAACACGCTGGCCGGGTCTATTTTCATTTTTCAGCTTGTGTAGGATATATAAAAAAAAAAAATAAACAGCATATGGTGAAAAGTTAATGAGATTTAAAAAAAAATAAGTTCACTTAAAATAATCCACGGGCTTTTCTACATGTGTTCTTGGTCTGGTTTCAAAAACCACAGGAGTTTTTACTATGCTTCAGAAAAAGGGTGAATATTTGCATAGTTTCTGTCGGGGTCAGTGGGAAACCAATTTCACAGAATCAGCACTAATAATCATGTTTATAAACAAGTGCTACATTAAGCTAGTGCAGACTGGGACGTACTGTGGTGTGCCCCAGCGTTCCACGTGTTCCATGCAACCTTGCCACGCTCCCCGGCTACCAATCTCGGGCCCACAGGATCCTCCTTCAGCCAACAAGTGTCAGGAAGTCTTCCCCAGAGAGGAAGATGGGAAAAATCAGACAGCTTCTGAGAGTAGCCCTCTGAACTTATGTTACCATGATAGATAGAACCCACCTCGTAAGAAAAATGTTCTACACCTTGGAAACCAATAAAAAAAAAAGGAAGTTGAAAATCTTGTCTTTATTTTCAAGGAGGAGGGCATGCAAAGTTATTGTTGCTCAAGCTACTGGAGTTCTTTGCATCCAAAGAAACAATTAATTTGAAGATGCACATAAATCATTTTATTTGCATGATTGTGTTTAGCCACAAAGTTCTCCTGATAATTGAGTGCTAAAAGCTCACTGTGTGCGTCCAGGATTGTTCTGAGTGTTGTGGGAGATGCAAGAGAAATGGAAGGGAGGGGCTTTGTCCTTAAGGCACTGCAAATCCCGCTGGTGAGAGGTGAGGTCTTTGATAAAATAAAAATGGTATCAGACACTTCCTTTGTGCCAGACACTGTGCTCAAAGCTTTGCAGGGATTATTCCATTTAATCCCCAGAAGCCCAATGCTGTAGGAAATATACAGGGGGAAATGCAGGCTTGAGAGGTTTATGGAACTCTCAAAGAGCTGTTGTGAGAAGTATATGAGAAACTATAATGCACTGTATCAGCTGGGCTTAGATTTTGTTTCCTACTGACAAAGAGGGGGAAACTCCCCAAACCAAACATAGCAAACAAAACAAAACAAAACAAAACAGAAACAAAACAGTAGCTTAAACAGATAGAAGTTCATTTTTCTCTTTCATAAACCAAGTCCAGACACGCAACCGAGCCAGCAGTGCAGCTGCCCTTAGAACAGGGACACACCTACCAGCAAAGGATGCAGGAAATACAGACACTTTTTTATGGGTGGTCATGTGCCTGCTAAAAATGAGGGCTTCTCTTTCCAAAGGTGAGGAGAACAGATGTTGCGTTAGGCGACTTGTTTCTCCACCATATGCATGCAAAGTGCCGGGCGCAGGACAAACACAATAAATGTTAAGTAATAATAGTTATAAAACTCAAAGCAGCCTCCACTGTGGCTTGGTTTATTGATTAAATACGCCTGGTGCCTGAGGTTCCTCCTTTTTCCAGACCGTGTCCTGTGCCTGAATGGGGAACTGAGCGGGCAAGGGGGGCGAGCGGGGTGCTGCACACACTGGCAGCATTGACCTCCAGGGCGTGCCTCTTCCTCCTCCTGCAGACGGTGGAGGTGGGAGGTGGGGTGCCCTAAAGTTTGCACCTGTGGAAAGGTGGCTGAAAGCCCAGTTACGATGCCAAACAAGGACACTGCCCAGGCCTGGGCGTTTCGAAGGCCAGGCCTCTGTGTTTTTTTTCCTCCCATGCAAATGATAGCTCTGCATTGTGGCAAATGGGAAGGAGCGGAGCGGGCAGCCCTACTGCCTAATGTCAGGGGGCAAGCAGGCGCCCTGGACTGAGGCAGCCAAGTGTGACCCTGCTGGGGCTGTGCAAACAGGAGGCCCCGGGAAGGGGGGGCTGGTTGTGAGTCATGAGTTGGTTGTTTTGACTGAGCGGCTTCATTTGTTTCAGAGAGTTTTCCATGGATCATCTCAGTCTCCCCAATTCCTGGGTCAGAGGCTCCCTGGGTCACAAAATATTTGCACTCTATGCATTTGGGGAGTTGCTCTCGCCTTCTTTTTTTTTTTTTTTTTTTTTAAGATTTTATTTGTTTATTTTTAGAGTGGAAGGGAGGGGGATAGACAGAGAGAGAGAGAAACATCGATATGCGGTTGCTGGGGGTTATGGCCTGCAACCCAGGCACGTACCCTGGCTGAGAACCGAACCTGGGACACTTTTCCAGTCCGCGCTCAATCCACTGAGCTACGCCAGCCAGGGCTGCTCTCGCCTTCTTAAAACGTCTAAGGAAGTTGTCTTTAGGTTTAGGATTCTGTGACCAGCAGACTCGGTTTCTTGGAGCAGGGGTGGACAGGCAGGGTAAGTGCGGAGGGTGCACAGGACGGTAGGGAGAAATGCTGGTGTTTCCGGCGGTTCCGTACCCTGGTTTGGGCCGGGAAGAGCTGGGAAGGAGAAGGAGGTGAGAGGGAGACCTGGGTCCTTCCGCGTCCTTACCCCCATGTCCAACCCATGACCAAGGCCTTCCACGTCGCCTCCTCACGGCCTGTCCCGGGGAGGGCCGCTGGCGGCAGGCACGGTGCTTTGTGCAGGCCAGAAGCAGGCATCCACCTTCCGGCAGGCTCGGCCCCGTGCCAGGCCCCGGTGAGTGGTGGGTCGGGCTCTGGATCCGTCTCGTCTGTCTCTTTGGACCGGAGCCTTGAGTGGTGACAGATTCCTTGGAGTCAGGTCCCGTGTCTCAGGCCCGTGGCCCCTCCTGCACCATCCACCTCCACCATCTCTCTGCTCTTACTCCGACTAGGCGCTATCGTGACAGATAACGAGGAGGCCCCTTTGCAAAAGAGCCTCAGATTTAGACTTCGGTGTGGTTGCCCAGTAAGTGTATACATTTATTCCTGCAGATGCAACGACTAGATGAAAAGATGTTCATCGTATTATTTGTTTTTAAACTTGTGATCTAGTAACAGACCACACAGCCTGTGGGGCACTATGAATTCACTGAAATAAACCCTCATTATTCTGCGAAAAGCACACTTGCATTGTATTATTGGGATGGAATACATTATGCTAAACATGTAAACATTACAATAATTTTATGACCCTTATTATAATACAATAACATACTGGGATCCTCAATAAACGAAGGGTACCAGGCCTTCCTGGCCCGAGGCCTGAGCCCAGACGCCTGGGACCTGATCCCCACTCTGACTGCTGTCTGCTCTGGCTCTTCCTCTCTCCCCAACAGCCGGTGGGGCTCTGTGACCACCCAGGGCCGGCGACGGCGGCAGCCCCCTGCCGAAACGCTGCAGGTCCTCCCCACGGCTCTTGGAACTCAGACTCCGAGGGAGCTGGGCCTGCGGAGGCCCCACCTCCGCTGCCTCCGCCTCCCAGGCCGCTGGCCCAGCCTCCCCGCCCCCCCACCCCCCGCGGGCCTCCTGCTGTCCGGGATGCCCTTTCCCTTCTTTCCCTGGTTGGTTTCTCTTCATTTTTCAGTTCCCAGCCCAACCCACATTTCCTCCGGGAAGCCCGGTCCGCAGCCCCTGGTCTGCGTCAGGCCTCTCTGATTATTTCCCTCGTGGAGTTCTGATCTTTTCTTCAGAAGGGGCAACCTCCACACGGTTACATTTTGCATTAACTAGTGTGATCCTCTGAGTCATGTCCAGCAGGCAGGCTCAACGCAGTAAGTTAACTTTCATTCTTCACTGTCGTGGCTGCCGAGCCAAGTGAGTGAATGGGAGGCCCCCCCCTCTCAGCGGCTCCCTGTGGGTCACGCTTTGGGAGGGGGAGCTTCCACACGCGGGCCTTGGGAACTCAGAGGTGCCGGGGGTCCCCGCCCACCACATTTCAATTCCTACGGGAACCTGTCACAGTGTGGAACTTTCCTTAAAGCTAGGGAGAGAAAATCACGTGTAACTACTTGGGCATTGTCAGAAGAATGCACTGATAAGCGAACTCCTCAATGAAACTGTCATTTTGTGTTAAAAAGAAAAAAAAAGAGAAAACTATGTAACAAGTCCTTTGGCCCTTCCCAGAACAATCGGACAGCTGTCAATCCAATCATTGACTGGTAAAGGTGCCCATGGATTCTCTGAGTGAATCAGAGGCAAGGCAATTGAATATAAGCCGGGTGAAATAAAAGGCATGAATGTAATATAGTCATGCACGAGTTGTTTGGAACTTACTGTGCTTGATCTCTTAGAAGTTTATGTGTACTATGAAGCAATCAATCACATATGAAAAAACCCCCAAAAGCCCCTACAATAAGTCACTGAGATCCTTCCAGAAAACTGAGGTGACCAGCCCTCTAAGGGACTTCCTCTGTGTTCTTGTTATGTGTGACCTCGAACATGGTCCCTTCTCATGTGTTTATATTTTTGAGGAACTAGAGTGGAATTATCTATGAGGTGTCTTTATGCAAGCAGCAGGGTATCAGTGACAGAAGCTGTATCCATGATTACACGACATAACTATAGGAGAGAATGCACTAATAGGTACTCAATACGTGATTCTGATGATGGCAAAATGAATAATGACAATACTGGGAATAAAATGAGAGATGCCATTGAACACATATTTGTCTAAAAGTTATAGGCAATTTCTAAACAGGGCTGTAATAAAAAGTATTTATTATGCAGCATTCAAAACGTGGGCAGTCTGCGCACTATTCTAGAATGTGAGGTGTTGCTTCATTTGTTTCACTGGTACTACTATGTCTCTAGCGGCTTGGGAGCGACAGTTAGGAGTCTTCACGTGGCGTGCGTTTGACTTCAGGTTCTGAACGTCTAGCCCCAACCGTGGTGGGTTCCCAGTGCCAGGGCAGAGCCATCCAAGGCTATGGGTCAGGGCTGGGTGCCTGCAAGGGCAGCTGACGAGGCACAAAGGGGAGGATGTTGGGTGCAGTCTGAGTCTGCTGGTTGGCGGGTCAAGTCCTCGATGCTTCAGGGAGCTAGCTGTTTGCTGCCCCTACTGGGGCCAAGATCAAGGTAGTGTTTACCTTGCTCATTCTCAGGGGATGCCACAAAGTAGACTTTAGATAAATTTGTTGAATGAATCAGTGTTTTCCCCCCATCAAGGTGTATCATCCCCACCCTAAGATTCTTCCTGAGTACAATAGAGCTATTTATTGATCATCAGAGTCCCCAATATTGATTCAAACTATTTGCTTAGGTTCTTAAAAATCCTAATTGTTTTGCACCCTAAACTTATGGACCACTGTGAATTTACATAGTTGTTTCAGGTCAAATGGTATATCCCGAATCTTGCATTTACTTAGTTACTCGCTGCTAACGTCTAAATCGGGGAAGTGAAAAGGACAATTGTTTAGTGCTTTTTAAAGTCCCTGACCAGGATCAGTAGGGAAATCCCATTAGCTCCATTCAGTGCGTTTCTCATAAATGTAAAAGGAGAGCAAGTATCCAAAGCCTTGTTCTTTAATAGTTCTGATTTTGGAAAACCTTGACAGGGCTTTATTCTAAATTGCTTCCAAATTATGTAATGAATACTGAGGAATATGATGGGTAGTGAATCATAAATAGTTTCACTGTTATTGAAAAAAATAACCGGGACAGTAAAAGCGGACTAATCTGAGAGCCAACAGTATGATGGGCTCCTTCCGAGGAGGCAAAAAGAAGAGAAACTCGGGCATTCTCCGACGGCCACCTGGCCCAGTCCTCTGTAAGTGGACAAGCCAGACAGGTTTTTATTCAGTGGCCTAGAACTTATTCAAAGGGAGCTGTTATTTGAATATTATTTTTTTTTTATATCGCTAAAACGAACAAGCCCTTTTCATGGCAAGAAGGAATGTTTAACAAAACACTGGGTGACCTGCTGGCCAAACCCCAGGGCGGGCGGCTACCTGTGGGAGGGCGGTCTGCTGGGGGCGGCTTTCCCGGCCTTCACCCCTGTGGCTTCTCTGTGGTGAGGTCAACTTACTCAAGTTGTCACCATGGTTTGCAACTCAGGCAAGAGGTGTAAAAACCGGGAATTCATTAGGAAAAACCAATGTGGTGATTTCCACTACCTTTTCCTCAAAAGAGAAAATAATACAGAACTGCCACCCAGGATAACGGTGGTAAGTGGCAGTAGAAATTAGGATCTACGGTTCAGACTGTAGTTTTGTGAGACATGAACCCACTTCATCACTTTCTGATGGACCCCTGACGATGGCCAGTTTGTGGATCAAGTCCTGGGTTTTTAAATGCAACTTATAAGAGGCCTTAATTTTGTTTCCCAGGAAGGGGTGTATGCAAAGTGTAGGTCAAATCAACAGAAGCCGACTACATATCTTCAGCAAGGAAGCCTATAGACAGGTATTTGAGCTTTCTCTCTGTGTTTTAAAGACAAAACCGGGTCCTGCCGGCTTTGTGTGGCGGCTTCCCTCACAGACTGCAGTGCCTTCTGTCTGCGTGAGGGTGTGGCATCTGCCACCGGGGAGGAGGAACTGGCATGTGTCGCCTTGTAGAGCAGGCTGACTTCATTGTGCTGGGGCCTCCGTTCCACAGTCTCCGAGTTCCTGTCTTCTAGATGACTCGCTGGAGCAAACGGATCAAAGGAGATTTTGACGTACATACTTGTTTATTTCTTAGTTGCATGATTTTTCTATATGAAATAATCTTTTAAGGAAACGGGATGGAGCTGAAGTTGGTGACTCATTTTCCCTTTTAGAATTAGTTGTAAAAGTAAGCCAGAAATGTGGCTACTCTTGTAGGAACTGACTGATATATTTTATGAGTTTGAAAAAAAAAGTACTTTTATGCCTGTATGTATATTTTAGTTTGACTCTAAATGTCTAAAATCAGAAATATGTAACTGATTTGAGAATGTATGTATGTACACACACAACATATAGTTATATTTACATAAGAACTTAAACATTCAACTTATGTGGTTTAATGCATATAATTGGTATGCACTGTATTTGCCCATCTAAAGGGAGAAAATCCAAAAGAAAAACCGTCAAAAAGTCATGCTAACAAAGATGTAGTATTCCCTTGGCAAAAACTGATGATTTGGCAGGTATTCACCTGACAGGTTTGTTATTCTCGCTCACACAGGGAGATATGACCCTGGTTTCCCGTGGTTTTTCTAGAATCCCAACGTGTCCTTTCTCCGCCCTACAGTGACCCCTGGGTGTGCACTGATGCCCCTCCCCCAATTAGTCACCGGTTTTCCCCATCTATCCTGTCCTAGTGAATCAAGTAACATTTACAGTTGGTCAAGCAAACCAAAATATAACCGCTGCACTTGAAATAAACTCAAATAGTCTTTATGAAAAGCTGAAGGATGAAATCATTTTAGAAAACCACATTCTACCAAAATTGTGCCATATATATTGTACACATAAAAAACGAAAGCTCTGGCTTCAGAGCCTTCTCCCCATGAAAACTGAGTGCACACCAGTACAGCTGAGCTGCCACTGCTTAGGTTAAGGAGTCCTGCTGCTGGAGATATTCAAGGTGTTACTTGGTGATAAATGAACAACACACACTTAAAACATCATAAAGTGGTAAATCAACAGTTTCGTTTAAAGGACAAAGCACGAAACACTTCTACTCTAGGATTAGATAAAAACGGTTATTATTGGTCTCATGTTTATTAAATATAACAGTTTTTAGTTTGGCTTCAGGTTAGTTAGCAATGAACTCCTATCAAGAGGGTTAATTGTGGATATTAACCTCTGAAATACGGTGAAGGGCATCATATAGATTTATGAAGGTGTGAGATCAACCTTAGCTGTCACTATTTATGGCACCGATAGTTAAATTTCCATTTGCAAGCTGTTTGGAGCATAACACACCACTCTTCATACTCGAAGACTTTCCTTCCCGGAGAGAACAGACACACGTATTGCAAGAAAGACACTCCTTGGGGAATACTTGGAGCTTTCACAGATAAGCTTACACACATACATAAGGTGCCTTAAAAATAGCTATATTAACATCATCTTTGGGGCAGACGAAGTCAACTACAGACATTTATTGAGTACTTGCTGTGTGCACTTCGATTGTGGCCAACCTTCACTTAAACTCTCCTAATTTCCCAGTTTGAAGAAGTTGTGGGAATTAGACGCCGATGGCCCGAGATCAAGGCGGAGAGGCTAACATTCTGAAAAATTACATAACTCCTGGGAGAGGCAGCGCTCTTGCACACATTGCCCAATATTTTCTTTCTCCGCCGGCTCCTCGTCACCTTTGAAGCCAGCAGACAACTTTGTTCCCTAGCCCTTCTCCCTCTTTTGTCTGCTCGTCAGACTCGTTTTCCACCTTTGTACCGTTCCTTTTAGACGTGAAAACAAACACGCGAACGCCCGGTTGGCAAGGAGACGGAGGCACGAGGGGAAAGTGCAGCCTAGAGCAGCCCCAGGCCGCCGCGCTCGCGGCGCCGGCCGAGCCGGCCCTCGGCCCCGGCCCCGGCCGCTGGGTGTGGGTGAGGATGCGCCCCGGCGGGCGGCGGGCGCAGGACCGGGAGGGCGGCGGCGGCAGGCGGCGGCGGCCCGCCGAGTCCAGTCCGCGTTTTGCGAGTGCACGCGAGTAATCAGAGAGAAGTGGATAATAGTTGCTCGGGCTCGCTCGGCTCCCTCTCATGCCGTGCTGGGCCCGATCGGCTCAGCCAGTCGTGTATTTACCCATATCCGGGTTAGAGAGGAAAAAAGTTTTCATTTAAACCTGAACTCAAAACTTTCACCGTGAAATCACACAGCGGGAGCAGGCCCAGACCGTAAGGCGTGACTCCCGGTTCGGCTCCGGCGGGGCCTTCGGAGGGGGAGGGGGCTCGCTCGATCCCCATCGGGGCGTGTGGATGCGCACAGGAGGGGCCGCGGACTAAAAAGTGGGTTTTATTGTCTCCCCCCGCCCCCCGCCCGGCCTCGCCACGCCGCGGCGATCATGGCCGCGCGGGCAGCAGCGGCAGCGGCGTCGCGGGCGGGCAGCGGCGAGCGGCGGGCGCCCCCCGGGCCGCGGCCGGCGCCCGGGGCCCGGGACCTGGAGGCGGGGACGCGCGGCGCGGCGGCGGCGGCGGCCCCGGGACCCATGCTGGGGGGCAGCGGCGGCGACGGCCTGAACAGTGTGCACCACCACCCCCTGCACCCCCGTCACGAACTGAACATGGCCCATCACGCGAGCGCGGCCGCCGCCGCCAGCTCTAACAGCGCCAAGAGCGGCGGATCCGAGGCGGCTCTCAAGGAGGGTGGAAGCGCCGCCGCGCTGTCCTCCGCCTCCTCCGCGGCGTCCTCCTCTTCCTCCGCGTCGGGCCCGGGCTCGGCCATGGAGACGGGGCTGCTCCCCAACCACACACTGAAAACCGTTGGCGAGGCCCCCTCCGCGCCGCCCCACCAGCAGCACCACCACCACCATGCCCACCACCACCACCACCATGCCCACCACCTCCACCACCACCACCACGCACTACAGCAGCAGCTAAACCAGTTCCAGCAGCAGCAGCAGCAGCAGCAACAGCAGCAGCAGCAGCAGCAACATCCCATTTCCAACAACAACAGCCTCGGCGGCGCGGGCGGCGGCGCGGCGCAGCCCGGTCCCGACATGGAGCAGCCGCAACATGGAGGCGCCAAGGACAGCGCCGCGGGCAGCCAGGCCGACCCCCCAGGCCAGCCTCTGCTGAGCAAGCCGGGCGAGGAGGAGGACGACGCGCCGCCCAAGATGGGGGAGCCGGCGGGCGGCCGCTACGAGCACCCGGGCCTGGGCGCCCTGGGCGCGCAGCAGCAGCAGCCGCCGCCGCCCGTCGCCGTGCCCGGGGGCGGCGGCGGCGGCGGCGGCGGCCCGGCGGCCGTCTCGGAGTTTAATAATTACTACGGCAGCGCGGCCCCTGCGAGCGGCGGCCCCGGCGGCCGCGCCGGGCCTTGCTTTGATCAACATGGCGGACAACAAAGCCCCGGGATGGGGATGATGCACTCCGCCTCGGCCGCCGCCGGGGCCCCCGGCAGCATGGACCCCCTGCAGAACTCCCACGAAGGGTACCCCAGCAGCCAGTACAACCATTATCCGGGCTACAGCCGGCCCGGCGCGGGCGGCGGCGGCGGCGGAGGCGGAGGCGGAGGAGGAGGAGGCAGCGGAGGAGGAGGAGGAGGAGGAGGAGGAGCAGCAGCAGGAGCGGGAGCTGTGGCGGCGGCGGCCGCGGCGGCGGCAGCAGCAGCAGCAGGAGGCGGCGGCGGCGGCTATGGGGGCTCGTCCTCGGGGTACGGGGTGCTGAACTCCCCCCGGCAGCAGGGCGGCGGCATGATGATGGGCCCCGGGGGCGGCGGGGCCGCGAGCCTCAGCAAGGCGGCCGCCGGCGCGGCGGCGGGGGGCTTCCAGCGCTTCGCCGGACAGAACCAGCACCCGTCGGGGGCCACGCCGACCCTCAACCAGCTGCTCACCTCGCCCAGCCCCATGATGAGGAGCTACAGCGGCAGCTACCCCGACTACAGCAGCCCCAGCGCGCCGCCGCCGCCGCCGCCGTCGCAGCCACAGTCCCAGGCGGCGGCGGGGGCGGCGGCGGGCGGCCAGCAGGCGGCCGCGGGCATGGGCTTGGGCAAGGACCTGGGCGCCCAGTACCCCGCCGCCAGCCCGGCCTGGGCGGCCGCGCAACAAAGGAGCCACCCGGCGATGAGCCCCGGCACCCCGGGCCCCAGCATGGGCAGATCCCAGGTAACCCCCGCGCCGGCCGGGCCTGCTTCCGCCGCGGCGGCCTCGGCGCGCGCCGCGAGCCCTAGTTTCTTTCTTTCCGCGGACTTTTTCCGCGTCTCGTGCCGGGGGAGGCGGGGGCGCGGCGCCCAAAGCCATCTTGAAGTCGCGGCCGCCTCTCTCCGAGGCCGGGGCGCGCACCGAGTTCGAGTGCGCGGCCCGGGGGGCCTGGCGAGGGGGTCTGGCCGAGGGCCGGGCCGGGCTGGGCGCGGGCACCGCCGGCGGCCGAGCACCCCGCCTCGCCACCCCACCCCAGGCCCGAGCCGCGCGCGCCGGAGCCGGGGACTGCGCCGCCTGGCAGCCGGGTGGGCGCCGGGGACGCTCGGGCGGCTTTTGTACCGAGATCGGCGCTCTGGCCGGCACGGTCGGGACGGGAAGAATATTGACCCCGTCGTCTCAGCGCCAACAATGAGCTTTAACTGGGGGAAAAGAATGAGGAACTTTGTCCTACCTCCAGCCACACACCACGTTCCCTCTTAGCTTCCAAGGTGAAGGAGGAAAAAAAATAGGTTAGCTTTGTGGCAGCCGAGTGTGCTTTTCGTAGTTATGCCCAGCCGTTCAGAGATACTCGATTTCGGTGTGAATGTTTGGTAGCAAAAATAATACCCAAACGTGCAACGATGAGGAGGTAGGGTATTCTAAAATATATCGATTCACTCCCGAGGATTGTTAGGAAATCCATTATTTGGCTCATGGGCTGCTCGAAAGGAGTCACCTTCAACAGATAGGCTGTTTTAAAGGAACACATTCCGGGCAAATTGAACTTATTTCGATCATGGATTAGGCATACATTTTATTCAGCAAGTCCAGGAACAGAGCAGACCAGTGAAAATTGATCTTTTTGGAACGGATTTATTTGGATTTTCTTTAATTCGCTGTCACCCGAGTCCTACAGCGTCGTTAGAAGTGTCCTGCAATCTTGCCGTTCCCTGCTCATAGGCTGAGCCTAAAGACTGACTTGATCTCCTTCGCAAGGTTTGGAATTTGAATTGTGGAGGTAAACTGGCTGTAATAGTCTCCAGACAGCTGCCTCTGAGTTGACATCTAATCTGCCATCTGATTGGCTCCCCTCTCACCATTGGGCATTTAGCACTGCTGATGTAAATAGAAGTGCTGAGCAGCACAGTCACAAAAATTCTTGCCACAAATAATATCTGAGCTCTATTACAAGCAGATGTAGGGTTGCATATTATTTAAAGCTTAAACGACTATGAATCATATTATCAATAAGAGGATTAACTACATAAAAAAAAAACAATACGCCTAGTGTCCAGTGTTGGGCATTTACAAAATTCAGATCTTTGAAAATGCTAACGTGGACATTGCATGTATCACATTCTTTAATTGCAGGGTGAGGATATGGTAGTTGAAAAATAATTAAGCCAATGATTTTTACCAATTTTTGGCTTTGTTAAGCTTTTATAAGTACCCTTTACAGATTAAACTGTGAGGAAAAATTGAATTATATCATTATAATTTAATGTGTAGTGAAAAGTTATGCTATTAAAAATTTCAAGATTCAGATATACAGTATCTTTTAGTGAGATTTAATTAGCTTTATAACAAGAGTGAGGCTACATTTATAGTAATTTGTGTTTTTAACAATTATGACCCTCTTAAGATGTTTGTGGATGAGGTGTTTTAGTTAGAATTGACATTATAGTGGAAAAAAAAAACGAAGTGAGAAAACCATAGAATTTTTGTAGACAATTAGTTAAAAGGGAAAAATGGATATTCTTGTGAAATACTAAAAATCATTTTATATTTTCTTCTGATTTGGAGACTACAGAAACACATCAATGACCTTTTTTCCCCCCCTTAATTATTTTGTTAGATTTCTGGGGATGTGAGTTCTGTATGAACTGCTTGCCCAGTGAACTAGGGAAACTATATTCCACACAAGTTGTGTTGGGTGTGTTTCTCCCAAATAATTTTTCTTTCATAGACTCCTTATTGCTATGAAAATTTAAAATATTTTAATCTATTGGAAAGTAATGACAGTGATTGTAATACATATTTTCACTCAGCTCATTTATGTGGAAAGGTGTATGTTAATGATAACCATACCTTAGAGGAAAAACTTGCCTGAGTGATGGAAAGACAGGCTTTAACTGATAATCATGTTGACTCTCAGGCTGAGGACATGGATGTCCACGGCTTTCAAATCTTTACTTAGTGGAGTTTTACTTTTAATGATAATAGATTTTTCCATTCTTGGTAGAAGATTTGTGATTTCTATTTTTATTTTTGATTTGCACAGGTTAAAAAAAGCATTGTAGAGAAACCTTGTGTAAATAAACCCACGTCATTAATTTTAAAAAGATTTGCTTTGTCAGCGTGCTTTTAAAGGGACAGTTTAAAATTCACATCTTTGCAAGCTAGAAACACAAGGATGAGAGAGGCAGATGTGGGTTCGTGTTACTTTAGAGTATTATTTCCTAATGGTACCAATCATTTTAAGTATTTTGTTTTCTTGGAATGAGAGTGAATCCATTAGGTCCTCAGTGTGACCCTTGGGAATAGCTTTTATATTTTTGAGGGGGAAGAAAAATGACAGGCATATGACCTAGATTCATAGATTTCTTTTTGGTGTCTAACTGTATAACGTGGGATGTGTCTTTTTATTATTTTTTCTTTTGGAGCACTAGTCTTACTTAGTATTTGTTATGGTAAATGACTAAGAAACAGTCATTTGTCCAAAATGTTAAATTACTACATAACTATAGGTCATAAAACGCTATTAAATCACGTTGTTAAATGATGAAATTTTCTTGTGGCTTTTAACACATTTAGTTTCATTTTTGATTTTAGGAAACGGTTTATATTGGGTGGCAAATGTTGCTTGTAAATAGGAACAAAACATGCATATATCGTAAGGGGAGGGTCGTTTTAAAAGTGAAATAAGCCATTTTATGATACAATCTTGGGTTTTTGTGAGATAAAGTATTCAGATTGAGAGTCTCAGAAGGAATGTTGAGATTTACTCACATAACTAAGATTTTATAATGTCTCCATTTGTCCTGAGTTCCACGAATGCTACTTTAACTTTAGTTTTTACAGAATTTAATACAATGTAATAAAAAGAGCCATATTTACCATTAAAAGAAAAGTGATTAGCTGGCTGACAAAGCAGGAAGTTAAAGGCTGGTTCCTGATTTCTTGAAAATGTGTGTAGGATACATTATAGCTAACACGACAGCTCTCCGGGTTTCCTCTCCCGCCAGTGAAATCTTACCCTATCTGATATTTTAAATCTCGTGAGGAAATTTTTGTGGCCTAAATTTGTGTATTTACTGAGGTATGGCTGGCTGGCTGCTCTAGCACGAGGAGATGTGGAGTTGGCAACTGTGATTCATAAAAAAAGGCCTGCCATTTAAAAAACAAAGAAAATATACAAATGCCGACAGTTTTCTGTTTTCCTCGGTTATGCAGGATGAAATTATGCATGGTTTAAAATTGTTTTCATTGAGATCCTGCTTTCTGTGTACTTACTTTGACAGTTTTTTTTTTTAAATGGCAACTACTCTTTAAAACAGCAATCACTTAAATTTATGTTTATATGAACACAAAGTCGATAGGTATATTACAGGAGGGAGCAATGTAGTCTCACCTTGGGTCTGTAATGAGGAACCTTAACCCCCTCTTTTTTCTTTGGTTTCGTTCTTTTCTCTGTGTTCAGGAAGAATTTTCGGCAAGGCTTTTTGTGCTCGTTCTGTCTTCCCCACCGTCACACACTGTCAGGGGTGTGTGCCTACCCCTAAACAGCGTGCTCCTTCATTAGAATGAGAATAACCTCCTCACGTGGGCACAAAAATAGCATGAATTCTGGTTTGGGAACCTTTTTTTTTTTAAAAAGGGAAGACAGTGTAGAGGAAGACTTAATATAAACTCATTTGGTAATTTTATGAGACAGACATATTTTTAAAGAGATCGGTGTATGAGAACAGGGTTGAGGCTTCAGTTCTATTTCTTATTAATGGACTCTGTTACTGTACAGTTTGGGGTGGGGTGTATCTAAACAAATGACTTCTGATGTGGTGGGAGCTTAACTTATTCCCGTAGGTTAAGTATTGGTATGACAGGCAACCCGAAAAGATGATCATTTCATTTATTTAACCCTGTCCTCTCCTGGGAAGAAAGTGGTTTGATTTCACATTTGTTGAGGTCCATGACATTTTGCCATTGATTTTGAAGACTGATTTGGAGATGTACATTTTGGATGCATTAGCGGGGGAAAACCGTATTAGCTTTTTGCCGGGTGTCTTAAATACAGAGACAGGCTTTCTTTTCTCAGTACACTAGCCAGGCACCGCTTGGTTAATGGAGCTGTGTGCTTTGATCCACATTTGTGGAAAAGGAACTAATATTTCACTTGTGTCACTTTCATTTTGGACTGTGTGTGTATCTGTAAATTTGAGGCTTGTATTTAAGTTCGAAAGAACAGTCGTATGTTACTTAAGGCAACAGATTTATGGAGGCTCAAAATGAATATTAATAAAACTCATTCCATTAATTTTTTTTTTTGCAATATTTACATTGTGAAAATGGGTGTTACAAAATTTTTATGGCATTGTACAGTGCTGTGTGTATAATTTAAGGGGCCCCCTCCACGTCCTCGGCCCTTTTGGAGTTGGGTGGTTTCGGGGGCAGGCCCCTTCAGGGGTCCCCTCCCTTCATCGGGAGATGCACGCAGATTCTCTGTGGGCAGGGAGAGCAGGGCCACACACTTGCCGTGTGTGCTGCTGGGGGCCGAGGAGTCCCAAGTCTGCAGGTCCCCTGTGCTGTGGGGGAGCACCAGGCCAAGCTGCTCGCCCCCCAAGGAGATAGAGAGGCCCCCACGTATGTTTATGTGACACGCACGCAGCTCTCTCCTGCAGTGTGGCTTTTTCCAGTTCGGAGGCTATTTATTACAAGACTAAGTGGCCCTCTTTGCCTTAATAGGGTGGCTGAATGAATTAATTTTAATCTAAAAACTTGGAATATTTCAGTGACTTTTCCCTCTTAGAAGTTCGATGAGAATGATTTGGGTATTGGTGCCTAGGCATCATTAAATATCCACTTGTTCCGCCTTATGCTTACATCAGAACGAATGGAATTGTTAATATACATGTACATATTAAGTAGTTGTAACTTAACAGTTCACATTGATCGAGGGACTGAGTGAATTTATCTATCAAAGTAAAGTACGTGTTTCCACAGTACATTTTCAGCAAATGTGCTGTTGTCAGAATTCAACTTGGAGTAATTCTAAGAAAACTATTTCCTTAGATTTACTTCTTTGAATAGGCTCCAACAGGCAGTTTTCAAACCCACCCCCTGAGTGGACCAGTGCCACAGGCATGAGAAGGCTGCTGAGTTTGGCAGGTGAACCAATGAGGAAATGAATTTGTTTCTCGAGTGATATTTATTGCTAGGGGAGAGACTGACACCCTAAAATCTCAGGCATGCCTGGTCTCCCGGGAGGCATTCTTAGGTAGATGGCAGCAGGATCTGGAATAGATCTGTCGCAGCCAGGCAGCCCGTTTGAACCGGAGTAGGTTTGGCCTCTGCTAACCAGCTTCTGCAGGAGGCCCTTCTCGTCGTCTCCCGTGGGCCCCGGTGAAAGGTGGACCTTGAGGAACACATGAGAAGCCATTCCTCATTAGGGGACTCGGGAAGGAAGCCATGTTTGGTGAGATCCAGGAGACAATCCTAGGCCACATTTAAACAAAATGGGATGCTAAAAGACTGTGTGTATATATATATATATATATGTATTTTTTTTATTGTGGTAAAATATGCATAATGTAAAATGTACTGTTTTAACTACTTTTAGGTGTACAGTTCGGTGGCATTAAGTACATTTACATGGTTGTGCAGCCATCACCCCATCTATTTCCAGAACTTTTTCATCTGCCTAACTTGAAATAAAGTATATTTTTTCTTCGTGTCAAACTTCAAAACTGTTATCAAAGAGCACTGTAGGCAAAATAATCTTATTTTTATAGCCATTAATCTTGCCATTTCATAGTTTATTAGTAAATTCTTGCTCACATGTTCTGTAGGAACGCTAATTGTGGGCTTTGTCTGTTTTTTGTGTATCACTCCCTCCTAATTCTAACATTGGGGTAATTGACTTAGGTTTTGTCTTTTTCGAAATCTGTGTTGTGCAGGTTAGGTGTGTTTCCTTGTCAGTTATGTCATTAAAAGTTTAAAAAGAGCTTTTTGAAGCCTTTTTGCCTAACGCCTTGGGGTACTTTGTTGAGGGGAACCCAGAACTTTGTTAGATAATAGGAAATGGAAATAAGCTGTTACCGTGATCATTTTTCTTTTATTTATTTCTCTCGTCTTTTGCATTTTTAGCCTCTTTTTAAAATTATTGGTTTTGTCTTTCTACTATTACTGAAAACCAGTTACAGTGATAATTTTTTCTATTTGTGTTTTAAGTTCTGGGGCATAACACCACCCCTAACCCAGAGCAGACAAGCAGTCCACTTGAGGCCGTGTCCATTTTCTCACTGTTCTGAGCCCCAAATTTGTCTTTCCCCCCTCGTGTTTTTTTATTTGTAGTCCTCTGCAAAACTGCATAAACTCTTGGTACGTGAACAATTCCTAAATTCAGATGATTGGCCTTTTAGTTATATTTTAGAGGCAGCTGCAAAGGGATACTTCATAGATTTTGAATAGTCTTTCTTGCAAAAGCCTCTGTGTGTGTGTGAAATATTGGAATTGCATTTGAGCTGCTGTTGATGCTGATACAGAGTCGCACCTTTATGTGATCAGTTATATACTGTAACACCGGATTACACCGAGGGCACAGAGAAAACCAACTGCGATTTAGAGACCTTGTACCGGGCAGCAACAATTGTTTCCTACGGTGTAAACATTTAGCATCTGTGTATGCAGTGAGGTGTATGTTAGATAAATATCTACTCCGGACGATCCACTGGCAAATGTTTATTGAACACCCATTCTCTTAGTCAGCCTTGGGCCGGACACAGCCAGTGCCCAGGGTGCAGGGATGGCTGCAGTCCAGGCAGAGAGCCGCTGCCCACGCCCGCCCCGCCCCCCCACCCCCACGGTACCTGGGCATGGGGTTGTGGCGTCATTGACTTAGAACTGGCTCATTGAAACAAAGTGCAAATAACAACCAGGTGGGTCAGCAGTCTGCTGGCCTGCTTTTTTTTGGGGGGGGGGGCGGGGGAGTAGATTTTGGCAAAACAAATAATTGTAGATTATGGTGATGTAGCTGATGGGAGCTGGTGGCTCTTTTTACATTTCTCCCAGTCAGTGCCTGGCCTTGTGCCAGGGCAGAACACAGAACCGCTACAGAGAATAATAACTAAAATAAGGGAAATAGAATCACTTTGACATTTATATAGAATGGTCCTTTTTCTTTATCTCAGTTTTCTACATTACTTGGGCTGTTGGGGGAAAAAAGTTAAAACAGTCTGCTCAGATTTAGGAAGATACTTAGATTGCTGGAGTATTTTTGGTAACTGTTTAGATAATGTATGCTGGCTGAGGAGTAAATTCAGCTACTGCTTCTGGGTCCTGAAATAAACCTTTCAGAAAGCAAGGCATTGATGATTAGTGGAGGCTGTGGCGGAATCCTTAGCATCTCCTGTTTCTTTTTCGGATGAGCATCTTATCCGAGCGCTCAGGTAAAGCACTCAGCGTACTTTGTAGCCTGATTTTGAAATGATTGGTAATTATAAAATTTGTCTAGAGTTTGGCACCTAGTTTCTGAAATTTATGAAGCAAATTTTAAACATTCAGTGACCCTATATTTATGCGGGATGGGGCAAAAGTAGGTTTACAGTTGTGAGTATGCAAGACACAGAGTTTATTCTTACGCCGTTACTTATTAAGAATTGTATTTTTTTCATATGAAAGACTGTAAACCCCGTTCGCCCCACCTGTGTTATGTCAAACTATAAACGCTTTTTTAATATCGTTTAAGTTCTCTGCTTCCAGTTGGTATTTCTTATAATAAAGTCACTTTACCCAATGAATTATAAATGACCTTGGAAATGGAAATGTAAAACGTTGTTACCGTTCTGCTGAGCAAGTATCTTTCTGCAGGAGCAGGCGCATTTCTAAGGGAACAGGTATGTTTGTTGTACAGTCGTCTGTTCTGTGGTTATGAGGAGTTATGAGAGAATGTGAACCTACGGCAAGGCGTCTGGTACAGTGAAAACCCGTGACTTGGAGTTGGTCAGACCTTGATTCGTTTGTCCGTTTCGGTGCTCGGTTTCCTCATCCGACGCGTGGCCTGCTGGGCGGGGTTATCCCTGCGGTCCTGGCTGTAAATCCTTTGGCAGGGGTACCGGCACCTCTTCTTTGCCCACCCTCCTTCCCACTGGCGGGGTGAGGGGTCCCGGGTTCTGTTCTCTGCCTGGCGCTGCCCCACGTCAGGGTGTGGTCAAGGACGAGTCCCCGCCTCCCTCAACCAGGTGACCCCCCGTTGCTCCCAGCTGCACAATTCCCGGTGGCCCTGCATTTTAACAAACAGCGCCTCATCAGCTATGCACCACCGAACAGCTTATTAAACCACACAGTAGCTCCCGGACATGTCCAGTGAATATAAACTGTGCAAATACGCAGGCTTTGTCAGTTCCACTGTCGTTTCCCTCACAAGATGCAGTTTTCCGCCGGCCGGGGCTCTTGGACACAGTTCCATCAACTGGTTTTGGTTTACCAGCAGAGCCCGTGTGTGGTGCACGGTCATTGGAACAGGCTGCCGCCCCATTTAATGTGCCGTCCTTAACATGTTCTCTGGCCAAGAATCATGTCTCTCTTATGCTTGTTAGACCTTCCCACTTTCATGATCTGCAAAAAGTGACTGGCTTTTTAGGGGAAGTACTTTCGCAAAGGAACCGAGTTTCAAAAAATTAAAACTAGGCTTTTTTGACTCTTGGGTGGGGGACTTGTGGTCTCTCACTCGTTGCTTCTGGGTCTGATTCAGATTTGGTCCTTAGCAAGATTACGGTTTACTAGGCTGCTCTCAAATAGTCGAACAGGGAATGCCAGATCTTTGAATGCCCGAGTTCTGTCTCGAATATGTAGAGAATAGTTTTTATAATTTTTTTTTAATACTGAGATTTATAAAAGTATCAGGAGCAAAATTCAATTGTATTATGAGCAAATCTGAGAACCACCTGGTGCTTCAGATACAAAGAGTAAATACAATATGATCCATAATTTTCCCTGGTGAATTATCACACAGTCCTTGTGTTTAACTAAGTGGAAATTAAAATGAATGGCTACATTATTCTTCTGCAGTTGGACGCAGAAAAACTGTATCTCTCAAAGTATATCATCAAAGAACTCTTTTTTTTTAAAGTGGACACCTTGTCTTTTTTTTAAGATTTTATTTATTTATTTTCAGAGAGGGAAGAGAGGGAAAAAGAGAGAGAGAAACATCAATGTGTGGTTGCTGGGGGTCTTGGCCTGCAACCCAGGCATGTACCCTGACTGGGAATCGAACCTGCGACACTTTGGTTTGCAGCCTGTGCTCAATCCACTGAGCTACGCCAGCCAGGGCTTCGAAGAACTCTTTGAAGAGTAGTTAATAATGCATCCCAACTGAAAATTTCTTGGTGGTGTGTATACATTTGCCATATCAGTTTCGAGGAAATCTGTTCTGTCAGTGTTTCACTATTTCATGTGGAAGGTCAGTGCATTTGGAGATTGTTCCTAGGTGCTCTGACATTGATGAGAAAGTGATCTGAATTTGGATTTTGTTTTGGGTATCATATAGTGATTTTTTTCTGCTAAAAATGACTTTATCATATCATTAGCACGAAGGAATTAAAATTCCTTTCACTCACTCCGCCATATTGAACAGTCTTCTCTGTGTGAGCGCTTTGGGACCACAAGTTTGTGTCATCGTAGGGAGAGCTGGGGCATTGGCGTAGGGTGTTTGCGGAGAGCCTGCTGTGCGCTTGGCCCTGGGTTGGATGATGGCCCCCTCGGTGGCAAGGTCCTGGGTGGACCGTGATGAATGGACGAGGCCGTGAGCGAGGACAGGAGAACACGCTACACAATACAGTGCAAGTGGCTCGGGCGGGAGTTTTGATTTTAAAGGGACATCTCTCTCAGAGACTAGATTGGGGCAGGGTGGGAGTAGGGAAGCTCGGTGCAAATCAGCCGTCCAAGGCTTCAGCTAAGAGCTGGTTGAGGAGCGGTTCCCCAGGTGAAGAGGGTGGGGGCTGCAGCTGGGGCCGAGGGAGGAGGCCGCCTGCAGATTAGCGGACCTGGAAGGTGGGGCGTGTACCACCTGTGCCGCCTCGGGCAAGTTACTTCGCTCCCTGAGGTTAAATAATCTACAGCAGGGCAGTCTAGCTCACTTTCACCGGGGGCCACGTCAGCCTCCCGGTTGCCTTCAAAGGGCTAAATGTAACTTTAGGACGGTGTAAATGTAAAAACTCCTCAACCGTTATCAGCGAGAGCTGGGCGCTGCCGCCCGGTAGAAACAGGGAGGGGGAGGATAAGACGAGGAGTGGAGGATAAGACGAGGCGGAGGGAGGGCCGGACTGGGCCCCGGGGCCTTGGGTTTGCCACCAGTGTTCCGCAAGTATTTAGTGAAGACGGGACCCAAACCTCTCCCAGGTGTGTCGTTCCCCGATTTCGGGAGGCACGGGACGGAGTGCTCACACAGTTGTTGTGAGAAGTAGACTGTAAGGACCATCCAGCAAGGAAAGGGACGTTTCACCCAGTGACAAAGGACGGTACGTGCTCACGGATCAGGAGTGAGTTGCTTTAACAGCCGCCTCTTGGTCTTCTCAGAACAAGTAAGTTAACACTTAAAACTTATTTCTAATCTACGTAGTTCAGTTTTTTTTTTAATTGCCTGGTGATCTTTACCTTGCTGAGTATTTAGGAAAAGTAAGTTAGGGCACAACTGATCACATCTCTAAAATGTTTTCTATCATTTTCTAGTTTTTTTTTTTTTTTTTTTGAACTGATAAGGCGGAATTCAGAAGATCGATCACTGGAATGTGAAATTTCACCGCCATCAACAAGCAGTAGGTGCCCTTGGGTGCCCTTGGGTGCCCTTGGTGTAGGGGCGCAGCACCGGATAAACCGTGTCCAGAGAATGTTCATAAATGGTTGGACTTTGTGTTGGTCATTGTTCACCACGGAGGAGTGTCCTCAGACTGCTGGGTGAATGTTAGTGATTCAAATCAGTAAGATCGTTTGTGGGATCTTTTTGTTTTACTTACTATTGCATTTAATTAGAAATGTGGGTTGAGTAACTCTGGCCTCATAAGCAATCTAAATTTTGAGCTGAAGGAGATTCGTGGTAGGCAGACAACTTTTCCAATTTTGAAGTGGGTCTTTTGCTTCGAATTTTTTTTTCTTCATATATTAAACAAGTAGTTGATTCTTGTTCGTTGCTGGAAGCTACAACTGTTAAGTTACAGTCACATTTGTTAGGATTTTGCTGTATTTAAAAACCTTCCCTTTTCCCTCTGTTAGTGCCAACTCCCTTGCATTTCCTTTGGCCCCAGCGGGGAAAGCATTCAGGCAGGTGCCCCGCTGACAGCAGGCCGGGCTGCGCTGTGTCCAGGCGTGGCCTCTCACCCGGTGTCCGGTGTGGCGAGACTGTGTCCCTCTCTCCGTTGGGGCATTTGTCAGAAGCATTCGTGCCTTGCAGCAGCCTTACTTTAATCTGCAGTTACTTAGCGAAGATAGGACCTGAAAAGCAGTTTTGTTTTTTGTTTTTTGTTGTGCATTAAGTTCCGATAATTTTCTGCATTGCCATATTATTAATGAGGGAGGAGAGAAAAGCATGGAGAAGGTGAGTTTTGTTTGTTATGTGTATTTAGACTTTAAAAAGAGTGTTGCTCTTTCAACACCCTTTCCTGGTCTGAGTAGTTTCATGGTTTGTCCAAAAACTCATGCAAAGAAGTTGCCATCAGCCCTTAAGAATCTAAATAGTCACGTCACGGATGGGTGAACATATTTACAATATGTATATTTTACAAAGAACTTGTTAGTAGAATATATAAAGAAAAACAAATAAAAATAAACCATCCAGGTTTTTTTAAACGTGCAAAGGGCTTGAACAGATACTTCACAGAAGGAAGAGGGACATCAGAGTGTGGTCATAGAGGCCACGATGGGATGCCACTCCACACCCGGTAGGTAGTAGGGCTGTAGCAGAAAGGACCCACAGCACCCAGTACAGACAAGTGTGTGGAAAGCCGGTGAGCCGATTTGGAGAACAGTTTGATAGTTTCTCTGAAGCTCAATGTATATCTATTCATTGATCCTGACAAATCCATTCATAGGAATCTACCTAAGAGAAATAAAACCTTTCACAAAAGACTAACGTGTATTTTCTCAGCAGTTGTATTTATGATAGTTCGAGTGTGGCGGTAACCCTAATGACCATCAATAAGAAACGTGGATAAACAAAACAAAACAAAACAAAAAGGAGTTGTAATCAGCTGTTAAGGTATCTGGGCCAGCTGGTTGTCAATATGTTGAAGTTGCACTCTCAGCGCATCTACACATTTCGAATAAATGCATTTTACGAAGAGGGCGGTACACCAGCGTGGCCAGACGGGTAACGCTGAAGTCTGGATTTGATTTGCACGTGTGGCGGTTTTTAGGGACTCTCAGAAGTTTCACACACGAAATAAACTAGGTAGTGTGTGCGGCGTCACATGATCAAAATATTTTTCCCCTGCTGCTGCCAGAAGCTATCTATGGCTTTGCAACAATCTTACTTGTTGGGCATCATGCCAAGATGTTTAAGACAACCCCTTACGTGAGCTGTTCCATTCTTAACCTCTTTGACTGAAGTGCCGTGACCTTCACATATGTAGATTAGCCATGTGCTCTGTGAATTGAAACTTGCTGCCTCAGGAAGAAAGGGTCTTTCTTTTGATTCCACTGGGAATTTGACAGCCATTCATCCCTGACCTGGGCAGAGGTAATGCAAGGAAATTGGATTCACATGGAACACGGACAGATGACACCGGGAGGCAGGCGAGCTTTCTGCCTTGTCGAGGATGGGTATCCCACGGTGTGGATCTGTGCCGATGGGAAGGATCTCAAAAAGAAAAAAAAAAAAAAAGCCACAAGAGGCTTTTGGAACAATGCCTTTTAAAAAAAGGAAATTGTTGTCGTGGGCATTTCTAATTAGTTTTGACTCTATTCTTTTCTAACCTAAGTTTTTGAAATCATTTCTGAATTTTGTATTTCTTAATACTTCTTGATAATTAAATAATTTTAATATCGTGGACAAGCATAGGCCATAAGTACATTTAATTTAGGCGAGCCTTTTCAAAAATAGAAAGTCATGCCTTTCTGGCTGGGGTGGCAGCTCAGTTGCTTGGGTGTTGTTTTGCAGACCAGAATGTTGCTGGTTTGATTCCCGGTCACGGCACGTGCCTGGGTTGCGGGTTCGGTCCCAGGTCAGGGTGCATGGCCACCAGTCGATGTTTCTCTCATAGATATTTCTCTCCCTTTCTTTCTCCCTCCCTTTTTCTCTCTAGAATAAAAAAATGGAAAATAAAATTTTTTTAAAGTAGAAGCCATTAGAATGTTGGAGAGATGAATGTTACCACCTGTATATGGAAGAATCAGCATGTTTCTGGTCCTGACCCTGTGCAGTTTTCAAATGAACTGATTCTTACAGAGATAGCTTACTCGTGGATGCGTTCCTCCCCAGTTCTGTAGTGATGAATAAAAGTAATTAATGAATAGTGGAATTTCGGATTTTTATTAGGCAAAACCAGTTTTAAAGAATATCTATCTTTGTTAGTAAACATACTTGAAATTCATAACATCCAGTATAAATAAGTCACGACACTTGACTAAGTCGATGTGATAGTATTCAGAAGGAAAGTTCTCATTGTAAAGAATAACGGGTGTGAAGCAGTTAGTTCTTCAACGTGTTTCTCAGCACAAGGAGGGACGGTGAGGGCCGTTGGAAATGTGCGAGTGCTTTTGCGTGCTCTTCAGAGCCCAGCCTTTCCTGTGCGCCTTGGAGCACCTTGGAGCTGGTGAAATGTTATGGGTCAGAGGCTCCGCAGTGGGCTCTGCGGGAGGGGGTGGCGTGGACGTCCAGCTCTCTCTACAGGGCGCAAAAGAGGAGGTCCGTGCGGGAATGCGCGCCGTGGACGCAGGAAGCAAAATTGTCCCCTGATTCGACTTGTTTGTCTTCCATACGGGACTAGCAAGCATTAGGAAAAGCGTCTGATCGTGATTATGGAGAATGAGTGGGCTTTCATGGACTTCTGTTGAGGTGGCAGCCGTAAGGAGTGCATGGGTTTTACCGGCATCTTTATGTGCAGTTGGGACGATGGAGCAGCAGGTTGGCCGGCAGAATGGGGTGAATGCAAGGGGGGAGGTGAGGCTGCACCGGAGAAGACCGAGTGACCCTGCAGTTGGAGCAGGAGCAGGGCAGGCCCCTGGCTGAGGTCAGAGTGGACGAGTGCCAGGGGCCCTCCTGGGAGAGCAGCCAGCGGGGTGCAGATGAGGCAGGAAAAATGTTAAGGTGGTGGTGAGTTAGCAGCCAAACTTTGAGTGTTTTTTTTTTTAAAGTGGCCTATGTGGGGGACTTTTGTGGGGGACCCATCCTAGTGAGCTGTGATTGGTAACTCTTGTAAACGCATTGCCTCTGTCTCATTCTTGGTCTCTCAAAGAAAGAAATGCAGCTTCAGAAACAGATTTTTAGAAGAGACCTAAATAATTATGACATGATAAGAACAATAACAGTAGTAATTGCTGTTCTTGAACACCTACTATGTGTGCCAGGCACATTGCATGAATTTTCTTAAGGGTGTATCATTACTTTTTATTTTATTAAAAAAAATATATTTTATTGATTATGCTGTTACAGTTGTCCTGATTTCCCCCCTCCACCCAGGACCCCCCACACCCCAGGCAACCCTCCCCGCACCATTGTTCACATCCATGGGTCATGTGTGTAAGTTCTTTGGGCTTCTCCATTTCCTATACTGTACTTCACATCCCCGTGGCTGTTCTGTAACTGCCTGTTAGTACTTCTTAATCCCCTCACCTCTGCACCCATTTTCCCCCTCCTGCTTGCATCTGGCAACCATCAAAACCTTCACCACACCCACAATTCTGCCTCGGTTCTTGTTTGCTAGCTTTGTTTTTTAGAGTAGATTGTTGATGTATTTTTTTTAACATTTTATTGTTCATAGTTTTGATCTTTTTCTTAAATAAGTCCCTTTAGCATTTCATATAATAATGGGTTGGTGATGATGAACTCCTTTAGTTTTTCTTGTCTGGGAAGCTCCTTATCGGCCCTTCAGTTCTAGATGATAGCTTTTCTGGGTAGAGCTTTCTTGGCTGCAGGTCCCTGCTTTCATGACTTGAAATATTTCTTGCCAATCCCTTCTAGCCTACAAAGTTTCTGTTGAGAAATCAGCTGACAGTCTTATGGGAAATCCCCTGCAGGTAACTTTCTTCTTTTTCTTGCTGCTTCTAAGATTGTTTATCTTTAATCTTTGGCGTTTTAATTATGATGTGTCTTGGAGAGGGCCTGTTTGCATCCGTCTTGTTTGGGACTCTCTGTGCTTTCTGGACTTACATGTCTGTTTCCTTCACCAAATTATGGAAGTTTTCTTTCATTATTTTTTCAAATAGATTTTCAATTTCCTGCTCTTTGTCATCTTTCGGCACCCCTATGAAGTGAATGCTGGACTGCCTGAAGTTGTCCCAGAGGCTGCTTGTATATGCTATCCTCATTTTTTTAATTCTTTTTCCTCCTTCTTGTTCTGGTTGGTTGTTATTTGCTTCCTTATGTTCCAAATCATTGATTTCGTTCTCAGCTTCATCCACTCTACTATTATTTCCCTGTAAATTGTTCTTTATTTCAATTAGTGTATCCTTCGTTTCTGACTGGATCTTTTTTATGCTGCTGAGGTCCTCACGAAGTTTCTTGAGTATTCTTGTAACCATGTGTTGAACTCTGCATCTGACAGATTGCTTGTCTCCATTTTGTTCAGTTCTTTTTCTGGAGTTTTGGTCTGTCCTTTCATTTGGGCCATATTTCTTTGTCTCCTCCCTGTGTTTGTTTCTATATATTCGGTAGAGCTGCTTTGACTTTGTGTCTTGGTGGTGTGGCTTAATGTAGTAGGTGTCCCGTAGGGTCCAGTGGCACAGCCTCCCCTATTACCCAAGATGGGTACTCGAGGTGCACCCTTCGTGTGGACTGAATATACCCTGGTCTTGTAGTGGAGCCTGGGTTGCTGTTGGCAGGTCAATGGGAGGGATTTACCCAGGCCAATCAGCTGCAAGGACTGGCTGTGACCACTGCCCACCCACTTCCGCCCTCCAAGGAGGATCAGCTGTGGAGGGGCAGCGTGGTGGTGCTCTGACATGGTCTGTAGCTGTCCACTGGGTACGCTGACCCTGGGGTTTCCCGGGTGGTGCAGGCCACGGTCTGCCCCCACCTATGTGTTGCCCAGGGCACCCTGCTTGAGCTGTAAAGCAATCCGAGATGGCTGCTACTTGTGCTGGGCTTGGAGATTCCCAGGTGAAGTCAAGCTGTGACTCTAATCTGGCTGCCTGTGCCAGGCCTGGGGCTTACTGATACCAGCTGTTGCTTGTTTGATAGGCTTTAGGATGTTGTGAAGCCTGATCCAAAACCAGCCATTCACATGGAAAAGAAGCTTGGGCTGGGCCGTGAGTTGGGTGGAGCAGAGTCCCTGCTGATATCCTAGGCAGGTTGAACAGTGTTAACCAGGTTGACAGAGTCTCAGATATGGCACTGGCTTGCCAGCTCTGGGGGTGGGGGAGGATTTAGAAAAGGGACCATGGCCTCTGCCCGCTTTGATGCGAAACACTTCAGTTTCTCCCTGAATACCACTGGTGCCTTTCCAGCTGCTGCCCCGGTGCTGGAGCTCAGAGGGAGTGAGCCTGAGTAGGTGAGTCTCTGTTCTGAGTAGGTGGGTTCTTTGAGAGGAATTGCTTGGGGCTCCAGCAGTTTCTTCCACCTATTCAGTCGATCCCTGCTGGTTTTTGCAGCCAGAAGCTGTGGGAACTGATCTTCCCGGCACTGGAACCCTGGGCTGGGGGGCCTGGTGTGGGGGCTGGGACTCCTTGCCCCTGAGGTATCCCTCCCGTTTTTATCTACCACGTGTGGGTGTGGGACCAGCCCATTCTGCATTTGTGCTCATCCTACCAGTCTGGGTGGATGTGGTTTCTTTAATTCCATAGTTGTCCCATGTCCATTCAACTCGATTTCTGACTGTTCTGAGTGATGGTTGTTCCCTGTTTTAATTTTGATGTGGCCGGGGGAAGAGGCGAGCCATGTCTGCCTAGGCTGCCATCTTGACCGGAAGTTGCTTTTTAAAATTAATGCATTAATTGCATTTTAATGGAGGTAACTTGACTAGTAGCATTATAATTTAATATCTGTATTCTTTTTCGAATGCTCACCACCAAAAGTCTAGTTTTCATTGGTTACCATATATTTGACCCCTTTTACCCATTTTGCCTTCCAGCACCCCATTTCTCCTCTGGTAACCACTCTTCCGTTCTCTGGATCTATGAGTATGTTTCGTTAGTGTGTTGGTTACTTTTTTGCTTTATATTCCACATGATTGAAATCATACAGTTTTTGTCCTTTTCTGTCTGACTTACTTCACTTACCATGATACCCTTAAGACCGTGTACGTTGTCACAGATGGCAATGTTGCATCTTTTTATGGCTGAGTCGTGCTCCATTGTATGCGCACCACATCCTATTCGTCCATTCTTCTATCGGTGGCCACTCAGGTTGTTTCCACAGCTCGGCTGTTGTCAGTGCTGCAGTGGCCACACAGGTGCATGTGTCTTTTTGAGGTAGTGCTTCCATATTCTTCAGATAAATAATACCAAGGAGTGAAATTGCTGGGCCATGTGGTAGCCCTATTCTTAATTATTCGAGGAACCTCCACACTGCTTTCCGTAGTGGCTGCGCCAGTTTACGTTCCCAGCAACAGCGTGCGGGGGCCCCCTGTTCCCCACATCCCCACCAGCACTTGTTCCTCGTCTCCTGGACGACAGCCGTTCTAACAGGTGTGCGGCGATGTCTCGTTGTGATTTCGATTAGCATTTCCCTAATAATTACACCCAACGTCATTTCATGTTAATTGCAGTTCCCTTTCACTAGACTTACCAGGCAGCCTCCCTATTTTACGGACAAGTAAACTGGTAGAATTAAGAAATTTGCTCCATACCCAGCTCTGTCTGATGCTACAGCCCACGTTCTCTCTGCTGAGGGAGTGGCTCTCAGGCCCGTCTGCGCCGTAGGACCACCCGTGGGGGGAGGCAGGCGAGGTCCCCAGGGCCCTCCCTACAGGGATTCCGATGCTGTCACCCGCCTTTGTGCCTCTCACAGAGGTCATTGACGACTGAGAGGTAAAATTTAAACAGATTCTTTTGTTACTGTTAATACATGGAGAATTACATTCTTAGGATTGAGGAGCTTTTAGTGTATTTTGGCCTTATAGTCACGCCAGACAAAGATGAGGAGAGAATCTGTGCTCCAAGGGCATGAAGGTGGCTGTTGGAGTTTTCTGATCGTGTCACTGCACGTTAGTTTATGTCCACCTGTTGGGACACTGTCCCGCAAGGGGTCCTGGGTTTGCGTTGAGTCTCAAAGGGGCGCGGTGGAGCACTCTGTTGTTTAAAGAGGAGCACAGGTTCCCTTCTGTCTGTCTGGGGTCAGCTAAGTGTGACTGTGACTGAAGTGAATGAGTTGGGGAGGCGATGGACCAGTATCTAGCTCATAGTATGTGCTTAGTAAATAGCTTTGTATGAGAAACTGGATGAATGCACTGGGCATTGTCTCAAGGTCCGTTGATGTTACTATAAGCGAGGCCAGACATCTCTTAAGTCCAAGGGAGTATGAAGAGGGAAGGGAGGACAGGTGGCAGGGGTCGGGAGATTGGAGAGAAGGGAGGATGCAGGGAGGGGCAAGAGCGAGTTTTGGAGTAAGAAACCAGCACAACACAATTTAACGTTCATTCTGTGCCCAGAGCGAACTGCGGTGGTGGTGAGAGTTGTAAGTCAAACCCCCAAACTAGCGTGTCTGAAAATAATCAAGATGTTAAATACATAGTTAAAAGAAGAAATGTACGGCAGAAAAGCCGCCAGTCTGGCAAGGTCATTTCGTCATGATGCCTGCTGCCGTTGCTCGCTGCCCCCCGGCCATGGCGGAGCTGGGTTCGGCGGTGCTGGAAGCTGTGAGCAGCACTCAAGGGCCGACCCGTCACATGCTGCCTTCCGCTCTGCTCCTTGCCCCCCGGGGGGGGGGGGGGGGGGGGGGGTCAGGGCCGGCCAGGCTGAGCGAGAGTCAGGATGGATCCCGGGGTCCTGTTAGCCTTCCTCTTCCCAATTGTGTCTAAAGGAGGGCACAGTAACTGGGAGATTTCCCTTTTATGTCACCAACCGTTTGTCTCTTTCACAGTTTGTCAATAGAACCAAATCTCACAGCCTTAAAAAAAAAATCGGTTTGGCTGCTAACCGTGTCTCAGACGAGCGGTGTGCGTTAGATCCCGCTTGACCCGCCCTGTCCTGCGGAGCGTTGTCCCGCCAGCGGGGAGGAGCGCAGAACCGGTACCGGCTCTGGCTGGTCGCTGGGCTTGCGGCTGGTGTTTTCCTTACCTCCTTCTCCTAAGTTTGCGGCCAAGAGCATTTCCAAATGACTTAGCTCCATAATGCTGTTTCTAGTTGAGAATTAAATGGAGGCTTTTCTTCTTGATTCCCATTTTATAAAAATATTTGACTTTGCTTTACCACTTCTTATAATGTATCACTTTTAGAGTAGTCACGGATTTACTAGTTTTTGAAGTTAATGCCAGCTGCACCTAACCCAATTCCAGCAAACGAATGAACAGTCTTTCAGACTGCACGGGAAGAAAATAATGAACAGAACTGGTAACCTCTTTTTTCGGCTGTTAACATGTGCCATAGGAAAGTTCTTTTCTGTAAGAGTGGACCTTTAATTGTATTTGATTCTTTAAACTTCTTTTGCTCCTTAGGATAAAAGGTATCTTTTTTTTTTAATTTATATCTTTTTTTAAATCATTTTTTAAAAGATTTTATTTATTTATTTTTAGAGGGGGAAGGGAGGGAGAAAGAGAGAGAGAGAGAGAGAAACATCAATGTGCGGTTGCTGGGGGCCATGGCCTGCAACCCAGGCATGTGCCCTGACTGGGAATTGAACCTGCGATGCCTGGTTCACAGCCTGCGCTCAATCCACAGAGCCACAGGGCTGACAAAAGGTATCTTTTGCCTGGAACGCTAATACCTGTCTTCATCCTCTCAGGGAATTTCTGCACTGAGGTGTCACTCACCCGGCGCTCTGATTTCCAACACTGCGGCCTTAACATTCTGAAACGGCTCTGAAAGCCCGAGGAGGGATACTTCCGCCATGATTGTGAACTTAACCTCCATCGGAGAAGAATAAAACCATGTCCCCCCCACCCCTTTTCAGGCATAGATGGTAGTTATTTGGTTTCCCGTGGTAACGTTCCCTTTTGCCAAGCACAACATGGAGAAGGTGGCCGAGCAGCTGCGGGGCAGCAGTCGGGAAGTGAGGGGCCCGTGGCAGCAGCTGGGCTCTGCCAGACCCCAGGGCAGAAACGAGCCGTGCCGGGCAGCACCTGATGACCTCGTGGGGGACTCTGGTGAGAAGCAAGCTGAGCCTCCCCTACCCTCATGCCTTTGGGGAGCCTGGGACCTCAGTCTGTAGGAGAAGCACTGAGTGGAGTCATACAGGGGCATTTTGAGGGAAGCCTTCCCTTCCATACCCCAAAGACCCGGGGAAGGAAGAGTGGGACACCTCAGTTGATGGCCAACAATTCATTGTGAGATACTACGTTACTTTGTGTGTACACTTGACTCGTTCAGCAAAGAGTCGGCATCTGCTGTGTGGTGGATACAGTGACCACAGCCTAGACCCTGCTTTGGTAGGGCTTACTTACCTTCCAGTGCAATTCCATCCTACAGACGGGGGACCTACAGGTCCGCGTGGGGGGTAAATGACAGCACAGGGGAATGCAAAGGCATTGAACAAATAATGGTCATGCAGTAATGAGGCTGAAGATGAGCGGATAATAAAACCAGTATGTAAAGGAATTAGCACGGTTATTCCTACAGTCTTGCAGATAAATGCTCCGCGTGCACCTGTGTCACAGCAATGGTCAGCGGCAGTGGCGCTGTCCCTGTCCGAGGCTGACATGGCACGTGGCAGCCCTGGTGCTGCCTCCTTGTCCTCCAGGCCGGGAGGGAGAGGGGCACGCCCGGAGTCCTCGGTCCGGCTGGTGGGTCTGCGCTGCAGCTTTCTGGAGGGGCTCGCCTGCTCTTTAGTCATCGCGTGTGTTGGGTAACAGACACGCTGGGTTTGAGGCGTGTTCCCGGGCTGAAGGGAGGTGCTCGTGGGGGAGGGGGGGCAGGGAGTGGGGTCTGGACCGGAGGAGGGCGGCTTGGGCCCAGCGTGTCAGTGTGGGTGCACGAGTTTGCCTGGAGCCGCTGGGCTGAGGGGCGTCTTTGAATGTCTGGGGAGACGTCTCAGAACAGATCACTGCACGCGGGGAATTAGCTGTGGGCACTGCCGCTCGGTGCCAGGGTCTCAGGTAAGAGGAGGGCTCTTCACACACGCGCCCAAGGTCCCCGTGAGCACCCGGGGTGCGAGCGGGCTGGCGTTCAGGCCTGGCCGCCGACACCGCGGCGGGTCTGAACGGTTCGCTCTGTGTGCGTTGTGTGCGTAAGGTGCTCTTCGATGTCAGAATTGTTAGTTTAACACAAGTGCATGTGCGCTGCCACGTAATCATAATGAGACCATCCTTTGAATTACAACTCACACGTGTATCCCCTTTCACGTCCCACAGACGACAGGTAAGATTCCCTCATGGTACCTGGAGTCTCACAGGGGAAGCAGCTGTTTTTCTATTGTCCTGAAACACAATAATTAGCAATGTGACACGCTTTATTGAACTGGGTGTCAGGCACTGCGCTCAGAACCATGTGTGCATCACCTGTGATGTGAGGACTGTCATCGTACCCACTGCACAGATGAGTAAGCAGAGGCATGGCCAGATAGGCCTTTCTAGAAGCGGCCGAGGCCCGAGGTGCACGCAGGCAGGCGCCTGGGCGCAGGGTCTCCTCGGCGCGGCCCCGCAGTCCTCCCGGCAGCACCGGCGGGGCACTCGGCCGAGTGCTCTGGGTTGGCGTCGTGGAAGCCCTGGTTGTGATGGCGGCTTCTCGTTCTCACCAGCGTTCCCATGTTTACTGTGAGGATCCTGGAAAAGTTGAGGGAGAAAGATAGCCCCTTCCCTCAGAGGAGAGATACCATTTGTTGGGGCGGGGGAGAGGCAGAGACACGGGGACAGGACTGAATCCTCCAGAAGCCACCTGGGGGGTGGCACAGCCCCCCTGGCCGCAAGGGAGACTAGAGGAGAGTCATTTCCGTCCTGCCTCTGTGTTCCGGGAGACACGGGTCTGAGGGGTCCACCAGACCCCCCTTCCCGTGGCAGACATTTCTCTGGCCCGTGCTCCTTCTGGCCCCAGGTAGGAAGCGGGTTTGGGCCAGGGCCAGGTGCGTTTCTTCTCTGATGAGAGTGTGAGGGGCCTGCATACTTGGTTCAGTGTTCACAGCGGTCCCTTCCCGAGGAGGGGACTCGGGTCAGGACACCGGGCAACTGCAGGGCCTCCCTCCGGCAGGCAGCTCTTCTTAGCGGTTCCTCGGAGTCGCTCTGTCCAGTGTGGCAGCCACAGGCCGTGCGTGGCTCCTTAAGTCACAGCGCGTTTGAGTTAAGTCCAAGGAAGAGCTCCGCCCCGCGGTCTTTCTGTTTTCGGTGCCTCTGAAGGCGCACGGCCGCCCGGAGCACCGAGGTCTGTCGCTGCGCACGTTTCACGGGGGCACGGTCTGGCCCGGGGCGCGCTGGCCGCGTCTCGTGGGCTCGCAGCGGCGGACACGTGGTGGCTGTGCGCCGCGCTCAGCGAGTCCCACGCGGGATCTGCTAGAGGTTTGGGCGGCTGCGAGTGACACAGGGTCTCCATCGAGTGAGTCGTCGTTAGTTTGGAAACCGTCTTGGCTCTCCGCAGCGCACGCGTGTTGCGGCGACCCAGAGTCAGACCAGGCCTGAAAGACGAGTGAAACAGTATCATGAGAAGTTGTTCTTCCTGTTTCGTGGGAGAGCGCGGTCCGGGCCCTGCCTCGTGGTCGGCGGAGAGCGGGAGCCGGGAGGGTGCCCGTGTCGTGTCGCCCGCGTCTCGTGCGGGGACAGAAGCGCTGCTGCTGCGTGGAGTGGAGACGCGCGGGTGGCAGTCCGTGTCCCCCGGTTCTGGGTCTCGCCCGCTGAGGGCGCGGGGGCGCAGGGTGGGGGGGGGGGGGCTGGTCAGCGCTCTGGCTCTTCCGCAGCGGTCGGGGCACGTGCTTGATTGCTGACGTCACAGTTTGAACTTGAACCTGCGGCCTGCTCATTGGAATAGGCTTTGCATTTTGCTGCGGAAAAAAAATCAAACTGCTTTTCCAGGGTCGACCAAATGTTTTAACTCTTCATAGCAAGTGAGGCGCGAAACAAATCGTGAAAAGGACCAAGACAGACTTACAGCGGCGCCGGACGTCGCACCGGCTGGCGAAGCCCTGGCGGGGGTGCGCGCCGGGCGGACCGGGCGGGGGTGCGCGGGGGTGCGGAGGGGCACCTCTCTCCTTCCCTTCTCCGGGGGACGCGGGGCGCCCTTCGGCGGTGGTTCTGTGACAGTGTTGCTCTGAGGAGCAGTTAGGAAGTACCGCAGGCCGTGGGTTAGAAAAACACGTTTCCCTTTTGCAGACAGACGTGCGGCCTCCCGTCGTGGGTGTGTGGGGCAGAAGCGCGTCTGGAGTGTCCCCGGAGCTCCGCGAGTGTTTTGTTGCGAGCGCCAGCGGCCCTCCCTGTGCGTTCACTCCGCTCCTCACTCGCCCTGCGTTGTTCCAGTCTGAATAACACCCGCTTTCGGGGTTTAGGGTCTTAGGATGCGGTTGTTTGAAGAATAATGCTTGAACTGAAAGGTAATGAAGTGTTTAAGTCGTGGGCTTTCTACTTTTAAAATATCAAATGCTAATTTAAGGAATGGCCAGAGGTTTAATAGGCGGCGCCTGACCGTTCTGGCTGCTCCTCCTCCACTTCTCACTTTGAAGCTTCTCTTTAGGATCCTGGAGTGTATTAAGAAACAGCAAATAGAAGGTTACAGGTCTTCCAGCCCACCGGGCCTTTTAATTTCAAACACAGATCACAGAATGGCTACAATAGACGTTCCCTATGGAGAGTGAGAGGAGACGTCTTACATAAACGAGGAGGAAGAGTAGGCATGGCCTTGTTTCTCTGTGACTGAGTTACTTTTCATATTTCTTTTTTTTTAAGTACAACTTTAAAAAAATTTTTTTTCTAAGATTTTATTTATTTATTTGTAGAGAGGGAAGGAAGGGAGGGAGGGAGAGAGAGAGAGAAATATCAATGTGCGGTTGTTGGGGGTCATAGCCTGCAACCCAGGTATGTGCCCTGACTGGGAATCGAACCTGCGACACTTTGGTTCGCAGCCCACGCCCAATCACTGAGCTACTCCAGCCAGGGCTTATTTTTCATATTTCTAAATGTTTTTAGCATCTTATAAACAAAGGGGGGGGTGCACGAATATAGGTGCATAGATGTGTATGATTATGTGTTGTGTGTGTGCACATGTGTACATATTTAATACACGTGTGTGGAACATTGCAGTCCTGTCACAGTAATGCAGCTCATCCTCTTGTGTCTTTGCATCTAATGCTTATATCTGACAGGTGTGTGAGTAGGTCCCCCTTTTCCTCCTTTTTAAACGTACTGCTGTAGTGATAGGTAAGGAGAATAATACATTGATTATACAGTTTCCAAGCAACCCTGTTTTCTCACTGGGCTGACTTATTGGAACTGACCCCAGTGTGCCAAGGTGATTGAGCTTTTTGGCGTCTGATTTTTGTGCCTTTTCTCAAGCCTTTCAGTGAAGACTGAAGAGCTGGTATTTTAGCTACACGAGGCTCACTGCTTGCCCCAAACCCCAACCATAAGCCTCATTGAGCGTCTGTGTCCTTCCCAGGAGAGCGGGGAGAGAGTGACCTGTTGTGTGGGGGCCCCGTCTAGGTCTCCACTGAGTGGTAAACCCGCTGCCCCGCAGGTTTAACAAACCGAGGCTTGTGGTGTTCAGAAAGTGCCCGCGGTTTCTGAAGTGGGGACACCGCGCCTCAGTGTGGTGCTCTGTCGATGGGTGGGCCCTGCCCGTGGCCGCCATCGTCCCCCCGAGGTGGGCTGGGGGTGCGCCTGCTCTCCACTTGCCCTTTCTTCTAAAAACACCATTCACACAAAAGTCCACTTCACAGACATTGGTGCACCACGTGTACAACCAAAGTGCACATTTGGGTTATTTGATTTTACGTAGATAACAGTTTTGCAGATATTTAGTAATTTCCAAAGTGCTGTTCTTTTTTTTTTTTTTTTAGGATTTTATTATTTTTAAGGGAGAGAGAAAGAGAGGCAGAGAAACATCAGTGTGTAGTTGCCTCTCACACACCCCCACTGGGGACTTGGCCCATGAGCTGGGCCTGTGCTCTGACTGGGAATCGAACCAGCGACCCTTGGGTTCATAGGCCGGCACTCGATCCACTGAGCCACACCAGCCAGGGCTCAAGGTGCTGTTCTTATCTAGTCCTCACAATCAGTAGTCTTGTGAAGTTTGGTCAATGTCCCTGTTTCACACATGCAGAAGTCAAAGGAGAGTGACAAGGTTAAGACAACAACTTGCCCCCAAACCGGGTGGTTAGGCCCCAAATAGGAGCTTCTGTGCCGCGCACTGTCTCTGTGCCGCATGAGGCCACGCTTCCCCTTACAGAGACGTCAGGCATTTACATCGGGGGACCCAGCAGACTTACCAAGGGCCAGATGGTACATATTTTAGGCCTTACGGGAATGGCCTTTGCGAAGGGGAGGCTGCGTGCCCAGAGCACTGTGGATACTTATGTTTGAGTTTTGTGTCATTTTACATTTTTTATTTTTTCCCAACTATTTTTTAAAAAGTGAAAAACGGCCCTGACCAGGTCGCTCAGCTGGTTGGAGCATCGACCAGATAACACCAGGGTGGCAAGTTTGGTCCCCCGTCAGGGCGCACACAAGAATCAACCAGGGGATGCGTCAGTAAGTGGGACCACAAACCCATCTCTCTCTCTCCCCCCCCCCCTTCCTTCCCCTTGCTCCCTAACACCAATCAATAAAAAAAAAAATGTAAAGAGCATTCTTAGCACACCGGTCCAGCACAAGCAGGTGGTGGTGGGCTACATTTGGCTAGTGGGCTGTGACTTGCCGACCCCCAGTGGGGGTCACCATGTGGACAGTACACTCCTTCCCATTTCTGGCGCCATCCAGAGCTTCCTCCGCCTGCCCCGTCAGCTGCCCTTGTTAGCACGGCTCTCTTCCCGGGGATCTCATCCCAAGCAGCACTGCAGGGCCAGCACCGGGCTGGGGAAGATTTTGGGTCTGTCTGATGAGACTGCGGCCCAGAGGGAGGGAGCCAGGGGGTTGCCCGGGGCTGGGACCTCCCGTAAGCGGTAGAGCTGGCACATGTTAAACCAGGCTTCTCGATTCTCCGTCCAGTGAGCTGTTCTCTTTTCCATTGGCTACTGTCATGTATGTGCATTTCTTTGTGTTCTGGGCACGCTGTCAATTCCTTCACTTTTTTCCTCCAAAGTTACGAGTTTTATTCCAAAGATTTAAAAACAACTACAGTAGTATATAATACATGAATACATGTGCATATAAAAGATTCAAACACTGGCAGGAACAGGTACGTTGAATATTTAAGTTCCCCTTCACTGCTTGCACTTTCAGAAGTATATACTCTTACGTTAGATGCATTTTTTCCTAACCTGCTTTTCTTTCCCTTTAAAAATGTTGTAGGTAAACATACACAATTATGTAAGAACAAACACCTGCATATAAGATCATACTATGCATGTTCTTCAGCTGGTCTTTTTCTCCACTGAGGCCTCTTTTGCCACATCACAGTGGTCCTGGTATTTCCCCCTGGGTAATTTTGAGTGTTAGGCGGGTGGGGGTGGGGTAGTAGGGGAGAAGAGGTTGTCTTACTATTGTTTAAGCAGCCACTGAAGGATTTTAAAAAACACAATGTCGTTTTTCCTGTGCACTGCTGAATCATTCTGGAATGTCGTCTCCTGAGGCGGTTGGCTGAGATTTGCCTGGAGGACCCGACAGGGTCTTCAGGCGTGAGCCCTGCATCGCTTCCTTTTCAGGCAGCCTCGGCTGCCGGCCTCGACCTCGTGTCCCTGTGCGCTGTTCACAGGGAAGTTTCCTGCACGGAGTGGTACGGAGATGCGGCCTCTTCATGGCTGAGATGCCACTTTGAATGCCCTTAACCCTGTTGTATTCCAAAGCAGGCCAAGATATTTCAAAGGAATTGAATTCAGTAATGGAAATTTCAAAAGTCATTGAGGGAAGATGAGAGCATTTCCTATTTGGTCGGCGTTAGCTGGATCTTCCTCCCCTTTTAGTTATTTTCATCGTATCTAGTTAGCTCAGAAGTAAGAACGAGAACAGAAAGGAGAATGTTTTGTGATGGTATAATACAGATCTTGAGGTACTTAGAAGTTCTCATTCTTTCTCAGGAGTGGTACTGAGCAGACATCCTTGTCAAATGTAGGCCACGACTCCCTGATTACAATCTCTTGAAAGAAGGGAGCCTGCCTTGTGTTCTCGGCCGGCTGCCCCGCGGGGTGGAGTGAGTGCGGGCTCGGGGGTGCGCTGGCCGGGACCTGGACCGCCCTGGCGCGGACGTCAGTGCTTGTCACGCTGCACGGTTCCCACAGTGCAGACTTCCGTGGCATCCTGCCTTTTCCCGTTCACCCCATTTTATACCCACTTTCTCTCAGTGTCAGCTCAGATTTTTTTTAAAGATTTTTTATTTATTCACTTTTAGAGAGGGAAGGGAGGGAGACAGAGAGAGAGAGAAACATCAATGTGCGGTTGCTGGGGGTCGTGGCCGGCAACCCAGGCATGTGCCCTGACTGGGAATCGAACCTGCAACACTTTGGTTCACAACCCACACTCAATCCACTGAGCTACGCCAGCCAGGGCTCAGCTCAAATTTTTTAAAAAATATTTGAAGGACATCATGTCTCCATTGTTAAGGAATACTTTTCCCAATCTTCATGCACATATGAACATCGAAAATAAAAACATCTGGCCCTGAGCAGTGTGGCTGAGCCGGCTGGGCGCCATCCTGTGAAAGGAAGGAAGGAGGGTTGCTGGTTCGCTCTCCAGTCAGGTCCCACGCCAGGGCTGCTGGTTTTGCCCCCTCGTGTGGGGCACACGGGAGAGGCAGCGGGGTGTGTTTCTCTCTCCTGTCACTGTTTGTCTCCCTCTTCTTCTCCCGCCCTTCCACTCTCTCTAAAAATAAATAAATAAAAATTTTTACAAAAGGAAATAAGCCCTGGCTGGCGTAGCTCAGTGGATTGAGAGCGGGCTGCGAACCAAAGTGTCCCAGGTTCGATTCCCAGTCAGGGCACATGCCTGGGTTGCAGGCCATGGCCCCCAGCAACCGCACATTGATGTTTCTCTCTCTCTCTCTCTTTCTCCCTCCCTTCCCTCTCTAAAAATAAATAAATAAAATCTTTAAAAAAGGAAATAAAAACATCTGTATCGTTAATAAGGACTTACTTATTAGTCATACAAACTCTTTATTTGTTGACCTGATTTTAAAATATGAATGAAGATCCTACTCTCCTCTGCTCTGGTTTTTGCTCGATTAAAAAGAAACTTTGAAAAAATTAGCAAACATTTAGAAGCACTATAATTTTTTAATTTTTTAAAAGGTTTTGTTTATTTTTAGAGAGAGGGGAAGGGAAAGAGAAAGAGAGGGAGAGAAATATCAATGTGTGGTTGTCTCTCATGTGCTCCCTACTGGGGACCTGGCCTGCAACCCAGGCATGTGCCCTGACTGGGAATTGAACTGGTGACCTTTTGGTTCGCAGCCCGAGCTCAGTCCACTGAGCCACGCCAGCCAGGGCTAGAAGCGCTGTAATTTTTGATGACAAAATTGTTAAGGGGGTTTATTTCTTTAGACTTTGGGGAGAAATATCTTAAATTTGTACAATACGAGTTTGTTTTATTTGTTTGACTAAGGTTAATCAAACTCACATGGCTGAGCAAAGCTCTGAAACACACTACTTTGGGGGGATACTCGTTCATTGTATCCGATTTATTCCGTTGGTTTGCTGTTTGTTCTTTAAAAAGGAAAACACCAGTAGCCTCTTCTAATGAAGTATCAGCCGCCTCACTTTTGGCCCCCTCCAGGTTGCTCGTTCTGTGCACCAGGCTGGCACATGAAGGCTCGGTGCGTGATGGCTCTGGACGCTGAAGAGCGTCCGTCCACCCAGACTGACCTCCCGACGGCTCAGAGAGCGTCGAGTGAGTCCCACCGTGAACCTTCCGGTCTTTGTTGCTTCTACTTTGTGAGCGGTGTGGTCGTTCTGTGTGCAGGACGTTGTGCTGGGGTATTGACATTTCACTGCTCCAGACGCCTGTATTTCTACATCGAGCTGCCTTTCTTTTTAAAAGGGAATTTTACAGTTGTAAAATTTCAGCCCCATTTTAATTTTGAAATCTAGGTGAAACCGAATCCCTGGAGTGCGCTTTCGCTGTTGCAGTGTAATCTTTTCATATGATACCTGATTTAGTTGGAAACAAATTAGTAACTAACTATGCATGCTTAAAGGAAGCAATTTAATAAACAGGATTTTAGAGAAACCTAATCAGAATTGTAAAACGATGCTGGCAAATCAATTGCATTATGCAGAATTATTAGGTTAGATGTAGCTTTTAGGTAAGTGTGGGTAAACCTGAGGCTTCTCTAGTGCCGTTGTCAAGTGCGTTTAAAAACTTGCCCTCCTCACCTAACAAAAAAGGAGGGGAGGGGAACCTTTACCCTCTCCCTTAAGAGTGCTGGTTCATTCACAAAATGATTCAGAATCGCCTTTTCAGATCTCTTGGGCAGAGGCCAGCCAGACAATGGAGCTGGCTTCAGCTGAGGTTACTCAGACGCAGTTCAGTGCGCTGGGCAAGGTCAGCCGTGTAGAGACGGGCAGGGTGTGTTCTGTGGTCGGGCAGCACGGAAAGGGTGAGGAGATGCAGCCCTGCACTGGAGGGTTTGAGTTATCACTGGACACACACACAGGACCGAGGACCCAGGGGCAGGATTCAGGGACGAGGTGAAGCTTGGCCGGAGACACAGGACTCTCTACTCAGGGACCTTTCCCCGCCTTGGCCTGGGTGACCCAGGCAGTGAGGAGGCAACAGCAGCTACTTTAAGTCCTGGGTATTCCTCGTCAGCTTCTGTGCACGACTGTGACTGTTACAGATTGGCCGTTAGGTCACCGCCTACTTTAGTTTCAGTTCATACGCATTTTCTCATATTGGTGTCATTGTAGTACTTTCTTATATGGGTATCGATTCATACGTGTTTTCTTACATTAGTATCATTGTTTTTTTTTTTAGTTAGAATTTAGGTAGACCTTTTTAGTATATATTTTTATCTATCTGTCTGTCTATCTCTCTATCTATTTATTTACATTGCGCTAGGTTCTGGGTATAAACACTGAGCACCCACTGGAAAATTACCCTGTTTTGTGAGGAGGAGGTTGAGGGCTGGAGAAGTGGAGTGACTCGCCCCATCCCGGGTCCTCTGGCTGCCGCACCAGAACCGGATCCCTGCTCGGTCCTAACTCCTAGAACACGAGGGCTGTTTTCCTTTGTCTCCGCAACCATCTAGCTGTTTAACTTGGCCCCTGCTGTTGCGGAGACGAGTAAACAGAAACTTGCAACCAAACCTTCTCGATATTATACTAGAGGTTTCTTTAAAGGTCTCTGAGACCACAGGAGGGTGGTTTCTTTTCTGCCTGGTGATTTCAGGACTGCCTTGCCATGGAAGGGGTCCTAGAGTGCAGGTGTGGAGGGTGAGTAGGAGCTCCAGAAGTGGGAAAGTGAAGAGCCCCGGGAACTTCTGGGCTGTGTGCGTCCAGGCTTCCTCCCGGTCGGCGGAGATGCTGCAACGCCCACACCGGTGTTCTGAGCCGCAGCGGGCCCCGCCTGGGAGCGGGTTCGGAGCAGCAGCCTGCTTGCACACACAAGCGTGTGGGGGACCTGCATGAAAGCATATTGTTTTTTTCTAAGTTGTGGGCTAGTTTTCTCGTGCTGCATTACCCCTTGAGTGGCTTAAAACAGCACACAGTGACTGGCTCAGAGGTTCTGAGGGTCGGGAGTCCAGGTGCACCCCCGCCGTTCTGCCCTCTGCTGCGGCCCAGAGGCTGCGGCCAGGGAGCCCGCCGAGCTGCAGGGCCGCCTGCTTCCTCAGTGCCCCCAGCGAGGGGAGACAGCCTCTGCTGCTGGGGGTCTCTAACTTCTGGGACCGCCTGGACTCTCTTGTCCAGGGCACACCTGATGGTGTCGGCCCCGCCCCGGTTTGATTTGCTCAGCCAGCTGATTAGGGACCTCGGTTACAGCTGCAGAATCCCGTCAGCTGTGCTCTGTTCTCTGGGCCCCCAGCAGGTCTGTACCCTAGAGGAGGGGATCATGCAAAGGCGTGGGACCCAGAGGGCAGGAAACCCAGGGAGCCCCCTCCCCCCCGCCGAATGCTGCACACCACAGGCTGTACCTGAAGGTGCCTTTGGTTCGGACGGCGATGCCGTTTACCAAGTGCCTCACACAGTGCTCAGCTCACCGTGGCGCTTGTTAAGTGGCGGCTGCTATTACTATACTCGTGGCTTGATATTTCTGCATATCTTCTTCATCTTGTATTACCCACATTGCATGATACATTCGCACGCATTCTAACAGTTCTTCCAACCAAAAGTTATTACCCTCAGCTGAACTCTCTCAGGACTCTGTTTTCCTCTGCCCTGTGGCATCGACAACCTTATTTGTATCCTGAATTATTTATGTACAGCTCTTATTTCCTCTGGTACCATGTGTGTTTCTTAAAGTCAGGGGCCGCCGTACACGCCCATGAATTCTCACAGCCCTGCACATGGATGCTTGCTCAGTGTCAACAGTGTGCAGTGAGTGCATGGATACGGCCTCTGAGATAACTTGTCTCCTCTCTTATGTAAATCTGTGTTTCTTAACCTTTTCTAACCCGTGCCTCCTTTTGATAAACACACGCTTCCTCGCGACTCTTCCAGCATTCAGATACGCACTCCCCGAAGACCGGGTCCCTGCTCGCCACCTCCCTTGAAAGGACAGAAGCTAGACTTTTCATGCCAGTTCTTAACAATTGAGAGTATTTTATCAAGCTCTACTTCTACACGATATGTGTTAAAAGCAGTGTCTTCCCCCTTTTCCAAACAGAAAATGGTCCTGAACATGCGTTTTCCGTGGCCCCTGCGTGCCAGCCCTCGGTCCTGTGTGTATATATAGCGCACCCGTCCGCTGTCACCTCCGGGAATGCCTGCTCTGTCTGACCCGTTTCTGACCCGCTGTCCAGTCCTGTTCTAATAGGAGGTAGTGAGCTGGCGGTGAGTGTTCAGGTGAAGACGCCACCCCGTTTGCACAGGTGCAAGGGGGTTCTTTGCCTTTCCTGTATTTGGTTCTTTTGTCGTGAAAGGTGTTAAATGGACATGCATTTGCACTTGTGAACCCTAACTCCCGAAACAGTTACAGTGTGTGTAGGTTCAGAAGTGATGCTAGGTATGAATTTTGCTTTCCTAACGCCTGCCTTTCCAGAACGCGAAGCGCTTGGTGGGTACTACTTGATTGACACTGCGGGCTTCCCTGTCCGTGGGAGCCAAGAGAAAACTGGAGACCCTCGCTGTTTCTCTGCAGGGGAGTGACACGGGGTGAGGGAGGGGCCTGCCTGCTGAAGCCCCCCGCCCCCCCACGCTGTGGGTGCCGGGTGGGCTTCGTCTCCCTCTTCTGTAGCCACGACCCTGCCGCGCTGGCCTGCCACTCGGGAGTGGGTACCGTGTCCCAATTAGCTCCCTGGCAAACAAAACACCCTTGGTCACAAGATAATAGAGCAAATTTATGAGGTGATCTTTCTTTTTAAAGGGATTCTGTGCCTGTGCCTAGGAATCAAAGTTTAGTGTGCCGAGAGGAAGGTAAATTGCGTCTGGTCTCCAGAGGCCTCTCTCAGATTCGGAGTGACCCACTTAACACAGGGCTTATCTGGAATTAGATCGCATTGCGTGCCGATTGTTTTAAGTGGGTCCCCCTCTACGCTATGGAATTATTTTTTGCCTTTGAAAAGACTGGGCTCTGTGGGGTCAGCCCCGCTGTTACGGGTGTCGAGGATGTGGAGGATGTGGGGAATGCATCTGAGGGCTTGGAGGGGGCAAGCGTCAGGGGCTTTTGCAGAGTTGGGCATTCTTTCTGAAAAGGCAAATTAATGGTAAAGGAAAATAGAATCTTTGGCTTTTTGATGCTCGCATAGGCAGGTGCATTTGAAAATGTGATTATATAGGTCATGTGGTCTCACTTTTAATGATACTTGATTACTTTTAAAAAACTTCCTCCTCCTTCTCTTGTTCTGCATTCATGTTACCTTTTTGAAAATCCTCACCTGAGGGCAACCTTAGAGAGAGAGGGGACAGGAGGGAGAGACAGGGAAGAGAAGCATCTCCTATGTGCCCCAACCAGGGGCTGAACCTGCAGCCTGGCCGTGTTCCCTGACTGGGAATCGAACCCGTGACCCTCTGGTTCATGGGCTGATGCTGCAGCCAGCTGTGCCGTACTGGCCAGGGCTTACCTTTCCCCTCACCCCCAACACAGAAAGAGCTTTTGAAGCCTAATTTTTGTTAACTTACTGTGATGATAACTTTTCTTGTGAAGACCCACCTATTATCAGATTATTAAATATTAAATAGGAAGCAATGAATTAAATACAGAAGTGTGTGTATCTGACAGTAACAGTTACTAAAATATTCTTGAACGACTGAATGAATGTATGCTATTGTGTGGTTTCAGTATGCTTAAAATGCATACATTTTGGTGTCCTGAAGTTTCTGGTCATACGTTCTTTCATTAGAAAGTGGGAGAAAGGTAGAGAATGTGAAGTCGAAACGGCTAGCCGTCTGATACAGTGGTGCTCTTCATCCTGACGTCATGTCTCAACGTATACATCATGTGACGTAGGTTGAAGTTTAGCTCTCGTGGTGGCGAATCCGCGCTTGTATCTTCCCGTTATTATTTGAATATAGTAAAACTCTTTCATGCCCCAAACCCTAGATTTGTACGTTAATTAATTTAGCAGAAGGGTGTTGATGCAGAGTGTGGTTAACATGGAACACTTTCAGCTTTCTCGCAGGCTGAAGGGGATGATGTAACTTCTTTGATTCTCCTCCTCTATCCCTTTCTCCCCTCACCTATTTTTAAAATAGCGGTGCCTTTCATGCTGTCAGAATTTCATGTTGTGACACCCTACTCAGAAGTTATGACAGCAGGGTAATGACAGCAACTGCCTCCCAAGAATCAATCAGGCAATTAATTTTGTAAATGAAATGCTGATTATACAAAGCTTCACATGAGAGGCCCAGTGATTAAAATCAATTTAACAAATTGTTTCAGGTGGGACTTGATTAATAATTTGCCATAAATGCTGAGGATCTATGACCAGCATACCTTGTTGTTTCTCTCACTATCCAGCTACATAGAGAAATTCTGTTCTTTCTCTCACTACCCAACTCTGTCTGAGAATCCACAGGTAAGCTGAGCGGTTACCCTCGCGCGGCACCTAGGACAGACCACGCGCACGAGCGCATGCGTGTGTGTGTGTGTGTGTGTGTGCGCATGCACACACACTCTCTCCCGTAGTCGCTCTTCGGTGGTTTGTCTGCTTCCACAGACCTAGCTAACAGTGAGAATGTTATTACATTTTTTTGTATCATCCTAGTTTATGTTTTTTGGTGTTCTACTTAAAAAAAAATGGTCCAGACAGGTTTGGGTACAACCAAGTTAAACAGGTGTTTTTTTCTGTGAAGAATGTCTTAGTCTTTCCTTAGGCTAATGGGGTCTGTCGGGAAACAGTGCAGCCAGTGTTAGCACAGCAAGAACGGTTTGCACGTCGTTGATGTGACCTGGCAGCCGAGGCAAGTGGACCGGAATGCGCACGGGTGACCAGGGACAATGTCACCGTACTAGGCAGTGGGGGTGGTAGACACTGCTAGTATGCATGTGCACTGTGTGGCCGTCGCATTCAAAATGACTGAGCAGAGCTGTGAATCTGCATCACATGTTGCGTTAAGCTTGAATGTTCTCCCATTCAGAGTAGTCGGATGATTCAGAAGGCCAACCCTGTGGGCCACTGGTGGTTGGCAGCTTCATCACGACAACGTGCCTGCTCATGCATCACGTCTTGTGCAGAGTGTTTTGGCAAAACATCAAATTGTAGCCCCCCTGCAGCCCAGATTTGTTGCCCTGCAACTACTGGCTTTTCCCAAAACTAAAATCACCTTTGAAAGGAAAGAGATTTCAGACCATTGGTGAGATTCAGGAAAATACGAGAGGGCAGCTGATGGTGATTGGGGGAACTGTGTGAGGTCCCAAGGTGCCTAGATTGAAGGGGACTGAGGCGTCATTGTCCTGTGTACAGTGTTTCTTGTCTCTTGTGTCTTCTTCAGTACATGTCTGGTGCCTTCTGCACAAGCCTCGTATATGATGTGTCTTAAAGAGTGGCACTGCTTTATAGACAGTTTTTGTTCTTAATTACAGGAATAGCCATAAACATAGTTTGGGAAATAATGTTGTAAGAGTATTAGAAATGGTGACATTATAGTGTGGGGATAAAGACGCCTGTGTTTGGAGCACTGCGATTTGAGTCCAGGGGCAGTCGCCCTCAAAGCAGGGGACATAGGCGGCGTCTCTGTCACATGCGCACACCAGACGTGCACTTGAGTGCCTGTGACAGGCCAGACTCGGAGTCACGTTGCACGCTTTTTATTACTTGTGCTGGGTACAGCTGGGACAGCAGCACAGTACCACTTAGAAGAGGATGGCTCGGAGAGGTAAGGGTCAAGGCGCCCTTGAGTTTCTTTTATTTATTTTATTAATGAAGTGATAGTGGCAGTAATCGTCCATTGTGCAGGACAGTTGGGGGCCAGAAGGAGAGCTGGGATGAGGAAGGCACCGTTGCTGCCCCACGGAGCCAGCGCACTGCTGAGGGAGACCAGCGTGAGCGAAGAGCCCCAGCTGGTTGCGGTAAATGTTTGCCATCTATTTAATAAGAGAGACGGTATGTGGTGGGAGTTCTGAGAAGGCAGGATACCCTTTCTGTTGGTGCTTTCTGGGGTTAGGAAGAGTGTTTTGCAGTTTAGAGGTAGCCAGAGGTTTTTGGGGTGCAAGGGCATCGTCAGGGTGGGTGTATTGGCTGCCTCAGTGCACGGGCACAGAGGTGTGCAGGAGGGTTGTCCGGGTCACTGCGGGCTCATGCTTGACCCATGGCAGGTGGGTCACCTCAGGTTGAGCCTTGATTGTTTGAATGTTGAACTTGAGGGTTTTGAATTATTTAGACCCTCTTTTAGCCCTCTTTGCATCTTCTGACCTTCAGGGCAGTGTATTGATAAGATTTCTGGTCAAAGGATGAGGCAGGAAGCAGGAGTTTCTCTAAGGATCCATATTCTTTTGCTTCTTACCATGGCAGTTGGTAGTTCTTGCAGGGAGGAGGGATGGTTCTAGAATTCGAGAATGCTAGACCAGGAAGGGGCTGCAACAGTTCATCTCTTAACCCCTCCCTTTACGTGTGAGGAAGTGTGAAGAAGCCCAGAGGAGGGAAGTTGCCCAGGAGTAATAATCTCTAGGACTTAATTGATCTCGCCAGTTCCAGGCGCCACTGAGTGTTTGGTACCTACTATGCCATTTAATATTTACAGAGAATGCTGTGAGGGCAGTGTGCTTATTACATCCTGCCTTGTCAGAGGTGGACGCTCAAGTTCACAGAATTCCTGTGATGTGCCTGAGTTCGCAGCAAGTGGCCCGGGCCAGGGTGTGGGCCAGGCGGGTATACTCCGGGGTCTGTGTACCTGACCCCAGTCTCCTGGACCAAGGCTCCTTAGGCCCTGTGGCTGGATGGTGGGAGAGTTGGGCCTCATCTGCCACAGCAAACACTCGCACTGCTCATTTTTGGTCGTCTCTGAACCCTTCTACCCTTCCAGCTGAAGCTTTGTCAAGCACCGCTTGGGAATAACTCAGTTTTTTATTTGCACTAAGATGTAAAACCCCCAGCTATGTCTTCCATGGGTGGTTGCTGCCCTTATCTTAGACCAGAGAACCTGCCAGCCAGCTAGCCAGTGCCCCCACCCCCCCTCGCCCCTCGGGTGTGTCCAGGGGAGCAGGTCTGCTCAGTGGTGTGAAGGGCAGAGGAGGGCGAGGGGCGCACGTGAGAAGTGGCAGTTATGAAAGTACCTTTTGAAACTTTAACAAAGACAAATCAGGGAGAATTCTGGGTTAAAAGATGATATATTACACTGGTTTGAGATCTTTTAAAAAACATACTAAGAAACCGGAGGGGCCAGAAGCCTCCTATGTCTGAAGGTGGAGGGGGATTACCTGAAAAGGTGACTTGTGGTAAGGGTTCCCACCAGGGCAGGTGTTTAACCCTGATGGTCTTTTTTTTTTTTCATATTAAACATTTTTTTTGTTTGTAGAATGGCAGCTTCCTTAGAATTTAAAAAAAATGTATTTAGAAATATATATTTGTATGTGCTTTGCCAGTGTCAGTGCTTATAAATATTTTTAAAAATTTATTTACTTTTTGGGGGGGGAGGGAGAAAGAAGGAAACATCCATGTATCTCTCCAACCTTGATCTGTTGCTTCTCACATGCTCCCAGCTGGGGGGCCTGGCTTGCAGTCCAGGCCTATGCTCTGACTGGGAATCGAACTGGTGACCTTTCAGTTCCCAGGCCTGCGCTCAGTCCACTGGGCCATACCAGCCAGGGTCCAGTGTCAGTACTTTCAGGGAAAGTATTGCAGCCTCTATCCTCCTACCCCAGTCCCGCCTTACTACGTACACTTCCTTTTTCCGTCTGTGTGCTCGCTCTCCTAGGTTTGCGACTCCTCCGGCTCTCCGTGTTTCTTTCCCCCGGTTTTCCTCCCCTCGCTGCCCCACCCCTTGGGGAGCCAGCCTGCCCCGGGCCCGCCCCACTGCTGTGGTTCTCCGTGCTGAGGAGCTGCAGGCGCCCTTGCAGGTGGGAGGGGTAGGGGTTGTTTTGGTTCTCAGTTTTCCTTGTCTGTCCTTTTTTTTTTTTTTCCATTTATTTACTTTTATTTTGAAATAGTTGTGAAATTTACAGGTAACATTTAAGAGTAGAATAGAGCAATCCCATATAACTTTTACTTTGGTACATCAACTGTTACTATTTTGCTACCTCGTTTTATCTGTTTTTCTAGCCCCCTGTCTGTCTACAACGCATTTTCTCAGAACCTCTGAGAGCTCCGCTGCCTTTACTCCGGAAGCGCCAGAGTGCAGTTCCCAGGAACAAGGTTCCGGGCCTTGGCCTCTGCCGCGGTCCGTGTCCTCTCGTCCCTGTCCTCTGGCGCCCAGGTAGTGGTCTCCTTCCCTCCAGGCAGGCCAGGCGTGTGGCGTTTAGGTGCCCTGTCTTTTCCAGGCAGAGAGATTTGGCTCTACAGGATACTGGTCGGGTCGGCTTTTTCTTTGAACAGTCACGTCACAGTAAGAGTCAGTCTGTGCTTTCACCTACCAATGGCTCTGGCACAGTCAGTGGCCGTGACTCTGAAAAGCGTTTTCACATGAGGGACCCGTAGCCTGTGTATCGGCACATCCTGCACTCTTTGTCCAGAGATGGGCAGTCACTTGGTAATGTTCATACATAGTATGTTTATTGGCGTTTTCTTTAGCAAATTTAAAATTGTGGATTAAAAAAAAATAACAAGATAGTTTCAAAAAGGCATGGTGGCAACTATAGAATTTGCTGGGAAATCAGTGACCTCTGTCTTCAGGTACCACTCTGATATGTCTTTGGGATTGTTTATTCTCGCAGATCACGCACCAAGCAGCTTTAGAATGATTGTCTTTTTGAGGGAGTTACTATCTTCACTTGAAAGGTGGGAAAACCGAGGCTTGAGCGCTGGAATAAATTATCAAACGGTTTCTGGCTAGTTGGAAAAGCAGGAGAGGGACACGAACCCAGGTCTCCCAGGGTCAGACTTGACGCTCTTTCCATTGTACCACCGATAGCAAGTTGGTTTCTGTTTGTTTGCAGAATCTGATCATTGGTAGCGGCTGCTTACACCTCCGCAGGGTGAAAGATCCTGAGAGTTACTGGACTTGGGAGAACGGACGTTGGGGCCGATGATCGGGGTCTGTCTTCTCTGTAGCGGTGGAGGGTGGAGGGTGTCCACACCTCGTAGTGATTGTTCCGGAGTTACACCTCCAGGTAGTGGATACAGTAAAGTCTGTCCCTGTTGAAAGCCTGTCCTGTGCCAATGACTTGCCTGTGTCTCCTTGTGTGGCAGCTCTGCAGTGACAGTAGTGTCCTTGCTGAAACAGATGAGTTAGCAGAGATGCGGAGAGGCTAAGCAGTGACTCTGTCAGCGTGACACAGCTAAACGTGGTGGGAGTGAAATTGGAGTCTCACAAAACTCCTTTTCTTGATTTAAGTCTGTATGTGGGAAACATATCCTATTATTTCTCTTTCTTCAGTAAGTCCGCTACTAGGTTGTCAGTAGAAACACATGAATATGTACGATATTGTATACTTAGAGAGGTAAATTTTAGAAATTGTTAAAGCTGTGATAATAGCTTTACAGTTTTGTTGGTTTTTTTGTGTGTGGTGAGAATGACAAATCCGAGGGAAAGTAGAAAAACATTCCATTACTATTTTGTTATTGCTTTTAGGTCTAATTTACTCTTGACATAAAAAACGTAACATATAGCCTGTCCAGAAAAGGTCCAGCCATTGTTAATACAACAAGAATGGTTTGAACAACATCGATGTCACCTGGCAGCCAAGGAGAGTGGACTGGAATGTGCATGAGTGAACAATGACGACTTCACTGTACTAGTCAGTGGGGACAGTAGATGCCATTGAGTGAGCATGTGTACTGTGTGGCCGTCACGTTCAAAATGACTGAGCAAGTAGAGCTGCCAGTCTGCATCAAATTTTGCGCTAAGGTTGAACATCCCTCCACAGAAACTAGTCAAGTGATTCAGAAGGCCACAGCTACGGGCAGCTGGTGATTGGCAGCTTCATCACGATAAAATGCGCCCATCCACTCAGTCATGTGTCGTGCAGTCTTTTGGCGAAACATTAAACCACCCAGGTGACTCACCTCCCCCTACAGCCCGGACTTGGCACTCTGAGACTTCTTGCTTTTCCTAAAACTAAAATCACCTTTGAAAGGGAACAGATTTCAGACCACCGATGAGATTCAGGAAAATATGACGGGGCAGGTGATGGCACCTGGGAGAACTGTGTGAGGTTCCCAGGTGTCTACTTTGAAGGGGACTGAGGTGTCATTGTCCTGTATACAATGTCTCTGTATCTTGTCTCTTCTTGAATAAATGCCTCTATTTTTTGTAGCACATGGCCGGATACCTTCTGGACAGACCTCGTACACTTCGGTTTGTTCATAAAATTATTACATTTGCTAAATTAAATTTAAGAGTATAGTCAGACGGTAACTTCGTGAATGGACTTACAAGCTGCTGCCCTTCGCAGATGACAAAATAATAGGTTTTTGTCGATTTGTAAACATCAAGCAAAACCTGGAGAACCAAAGCAGCCTCGTTTTCTGGACTTGTCCTGTGTTACCTAGATGAAAGCTCTAACTGGGTTTAATATTTGTCTTCTCTACCTCAGTGTCCCTGCTCCTGGGCACGGTGCAGTGGGGAGAGAGACCGTTACCAAGTGGTCACAGATGGATGCCCGCGCAGCCTTCGGGGATGCTGGGAAGGAAACTTACGTACATACACGCGGTGCTTCCCGAGGGCACCCAGCCCCAGCCGGGTGGAGGGAGGGCGTCTCTGAGGACGACTGAGTTCCAGTTCTGGGGGAGAGCAGAGCTCCTCCTGCTGGGAGGGGAAGGCGTGGTGGGGGGAGGGGCAGCACGTGGGTTTCCCAGAGCCCTGCGGAGGCCCGTGTGGTGGGAAGGGGGGATTCCCTGTCGATGGCGGTGCCCCCATCCCCTGCGGATCCGTGGGAAGGGGTGTTTCTAAGGTTTGTTATGAAGACCTTCCTCCGAGAACGCTGACTTGGTGAGGGCCGGCTCTGGTGGAGAGAAGAATGGGTTAGAAGAAGGCATCTTTTCACATCTGGTTGGGGAGGGGGGTGTCTTTTACTGAGATGGGAAACAGGTGCGGAGGACCCTGGGCACCCAGACAGGAGTGTTTGGGGCCCCGAGAAACCAGCTGAGGGAGCCACATTTGGGGGACACGGCATAGGGAGGTATCGAGAGCTGTGGTGTGTATGAACCTGTGGAAAGCGGAGCTTTGGCTGCACAATTCTTGAATTTAGCAAATTCAAGTTTTACACTTGATGTTGGCCGTCGAGAGGCGCACACTCTGGTGGGAGCCCGGCTGTCTCACTGGCGGCGGGGCGTCAAGGACTCACTGCTTTTCCATTCAGCACGTGTGCACCCTGGCAGGCGTCATACCGAGTGCTAGGTGTGCAGAGATGAGTAAGGCAGTTTCCACCTTTAATTAACAGTGTGCCGGGGAGACCGGACAATAAATAGATTAAATTATTGAGGGGTGTTGCTGACTTCCATTGGCTAATTTGTTAAGAAGGGAAAAAAAGATTTAGGGAACTCGCACTGTGTGATGAGCCCCGCGGTGCCTCGTGTGACCCCCCGGCACCCCCGGGGGTGCATGTGACTGCGCTCTGCCCTGTGTGCGCCCGCGGTGGCGGAGCTGGTGGGGAGCAGGGCCAGGGCTCACAGCTGACTCTGAGTTTCGGCGCCCTGCCTTGCCTTCACCCTCCTTCTGCCTTGAATTCCCAGGGTTTTCTTAAACTCCGGACTGTTGATTTTATATGCTAGAAAAGATGGAGGAGGTGGAGGCATCCAGAAACTGTCCCCCAAAGGCAGATGATGTGGACTTGCGGCCGCCTAACGAGCGTGGTCTCAGAGGCGGGCCGCCGGGCGGTGGACGGGCTTTTCCCGAGGCGTCCGAGGAGGACCCTCCTCCGGGAGCGCTGGTGCCTGGACTGCGGTCTGTGCTGGGCAGCGGCTCCAGGGGTCAGCCCGAGGCCCTGTGCCCTCCCTTGACCTCTGCCGTAGTTTTATCAGCCACGCGGAGGGATACCTGAATGGAACGGCGGGCCGAGTTCATTGGTGGCGGACGTCAGGAGAGGAGATGCAGCTACCGTGTTAGGTGTCAGGCTGGGGCGGTGACCAGCAATACGCAGAGTTCTAGCAGGCAGAGGGGCATACTTCTGCGACCTGAGTCCGCTGACCAGCCGTGCAGCAGGCGGTGGGGGGCGGGGGGCGGATCCCGGTGGACAGCGCGGGTCGGGAGTGAGATGGGGCCTTGGGTCAGCGCCCCCGTGGGAGCTGGGGAAAAGGGAGCAGGTTACTCCTGGCAATGCCTTTAGAGGACTGAGAATGGACATGCTTCACTCAGAAAAGGGACACAGATACAGCCGTCTTCAAACATTGGCCAAAGGACCAAGTGGAAGCCAGTGGATACAAATGACAAGAAGTGGTCTCTGCTACACACAAGGAAGAAATGTGTAACATTCATGGTCTAGGCCTTCATGGGAGTCGTACTTACGTGATGTGCAGGCCTGGGCGGAGGGGAGGGTGCTTCCGGTTCTAAGATGCTGTTTCGTTGTTGAGTCCTTTATCAGATGAATTGTGACCAAGTGAGAATGAATGTATTACAGTGCTTTAGCGATGCCTGGCAGGTGGTCAGTATTCGGTAACGCAGGCCAGGGGAGTCGCTGGGTGGCTTTCTAGAGGCTATTCCAGGGGCCTCTGACACCATGCGATAAATTTAGGAAGTATATGCATCATGAATGCGTTTTTAGAGTGTCCCTAAGAGTTAAGAATCCCAGCCTCTGGTTGTTACTTTTTATTGGTATTTTGTGGATAATCTTGATTCTGAAAAATAAAAACCCAGAAATATTTTAGATTCAGGATAACATTTAAAATATAGTTAGGAAAAAATATTGTTTGTTCTACACCTGTTTAAGGATACTGTATATGTAAAAAAACGAGCTTTTTAATTTATACTTGTACATCAAAACATGTTTCTTTCAGATAAAATTGCATAAACGAAGATTTCCCATAATCCCATTTTTACCCTCTTCCTTCAAATTCCGTTCTGTGGCCCCACAAATACACGTTCTTTTTAACTTGCCTTAAAGGAATCAAAACCCGCCTGGCTGGTGTAGCTCAGTGGATTGAACACGGGCTGCGAACCAAAGCATCACAGGTTCAATTCCCAGTCAGGGCACATGCCTGGGTTGCAGGCCACGGCCCCCAGCAACCTCACATTGATGTTTCTCTCTCTCTCTTCCTCCCTCCCTTCCCTCTCTAAAAATAAATAAATAAAATCTTAAAAAAAAAGAGAGAGGAAAAAAAGAAACCAAAACCCAAACCAGGTGTGTTAACGGGTCGGGTCGGGTCGGGGGTGTTTTGGCCCCTCCCCGCCCTCCTCTCACGCTGCGGATGGCATCCTGGTTAGAGGCTGCGGTGATTGGACAGTTCTTCGAGCCGACAACCAAACAGCCTCTTTGTTTTTTTCTAGTATCTTAGAATTCCACCTCTCAATCCCTCCCACACCGTGGCAGAATGTGGCAAATATTCTGGTGTTGACAACAGAAGAGCTCCGAGTATGTGGACTTCCAGTGTTTCAGGTGGTGTTAATAACAGGTGCTCTTTTGTCCTCGGTCCGCGCAGAACACAAAGTGGCTGTGGCTTTGTTTTCCCCGACCTCCCTCCCTCCCCTGATCCTGCGCACACGCTGGGTACGGCGCAGGGCAGGACCCAATTAGGGGGCTTGCGTTTAGTCTCAGCCCTGTCCCAGCGCCGGGCGGCCCCATGGCCCCCAGCTCCCTTCCGTCGTCTGGGCTGAGAAAGCTGCTTTGGGAGTTGGATTCTGTGCCAGTGGCGGCCGACGGTGGAAACCGAGAGTCTTGGTAGTTTCTGGCTCGAAGAGGAATTTGCACGCTTTCTCAGAGGAGGGAGGAGCCTCTGGTGCCCCTGCGCCTGTCTCTGGCCTGAACTGGTTGGTTTTCGTGCCATGAGGAGAAGAACTGACCATGGCTGTTGGGCTTTATTCTGTTACTGACCTTCCACGTGTCTTCTCTGTACATGCATGCACACAGTGATGAGGTTCAAATCAGTGGTTACTGACCTTGACGTTTTGTTTCTGAGAACATCTTAACTTCATGTGATCAGTCATCAGTCCCCAAGTGCATCACCACAGCCGTCGAAGTCATTTGTGCTGTAAGCTAGGGGACCCATAAACAATACAAAACTCGGACATTGCCATTTTAGTTTGCTCGGGAGGTAAGAAATGACCCACGAAAAGTGGAAAAACAGCACATGAATTAAGTAACTATACAAGGCAATCCACAGTCTGCTAAAGCAGCACAGGGGAGATTCCGGGCAGGGCCCCTCCATGGATGGCGATCCTGGGGTGGGGTGCAGGGAGGAGCTCCGTGCTGTTGAACCAGGACCGAGTGAGCTTGGTGTGAGGCTAAGAGGAGCGCAGGGGCAGCCTCAGGGGAGGACCAGAAGCTTGTCCGGGCTCGTGGGTGCCGTGTGTACATGGAGTATGGGTACAGGCACAGAGGAGGGCGAGGGCGGGACAGCTGGGTCCCGTCCGCCCCCATCCCACAGAGCGTCACAGTGGCGTTTGGAGCATGCCTGGGAAAGAACCAGAGGCATTTCAGAGCTATATTTAGCATCACAGAAAAGGAAACATAGATTGCTTCACAGTATGACAGCCACTGCGTACAGGTCACTGTGGCTGGCTCTGATCGCTATCAGCCTCGTTGCCATATAGCTGTAACTCACGCACGTCACTTGCACACCTGACGTTTTGCAGGTGCTCCTCCGTGTCTCTGCACATTCTGCCGTGCTGATGTGTTACGGTTCGTCACATGTTCTGGAACCATTGACTACCAGGGTAGTTTCAGTTTTCTTCTTTGAACAATTAGTAAGTGGCTCAGAGGTCCTTTATAATTCTAATTTCGTTTCCACAATAATTGTTAGGTAGGTATTATCTCTCCCATTTAGTGAGTGAGAAAACTAGGATACAAGTAGGGTGTTCGGGGCGCCCAGTGGTAGTAAGTGGAAGGGGCAAGGGTGTGGGTGCATCCACTGTGGATCCAAAGCCCATGCTTTCCCCCGAGACCACGCGGCCTCCCTTCAGGGTTAGCATTCGTGTAGCTGTGGACACGTCTGGGTAAATCCCACCCTACCGCATTTGAGAGAGAGTATTAGAGTTGGAATAGATACAGTTCTTAGATCTTCAAAGTTTCTCGACTTATCCCTCAGAAAGAGCAGCAGTTTTACCTGCTCGTTCAAATACTCATTTGCTTACATTGGGCCAGACTGTTTCATAGGTGCTGAAATGTCACTTCAAAAGCTTTCTTTAGTTAGTGCTCAGACAGAACATTTTCCCAAATGATGATTCACAAGGGGAACGTTGCTTTCTCTGAGCCCTTGCTGAATCCAGGTACTACAGAGCAGGGGCGTCAAACTCATTTTCACCAGGGGCCACATCCGCCTCACGGTTGCCTTCAAAGGGCTGAAGTAATTTGAGGACTGTATAAATGTAACTACTCCTTAACTGCTGAGGAGTTGCAATTCCATTCGGCCCTTTGAAGGCAACCGCGAGGCTGCTGTGGCCCCCGGTGGAAACGAGTTCGATGCCCCGGCTGTAGAGGTTGTGACTGTAGATGGAGAGCCATGGCGGTTCTTCTGTCCGTGGGTTTTTGTAATGCCTCTCTTTCAGTGTGTGGCTTAAGGAATAGGGTGGAAACAGTTGTGAAATGTTATGTGCACGAAGGAGATGACTAATAAACTATCTCCCTAACTTGATATTCCGGAGTAAATGCAATTAGATACATCTCTTTATTATAAAAACGTGTAGGCATATGCTGAAAGACTGGTAATGAAGGATAAGTGTAAAAAGTGTCAAGTATAGCTAAAGCATACTAAAAGTGATTTTTTTTTTTAAAAACTTGGGTAACCTTTAAAAGGGTAGCTGGATTCCTAGGCCAGCCTCTAAAAATCGTTTTAATCTAGAGTACAGCCTCACTGTGCCACCTAATGTGTATAGAATCTATATTCCAAGTCACATTTAAAAAGTCTGCATTGTGTTCCTCCTTGTTGACAGTCCCAGGGGTGTGAAACCGTCTGAGGCTTCTGGAGGGTGGAGGCAGCAGTGGCAGCTCCCCAGAGGGAGGTCCGGGAAAGGGTGTGTGCGTGCGTGCGTGCGTGTGTGTGTGTGATGGATGACCTATAACTCACACATCCATGTGCCTCTGTGAGAGATGTACAGCATATAACTCATACACATGTGTGTGCATATGTATGTATGATGGATAGCCCATAGGTATGTTCAAGGCTTTTTGAAAATGGGTGGTCCATATTGAGGCCTGCAAAGCGCTTGTTTTATTTCACGTAATTGAAGCTCAGAATGCAGCAGACGTGAAATGACACCTACAAGGGAAAAACATGCCTGGGATACATGTATTGAGAAAAGTATTTGAGGGCTGTTCTTCATGTGAGTGATGTCTCCGATACAGTAGAAACTGCATGTGAGAAATGACAATGGGGACACTCTGGAATATATCAACAGAAGGGTAGATGACAGAAATAGAAAAATTTTGTCCTTGGCTGGTGTGGCTCAGTGGATTGAGTGCCGGCCTGTGAATCAAAGGGTCGGTGGTTTGATTCCCAGTCAGGGCACAAGCCTGGGTTGCGGGCCAGGCCAGGTCCCCAGTAGGGGGTGCGTGAGAAGCAACCACACATTGATCTGTCTCTCCCTTCTTTTCCCTGTCTCTGAAAATAAAGTCTTTAAAAATATTTTGTGTGGGGTTAGATGTGAATATGAGAAGCGAGTTGCCTTTTATGTGTTTGGAAAAGTCTTAGACTTGATTTGGTCTTTGGTTTCTTTCAGGAGATAACTTGCAAAAAAAAAAAAAAAGCAGGGGTTGATATCCTGCCGTTGTATGTATTTAATGTTAAAAATACCCAGAGCACACAGGGGATGGATTTGGATTGTGGGTGAATATTTAATAATGGGCCAAAGGAGGGATGGTTAAAATTAAATAATTTGCACCATGTAAGTATCTGTTTTCATATCTGAAGTCTCACCGAAAGGTGTTAGATGCATTTTGAGGGTTACAGATAATCTGTATTTCATGCTTTCGATCTTGAGAAATCTCATGGTTAAAGCTAACATTTTTTGACACGGGTGCAAATTAAACTGAATTTTAAGTAGGACCGTGAGAGTTTATGGCCATGATGAAACAGATCCCTCAGGACAGTTTCAGTCATTGATAGGACGAGTTTGCTGTACTGTTATCTAGAGCACTGAGGTGTAGACATTCCAGCCATTTTCCCATTTCAAGTTTCTGCTTTAATTTGGACAGTCTGGGTTGTGCAGTATTTCAGGACAAGCAAGCAGACCTTCCCCGTGCGCTGGCTGGTCCAGACCCAGTGCGAAGACAGGGCCGCCTCAGGGCCTGTGCTGGGGATTTAGCCTGAAACTGGGTGTACGCGGCCTCGAGGTAGGCTGGCCGTGTACTCCGTGGGGTGTGAAATCACCAGCTCAGATTCTCGCGCTTTCATAGAAGGTTTTCTTTTACATTTTGCAACAAAGTGTGGAAAAATAATTATATTTTTCTTTTTTTAGGCATAAATTCTAATTTGAATCAGTCTGGGAAAATGTGCTGCTTAGTCCTCGATTTTAGTTTTACGCCACGTCTATCAACATGAATGTTTGTGTGTTGAAATGGGAAGTCGGCACATGTGTAACGTCAGTGTGCAGCTTGGACAGTTTCTGTCACTGTCAGGTGCACAGTGTTTCTTGACTGGTGAAAGGGACACGTGAAAATCCCGTGGAATTGTGAATTCGGAGCAGAACCGGCTGGCGTGCACGTGTTCTCACCCTGCTCGCTCAGCGCCGGCAGACTCCCGTGAGCCCCCAGGGCGGAGCTCAGCCGTGTGGTCTGGGCGGGCTCTGTGAGACCCACCGCAGACCCATCGCCGTGTGCCCGTCCCGGGGCCTCGGGTGTCCGGCCAGGTCTCCCGCAGCCTTCCTTTGGTCCTCTCTCCTTCAGTGAGTTGTCCCCTTCTCCAGGACAGCCACTGACATTCACCTCTATGCCTCCTGTGCCTGGCCAGTGCACATGGCAGATAGGTGGCCAGTTAACGTGGGGTGCATGCATTCTCATCAGGTCATCAGAATGGGCGCCAGGGCAACCCCAGGAAGGAAGAGGGGCAGAGACTGGGGCAGCCTTGGGTCGGGTGTAGGTGGGGGCAGGCCCGGCAGTTCTTCTCGCCCCCTCAGCTGGGCTGCAGCCCCGGCCCCCCCTCGCTCCCCTCCCCTGTGCGCCCCAGTTCCTGTCTCTCCGGTTCCACCCTCCCCTCTGCCACGAGGCTGCCCCGGCCAAGGTCAGCCGCGGCGTCCTAGTCATCCGGCGCAGCAGCAGCTGCTAGCCCTCACCTGCCGCACACCTGGGCGGCACGTGGCGAGCCTGGGCTGTTGCTGCACGTGACCGTCTTCTCTGCAGAACACCACACTCCCTGGGAAGGCCTGGCTGCGTTTTCAGACTCTTCTGGTCTCTTGGTGGACTTGGTTTTTTTCTTCCTTCTTCCTTAAATGGTGATATTTGTTTTAGAACTGTCCTCCACCCATTATTCTCTTTCCACATATTCTTCCTGCATAAAATATTAAGTTTTCACATGTTTCCTGTTCATTAATTCATCCAGCATTTATTAAACATTTACTGTGGGCCAGGAGCACTGTTTGACTTAATGTCCTGGCGATCAATAGTGAGTGAAACAGAAGAGGTCATTGCCCTCCAGGGGCATCTGTCCTCCATGTGCCGAGGACTTCCTTAGTTACTGGTCCGGCTCGCACCTGGCCACCCAGGTGGAAATCACTGTGTCTCTTCCTCCTGGGGAGTTTCACCTGGACTTCCGATAGGAACCTCAGATCTCTCGTGTGGGATACTGAAGGCTTCCACTTCCGGGGGGAGGGCTGATCGGCTCTTGCCACCCCTGCGTGCTCTGTCTCAAATGGTGTCCTACTGTCTGTGAAGCCACCTTGCCTCTGCTCTCCTATCACTCAGTCTCCGAGTTGTGCTGCATTTCCTTCCGTCTGCGACTTAAGGCTGGGCTCGCTTGGTCCACCGCTGTCACCGGTTCAGGACCTTTCGCTGTCCTGCCTGCTGTGGCCGCCCCCACCCCGGCTCCAGCCACACTGCCTGAGAGGCCAGCCCCCCAAGAGGCGGAGCTGACTGCAGCTCTCTCTCCATCCCCCAGGCACTACCTGGAGCCTTTAAAACGGCACGCAAGGCTCCCCCTTACGTGTCCTGGGTTCTGCCGGCTACAGCGGCTTCTCTGCAAATTCCTGCTCCGGTGGGATCTGAACTGCTGTGTGTCCACACACACGCCAGGCAGCTCAGGTCCCCGGATCCCGTGCTTCATGCTTTTTCTTCTGCTTGGTGGTATTCTGCCCCTGGCCCCTCCCCATCTTGAACCTCATTTCTTCTTGTTTATCTAGCGGATCCTGAATCCTTCCTGAGAGTGTCCATGAACTTGGTGTGAACAGAGAGGCTGGCACACAATAGGGAGCGCCATACAGTTTTGGAAGGAAGGACCTACCGACCTGCTCGATGCCTGCTGCAGGCCTCTGTGGCCAGCGTGGAGGGGCTGCCCCACCCCCGAGTTCCTCCTTTCAGGCACCCGGGGAGTGGAAGCCCAGGCCAAGGCTCCGGTTCTGACTCTCCCGAACGGCCTTGGCCCCGAGGCCCGAGGCTGACTCACTGAGCCAAAAATAAAACTTAAAGTCTGGTTTTGAACTGGTTCTGTTTGGTAAGTTGCTTACTTACCTAGGGAAGGCGGCCTGTGACTCATGGTCTGGGTGCTTGTGCATTCACGGGCACCAGTGGTCTTTGAAAGTTTCCACCCCAGACATTCTGTGTTATTCAAAAACCTATCCTTTCACTTTCTAATCAGCACTCAGAGGCATTAATGTTTGATGGGGACTTGCAGACTCAGGTCTAAAATAAAGCAGTTCTAAGAATACTTCACAGTCCGAAAGCGTTCCGAACCACTCGGCACACTTTGCCTCTGCTCCCGGCGAGCGAAAGCAGCCGAGTGAGGCTCGCCGTCAGACGCCCAGTTCTCCGTGCTCGGTGGGACTGTACACGCAGGCGCTCCCTCCCCACTTGGGGTGCAGGGTCTTTCCTGGTGTTCTTTACGCGGGATCCCTCTTCGTGGTTAAAACCTTCCTAGACGTAAAAAAAAAATAAAATGTCTCGTATTCATCTAGGTGTTTTTCTTAATGTTTTTTTTCTGGGTTTTTATTCGTCAGACCTTTGTTTTTACTATTTCCACCAGGATAGTCGTGTTTTTCATGTGTATGCCAGCATAACACACGTTCTGCCTTTGCGATAAATGCTGACGTGTAACGAGCCTCCTTCTCCGTGTCTTCCTCCACAGGGCAGCCCCATGGACCCCATGGTGATGAAGAGGCCGCAGCTGTATGGGATGGGCAGCAACCCTCACTCCCAGCCTCAGCAGAGCAGCCCGTACGCCGGAGGCTCCTACGGCGCCCCCGGCCCGCAGCGGTACCCTCTGGGCGTCCAGGGCCGGGCCCCGGGGGCCATGGGCGGAATGCAGTACCCGCAACAGCAGGTTTGTGCTCCCCGCGCCTCCCTCCCGCCCCCTCCTCTCCCCGGCGACAGCAGCGTCCTCTGGGCTCTCACGGCCCACCTAGGATTAGTGTTGAGAGAGTCAGGGGACATTTCACTGGTCTTCTGCTTTTTAAAAAATGTCCACAGTTTTTTTTTTCAAGTAATCACAGGTAGATTTTTTTTTTTCCCTTTCTTTGAAAGCAGGAAAGGTAATCTCTTTGGAACGAAGTGAACAAAAAGCCTGTTTGGTAGAAGGCCAGTGTAACCAGCCACATCTGAAAGGTGTATCCTGTCATCGTTTTTGCAGCAAATTATATAGATCTTGGCCTCAAAGCAAACTTGGCTTTGAACCACTTCTGGTGTCAGACTGTGTCCGATTTCGAGCTGTGTGCTGACTTCCTGAGGCAGAGTTTTAAGTTATTTAAAGGTCTTTCTCATGAAGATGGCATCAACCGAAAAAGTGGGTTTTTTTTTTTTAGTTTCCCAAAACGTTATTTTGATTTTTATTTCTTAACATATTGTTTATCCTATACCTTTTTTAAAAAATGATTTTATGTTAGAGAGAGGGGAAGGGGAGGGAGAGAGGGAAAACATGGATGTGAGAGAGAAACATCGACCTGTTGCCTTTGGTCCCGCTGCCTCTCCCATCCGTCCGCGCCCCAGCTGGGGCCCGAACCCTGACCCAGGCGTGTGCCCTGCCTGACGGGGGGTCACACCCGCCACCCTCCGCTCTGCGGTGCAGCGCACAGCCTGCCGAGCCGCACCGGGCCGGGGTCTCCTGTCGCTTTCGAAACGGCCTTCCGTATTTCACGGAAGAGGGTTTGATGCGTACCTGTTTTCTTAGATTTTCATGTTTTCTGTTTTTACTTAACACAAACAAGAAAGCTGTTTCCTGTTCTCAAGACCCAGTATTTTTCTCTAGACTCAAGTAGTTGGAGTTCCCTTACATGACCATCTACCTTCTAGCGGCCCCAAACCTACAGCGTCTCGGACACTGGGGAGCGCGTCCTTGTTGCGTTGGCCTGAGGAAGCATGGAATTTGGAAAGGGGAAATGGGATTGTGGCTTCTCAGGGTGTTTTGTGACTAGGAACACCGGAAGGCTTATTTATAGACTCGCACCCTTTAACCTTGGGGGCCTTGGGCCGGTGCCCTGGGCAGCCGACTGCCCCCACACAGGTGTTCCCACAGTGTCACCGTAACCCACTCCGGGGTTTCCCAGGACATCTCTCGGGACGTTCTCCCCCGTGTTTGAGCAGAAGCCCTTTGTGGAAGTAAAAACGCTGGCTGGCACTGCTGCCCCCTCTCAGGTGGGTCAGAGAGGGATGGACACACGGTGCTCGACGCGCTGCAGAGCTGTGCGGTGCCAGCTCCCGGAGAAGGCGCGTCTGCCTCGGCCTTCTCCTTCCGAGGCTGAGTGTTGCCTTTCCTCCCCGCCTTGCCGCTTCTCTGTTGGTGGCGGTTTTACTCCCAGGTGGTTGTAGGGAGAGAGAGAAGTAAGGTGGCCACAGAGGCCTTGCCCTTGGCCCTCTCCACGGCCCTCCCAGGGCCGGCGGTCCTCTCCCCTGTCTGTGAAACATGGGCCACTCACAGGTCTCTCGGTCAGTTGCAGACTTAACTGCACTCTTAATTTTTCCCAGCATTACTCCTTTCTTCCAGCAATATTTTACTTATCTCGAGTAAAAACCTTTCATTGAGACTGCTAATTGTGAGAGGGAGATCATCTGCAATGGATTGAAAAGCAAGGGAAGAGTCACCATTTTCCTCTCTCTCCCTTTTCTCACTCCAAAGCCGGTTTGCCCTTGGTGGAGGGGAGGGAGGCCCAGCCAGCCAGCTGCCGACGCCCGCGCTCTGCCCAGTAGCTGGTTTTGTTCGGGACAGAGAGGAGAGGCGGAGGGGCGGTGAGAAATAGCAGTTCCCGCGGAGAGGAGCAGGTGCTAGCGCCCGCTTGCTCGCACCCTTCCCTCTCTGTGGCGTCTCCTGGCGTGAAACTGGAAAGTCATTTCGCCAGGGGCGTGCCCGGTAGGCTCGCTGCTGGATGCCCCTTTACCTGTTTCTCTGAGCGCGTTCAGGTCTCCTTAGACGTTTGCAACACGGGTTTAGTTTGCAGTCCCCAAGTGGGACTCTAACAGTTGGAGGAGGCGTGTGAAGGGTGGATACCCAGGCGTTTTTTCATTGTTTCCTCCCCAGGATGTGTGAGGCCGAGAGTAGAGGACACATTACAGGCACTGAGGAGTAGCAGCCGTGGTGCTCTTGGCTTCGTGGCTTTACTCTGTCCCTGCGGCCCGCACGTGCTTGTGAAACACAGTACCTGCTGCGTGTATTTGCAGGGACACATCAATGATTACCTACCACCAAGTATTTCAGCACATTTTTAAAAAGTGTTTTCTTCATATTTTATTGTATTTTTCCCCTCGCCATTATCCCGCTTATACCCTCTTCAACCTCCACCCACCCCCCACCCCCGCAGTCACCACACTGTTGTCCACGTCCGTGAGTCCTTTTTTCCCAGCAAGTTTTTAATGAAAGCTTTAGATAAGGCACTTTCCTGCCAACCAGAAGAAATGCCTGATCCTAAACTCGGGTCTTTCTGACAGCGAGAGGGAAATGCTGTGCCTGGGAGGAGCCGAGTCCCCGGCCGTGAAACGTCCAGCTTGCTTTAAGTCCATCACGACTGGCGGTTCTAAGAAAACCTTCACTGCTTTTCGCCTTTTCATTAGTTATCATGCAGCCTCACAATAGGCCGAGTTGTTTTGAAACCGAAAAGGCGAACCCTGACCGTGCATGCCCGTTGGCGTGGGTGTACCAAGTGCAAGGACACATGGTTTTTATCACAGCAAGTTCCTGGGGTTGGTTAGGTGTAGGCTTTGACACAGAAAAGAAGCCAGCATTTGGGTGCAGGTCGGTAGAACATGCTCATTTTGTTCGTTTTAACGTGTGTTCGTGGGTGAGGAATTTTCTGGTGAGCTGCTTTGTTTGTGACTTTCGGGGGATCACAAACCTGTCCCCAAAGTCCTGGCCCAGCGATTGGCTGCTGCGTGCATGCATCTTCTCCTGGTGCTGATATAGCTGTCTGAGTCCTGTTGTGCTCAGCTGAGCTGCCAGTGTTCCTCGGGGACAAAGCTGGAAGACGGCGATGACGTTGGGCTTGTACCGAGTGGGCATCGCCACCCGGGCACGCTTTTGCTTCAGACGGCCTCCAGAGCTTCCTGGTTTGGTTTGTGAGCCTCTCATGAGCTGAATCCAGTTCATTTAATATTGCTTATCTATTTCTGCAAAGGGTTAAAAGGTAGGAATTCCAGTTTGTAAATTAAGTTGCCCACTTACCAGCAGAGTGGTAAGTTGTCTTTGGCTCAGGGTCACAGTTTGATTCCTGGCTGGCGTTCCCCTCCCGTGATAGGAACTTTAAATGAGTTCTGTCAGAAAGGACTGTGGTGCCTATGGGACACTGAACACGGGTGGCATCCCTGCTTGCTTTTCGCCTCTGGGGTGCAGGAGGAGCTGGCCACTCAGTGTCAGGTCTGATTCACCTGGCCATCCTTGATTTGTGTGGTGATCATTTTACTTTTGAAGTACACTCGTGACTGGGTCTTTGAAGCATGATGTGTATTTATTAGCTGGATGGAACAAGAATTGTGGTCTTTCACTTACTGACTCTCCCACACCAACATGTTTAGCAAATGCACGGCTAAACAGATTAGTTTTGCACGGTGCCCTAGAAACTAGTCTGCTTGGGTTTCTATGGGGCTGAGAGGGGAAATGAGTGTTCGGTGCCTCCGTGGAGAATGTTCTGCCTCTGGGCTCCTTGAATTCTGACCCGGGGATGGTCAACAGAGAGAAGTAGTACGCTGGCAGACTTTGCGTCTAATGCGAAACTGCACGGAGGATGGATGATTTTTAAGGGCACTAGATTCTGACTCTTTCTTAGTTTTCTGATTGTTTTAAAAACGGACAGCAAGTTATCCTTTCCTGGATTGGAGAAACAAATGCTTTGTTTCATTTTTCTTGTCCTTTGTGATTGTAAATGTATATACACAGGCCCGTGCGGCTTGCCCTAAGTGAAGTAGCACCCGGGAGAACCAGGCTGCAGAAACAAAGGTGTGTTTATTTGTGTCGAGCAGATTCTGTAATCGGAGATTTTTCTTGAGTTACTAGGGTTATCGGGTCGACACTTTAACTGTCCTTTCCTTGTTGCAGATGTTTGTATAATCCGATGCCTGCTGGCGTAAAACCAGGGGAAGGGAAAGGGGGCAAAGGGAGAGACTGAAGTTCGTGAGGGCTTTTCTGGTGGGAAAGGAGGACTTTTTTAGTTTTTAAAAACACATCTGTACTGTGAAGACCTTTACAACAAGAACATAGAATATAATTGTTGTTTTGAAAGATAGCCTGTTAAAATTACGTAGAAATTTGTTATTTTTGATACGGTAATATCTGCACTTAACACTTTAAATCTAAATAAAACGGAATTAAAAATGAGTTTCTTTTGAAACATTTTAAGAATCAATAGGTATTTTTATTTGCCTTTATCTCTTACACCCCTTTGGGTATGTCTGTTTTGCTATATTTTGTGTAAAATATCTATTTCAGAACATAAGCATTCTATTTGGTGCCATCTTCACAGCCAAAATACTTCTTTTAATGCACATACCTATTTTGGCAGCAGCTGTTTCTACAAGGAGACAGTCATTACAGTTGTGTGGCTAAAATAAATGGTTTTGGGGGGTCGTTGAGGCACGTTTCAGGATCTCCCCCCCCCCATGTTACTTTCACAATTGGAATTCCGTCGCCATCCAGGTTGCACAGTGTCTCTGCGAAGTCAGGGTGAGTGGGCCGGGAGGACGGCCCGGGTTTAGAGTCTGTCGCCGTGAAGCGTTGGTCTGGGCTTGGTCTCCGAGTGCCCGTGGGAACCTGAGGGTCAGGGCCCGATTTCTGCTCTCTCCGACGGGAGCCCGGGCATCCTGTTTTTAAGGAGTGTGATGGGGTGTGACGGCATGAGAAGGGAGAGCTTGACAACGTAACAGAGAGGAATGGGTGCCTAGTGTCTGTCTGACGCTCAGACTCATTTTTTGATAGTGTGTGTTCCCTGGAAGGCGCCCACCCGTGCTGGCGTGCACACGTGCTCGCTCGCACACGTGAGCGCAAGGCAGAACTTCGTGTGGCCGTGGCATCGAAGTGTAGTGAAGTGTATCTGTACGTGTATGTAGGTAACCTGTTAAAGGTGTGTTTTACCTATAGCTATACCTACCTGTAGATATACGTACGTATAGATATTCGTGTGCGTGACACGCCAGAACAGTGGAGGGAAACGCTGTGGCCGCTAAAGTAGCGAACGCCGCGAGGGTCCATTCACCCGTGCTGGTCCCCGGTGCTTTTCCGTGTGCGTGCTCTCCACCGAGCGACCCCGAGCCGAGCGGCTTCGCCTGCGCACCTGGAACGTTTGGAGTCCTTTCAGTGGGCGCGGGCTTGCATAAATCACGGCCTTTTGTTGGCCACATTTTGTCCCAGTTTCCTCGGTGGTTCTTCATCAGCGCATGTGAAGGTATTTATGGTTTACCGACCAAATACACTCACACCTCCCGTCTCAGCTTCCAAGTCGACAGCAGATGCTGCCGCTTCTGGTGCCAAAGTTCCCTGTAGATGGAGTTCAGCACCAGGGAAATGTTTTTGAAGAGATTTGTAGATAGGGTAATTTTTTTTTTTGGCTCCTTAAAATTTAAATTTCTGGAATACTGAACTAGTTGTTAAGTTGGAGTTTAAAGATTTTGAAGCATTCAATGTCACATTCTTAGTAGAGGTGTATTCAAAAAGATTACATTTCAAGTTAAATAAAAAGTTTAAAACCTTAACCTTGTTCCAAAAAACAAATCTTTTTTAAACAAATAAGAAAATGTCAGATAATTTGTTTTAGTTTGGAAAGGTGCTTTTATAGTAGGAAGTTTACATATATACATACGTGAGCATTTACATCGTTTTAGATATTCTAATCATAGTCAGGGTACAGTACTTAATTCTCTGCTGGTAGCTTATACTATTTTTTTCATTTATGTGTTTTACATGTGTAGACTTTAAATCTAAAATATCTGTTAAGCTTTTCTGTTATTTTTATTTTTGAGATGTTAATCTGAAGTATGTTTTAGGTAGCATTAAAATTACTTGAGTATATTTTGTTTTTGAAAGACTTTATTTATTTTCAGAGAGAGGGGAAGAGAGGGAGAAAGGGTGGAAGAGAAACACTGATCGGTTACCTCCCCTGCACCCCCAGCTGGGTGCCTGGCCTGCAACCCCGGCATGCACTCTGACTGGGAATCGAACCCATGACCTTTCGGTTCCCAGGTCAGTACTCAACCCATGAGCCACACCAGCTGGGGCTTCTTGAGTATATTTTAAATAAATTTGATTTATTTGCTTTTACCAAAGAAATAGGAAGTATGGTATTTATGTTAAAATTTAAACAATTCAAGTAAAGCTAACAGTTGATACCAGTCAACTCAAGCAACCATATTCCCTCAGTGCTCCTTGAAAAACAAACGGAAGCCCCAGAAGATGAGTCGAATGTTCAAGTGACAGAGTGGCGTATCCTAGGCCCGTGGCCGTCAAGCTCTGCTCAGTGTCAGAGCCTCCTTCGGTGCTTCACGCACCCCAGGGACGGACACCCCTATCAGTGGCGCCCGAGAGTAGAGGCGCCCCTGCTGCCTTTTTCTGAGCTGCACGGGTGACTCCACTGCTCACCTGGGGCAACAGTCAGGTAGCAGAGAAAGACCAGTAAGTCAGAACCCGAGAGCAGGTCCCTAACCACACACCACGTTGCACCCCTGGCAGCTTGCTCCAGGCCCTTCCCAGCGAGCCAGGAACTTGCCTCTGCCCTAAGGTTCCCGGGACCCGGAGCTGGGACAGTGTAGTAGTCTTTGCCGATGAACACGTGATCCTTGCGCGATAGCGGGGAAGCCTGGGCCTCACTGCTCCTCCGCCCACGGGAGGAACTGGACTGCCAGCTCTCCCAGCCTGGACTGTTCCTTGAAAATAACAGTAAGCTGATGTCTTTTCACTTCAGTTTTATATGGTAGAGTCGCGTCATTTCAGATAATGGTCTTCTGAAATGTATGGGTTGATGCCTGACAGGTTGTATTGCTATAACTACTAACCCAATTTCTTTAAAATCCTCTCTAAAAGCGAAAGAACTGTATCTTCTTTGAAGATTAGCAAGTTGTTGCGATTGGTGCCATACGTTATTTTCTAACTTTTAATTTTATCAGTTTTAAAGTGAGAGTTTTGTGTGAACTCTTGGCGTGTGTCAGATATGCAGGGTGTAGTCTGTCCCTTTTCGGATGCAGAAATCCTTCAGGCTGGGGTGCTCACTCTTCTTGGAGGTAGTTACCAGAGGCAGCAGAGAGAGACCGGGCAGTTACGGACTCGTTCCACACGCTGCTGCTTTCCGAGTGGTTCGGAGAGAAGCGGACGCTGCACGACGTTGGGATCCACCGTGTGCAGGGAGTTCTGGGTACAAGGAAGGCGCAGGGTTCATGTCCTGGGCCGTCACTTTGACTCCTTTAACCCCCACGGAGGGGAGTTGGATGGCATGCGCTCTCTCTCTTTTACTTTAGAACAAGTTTTTTAAAGGGTAAAGGTAGCTTTTTTTTTTTTTTTAAGATTTTACTTATTTATTTTTAGAGAGGGAAGGGAGGGAGAAAGAGAGAGAGAGAGAGAAACATCAATGTGCAGTTGCTGGGGGCCGTGGCCTGAAACCCAGGCATGTGCCTTGACTGGGAATCGAATTTTGGTTTGCAGCTCAAGCTCAATCTACTAAGCCAGGGCGCTTTTTTCTTTTACGTTAGTAGATGAAAGTTAAATTCTTTCTGATTAAAAGTTCTTTATGGCAGTTGGCTTATTTGTATATGCAACACATTTATTAAGGCCATTTGTCCTTACAATTTTGAGAAGTAACTTTAAAGGGTAAACAGTAGCTGTGAATGAAATCAGAAGAGCACTTCAGCGGAGAGGGAGACAAGGAGGAAGACAGGCGGGAGCGTGAGGGGAAAGGGAGGAAGCAGCCTCGCCTTTCTCAGTGGCCGTGTGGACGGCCTCACCTGCTGGGTGCCTGATCAGTTCGGGTTTCTTTGGCCTCAAGTGGAGCTCCCGTGTGGGCCCAGCCAGGTGTTGGACATTCCCTGGAGACCCTAAGGCTGGGACCTGAGAGTGGTCAGTGTGGGTCCCGTGTGACATGAATATCCCTTGCCTACTTGCGTAGCCCCAAACCAAAGTTTTGTCATCGACTGCAGTGCCAGGAGTTACCCCAGGAAGAAGTGTGCTTGCCCTAGGAAACAGACTGTTGTCTAAAGGATTAACCAAATTAGTCTCCCTTTGTAGGTACTGAATGATTAAGAACATACTGTAGAAAAGAAAACTGTCACACCAGTGAACTTGGCTCTCCAGGTTTAGTCGAAGGTCCCTGTCAAGTTCTCTAAAACTTGAGACATTCAGAATCGGCAAGTGAGAGTCGTATCAATGGCAGAAAATGGAAGAGAATTCAAAGGCAGAAGGCTGTCATTGCTGGGGTCATTCACTCTTCCTCTCGGGTCTGGAGGCCGAGAAAAGCCCACGGGGCGAACTTTTGCAGCAGCCGGGCCCGGGGAGGGCGTGGGGAGGCGTGCGCTGGGCAGGGGGCTCCCGGCTGGGCTGCCTCAGGAAGTTCCCCAGCGCCACACGTTGGGGCCACCTGGGCCATCATCACCAGCCTCACCCCTGCTTCCGGAGAGAACCCAAGCAAAGGCTCAGAATCATTGTTGGCCCATGGGCTGGATGACCTTGGAATACTCCTTGAAAAGGTCAGCCAAAAAGACTTCTTTTCCTTCAATTACTATGTTAAATTTCCCATAGGATTATCAGATATCCCCGTAATCTAGATGTTTTAAGAGCTTTATGTCTTTGGAGGGTCTCTTCTGTGTTGTGGGCTGCATGCAGGTATAAAGGATTTTCCTTCTCTGCTTCCTACTTGTAAGTCCCGCGCCGTTTGTCCTGGGTCTCGGAGATGAGAAAATCTTGCTCCTCAGTAGTGGGCCAAATTGTCACAGTTGGGAGAGCGAAGGAAAGGCCACATTCCTTTCCAAGTCCCCAGGGCGGCCCGGGAGAGCCGCCTGCCTCCTCACTGCTGTCTCCGGCTGAGCTGCGGGACGAGTGGTGGTGACCTGGTGACGTCACGGGCTCTGTCTCCGTGACCTCAGGTGTGTCACAGCCCGCTGACTGCACACACAAGCAGCAGGTCATGCGGGGAACAGCGGTCAGAGCGGAGCCCGAGGCAGAGGGACCGAGACTCATCTGCGGCCGCCAGAGGCCTCAGAAGACGGGCAGCGAGCAACACGCCGGGTGCGGAGTTCCAAGTCAGAGTCAGCTTGTGGTCGGGCTGCGGGGGAATGTCAGCCATCCTAACTCCTCTCAGCTGCCGGGGGGCTGTGCACCGAGCTCCGCATTCTAGAGTGTAGAGGCAGGGCTGTAAATCTCGGCAGAGGACACAGAATTATTCTTGACGATTCCACCGTTTCTCTTGCGTAAAAATTTTCCTTCTGTACCTCTCCACCTGCATTTCCAGTAAGTGGCAGCTCCGTCCGCTGCTGGCATAGCCAAAGTTCAAAGTCACCCTTTTGTCCCGCTGCCTTTCCATCTGCTAGTCCCTGGCCTGTTCCTTTGAAATACATCTGGAAACGGAGTGCTTCCCACCGCCTGGACGGACCCTGGGGCCCGGCCCCACCGCCTCCCCTTTGGCCACCGCCGTGGACTCCTGACTTGGCCGCCCCCCCCAGTCTGCGCCAGCAGAGCAGCCAGAGTGGGCCCGTCGGGGGGCGGAAGGCGGCCGTGGCCCCGCCCCTGCGACTTCCCACTTCACCCCCAGTCCCCAGGCTCACCCCCGCCTCGCCACCCCCACGGCCTCCCCTCCCTCTGGGCCTCCTTGTGTGTTCTTCCTCCGGCCTGGAAGGCGCTCGCCAGGTCTTTGCAGCGCTGGCTCGCTCTCTCCTTTCGGGTTTCCCTCCCCCGTGGGCACCAGGTGCCCTCTCTGACTCGAGCGGGATTGCCCACGCCCGCCTCTCGCCCCGTGTTGTTCGCTCCACGGCACTCGCCAGCTGAGTGAGGGGCACGCGTTGCCCCCGGGGGAGAAGCTGCAGGCTGCCGGGGCCGGCCTGGCCCTGCTGCGGTCTGGTCTGCGCAGAGGCGCAGCGGCAGGCCCCCCTTGAGCCAGCGGAGGGCAGAGTGCACACCCGAGGGCCGGCCAGCGAGCGGTGGCGCCCCATGCAGCCAGCGAGGTCCCCGTGTTCCAGCGGCATGGCCGCCCCCTGCGCTGGCCGGGAGGCGGCTTCTTCCCCACCGCTGCCTTCGTTTCCGGTGGAGCTCCCGTGCCCGGCGCCCCCTCTGATCCGGTGGGAAGCCTGCCGACAGCCACTGGGCCTTCCTCGTAGCCCTGCTCTTAGCGCCCTCGGGAATTTCCGCCGAGAGAGTGTTGCTGCTCGTCCCAGCATGCGGAGTGTCGGGCCGTGTTCCTTCTCTCCGGCCCCAACCCCATCGAGTGATTGGAGGCAGCTGCCACTGCCCTTCCTGGCTGGTAACGTCCCCTGCATTCTCCCGTGGTGAGTGTGGTACCCAGAGAGGGGAGGTGAGCAAAGGTTCTAGAATCCAGATCATAGCTGCATCGGGCTCGGCCGAAGCGTGAGACCAGCTCTGACCGTCGTCCTCATCCGGGGTGTCTGAGGGTGCTCAGCGAGGAAAGCTGCTCGGGCAGTCGGCAGGGCGGTGGTGGAAAACAGATGTTTTTCTGGAGGGGCTGACCGCCGGAGGGGAGAGAATTCCTTCTGGGGGGCGGCGGGGAGCTCTGCCCTGGCGGTGGGGGGGAGGTGGGGGGCCGAGAAATGGGCCTGAAGCCCTCTGGTGTGGAAGTGTTTTACATCCGTGCTCACCCTGGTCGCGTGTAAAAGCTGGTGTTTGTTTATGGGGAGACAACCTGAAATGTGACATTTCAGTTCACCGTAATAAGTGACTCTGGTAGGTCGAACCCACTTTTCTCAGCAGACATTACTTGCACGCTTCGTGGGGCCAGGCAGCCCCGGAGAGCCTCGCTGTTGGCAGGGGTGCGTCACCGGCAGACCCCAACTGTGGCCCGGCGCTGTGCTGCGTGGTCGCTTGTCTGCGGGGGTGGAGGTCACGGCCACACCCGTGATGAACGTGACACCTGGGCGGAAAGAACTGTAACTCAGATCGTGTGAAAAAAAAATTGCCATGTGCTTTACTCTAGTTGAAGATGACGATAGCTCAGATGATAGCTCAGGAATCTCCATTCAGTTTCCAGAAGCTGCGGGATTTGGCGCCTCAGTGTAGATGCTGCCTCAGTGTCCTCGTCACCGACTGCACCGTCTTCCCCCCGTTCTCTCGTTTGTGAAAGAGGAGACATTGTCCCTGGAGGGTGGTCCTACCAGCAGTTGTGGTACCAGGTGTTACGCCAGGAACTCGCACACGACTGTGACACACGACTGTCTCAGTCCTCGTCACGCTTCTGTCAATATTTATCCCCGTTTTATGAATAGTAATAGTGCTTGTTGAGAGCTCACGCTGTGTCTGTCCGGCACTGCTTCCCTTCCTTCGCACGGATTGACTCGGCCCTCGCGATGGTGGCCTTCTGAAGTGGGGGTTGCTAGGGCCCTTGATTTGCAGATGAGGAAACTGAGGCAGGGGGGTTAAACCGGGTTCGTCAGAGCCAAGACCTCAGATCCTTGCTGCCGCCGAACCTCATGATTCTGGTGAAACTGGAGTGCGTCTCGTCGCTGAGACCAGAATTCACCCGAGTTTCTTGAATAATAAGGCTGATTATAATTAAGGTGGCCTCATTTTGACACCGCGCATCAGCTTCGTGGGAAGTCCTCTGTGACCTTTACTAAGTTGAAAATTGAATGTTACTTACTGCGTCTGTCGCGCTTCGAATCAGAGCAGTTATTTTTATCAAGATGAAATGTAACGAAACCAGCCGTTCTGAAGTGTGCAGTTCGGGGACGCTCGGTCCTCCGCCGTGCCGTGCCGTGCAGCCGTGAGCCCTGCCCGGGCCTCGGCCGTCTGCACCGCCCCGGACGGGGCCGCTGCCTGTGCCCGGCAAGCACCGCCTTCCTGTTCCCGCCTCCCCGCAGCCCCTGGCGACCGGTGGTCCACCCTTTCTCTCCCTGGATGTATCTGTTCTGGACGTTTCATGTACATGGAATCTCATAACATGTGACCTTCTGTGTTTGTCCTCCTTCACGTAACGTCACGTTTCCAAGCGTGTGCTGGTGGTGCTTCGTATCTTTGTTTTCGGCTCAGCGTCACTGCGTAGTCTGGATGCACTGCAGCTTGTCTGTCTGTCTCCTGTCTGTCCGTTCGTCTGTGATGGGCACTTGGGGGTTCTTCTTCAGCTCCTGTGGACTAGTGCTGCTGTCAGCATTTGTGTGAGAATTTGTTCGAAGGTCCGTCTTCGGTTCTCTTGGGTGTACACCCGGGGGTGGAATTGCTGGGCCATTGGGTAGTTCTGTGTTGAACTCCTCAAGGAGCTGCCAAGCTGGGTTCCGCCGCAGATGCGCCACCTTACATCAGAATCACAGGATTTTAACGCTGCTCTGGTGTGGACCCAAGTTCTGCCGAGTGCCGGGGCATCCCGCTGAACCCCTTCCCGTATATTCCCCCATGTGGTTCTCCCCAGATCCGTGCCAGTGGGAAGGCCGCGCAGTCGGGTAGCTGTCCTGAGTACACCTCCCGAGCAGTGGGAGGGAACCCTGTTCTCTCTTCGGGTAGCGCAGGGTTAAAGGCCACCCCGCCCCGTGTTCCTCAGTGCGAGCCACCCGCCCCGCCGGGGCTAGGCAAGGCCGTTCCAGAACACGGAATCATCTGGCAGGAATTCCCTCACACTTTGTCTTTCCTGAGAGCCGAAATGCGCTCTAACGCTGTCCTAGCACTTCTCGGCCCCTCCCGTGCTCTCGTCATTTTCTAAGGAACAGGTTCAGTCTCACAGCCTTGGATGGGCGCCTAGACCCCGTTAGATTGCAATCGTTCTATGGCATGTTCATAGCATTGATTTCTGTGATGATGTTCTATTTATGCAAGTAATACTGGTTTTCTATTTATGGTGGCAAATACGAAGCTTTCTTTTGAAGTACAATTATATGAAAGTGATTCACTTTAAGAAAAACGGTTCATACTGTGCGTTGAGTTTACTCACTAGTTTAACTCGGATATTGAATGTCGGCCATGTGCGCTGTACTGTACTAGTCACTGGGGATGCAGAGATGACAACAGCCAGGTCCTTGTTCCAAGGTGCTCTGCGAAGAGATCAGCTGAGGGTATGGAGCGAGTGCAGGTACCGGCGTTCACCCTGGTGCCGTGGCAACCTGGCAGGACGCTTCCCAAGGTGGGGTAGGAAGAGGGAAGTAGGGGAGATGTTGGAGTGGATGTGTGAGTACAGGTTGATTCTAATTATAGCAGATCTCTACTGAATTGTAAAAATTGGTCTTCTGGGTTCTGGTAAATACCAGTATCTCATACATCCATTTGATTGGATGTTATTTTTTTATCCTCATCTGAGGACATGCTTATTCATTTTAGAGAGAGGGGAGGGAGAGAGACATCTATGTGAAAGAGAAACATCGATCGTTGCCTTTTACACACCCCCTGACCTGGACTGAATTGTAACCCAGGCATGTGCCCTGACCGGGAATCAAACCTGTGACCTTTCCATTTACGGGATGATACTCGAACCAGCTGTGCCACACCAGCCAGGGCTTTTGGTTTGTTAAATTAAGAGAATGTTACTAAGGTTTTTAATGGTTCATACACTGTGGGGGACCTCAGAGTACACTTGTGGAATCACACGCAGGTACTGTATAATGTATATACACATTATAATATATATATTATATATTATATATATAACATATACCGTGTATAGTGAGCACCCACGTTTTGTGTGCATTGTACACGGGACTATTAGACCCATGGAATGTAATCACTATACCCATGTATAATGCACATCCTTATTTTTCCCTCAAAAATTTGGGCAAAAAAGGTGCCCATTATGCACGGCAGCACACAGTAGGCAGGTACTTAGACGATGGTGTGCCGAGCACTGCAGAGGGGACTTGGGCCGTGTGCCCTGGAGCACTCCAGCTGCATGGGGCGGGGGAGCGGGCTCTCTGGAGTGAGTGGCATCAGACCTGAATCTTGGGGCAGGAGCTTCCTGGGTCTGGGAGGAAAAAGTGGGGGTGCTTTGCAGTTCAGTTAGGCTTTAAAGGTTTACAGAAGCTTTCACACTTTAAGTTTGCACAAGCATAGAAACTAGCTTTTTTTCCCTTCTTCTTGCACCTCCAAATACTTCTTTCACCTTTGCCCATCTGAGTGCTTTGGTGGGTGAGTTCAGAAAGCAGCAGGGCTCCTGGATCCCACCTGATGTTTTAAGGGAAACTGTCTCTCCACACGAGGCTTCCCGAGTGGAAAACATGACTCTCATCTAGTCCTGTGTCTGGAGGGGCCGAAGTGTGGTGCGTCTGTAAACACCGTTCTCGTACGTGGGCCCCCAGGAAGGGCCTGTGATTTCTGTGAGGCTCGCTGTCCCCCCCTCAGAGGTTGCGCAGCGCTGCACCCCGCACACCACACCCTCCGTGGCGGCTACGCGTGCACCTGGAGAACAGATACTCGCTGCTGTGACCTGCGTTGCTCATGCGTTTTGCTTTTAGAAATAGGAACCTGCCCCAAATCTAAAGTAATACTCAGACTATATAGTCAACACTCTGAACTTCTATTCTGGTGTGTTTAATGAGGTGAACGATGGCATGGAAATAGGTAGAAAGAAGTTAAATTTCGAATACAAACTTAGACATTGTTTGTTTTCCTCCTCAAATGAACTTGTAGTTGACTCTCATGTTTGTCTCTGACCTCCTCTGCTTTTATAAATGGGAATGGAAAATGAAACACCTCTCACCACTTCTTCTGATTATTGCCAGTTTTATCTGTCGTTATTGCTCCCGATAACACATTTTAGGACATCTTTTCTTACACAAAGTTGCATGCGTTTGCTACACATCTTTTAAGTTAAAAAGGAAAAGTTAGTGTTCTTGCTTCTTTTAATCCGACCTATTAAATTCACTATATGTGATCAAGATTTTCTCTTCCTTCGTGTTTTCCCCTTGCATTATTTTATTTTTGAAGCATTTTAGTAGTATTCGTTACATTGTTCTTACATTAATGGCAAATGTACGACTGGCATTATGTATGAGTATTAAAAATTAGTTACTTTTGAAAGTCTAGAGCCACACATGAAGTAACTAAAATGATTTCTTTTAAAGGTAGAGAGGTGAAGGGTGGTTTTACCTTGTTTTAAGTCGATTACCTTACTCTAATTCTAACGAGAAATGTCGCAAATTCGAGTGGACACTAGTGGTTCACTTGCCGTTGGGAAAGCTGGGCGTGACTATAGATGTTTTGATTGCTTTGTCAGGTATGCACGCTCAACAGGTAACGTGTGGTTGCAGCGCCCAGCAGGTTAGTTAGAAGGTCCTGTTTGGGAGGACGCCTGTCTCACCACGGGTGACCTTTCCTGTCGCCGTTGTCGTTCTACTTTGCCCAGTTTGGCTCCGGTGCGTGGGCCGCGGGGTCCGTCTGGGTGGCCCCACCCGTCTCTTCTTACGAGTTTTCCTCACTCGTTCTGAAGGGTCTTTCCTCTTTCTGTCTAAAAAGGATCGTGTGCTGTGAAAACGTCATGGGTTTAAATGTAATGGTGGTTGGACACTGGCTGCAGGCGGGCAGTGTTCGAGGGGGCCTGCGGTGGGCCCCTCACTCGGCCCGAAGGACTTGCTGCCGAGAGGCCCGGTCTGCTGGGGGAGGCACCGCTCTGGAAGGTAAACGCCGCTGCTTCGAGGGCGTGCGCCGTTTGGGGACGGTTCTCCAGGGCTTCTCGTGAAAAAGACCAAGTTGAGCTTCATCTCCCCTGGCCCACGGGTTCTGTTCGCTAGAAGCATTTGTTTGCAACTCTTAGTGGGTTACTCTGGCACTTGAATCCATGCTTCTAAATGACGTGATTCCGTGGCTAGGAATCACATAATCAGTTTTCAAACTCAGGCTCTACTGGCTGCACGGTGTAAAGGTTAGCTCTTCGTGCTGCCCTGCCGTGCAGTTCCCTTTCTCGTCCCGTGAGACCATAAATTAAGGTGAAGTCCGTGTTCTGTGTTTGCACTAATAGGATGGAATGAAATTACTGTCTGTAGTGGAGACTTGAACTGTGGGTAGTTTCCTTAATCTACAATATCGTGTTGTTCCAGCTTTGATAACTGCCTCATGGTTTTACTTTTGAAAAACGGATGTATCACCAGTTTACCCTCCTCCGCTGATGCAACGGTGCATTCGTCTCAATGGTGGGGGTGGGGGAGGGAGCCCATCAGTTAGTGGGACTCCTGGAGCCTCTCTCCTGCGCATAGGTGCCCGGTATCTCTCGAAGAGCCTTTCTGTGTCTGGGGACACGCCCACATTTCAGAGCTCTGCCTCCACAATCTAGAATATGGAACTCAAACTCCTAGCCTCCCTTGCAGCTCAGGGGCGTTCCGGTGCCTCCAGGTCTTCCAGGCGGACCCCCGTGGCCGACTCGGACTGGAAGGAAGCCTGTTGCCTGTGGCTCGTCTCCGGGCGTCCGGCCGAAGCGGCAGTGTTTGCGTCCCTCTGATCGGAACCGGGGTCCCCGCGCCTCCCTCCCCAGCCTGGGCTTTGTTCCTCTCGCGACCTGCCACCCATGTGCTGCAGCTTCCTTCACCACCGTCCTCGGCAGGGCTGTGCCCGCACCTGCACTTTCTGCATGCGCGCCTCTGACTTCTGTCATTTCCTCGTTGCGGTGGGACCTGCTCTCCAGGGTCGTCTTAGGGAGGGTGCAGGAGAGGGACGTCTCTTCCCTGCGTGTCGGAAAGACGCCGTTTCCGGCATCACACTCGCTCGGTTGTGTGGCTGAGTGTGCGCGTGGGATTCCGGACGGGAAGTAGTTTTCTCTCAGAAGCGAGTGTTCGTTGCTCTCTGAGCTCAAGTGTTCCTACTGAGAAGTCCAGTACCCCAGCCTTTATGTGTCCCTGTTTTTCAGTCTCTGGTCGTCTTAGAGGCTTTTTAGTTCTCTGATATCTGAAATATTGATGAACCTTAGAGTTGATATTTTTTATTTATTTTATTGATTGATTTTTTGAAAAATTACCCATCCAATGTAGAACTCAGTTCTGGGAATTTTTTTGGCGGGGGGGGGGGGGTGTTATCATATTTTTTTGAGAATTTCCTTGTCTTGATTTTCTTTGCTCTTGGCTGTTTTGAATTCTTAATTAGTTGGATGTTAGAAATCCTAGATTCATTCTTTACTTTTTAACCCTTCTCTCCTTTAAAAAAAAATCTTTTTGGTAGATAGCTTGTTTTTCAGCTATTTTGGTGAATTTTTACCTTCTGTCTTTATAGTATCACTTTTCACAAACATGGTTTTATCTGCTAAATTTCTCTCTCGTATTCTTTTTTTTAATTTTACTTATTTATTTTTAGAGAGGGAAGGGAGGGAGAGAGAGAGAGAGAGGGAGAGAAACATCAATGTGCGGTTGCTGGGGGCCGTGGCCTGCAACCCAGGCATGTGCCCTGACTGGGAATCGAACCTGCAACACTTTGGTTCGCAGCCCGCGCTCAGTCCACTGAGCTACGCCAGCCAGGGCTCATATTCTTATTTCATGGATACAACAGGTCACCTCCCTGAAGACCATCTCAGGGTCTTGTTTTGGAGGCTTTGCTCCTTGTCTCTCTTCCCTTTGCGTCCAGCCGTCCTTCCCGTTCGCCGTCCTTCCCGCCGGATGGACGCTGTCCTGAAGTGCGTGGTGATCGCCGGTTTTCTCGTGACGTGTAACAGTGGGGTACACGTGACCCCACAGCTGAGGGCTGGGTACCTGGGTGGGCGAGTCCCCAGGTGGGCCTGGGTGATGGGGAGGAGGTCAGGCCGCGGTGTCTGAGGGCCCTCAGGCTGTCTTCTACGCGCTCCCCTCCTTCCCAGTGAAGCCACCCACACGGGACGGGAGGGCCCCTGGAGGCTGGGTGTGAGTGCGCACGTGTCTGTCTGTACTTCCACTTAATCCTGTTGTCCACGGACTGGGGCCTGCGGCCACCCTCTCCAGATGGAAGTCCTCGTCCCTTCTGGCTGGGCTGGAGCGAGGACTGCGGGGGGGTGGGGGGGTGTTCTGGATTACTCCTCGTGGGTGTTTCGCCCGGCCCCCCTACCCTTTGGTTCCTGAGTCTTTGGGGTTCAGACTTTAATTAGCTTGCTTCTTACCTTCTCACTTAGAACAAATTAAAACTTTAATTATCACTTGTCTGTCAGCCGTTTTCCCTTCCAAAAACATTTGGACCTCTCACCTGCTATTATCTTATGTTTTCTTTGTCCTTGTGGGTTTATACTTAAAAGTAACTCCTTTACTCTCAAGAAATTCTTTATTATTATTATTATTATTATTATTTACTTTTATTCTATGAGAGAGTAGAGATAAGCATGAGCATTTGATCTGAAATGTTTCCTGGAAGTCTTGACAGAGACGCCGTTAATAAAGCAGTTTTCCTGACCAGCTGTTGCCTGTTGCAAGGCTTTCCCAGGGTGCTCCCTGGCAGTGCTCGCGACTTCCCAGGGGCTCGGGGAACTCGCGGACCAAGAGTAAACCCACGAGTGCACGCACAGGACGGCACACCTGCAGAGTTCCCGGTCAGGCCAGGGCGCCTGCCCGCAGCGGCTGCGTGGGGCGGGGTGGCCTTTGTTGGGGTGGCCAGGAAGAGTCCCCTGGAGCGCAGGAGGCATTGCCGGGGAAAGGAGCTCCCAGCTGGGTTAGGGCAGGGACGGGCCACACGCAGGGAGGCCAGGAGGGCTGTCTCAGGAGACTCGGTGCCCGGGGTAGGGCAGCTGAGGGGCGAGGCCAGCCGAGAGGAACGATAGGAAGGAAAGAAAAGTGTCTTGGACGTGGTTGCCTGTGAGAGCCGACATTTTAGTGACATTTGGGTCAGAGGTGATCCTACTGTTTTAAATCGCAGTGGTACACTGGATGTCAGTGCGTTCCGTAAGGAAGTTGTTCATGCAAGTCTCTAAGTAGATAACAATTTTCTGGTTGCCTTTTGCTTTTAGGATAATAAAAGGGCACATTAAGTAAAATATTTTAAGCTTATATTTAGTCAGGAAGGAAGTTTGCTGAGAACGGTGCAGTCCCCCGTCCCAACCTCCTGAAAGCCACTAAGTGAGCCAGGGAGAGAGAAGCAGGTGTGTGTGAGGCCCCCCCACCTGCCCCCCAGCCCTGACACTGTGCGGTTCCATTTTCAGAATTGAGAGAATCATGACAAAGACTGGAGAACCTTCAGGACTCAAAAAAAAGATGAAATGGTGTCCATTTAAGGCAGACCTTTTTACCGATGTCTATGTTTTACATGCAATTTTTAACAATAAGGGATGAACTAAAAGAACGTTCTCGTTAATCCTTACTTACCCAGAAAATCACATTAACCACAAGAGCAGTCTTCAGTGGTGATCTGGCTGTGTTTCCTATGCGAGGGGGGACAGCCTCCTGGTGTGTGTGTGTGTGTGTGTGTGTGGCCCAGGGCCAAGACCGGGGCGCAACTCCGAACACCAACTGCAAACAGGGCAGTGACAGCAGCAGTCAAGTTTACAGCCTGGTGTGTCAGGAATGAAAAAAAATACAAGGGTCCAGTTTATCTGGCCGGGTTTAGTGTTCGCGGAACTGCACACATGGCCATGCGTAGGGTCTGTTAAAGGGATGGGGTGGCTCTGCAAGGAAATGTCTGCCCTCTCTCATCAGCGTCCACAAATGTGATCTTTTTATGTCCCCGTCACCGTGGGACACCGTTCGGTAACTAGGGTCCCTCCGGAAAAACCGCACACATAGACCACCGTCCTGGTCGGGGTTGTTACTCATCCCTGAACGTTTCGGTGCCCCGGTGCTGGCCTCGTCCGGAGGCCCCTTAAGTTAAAAATACCCGGTGTGTGGTCTCGCCAGCTGGCCAGGGGCCAGGCTTTTTATAGCCCCGTCTGGCCTGGGAATGGAGCTCAGCTCCGGGGGAGGTGCGGGGCTGGCCCGCGGGCAGGGTCTTCGCTGGCCGGGGGGGGGCCCTGCCGCTGCTGTGTCTTAGCATGGTCATCCCAAGTAAAATGCCAGTGTACTCTGACGCTGAACCCCACCCCCCTTCCGATATCTTTTGGTACGATGTTTGTTAACCTAACCGAGCAGAAGACCTGAAGTAAGTTTCCCCATTATTTTTGAAGCCTGTTGGACCATCTGCTAGGAAGAAACTTCACTGCTTAAGTACATATACTTTAACTAATTAATTGAGGACCGCGTTCCTAGAGAAATATGTTTGTTTATTAAATGCCAAAACTTGGGGACATTTAGTCTTCATTCTTGGTCTTCTGTGTCCAGTGGCATTTTTCCTAAATTATGTCCAGAATTTTCTTGGCACTATGCATGCAATTTATTATTCTGAATTGTCGCTTGGTTTCTTCCGAATGTCCCATTCATTTCCACAGCTCCTCCCCTAGCGATACCTAGAGAACCATTTTTATGCCATTTCTCCCTGTGGTCTTTCTTGGATGCTGTTTCATACACTAAAACCATAGGGTTCGAGCAATAAAAGCCATCGACACGTTGCCTTGTTTTGTTATTACACGCTGGCGAGGAATTGGGTGGAGCAAGCAGTGGTGTTACAGAATTTTCATTAAAAATAGTTTTTAGGCCCGTACCCTGGTGTCTCATGATGTGTGACCCAGAGCTAAGGCTTAAAACTATTAAACAGCAGAATGTTTCTCAGTTCACAGGAACCTTCTGCATTTCTGTAGTTTGGAAGAGTCGAAATTTAAATACCTCTCTCGTAAACTCTTACTGTCTTTTGTCTGTTTTTCTGTCCCGAAAAGCAGATGATCGCATTAATTTTCTCCCTTTTGCCTCTTGATGGAAGGAGACAAAGAAGAAAAAGGCGAATATTTGCGGGGTTTTGGGGGAGGGGAAGGTTCTTTATTTTGTTCGTGGTAGCTCTTAAGGAGCGCAGTTGGTAAGGCAGTTGTGACAGTGTGTGTGGACCCGGAGGAAGGGACCCATGTCATTGGCCCGACACTGGTGATTGAAGGACAGTTGATCACCTTCTCCGGCGGATTAAAAATGCTTGAGGAGCACCTTCTTGACACCAGGCTCACGGAACCATCATTGCTGTCTTTCTGTAACACCCCTGTGGGTGTGTTTGCACAAAGCCGTGTCCGTCAGAACTGGAAGTATCCTTCCACGGGTGTCTTTGAACAGGTGGCACTGGGCACGCACGTTTCAGCACTTGGCTACCCAACACGGGCCCGCCTGTCGCTGGGGGAGGATGTCCTGCTCCCCCGTGTCTAAGCTGAGGGGCACAGGATTGCAGCACCTGGTGTGCTGCGTGCCCTGTACACAGTGACGGTGCTCCCGGTAGGAATGATTGCTTCTTCTGGAAGTAGCAAAGATGGGACGCGGGTGGGCCGTCTTGCGAATGCGGGACAATGTAAGATTAGATTGCAGGCCCTTTTTTACTGGTCAGTGTGAACTTCCGTATTTTGATTGTAGCTGTTCTTGGTGATTTTGGATTAAATCAGTTCTTATTTGGGAACTAAATTCTCCCAAGAAACTGCATAAATATTTCTCTTTTGGAGGAATCGCTTCTAAAATATAAGTGGCTTTTGTAAATTCATTTTGGGAATTTCTAATTTTGTAGGATGTGAAATCCTCAAAGACAATTCTATTTTTAATGTCCTTTGTATTCACATCTTCAAGGGGGTTAGTAAATTGAATGAATAAGGACCATTTTCAAATCTTGTAGCACATGGTATTGTTTTTTTAATAAATGAGGTACATAGAACTAAAAATAGACCTTTATTTCTAGGGAAATGATGAACTTCACATTTTTGAGGTAATGGGAGAATAGTTTTTTTTTTTTCCTTTTTTTCCTGATTGCAAAGTACTACTTGTACATGATTTAAACATTTTTTTTTTTTTTGAAATGCTTAACTCAAAGTAAAAGGCTAAAAAGTCCTCTGAAATTTCGCTCGGCATAACAAGTCTGGTATATGTACTTCTAAATAAAGTTTTAAAATGCCGTGGCACTACACATTATCTCCTGCAACTTGCTTTCTTTGCTTAATGTATCTTAGCTGTTTTCTGCATTTTCCCATTTATTTAGATAACGTTGCACAGTATTCCTTTGTGTAGATATATTGTCATCTATTTAATCAAATGTCTGATTCAGAAACTGTGTGGGTTGATCCCAGCATTTAACTGTGGCAAATGATGATCTCTAACGGTTGTATCCTTGTGAAAAATATTTGTAAAAGATAAATTCCTAGAAGTAAAATTGAAGGGTCAAAGAGTCAGGGTTACTGTTCTGGTAACAAGAGGAAAACAGTAAAATCCCAACAATTCAACTTGGGCTTGTCTTTTGCTTTTAAAAAAGTATTTAAAAAGTATTTAAAAACTGGGACTTGAGGTAAACTATAATTGGAGGGGGGAATCTCTCAGGATTAATTTTTGCTTAAAACTGAACATTGTCATTTAACTTTCTCACTCAGTCTTTGATCATGAAATGAGTTTTACAACTTAAAAATTTTGTTTGCCTCTTATAATAGGTGATTAATAAAGTGACAAAGTCTGGCTGGTGTGAACATTATTTCCTGTTTCATGATCTGTAGCGTATACCATATTGTCAGGGAGCTTCTTCGAGCTTATTCTTGGTCCTGAGTTCTTTCTGGTTTTGCAGTCAGAACGACGGCTGCGTTGAAGTCGAGAAAGCGGGTAACGCCCGTCGGCCCGACGTTTCTGGAACAGTGTTCCGTGCAGAGTGCCCAGCGGCGCGTGGGGGCAGGTCCGTCTCCAGGCAGCCCGGGGCTGGCTGGGGGTCTGAGGCATCACGCCTCAGAGGGGAGGTGTCACACAAGGCAGTGCGGGGTGGATCCCGCGCCGGAGCAGTGACCCCTTACTCCAAACCCAGAGTCCGTTTTAGGAAACCGCAGAGTGACTCCTCATGGTAACTAGTGACGATTGTCGTGCTTACGTTTTACCAAATTGCTTGCGCCCCCTTAAGGCGCGAGCCAGGGTGAGTGGCTTCGCTGCAGTCAGGCAGCTGTCCTTTGTTCAAAACAGCTTGGCGCTCAGGAGGGGTGTTAGCCAGCCACTCACTGGTTGGGGATGCTGAGCTTACTCGTCTCTTCTTTGAAGCCACAACGAATGAAAAAATTAAAAAGGAAAATGGCTTAATTTTCTTTTGACTAGAGAAATGAGAGGTGTTTTCTTGCTAACTGTCCCAGTAACACAACACATATAAAGCAGGGGTGTCAAACGCATTTTCACCGGGGGTCACATCAGCCATGCGGTTGCCTTCAAAGGGCCGAATGTAATGTTAGGACTGTGTAAGTGTAACTACTCCGTATCAGTTAAGAGAGAGCTCGATGCTGCCACTGGAGAGAAGAAACAAGGTGGAGGGCCAGATTCGGCCCGTGGGCCTTGTGTTTGCCACGTGTGATATGAAGACATAAACATTTCCCCGTAAGACTTCTACCCGGAGAGAACAACTGCTTAACAAGGTGTTCTATGAGTATCTAGAGCAGGGGTGTCGAACTCATGTTCACCAGGGGCCACGTCAGCTTCTCGGTTGCCCTCAAAGGGCTGAATGTGATTTCAAGTCCTTAACGGTTAAGGAGTAGTTACATTTATATGGTCCTAAAATTATTTTGGTTCTTTGAAGGCAACCTCAAGGCTGATGTGGCCCCCTGGTGAAAATGAGCTTGATGCCTCTGATCTAGAACATTGCATATGTGTTCAAAACAGCATCGGGCACTCTTTATAGGTCTTCTGTGCGGTCCCATTATTTGTCACCACATGGGGGCTGGGCAGGCCCTGGCCCTTTGGGGGCGCTGCTGTTGCCTGTGGAGAGGCTGGTCCCCTGAGCCCACTCTGTGGGCCCCCACCCGCCCTTGGGGCTGTTCCCAGGGCTTCGCGAAGCCTGGAGGGAAAGAGGATCTAGAACTTCTGGTTTGGTAGCGCGAACATACATACCCTTCCTGTCCCCCAGACGCTGTCCAGTCCCCAAGGGTGCAGCTCGCTCCTGTTGTTCTGCAGCTTCTGTTCTCTGCTGTGCTTCTGATGTTCCCGTATTTCGCTATATGTTTAAGAAATAATACAGCGTGTTTTGTTTATTTATTTATTTTGAAGAAGACTGTTGCTTGGAAGAGATTTTCTCTCTCTTTTTTGACAATGAATGAGACTCCTTCTGAAGGCCCTGGATCTAGGTTATCGCAGGGTTTGCCTTCTCTACACGGGAACTGTCCAACCGTTGTGCTATTTCAGAGCCGGCCCGCCTTTCCCTCCCCAGCTCCGGAGGTAACTGATAGCCGGCGGTGTCAGGAGTGGGCCCGCATCGGGCCTGCGTGGTGTAGCCTGGGATTCTGCAAGGATTGTGCAAGTGACTGCCTCAGCCTTCAAATGACCAAGGACAGCACCCTTCTGACTCACTTAATTTATCTGAACATTTACTGACCCAGTGCTTCACGTAGGACACTAAAATAATGAAAACGCCCAGCACATGTGCAAGAGCTGAGAGCTGATACGGCTTTTTAAAAAAATTACAGGCTCGACTATAGCTAGCAAAGTGGGCTTCAGCCAAATCGGCGGTAAATGGATCTCTGTGGGCTCGGAATCAGCGTCTTACTTGAAAAGGTGTTATAGGGGGTATTGTTATCTCTTAGCTGTCAGTTGGTCCAGAGAAAGGGCACTTTTGAGTTGTGCAGATTCTTGTTTTTGCATATTTTCCTCCTAACTGGAGAAAGTTATATAAACATATAGGGACTTTTAATCAGAATGTTTTGTTCGATTTGCAGCAGCCTTCATAAATTTAGTTTGCTCTGTGTTTAAATCTCTTTTAGCTTAAAAAATTTAAAAGGTAGTGATTTGATTTCCTTAATACAGTGTTTTCATAAAAATAGTCCCCGAAGACTGTGACTCTCCCAACCAGAAGGAGGTAATTTTTACCCTCTGTTCAGAGGATTGCCACAATCCTCTGAACAAAAAACTTTACCATTAGCAGATGTTTTTCCAAAACTGACCACAAGGAAATATGTCGAGACTAACTCAGGGTTATATAGAAGATTAAACGATGATTTAATTACAACAATTGATTCTCTGGCTCTATTAATAGCTAATGACTTATACTTTCCTGGCCTGTGAGCTATGCTTTACTGTGTTTTAGCTTTTAGGTATAATCATTAGTGTTCCTAGAGATAAGACATTCCCAGGGACAAGGTTCTTTCTTTTCATTTATAAAATGCAGCTTCTGTATTCAATGTTTCTTCCTTCCCCGTGTAACTGGGGGAGCAGAGGAGGAGAGGGTTACCAAGTACACTCAGGCCTGAAACCCCAGACCTCCTTTAAGGCAGCCGAGCTGGCTGTCACACACAGCAGCCTCCTGTGCTGCTGCCCGGAGGGATAATGCCTAGAAACTTGCAGTGTCTCCTTGAGGAGGCCACTGCGTGTGCATCATTTCAGCACAGGCATCCTGTTTGACGGAATTCCCAGGACCGTGGAATGGGGGGGTACCTGACAATCTTAGAGTTTAAGGACTGGGTTAGGAATTAGAACCTCAGAATTCCAAGCCTAGCATCATGCTTTAAATACTACTTTAACGCATTGGAATTATCGTCCTCAAATCCGCGTGTATCAAAATGTGTTGTGACACTAGGTGAAACGTCTGTGTGAAAGTGATGGAAATACCTTGATAGATTTCTTTAAGGTGCCCTTGTCATTTTTTTAAATTCAGCGTGCTAGGGTTGCCCTAAGGATGAGCTCTGTTGCCACCCTGGCATGAGAATGGGCCCTGATGGCGCATCCCTAAGTTGGCCAGTTCGGGGCCGCCCTGCCGCCTTCCTGCGGAGGCCTGGGTTTACCTTCCGGCCGCCCCGTGGGGCAGGACAGGGCGCCGCTGGATGGAGCCTGCGGGGCGCCTCCTTCTCTCTTCTGCTCAGGCCTCGTGTGCCGGAGGGAGTGCCTGACACCTGTCTCTTTTGACTGGCCAGCACAGTTGCTCCATCTCGCGCTGGGCCAGCCTTCTGACACGGTCGCTCCCTGCTGTCCGCTCCCCCGGGGAGCTCTTGGGCTCGTTAACCTCAGAGGTGGTTTTTGCACTTGTGAGCCGGGCCTGACGGCATTACCTGCCTCCATAGGTTTTTCAGGGTTAAGTGGGATTATACATGTAAAGAATTTACCAGTAGAACTCACCAAAACTAGGTAACTTACACCCTGTTCCTCCCCACCTCCTTTTTTTTTTAAATTTTGGCTGAGAATTGAACACTATTGCTATGGTGAGCTAAAGTGGCCTCGAGAACCGCTGTTTTCTTTGGGCTTGAGTGATTCTTGATGTTTATTTGGGAAATTTTTATGGAATTCAGAAAATTCAAGATTTTCTTACTACCCATACTTGAGGGCAGTTTAGGGGCCCCTTTGGAAGAGTGGGAGGTGGGGGTGGGGTGCTGGAGGGGGAAAGCCTGCTCAGATTTCAGTGTGGGTTCATCCCTCCAGGGTAAGTCACCAGCCTCTTCCGGCTCGAGCAGGTGCTGGGGGCAGAGGTCGGAACGGACAGAATTGTCCCAGGACTGAGGAAATGGTCTGTTCTGGACTAATTCTAGTCCTTGTTCGTTCCTTCTTTCTTTCTTATTTATTTATTTATTTATTTATTATAATTTTTTAAAAAGATTTTATTTTTAGACAGAGGGGAAAGGTGGGAGAAAGAGAGAGAAACATCAGTGTGTGGTGGCCTCTCCCCTGCCCCGCACTGGAGACCTGGCCTGCAGCTCAGGTGTGTGCCCCTACTGGGAATCGAACCAGCGACTCAGTCCACTGAGCCACACCCGCCAGGCCCAGTCCTTGTGCTTCAGATCTCTACACTGAAGTGCGTGAGTGAGGACTCCCCTCTGCCCTGCCCCATGACAGTCAGGGTGCAGGTTGTTCCGATGCTGCAAACCCACCGGGGCGACATCATCCAGTTGTGTTTGCGCGTGATGGGCACAGAGGAAACCGGGGAGGTGTGGGAGAGATTTTATTATATTGAGAGTTCATTTCTTTTGCAAAAACGGTACAGCATATTAACTGCTACTCATTCGCATAAATAATTAAAACAAAAATGTGATCGTCAGAATATTTGAACAAACTGTGTTAGGAGGTAACATGAACTTCTGTTTCTTTCCTTGCTTCGTCTTCTTAACTTCCAGTTAACTGCCACGTGGTTCTTGTCCACTTGGGCCTTTTGCTGAGGCTTTTGTGATAAACTGCTAACTAGCTCGGGGTCGTTGGGGTCGGCGGGTGCTTCTCGTGTGGGAGGGAACCTGTGTTCAAGATAGAACCAAAGCGGTAGCAATGTCACCTGTGTCAGCTTAGTTTAACTCCCAGGGACGAATGGACCTAGGGCAGGGAGTTGGGAATAACGCCCCATTTTGGAGGACCAAGCTTATAATAATATCAAAATTATTAAGAATCAGCAATAAATGTTCCAGGGGTACAGATGCTCCTTTAAAAGCAAGTTAGTGAGCAGATTGTTATTTGATTTTCTAACGCTGGGACTTGAACCAGCATTGACGCTGAGAGCGAGCTTCGGCTACAGAGAGAGAGAGTGCTGCGTGCGGCGAGCGCACACGAGTGTACGTCGTGCGGGGCCGAGGCCGCCGTCTGTGGCGCGTGTGCGCTAGACAGAGCAGAGCGCACCCGGCTCTCCTCTCCCGCGTTCCACGTGCTGCTCCCGCTCCGCTGGCGACCATTTCACAGGTGAAGAATCCGTTCAGCAAGCTACCTGTTTACTTTTACTTTTAATTTCCCCGCTTCGATAAAATAGTTCGTATTTGAGACAGTGTTCCTGAGGGCAACCATGAAGTGGTTACTTTGTGACTTCTCTTAAGGTATTAATAACCGAGCCGAGCCGTAAGTCCGCTCCAGGAAAACTGGGTAAAACAGTGAGGTCATCAGAGCGGTCGTCATTTCACCAGGAGCCTTAACTCTGGGGGGCGGGGCGGGGGGTGTGCTGTTTACACTCCCGCAGTTGGAGATGGGAATGTGTCATCTGTTGGCTCGTATCCGAGAGGTTAGCCCTGGAACACGGGAACCGGCTGCTCACTCCTGTGCACGGGCCCTCGGGGGTGCCCTAGAGCACTTCGGTGACGTGTGGGCGTTGTTGGAACCACCAGGATGAAATAACGACTGTAGTGGTTTGTTCTCCAGCATCAAGTTTGTAAGGAAAACTTTTGCTTACGTTACCTGCTATTTTCATGTATTGTAATTATAACGGTGTTCGTGCAAACCGCTTGTAGATAATGCCTAAGGCAGTGAGTTTGGGTCATTCTGGGCTACTGTAGCAGAAGGGGAAGACACCTGGGGGGGGGAGGACACCTGGGTGGGGGGAAGATAGAAAAACGATTGATGCAGCACCTTGACCGAACGGGCGCGAGACCGAGGTGCTGGCGGTCCAAGGGTAGGATGGCCTCTGACCTCACTGAGCGACTTCAGGCTGCGGTGGCCTTGAGGGCCGCCGTGGAGTCGCAGTCAAGCTGTGGTGGCAGCTCCGACCCAGGCGCCTGCATTCCCGCCCTGGAGTGCTTGAGCCTCATGACCACCCGGAGCGTCAGCTAAGATCCGTACAGTGTGTTAGTGTTGGCAAATCACTGATTTCACTGGAGCCTCGCCGAGTATCGAGAGTACAACCATTTTCCGGACGAGGAAACCGAGGCCTCGGTGAAGTGACACTCCCAGCGTTCAGTTGAAGCGTCAGAAGCTGAACCCAGGTTTCCTGGGGACAAAACCGTGTTCTCCGTGTTTGCACACAGTTTCGGGAGTGTCACACCCCTGGCCTCCTTCCCGTGTGCAGGCTGCCTGCAGCCCCCGTGAGGCCTAAATGCCAGGCATAGGCCCCTGGAAATGAAAGGACAGGTGGCCCCGGGCGTGGAAGCGGGGGCCCTGGTGTGGCCTTGGCCTGGGTCCAGGCTTCTGGTGTGGGGGCTCCACCAGGCCCCCCTGCTCCGGGGCGCTGTTCCTTGCTTGCCTCTGTGGGCTGTCGTGCGAAGGGGGCTTTTCTTCGTGAAATTTCTACTTGAACTGGAAACTTAAGGTGGAGCTGGCGCTGGGAGAGGGGCTAAAAAGCCACCACAGTGGTTCTGGTCACCCGCCCTGAGGTGGCTCTCACTTTATTTATCTTTTTTTTGTTTGTTTGTTCGGTGTGAACAGAAAAGGAGGCAAAGAGCTTTTGTTTCTTAGCCCAAGCAGTAGTCGTCAGTTTTGCATTTAAAATGTAAGTGAATCGGGGTCTAGCACACGCCTGTCCTGTTACCCTTCAGACTTGCGCCTCCCCCCCTCCCCTACCCCGCACCCCACCCGTGCGGTTGTGTGCGGGGGAGCGGTGCTGGTACCGAGGCCGCGGGCACTGCCTGGTTTTTCGGGTCCTTCCGTCCAGAGTCAGTGTTCATTGTTTGGTGACTTGCGTAATATTTAAATCTCAGGGGTTTGTTTTTTTTTTTTTCTTAAAAATTCCAGTGTTTACTGGCATGCTGTAGTGCAAATGTGAAAAGGAAACTGTTAAAAATTTATAATTTATACACCAGCATTTTATATGAAGCCATGTGTATGGCAGCTTTTCTGTTTGTGTTAACTGGTACCAAAGCTTTTCTAGATTAAGAATTGTAGGTTGCAAAACGTGTGGTTTTTCACATGTGCAGTTATTTCTTTATCGCTGCGTTGTCCTTCCAAGCCCGGTCTAAACGCGCTCGAACAGTACCATCTGCTCCCTGCAGTTTGGAGAGGGCACAGAAAAACTAAGGTGGGAAGCTGTCACTTCTAATATTTTCATTCCGACTTTCACACCCTTCTTGTCTAGTTCCGTAATTGCATGCAGCAGGAGCTGTGTCAGCCGTTTGGTTTGATCCTGATTGTTGGCGGGGGGGCACAGGGAAAGACTAATTTAAGAGCTAGTACCGATGCACATTGGAGAATCTGGTAAACCGTGAGGGCATGTAGAGTTTCCCCTCCCCACTCAGTAAGTTAGTGGGTATGGGTCCTTGCATAGGTGAGACGGATATGAATGAAAACACCTATGCTTATGGATACATTTCCTTCTGCAGAATTCGCTTTCTTACAAAATTTTTAATGCTCTGTTCTCCAATTTCAGATCTGAAGATTTAATGATGTAATAGTTCTTTATAATCTTACTCAATGTTCAGAATTTATGATAGATAACATCGGGAGGATTTTTGGATTGCTTACGTAATGTATTTTTAAGTGTGTTTTCTTTTTAATTTTAAAAAATCGATTAGAATGAGTGATCACAATAGGATCTGGAAATGAAACATGACGGAAACTTGTTAGGGTGAATTGCCGACGATCGGTAACAGTCCGGCAGGAAGACCATTGAAAAGTGGGGTCTGGGCCAGCAGAAGTGGGGTCAGAGAGAGCGATGGTGGCAGCAGTGCAGGCCCTGACTTCGGTCCTCCTGCGCGCCAGCCGTCTAACACGGCGCCGAGCCGACGGCGCTGGTTTCACCCTTTCATCGACTTGGCGATGATGGCGAGAGAGGAAAGGAATTTCAGTCTTAAGTTGGCAAAATGATGGTTCTAACTTCCACTTAATCGCATTTTCAGTGATTCCCACACAGGTCTATTTAGTTAAGATGTCGGTAATTGATTTTTGAGGAATGGCATTCTGTGGTTTTTATAATTGGAACAGAGAACTTAAAACAGACATCCTCTGTCTTACTCTCCCCGCCCCCCAACTGCCCATATTCTAGCCTATGACAATCCTGAATATCTTTAGAAAAAAGTTGTGGCCCATTCATACACCTTGCTTTGTGCAGGGTTATTTGCCTCTTGTGCAACCAGCGTTTTAATGATTTCATTAAGTAACAAAAACTTGAAACAAGTTTTAGAGAAATTATAATGAAAATACAGTTTTAGGCCCTCGGAGAACAGCCGGAGAGCCGGAGAGCAGGCGCGTTGGTGACCCCGTGTGTGGTGAGGAGTGTCACAGAGGCACACAGAGGCGTCGTGGGAGTTAGAGGTGGAGGTGATGCCGGGCTGTGGGAAGTCCGGGGGGAAGTGGAGGGCACATTTGAACTGGGATTCAGTGGGAGGACAGCAGGCGTGTGTCCGTAGGTATCTCATGTATAATCCCAAACTTGTGGAGTGCGTCGTCGGAGAGCGATCTGATTCTCACCGGGTTAAAGAGGTTGGAGAACAAGACAGACGTTTGGGTGGGTCGTAAGGACAGAGCCCTCACGAATGGAGTTAGTGCCCTTATTAAAAAACTCCCTTGTTCCTCCTGCCGTGTGCGGGCGGACATGGCGAGAAGACTGTGAGCCAGGAACTAGGCCCTCTCTCGCCGGTCACCGTAGCTGCCGGCGCCTTGGTCTCGGACTTCCCGCCCCCAGAACCGTAAGAAAGAAATTTCCGCCGTTTCTAAGCCAGCCAGTGTATGGCGTGTCTGCCGTAGCCTGAAGGAACCGGGACAGGTCGCTTTAAATCTGTGTAGAGGCAAAGTAGGGAGGGCCTGGAGGTTTGACTGCAGGAGTAAGGAAGGCGCAGGGTGGGCGAGGAGGCCGGTCCTGGGTGCCGCAGGCTCCCGGTTTGGAGTGGGAGAGGAGGTCTGGGCCCACTAGCCAGGGGTCTGAGTGCAGATGGAGAGGCCGTCTGCTGGAGGAGGAGGAGGAGGAGGAGGAGGAGGAGGCCAGTTTGATTTTGGGTGTGGCGGGTTTGAGGTGACTCTGTTCGTTGTGTGAGCTTGAGGACAGTAGGGAGAGTGTCTTGTATTTCTTCTTCCCTTCAAGAATCTTACACCCACTGCATTCTCACAAACTTCCTTGTGAAATACAGAGTAATTGTCTTTATTTCACAGATGGGGAAGCCGAAGCAATCGAAGTGTTGAGTGACTTACCAAAAGCGTAGCGCAGGAAGTGGAACCCAGGTTTATGGGTACCCCGAACCCCTGGGTCCTGTGTTCCGATGACACGGAATAATTGCCAAAAATGGTTTCACCTTCTGCGTGGGTGCGCGGGTCCTTCTGAGCCCCGTGATGCTGCACACAGCTCCCGAGCATTCCGGTTGCACCCCGGGTTCCTCATGCTGAGACTGGATGCAGGGGGGCAGGCTCCAGGGGGGTATGGGGTACCAGGGGGAGGCTCCATGACCGCCCAGCTCATTTCTAGCTCGAACATTCTGTGTTGCTGGACTTCCAGCGCCATCTTCTTGAAATTGTTCTTTGAGTTAAGAAAAAAGTGTTCAACTCTTAACAGATGATTTGTTATCTTTCCTTTTTTTTTTGTTCAAGTAGACTGGAAACATATTATGTTTGCAGAACACAGAAGGCTAGCAGTGGCTTGTGAGAACTAGTTTCGTATTTTCTTAAAATTAATCTTCCTCATCACAAAGCCTCCTGTACTTAAAATAATTCAGTGGGCCGCAGGGTATGCTGGGAATTGTAGTTTTCCACTCCTCTGTGTTGTGAGGATGGACAATCTTGCAGCCCTGGGAGGGAGGTACGGAGGGAGGTAAGGAGAGGGTGCTCGCCGACAAAGTGTCATCTCGTCCTTCAGAAGGGAATAGACACCCTCAGTGTCTCCCCTGGGCTTTCGGCTTGACTCTAAGTAACAGCAATATGTAAACTACGGCTTTAAGATTTTTTTTTTAGCTTTTGATACTGTAATTTTTTTTCCCACTAGTATCTCTAACCTTTGCCCTTAGCCTAGTTTGTGAAAAGTGTGTATTTGCACCGAGGGCATAGAGATGGGAATGGTTGACAAAGCCCGTGGTTTCACCAGCTCTGCTGGCACCACCCCGCTGGCACCGCCCCGCTTGCACCACAGGCCGCCACCGTTGTGTGCAACTCCCGGGGCTGGTTCTTCCAGATGCCGCCGGAGTTTTGCATGACACGCTTGTGTTGCTGCTTTCAGCTCGACTCCTGCTTCCCCCTGGCCGGTGACAAGCTCGCTGTCCTTTCTCCCCCTGTTCTCAGCACAAGCACGAGTCCTTCCATTCCCCCCACGACAGATGCGTGGCGATTTTTTTTGATTTGGCCACCGTTGTACTTTCGCATGGTTGAGGCTGGGGAAGCTCTCTTCACAAAGGAGCCGTGGACTGAACTGTTCACTTTTCCCCTGCGGCTCTTTGTTTTTTCCTTGAAGTTAAGAATTGTCTTTTGTTTCATTTTCTACATGTACTTACTACTCGTTGCATTTTAGATTCTTAATCAGTCATACCTGTCCGCATTTTGTTGTAGGGTGTTCGGATGCAGCAGTGCGTTATAGCACGTTTGTCGTCGTCTTCTAGAGGAGTCTCGGGGACGGCCTCTGGCGGGCCCCTGTCACGTGCTCACCTGTGCCCGGGGGTCCCTTTACGGTGGTCGCCTTGGAGTCCCGCCCCTCCTCTTCGCTGCGTTGGATGGGATCTTTGGTTTCTCGGACCCTGTGTCTTCCTCGTTTTGGTACAGCCCACCCTCCTCCTGTGGCTTTCTCAGGAATGGCGTGGGGAAGTACAATTTGAAGGTCTTGCATGTCTGCAGATGCCTTCATTCTCAAACGTGACTTAAAGACGGGCTGGGAATAGAGTTATGGGCATCATTTTCCCTCAGAATTTTTAAAAAGTTAAACTTGGGGGCGGTCACGTTGGGTCGGAACACTAGGTGAGTTGCAGGGCTTTCGGAAGCTGGAAGTTGGACCCAGTCCCTGCCCTGCAGCCCCTGCACTGCCGCTTGGGGCGAGGAGCCGGGCTTCTTGCCCCCTGACCCTCAGCGGGCGGCCTCCCTGCACTCCTCGTCCATCCGGTCCGCGGCACCTTCTCTTCCCCAGCGTCCGTGGGTTTCGTCCGGCCCCTTCCTGTCATCTGCTGCCCGGCGCACTCTTCCAGGCGTGGGGAACCTGCTGCATTATGTCTTTGGTGTCGTCCCCCCCACCCCCCAGCTTTACTCTTCTCCCTGTCAGGAACTTCTGCCATCTGATATACCGGACCTAACAGGCTTCTGACTTTCTTATTTTTTCCTACTGTTTTCTATATCATTTTCTTTCTGTTCCCATTTCTGGAAGAGTGCTTCATTCTATTATATTTGTAATTCCCAAGGCTCTTCCAAGAGCTCTCAGAGTTCCTCCCTCCCTCCCTTCCCCTCGTATCCCCCTCCTTTTTTTCTCCCCCTTCCTCTTTTTTCTTTCCTTTTTTAAAATTCCGTTTATTGGTTACTAGGATCGTGTGGATTTCCAGTGCACATTTCTGTGACCCACGATCTGCGTGTGGCATTGCGTGCCCCCCACCCAAAGGCGGATCACCTTCTGTCACCACCTAGTTGGCCCCCTTTACTAACCCCGTCCCCTTCCCTCTGGCGACCACCACGCTGTTGTCTGTCTGTGTCTGTGAGTTTCGGTTCATGTCCCACATAGGAGTGAAGTCATGTGGTTCTGAGCTCTTTCTGACTCATTTCACTTAGCGTGATATTCTCATGGTCCATCCATGTTGTCGCAGATGGCGGTATTTCACCCTTTCCTTCCTTGTGGCCGAGTAGGGTTCCCTCGTGTGTGGGGACCACCACGTCTTCTCTGTCCAGCGCTCCGCCGAAGGATGTCTGGTTGTCTCCACGTCTCGGCCGCTGTGAACAGTGCTGCGGTGGACGTAGGGGTGCGTGTGTCTTTGGGAATAAATGTTTTACAGTTTTTTGGGGGGTATATACCCAGAAGAAGGATTGCTGGGTCATATGGTAACTCTACTCTGTTCCTAATTTTTTTAGGAATTTTTCCTTTTCTTAGTTCTCCTTTTTTAAGTTTGTTTTAATCGAATTCTGTGTTTTAGGGTAGATCATTGTCTTTTTTGAAGTCGTTAAAATTATCCATTCACAATTTGTATAGCATGTCAAAATATTTATGATGTAATATTAGATAAAAACAACACAGCTACATTCAGTAAGTTTTCAGTATAATTAAAATGTCGAAAAAAGACTGAAAGGAAATAAACTTTTGTTTCTGAGATATTAATGATTCACATCATTGCATTGTCTTCTTTTTTTTGTCTTTTTCTGCTTGTTTTGGTCTCGCTTTCACGTTGAAGGCTCTGCTCAGCTACCAGGAACCCCTGGTTGTCCGGATGCCTTGGCAGGGCTTGCTGGCCGTAAGACCCACTGTGGGGTAGCTGGGTGGCCGTTCAGGGGAACTGGGGACACCCCACTCGTGCCCTGGCATGTCTAGGTCTTTGCTGTTGGGCTGGCCGCAGCTTCCCCAGGGGACGAGGGCTGTGGGCAGGGCTGTGCTGGGGGGCTCAGCGCTGACCCGGCGCCGCTGGACTGTGTCTGCAGGGCTGATTCTGCAGGAACGCTGGTCCCTCCCCCGCTATTTGGGAGTAAATCTCTGGGCTCCTGCCGGCTTGTGGCAGGTGCTGTGCTTGATGGGAGAGATGCTGCCATCTCTCCCATCAAGGGTCGCCTTGGACCACCCTTCTTGCTTTAGGCCCCTGCACACCCATCTGCCACTGCTGTCCTCTCGTGGCGGGGGGGTGGGGGCCTGGTTCCATCAGTTTCTGAGCCTCTGTACAATCCTGTCTTGTCAGCTGTGTTGGCTGAGCTAGTCACTCCTTGTCCTTCTGTTTTTGGCATCCAGGATTTCCTTGCCGCTCTTGTTCCTGTACGCTGGGAATTGTTGTAAACAAACAAGGCGCAAACAGAAATCAAGTGAAAGGGAAACTTTACTGCTGTTTTTGTTTTTCAGAGGGAACGATACTAGATATGTAAGCACTGAATCTGCCATGTTTACGTAGAGTTTCTCTTTAGATTATAAATATGTAAGTCATAAAATCAAACAATTTGGCTACATTTACATTTTGGCTACATTGCATTACAAAGGTACTTTATAAATACCTTTGTAATTTACATGAATATGTACATAACTGTGGGTTATAGCCTGTCCAGTACATAAACAGACTTGTCACAGACATTAAAAAGTATTTAACAGCCCCAGGAACTGCCTTCACTCCGTGATCGCTTCCGAGTAGTTGATACTGCTCACGAGCGGCAAACACAGTCGATTTTCTGAGCATCGTGGGAGTCGGTTCATTTAGGTGCGATTCAGTGCCTTGTATCTCCTGTACAGACTCTGAACATGACTCGAGACCCCAGTCTCTCTCTGCCCCGAACACTCCGCTCAGCCTGGCTGGCCAGTGCTGACTTGTTACGACGTTTGTTTCAGAAATATTTCCCTTTAACACCGTGCCGCGTGCCCGTGTGCCCACCTGCCTGCCTGAGTGTGGGAGTACGCACGTACCGGTCGTGCGTCGCGGCCCTCTTGCGTCCGCGGAGGGCTCAGCGAGCTCTCAGCCCAGGCTGGGTGTTCGAGGCCGCACGGCGCCCGCGAGCCTCAACGCACCGTCCTGCCCACGCTCTCAGCCACTGTGCGGCAATATGGCCTGTCACTTGCACTGTCAAATTTTCTGTGGACCCCTCTTCTGCCACTCACTGACGGACAGCTTTGATCCTTGATGTCCAGCAGAAGGTGCACAAATCACGTTTCTGGTTCTACGAAGCGGATTACTTGCTGGATGTTCAGATGCAAGTGCTAAGGTGGCCTGAGGTGCCTGCGTGGAAAAGCCTGCGGAAGCCCAGCTGGCTGTCGGGACGGGTGGAAACCTGTGCTGTCCGCCCCGCGGCCCTGCTGCCGGGGCCCGACCGCCAGGTGCGCGCTGTCGGCCGGAGCCAAGACCCGAGGAGGCACCTCGCTGCCCGGGGGAGCAGAGGAGCTCGGAAGAGTGTGTGTTTTCTGGGAACCCATTTGCATGGGCACAGCTGCCAGGAACACGCGTCTCCTCACCTAGACGGTGTGAGGGGGCGAGCACGCTGCTTCCTGTAGGACGCCGACCCGGTTCTTTTACTGGAACGTGTGATCGCCTAACCGAAGGTGCTCAAGAGCTGCTGGACGGCGTCCTTACGAGAAGTACCTCCCCCCGCCCCGTTTTGGTCACGCGTGGAAAGCATCTGCATATATTATTTTGAGGCGTTAAATCAATGCTTTGGAATACTTTTATATTTTTCTTTGGGTCTTAACGAATGTGTGTCTTTTCAGATTAAAAACGGTATAGAGGATCTATATGCTTTCAGTGTGGCTTTGCAAAAATAGCATTTCGTCTCAGAAGTAGTGCAGCAGATTTCTGAATCCTCTTCACCCCCCCACCCCCGCCCCCCGAAATCTCACCCTGCTCCGCTTGAGTCCAAAGTACGGCTGCCCTGCGGATCAGATACTCCTCCGTGAAAAGGGGACAGAAGCCCCCAGATGCTGGTTTCCGAAGCGGGTGCCTGCGGGGCGTTGCTGCGTTAGCGGGTGAAGTCAGCGCTCCGTTGTTGCGCGTGGCCACTGCGTGTCCGTCCTGGGACCGAGCCGGACCGTCCCTGGCAGCCGTCACGGGGGCGGCGGTCGGTGGGTCATTTGAATCCCGCAGCCCCGTGTGAGAGAGTGACAGCGAGCTGCTGGATGACGGCGCGTGTCGGCGCTGAGCCACGAATGGCGGTCTGATTTATTACGTCGGATCCGTTTTCCATATGGTCTCGACTATTTGTTGGGCTATTTGGATACATTGTAACTTAAAAAAAAAAAAACATGTACTCAATCACACTTCTTTCTCCCCGGAGGAAATGCAGTTTCTTGAGTCTTTATCACTCATCACTGATGAACTGGATGCTGCTGTTGAATCATACGACGTTAGCGTTAATAGTAGAGTCTGAAGATAATATGATGAATAAGTAACTTGAGAAAACAAATGCCGGAAGGCTGTAAGACAAAACAAAACAAGACAATAAATCAATATTCATAAATAAAACTATTCAGGACTATAAATGGTGTCTCTTTAGCACTAGGATTTAAAGCTAGTTTTTGTCAGTTTTTGAATGAAGTATTTTCTGTTTTCTCTTTGTGAATTGGAAGGGTCTTGAAGAGGAATTCAGAAAAATTACTATAAAGGGAGAGACTCCTTAAGAGTAGCATTTATTGGCATCTCTCATTTATTCGGGGTATCTAATTCTAAGTGTCGAGGGAAGAGAAATTTGATGGCTTATAAAACATTTCTGATGTTTAAAAATGAATTTCATTTTTTCTCTATGAATGCATTAAATTATCTATGTTATCACTTGAAACTTGATTTCAGTTTAATGGATGCACTGTGTATGTGCTGTGTGTGTTTTTTCCCCAAAAGAATTTAAAGATTTGGAAATCTGTACTCAGATTTGTGTCAGAAGTAGTCAAATTCTCATATTTAATAAGGTTAGCAATTTTTCCTAATGATAATTTTTAGACAAGGTAACAAAAATGTATTTTGTCTAGTGGTTGTCGTCTTTTTTTCATATATTCATTTATCTTTTTTTGCCTCAGTTTCTGGCTGTAAAAAAGTGAATAATAGCATTTATTTGAAACATTTTTGGATGAAAAATCTTTATCATTTAAAGATAAACATTGAGGAGTACAACTGTCTTACTAATATTAATGAAATCTTATACTCAAATTAATAAGTTTTTAGGCTGTTAGTCTGCACAAATTTGGTTTATCTGAAAATAGAGAGCTGAGTCTATGGCTATTCTAAGGGGTTGAGACGTATAAAGACTTAATTTTGTGCCATTTTTTCTCACTGATGTGGCCGTCTTGCAAGCATGGGGTAGGAGCCACCAAGAGTTAATGCGGTGTCGGGAATTATGTGAAGAGGTAGACTTGTCTGGAGTGTGCTACAAGGGAGTTTCTTTGTATCAATTTTTATGTGCCTGTTGAGATTTCTTTAAGAAAATGCATTCCTATGTGGGGGGATTGGTTCTGAAAACTAGTGGTAAAATCACACTTAAGAACTTGAGACATCTGTTGAAAATGCATATTTAAATACCTCCTCCAATAATGTTTTAATATTCATAGTATCAAGACAGAGTGGTTGAAAATTACAAATACCAGTCGCTGACTTCCTTGGCGAATGCCCCCCCGCCCCCAGCAGGGAGCAGCGGGAGGGGGCAGGGGAGGCCAGCTAGCCAGGACCTCCTGCCCCTCCCTGCCAGGAGTCCCCAAGCCGCTGGTCTGCTTCCCTGTAGTCACTGCTGCTGGCCCTCGTCACGCTCCGGATTACCGAGCCTTTGAAAAGAAGTTGCGAAGCCAGGGGCTGCAGGGCCACTCCTGGCCTGGCCTTGTTCATGAAAACGATCCCGAGTTCCGTTGGGTGACAGTGGGGGAGGCTGGGGAGAGCTCACTGTTTCACGGGGCGTTTCGGGGACTCTCGCCCCACGCCCTCCCAGCCGGATACATTTACAGGAGGGCAGCGAGTCCCGGTTCGGAGCCCTGCCCTGGGGTGTGTGCAGAGGTGGGACCCCGGCAGGGAGCTCCTGTTGGCATTGGGATGGCTGTTTATAGACCTTGCCTGACCTTAAACGAAATGCATCCAGCCTGTGCCAGAGGCCAAGGACACTGGAGATGCCCTGACTTCAGGGCTTAGGCTGTATTTGCCATCTAACAATTGTCTAGGTTGAACTTCACTCATTGTCTTTTATATGTCTAGTTTTAAAAGTTTCTGCGATTCATTGGCTGTGTATGGCTTTGAATTGAGTCCTGTCAAAGACTGAATCTGTGTGGTAACTTAGAGTTTCTGGTGGCAAAGCGTGGGTTCTGGGTTTTGCTCGGAAAACAGAAATAGTTCTAAAGCAGAACTTAAGATGGTGGCATACATCCCTGTACGTAGGGCAGAGAGCCGCTAAGTGTCTGGTGTTTGAACATCATGTGTATGTTTAAATATTTCCAAATACTGTTCTCTAGGTCTAATCAAAGTTAGAATCTTTTGCTAAACTTATTGCAATCTTGCAACCATATTTAATAATCCTCTCTTCAGAAATTCCCTAAGAACATCTAACCAGCAGACATCATAAAGTTTGAACCTGTGTTATGTTAGTGATTTTCATTCTTGATTTGTGGCACCTGCCTAGCATCATGCCTATTGGTCATTATCTCTTTAAGCCTCGTAACTAGAGTCTAAGTGATTTATTTTCTCCCTTGTCATTATGTGGAAAAAAGAAAGACCATCTATGGATGATGAAGATATACAAGTAACAAATAGGTTACAACTCAGACCGCCCTCGTTTCTTCTCACTGTGCAGCCTGGTTTCCTCGTATGTGCCCCCCATGCAGCTCCAGTCTGTGGTGCTGGAGAGCGAGCCTTGCTCACTGCTGGTGTGTGCTAGCACCTAGGAGTGCCTGGTGCTAGCTGGTGTAGTGCCTGGCACGTAGGAGGTGTTGAGTCAGTGTTTGTTAGATGAAGGCATTCAGCAAACCACACGGTCTGGTTTACGTTTGCAGTGGACAGTGTGCAAAGCTGCCCGTGATCGAGTGGAAGTCAGATTTCTTGGCCAGACTCCTCGACAGTTCTGTGTGGTGTGGTGGTGAAGGCCTGACTGGGGTTGGAGGGTAGCAAGGGCTCACATAAGAGTGGGTGAAGTCGCTCAGGGTCACGTAGGTCACAGAGCCGAGACTGGAACCCTGACCCGACCCACTGCAACACTGTTGTTCTAAGTTGCTGTTTTATCCTACTTGTGTGATTTCTTATTAAAGTGCCGTGCGGAAGGACATGCTGTGGTCCGAGAACATCGTTCTCTTCTCACACACTCCCACTGGCTCATCTGCAAGCGCAGGGACCGCGGGCATGTGTGCGGCGTCTTATCTCGGTGGCGTGAGCCTGCAGGAGCATCATCGGGCAGGGGCAGCGTCCCACGGCCCGTACTTCTGGGCCTGGGGCGGGGCTCACGGTGGGTTCCTGGGACAGGCGCTCCTTTTTCCTCCTTGAGGAACCACAGTGTGCCTCCCCCCTCGTGGCTTCTTGGTGTTTAAAGAGCTTATGGATAATAACCAATAAGTATCCATTGTCATCACTAGGAAAAAAAATAGCATAGTATACTTGAAACCTTTGTTCTTTCTTTTTTTCTGTTTTTTAAATTTAAAAAATAATAAATAAATACATGCTTCTATAGTATGGTATGAAGATGTATGATCTTGAAGTCCTGTATGGGGAGAGGTGGAGAAGAGTCTATGCGGAATAAAAGGAACCTGATTTAAGCAACAGCTGCTTCTCAAGATGAGTGATCTTGAGCAAGCTCCTTCAACAGTCTGTACAATTTCCTCCTTATTAAGAGAGAGTTGTGATTGCTAAATGAGATTTCATGTGTAAGAGCAGGCAGCCTAGGACCTGGCACTGAGAGCTGAATACACGCTCCTTCCCCCATTGCATTCTTTCTTGGAGCCGTAGCTGGTCTGACTGACCCCACAGTTCCCGGTCTGTCTTGTTCCATGGCTTGATAAGCATTCATTGGTGATTTCCATTCAGCAAGACAGCTTCTAGGAGGCTGAGTACCTTGGGGGGGAGGATAAGTATCTAGGAAATAACTGGTCCACTTGAGCCCCCTGGCCCCTCACTGCTGTCGCCATGCCATCTCACTGCTCTGCACCTGCCGTCGTGGTCATCCTTCCACGTTCTCTTGCTTGTTGGCTCTTTTTGTGTTATTTTTTTTAAAGATTTTATTTATTTTAGAAAGGGAAGGGAGAGAGGAGAGAGAGGGAGAGGGAGAGAATCATCAATGTGTGGTTGCTGGGGGTCATGGCCTGCAACCCAGGCATGTCCCCTAACTGGGAATCGAACCTACAATGCTTTGGTTTGCAGCCTGCACTGAATCCACTGAGCTACGCCAGCCAGGGTGCTCTTTTTATTTTTACACGCTGCTGCTTGCCGGAACTCCCACCATCTCCCCATCCTTACTGTGCGGTGGACAGACGGGCTGCCCGCACTCCGGGTCTGCCCTGCTTAGCGAGGCCTTTCCTCGTTCCTCCTCCTCCTCCCGCCCTGCTCTCCGCACCTGCAGGCCGAGCTCTGGCGTGGCACCCATGCGCCAGCAGTTGGTGTTTCGTTTTATTCCGTCCCCCACTGCAGTGCGTGGTTCCTCTCTGCCCCCGGCTTCACCGAGGAATACTTGACAGATAAACCATATATGTTTAAAGTGTTCAGTGCGGTGGTTTGTGGAAAGCAGGATCAGGGTAATTAATACATCCATAGTTAACCTTTTTTGTGTGTGTGGGGAGATGGTGAACGATCTACTCTCAGCCACTTTCAGTGCCCAGTACCGTGTGATTGGCTGCAGTCAGGAGGCCCTCAGAACACTTTCTGTAACTGAAAGGTTTCGGGTGCCGGCCCCATGCAACCCAGGGTGGCTGTGAATGCGGCCTAACCCAGAATCGTACATTTACTTAAAATGTTATGAGATTTTGTTGTGATTACTTGTTGCACTGTATTGAGTGTGTGGCCCAAGACCAACTGTTCTTCTTCCGGTGTGGCCCAGAGACGCTGAAAGGTCGGACACCCCTGGATCTCACCAACCACCATTCTGTCATTTCTATGAAATAGGCTTTTTGCTTTCTTCTTAGAGTCCATGTGTAAGTGGTGCCATACAGTGTGTCTTTCTCCCTGCTGCTTCCTTAACTTCCAGGCTCACCTGTGTCGTGGCACGTGGCGAGACTTCCTCCTCCTCCCCTCGCAGTCCTCCTTCTTATGACTGAATAGTACTCCAGAGTGTGTGTGTGTGTGTGTGTGTGTGTGAGAGAGAGAGAGAGAGAGAGAGAGAGAGAGAGATCTTTTTATCTGTTCGTTCCCCATAGGACATTGAGGTGGTCTTTGTATCTTGGCTACCGTGAAAATAAAGCTGCAGTGGGAATGGGGGTGCAGGTTTCCTCGAAGATCCTGAGCTCATGTGCTGCAGCTGTGCACCCAGGGGTGGGATTGCTGGATCCCGAGGTCGTTATTTTTAACCTTTTGAGGAACTGCCATGCTGTTTGCCGCAGTGGCCACGCTAACTTACATTCCCACGGACAGTATAGAAGGGTTCACTTTCCTCAAATCCTTGCCAACATTTGTTATCAGTTATCTTTTAGTAATAGGTATCCTAGCAGGTGGGAGGAGGTACCTCATTGCGGTTTTGATTTGCATTTCCATGATGATTAGTGATGTTGAGCACCTGTTCATGTATCTGTTGGCCATTTGTAGATGTGATTTGGAAAAATGTCCATTCAGGTTCTTTGCCCAATTTTAATTGGATTATTTGCTTTTTTGCTCTAGAGTTGTATGGGTTCTTTATATACTTTGGATAGTAACCCCTTATCAGATAAAAGATTTGCAGATATTTTCTCTCGTTCAGTAGGTTGCCTTTTCAGTTTATCGATGGTTTCCTTTGCTGTGCGGAAGCTTTTTAGTTTGATGTTGTCTTACTTGTTTAGTTTCGATGTCTTTGCTTTTGGTGGCCAAGAAATTATTACTAAGACAGCTCCTATGTCAGGGAGCTTTTCCCTGTGTTTTCCTCTATGAGTTTTATGGGATCAGGTCTTACATTTAAGTCTTTAATCCATGTTGAGTTAATTTTTCTTTTATTCTAAAAAATATTCATTCTTTCATTTCTAGAGAGAGGGAAACATCAATGTGTGGTTGCCTCTCGCATGCCCCCTACCGGGGACCTGACCCTGCAACCCAGGCATGTGTCCTGCCTGGGAACTGAACCAGCCACCCTTTGGTTCCCAAGCTGACACTTAATCCACTGAACCACACCAGCCAGGGCTAATTTTTATATACATTATAAGGTACAGATCACTTTCACTCCCTGCATGTGGATATCCAGGTTTCCAACATCATTTGCAAAAGATACTATTCGTTTCCTGTTGTGTGTTCTTGGTGCCCCCTTCAAACATCCCTTGGCCGTATATGTGCGTGTTTATTTCTGGGCTCTATTCTGGTCCACTGGTTTGTGTGCCTGTTTTTATGCCGGAACTATGCTGTTTTGATTACTCTAGCTTTGCAATATAGTTTGAAATCAGGAATGGTGATGCCTTCAGCTTCGTTCTTCTTTCTCAAGATCGTTTTGGCTGTTTGGGGCCTTTTGTGGTTCCATACAGATTTTAAGATAATAATTGGAGTTTTCTATCCCTGTTGGGCTCTGAGCACATTGGAAGCCAGGAAGCGTGGCTTTCCATGCCTTTGTCCCTGACGCCGCGTGCAGGGCCTGACAGCAGGAGGCCATCAGGGGATGAGTGTTGAGTAAGTGGAGCGGCAGCACAGGTTTTGACAGCCGTCGAAAGCTAACCTGGAGATTAACGATTGGGAAATTCTGGGTGAGGCCACTCGTATAGAATTTTCTGTCATTCTTGTTGTGTAATAGTTCGACTCAGGAGGCTGGCGTCTTTACAACTAGTAATTAGTTTCGTCTTGGAAAACATTCTTCTGGTGGAGAAGTTACTGTCCTTTGAGGCGAGGGTCACTAGTACTGCTCTAGCATTTTCAACCTGAAAGTTTAGACATGAATGTTTTTTTAAACTCTGGTATAAAAACTAAAGACTGATGTTTGAAGTGGAGAATCCGTGATCTCCAGCTTTAGTGCAAATGGGATTGTGTGTAGGCAAAGATGGAGAACGGACACTTGAAGTCCACCATTCGGACACTTGAAAGTCCACCACTCCCCGCGGTGGTGTCGTCTGTGAGCTCACAACTGGTTTGCGGATTCGAGCCCTGACGTGCAGTGCAGATCCTTGGGCAGATGCGCTTGAGTCTTGGACTGGAATACTTAAGCACTCTGAAGGCTGTTCTTCACCCACGTGCATTTGCCCGAGTGTGTCCCGGAGGGGAGGGCTGGTCTACGGTCCTCCAGTGCCTGCAGTCCCCCGCTGCCCGTCTCCCACGCTCGCTCAGCTTCAGCCGCCCGTCTCCCTGGGCTGGGCCCCTTTCCCTGCAGCCCTAACCTATCTCCCAGCTCCAGATGTGCCTTTTCAGCTGTCTGCCGAGGAGCGTCTCACGCCCCTCAGAAGCGGCTCCTTCTCCATGTGATTTGCCCATTTCTCTGAACAAAACCAGGACATCTCCAGTCCCTCGGGGGCTGTGTCCAAGAGTCACACTTGACTTTGCCCTCGTTGACTGTGTCGGTTAACTTCTCAAGTTTATCGCAGCCTCGTGCACTGGAGTGGGGGCGCTGGCCTCAGGGACTGATTCCCAGCCCTCCCTGCGACCGACTTGCTTATGAGATGCGTGATGGGGAAGCTGCGGCCCCGGGCAGCCTCAGTCTCCTCCTCATCGGTGCCGTGGAGATGGTGTTCCTCGCCTCACCACCAGGTGCTGAGACAGGGAAGCACCGTGGCCCCTGGCCTGGCACGAGGGTCTGGGGACCGGCAGAGTGTTGATCTTCGGACTGGCGCTCCCTCTCCCCTCCCACCCCGTGATGAGAACTCCCATCAGAGGCCCCAGTGGCTGGGTCAGTGCTGCCCACCCCGCCCTGGCGTGGGGCCCGCCCCTTCTCTCAGCGCCGTCTCTCCCGTCTCCCATCCCCTCTGCCCACACCCTGCCTCGGGAGACCTGCCCCCCATGGCTTACTGTGCCCTTAGCTGTGGTTCGAGAGTTCTGACCTGTCTGCCTCTGCCTGTGGGACCTCTGGCTGCTCCTCGGGGCTCAGCTCCGCTCGCTTCAAGGAGCTGCTGTCTGTTTCTGGAACGTGGCCTGAGCGTGTGTCCTCAGGTCCCGGCACGCTGGACGCTGACGGGTGGTGATCCGAGGACTGACCTTGGCTCCGTCCGGATTCCCGGAGCGGGAGGCCCATCCTGACCTCCCGGCTGTGCCCTTAAGTAGAACAGCCAACCTGAAGTAGCTGATTAGTGAAATATTTGAATTTCATTGACACATAACATCTTCTTTCACCTAAAATCTACAGTGTCCTTTGAAAAGGCGTCTTCAAATGACCTGTTTCAGTGTGTGGATCAAGAGTCACATCTAGGTAAATATTTGAGACTGATACCCGTTTATTTATTTTTCTCCATGCCTTCATTAAATTGGCATTAAGGACCATTGCTCTACAGGATGCTGTGAGGCAGAAAGCCCATGATGTAGGAGGGAAGAATTCTTTAGTGTCTCAGGAAATTATTATGAGTATGTACTGGGTGATCAGATTTCAGAGCTTTGCAAATTGTTAATTGAGTGCCATACGCTTCCCTCCATCTGTGTCCCTCGCTCAGCCTCGTCAGTGACATCTCTGTTTTGTTCCCGAGAAAAGTATGAGACCGTTTGCCGTTCATTCAAAATCAGCTGCACTGATGGTGCCCAGTGATAAAAACTGAGTGAGGTGAAAAGGAGTTATAACGCCCAGCTGAATTCTATTTGGAGTTCATGCTTTTGCCATTTTTATTTCATACCCGGTTTTAATGGGAAAATAATAGAAGCTTAAAACTGTCCGTCTTTCTCCCCCTGACTTCTGCTCAGAAAATTAAGATGCCAGACTCTGCCCACATTTAAGCAGTAACATGCCTACAAAGAGAAAAAAAGTCACAGGGAGAGCTGTACTTACTGAGAATGTTCCCCTTTCCTTAACAGAAGGGTGGCTAACCGCCGCATCTTGTTGTTGGTGGGCATCACCGAGGTTCTGCTCAGCTCTGTCGGCGATCGCGAGAGCGCTGCGTTTTGGCTAACAAATGTAGTGAATGTGATGAAAGTCTCCTGTGTTGTGCGTTTCTCTGAATAACATGTTTATGTTGTATAAGGTGCCGCATATTTCTGTTGAAGGAGCTGCTTTCCTGAAAGGAGGTGGAAATTCCTTTCGAGATTTTGAGTGTCCCGAACGGAAGCGTCCTGTTTAATATTCCGAACCTGCGGGTGTTTCACAAGCGCACTGGAAACGCTTCACTCGCGCACACACTGGCCTTGCCGAAGCCGGGGCTCTGCAGGAGCGAGGGCCGCACCTGTGGTTTACACGGCGCATCTTCTTACTGCACCCACGGGCCTCTGAACAGGGTCATGTGAAGAAGTTTATCCGGGCTCTCTGTCTGTCGGAGCAGATGGCTCTGAGGTGCGCCTGCAGGTGAACCACACGCACGGACCAGCACCTTTGTGTTCCCGTCTGTGACACGCCGCCGCGGTGGTGCTCCGACGGACCCCGAGGCCCTCCCGGCCCGTGGACCACACGCTGGGTCCTGGCTCTCCTTGTGGCCCCTGGCCCGACTCGTCTCCTCGACGCTGCCCCTCGACGGGTAGCCTCTGCTGTGCGTGCTGGTCCAGGGACTCCCTCTGCCTGGTCAGTTTGGGACTGACCTCTGATCACCAGCGGGGCATCCCCACCTGGGCATCTCTGTGGACACTCAGGTGTCCCGGTGGCTTGTCCCTTCCCCAGCCCACCACGTGTCCCCGTTGAAACCATGGCGCTGCCCGGTCGGTCGCCTCAGTCGTCTCTCTGGAAGTCACCCTTGTTGTCCCCGCCTCTCCACCCACACCCAGCCGGGCCCGGGTTCCTGCAGAGTAGGTCAGACCTGTTCTGTCTTCTCGCTTCGTAGCCTTCACGTGACATGAGCTCTTTGCCTCCCCCGGTGTGGGCGGTTGCTGTGTCCCTTCAACTAGTTCTCTGCTGATTGTTCCTCTCACGCTTCTAGCTGACTGTCACTTTGAGGTCCCCGAAATTCACAGATGGACTTCAGGAGGCTGTGTACTCTTTGGAATGAAATACTAAAAATGTCACGGATGTGTTTACATGCATTTTTCTGATCGTTGTGTTCTCAAAGTGTCTATGACTCCCAAATGGTTAAGAACCAGTTACAGCGTAATTATTCCTTCACATGGAGTTGTCGGAATAATCTCGCTAAAACAAACTGTAAATGGGGTATGTTACTCTCCTGAACGCAGTTCTTTTGGGAACTCCTGTTTACAATAAAACCCGAACTGTTCGGCCTGATGGCCTGGCCCTTCCGAACTGACCCGTCTCCCTCTCCAGCCGCACCTCCCGCCGGCCCTCCCTCCCTCCCTCCCACGGCTGTGCGTCAGCTCGAGGAAATACTTGCAGCGTGAGGGAACAGCGTGGAGAGTTTCCCTCCGTGCGTCCTCGTACTGCCTGTCCCCTGTCTGAGCTCACCGTTCCGCCATCCCCTTCCCCGTCTGCTTCAGGTGGTACTTTCTCTGTGAAGTCGTGCTTGCCCGCTAGCCCCCATCCACATGTGGTCAACTGCGACCTCAGCGAACACCTTTCTCCCTGCGCCGAAATTCTTGGTTGATACTGAACGTGTCCACTACCGAACTTGTGGTCTTCGCCTAATGCATTTGAACTGCCTGCCTCTGAAATCCTGTTCCATGGGACCTGCGGGCCTTCTCACATAACCACGTTCATTCGTGGCTTTTGGTTAGTTACCTAAACTGTTTTGAGTGACGCGGCTCTTGTCTTGCTCTTGTCCTTGGTCATGTGTACCCTGACACTTGTGTGTCATGCTGTCTTCCGTGTTTGCTCTGCCGTGCTGCATGCTTTGAAGTTCTGTAGCTTCTCCACTTCTCTGCCGTTTCGGAGCCTGCTGTTACCAGTCAGACCCCTGAGTTGTAAACAGCACAAGCCCAGTCTGGCCAGTCCGTGCCGGGATCAGAGAGCGGACAGGCTGCTGGGAAGCTCACAGGGTTGCCCGGAGGTGGGAGAACTGGGCCAGCAAGGAGGACAGGCACACGGGAGACCACACCATGAGGACGATGCCGAAACCAGGTCACAGGGACACAGAAGGCATCTTCTGCCACTTTGTATGCGATGCCACGGCTTGTCCTCCACCATCACTCTGCTGGTGTCCTGGTAACACACATTCTTGACACTCACCTGCAGCTGAGTGGCACTATTCTTCCTGCCCTTGTTTCTTCCTGTTATGAGTCGAGTCAGAGGCCGTGGTGTGTGCTTTTGGGTGGTTGACCCTGGGTCACAGGCCAGTTACCCCTGTGGCTAGTGAGTGTCTGTTAGGAGGCAGAGTTGGCCTCTGCAATTCAGACCCTAGTTACAATGTGTGTGGTTTTTTCCCCACACCACCAAGCAATTCTCGACTCCAGTTGGGTGTCCTACCAGTGGAGGTTACCTGTCCTACATTCTCCATTCTGACACTGTCTACCTGGGCACAGCCTCAGGTCCCACGGCCCCGCCAAAGAGCCCGCTGTCCCTCACTGCAGATGCTGGTCACAAGTCCAGGTTGTCACTTGTGCTTCTGACCGACTGGCTACACAGATCCCAAGTTTCTCATGACCTTCTCCTCGGATTCAGTCAGTTTGCTGGAGCAGCTCATGGAACTCAAGAGAAACATGTTATTTAATAAATCACCGGTTTATTATGCAAGAGGAGGATGCAGGAATAGCCAGAAGGGGGGAGAGACATGTGCATAGGGTGAGGGACGGGGGAGGGCTTGGCAGCTTCCGTGCTCTCTGAGCATGTCCCTCTCCCTGAGTTTCCACGTGCTCCCCGGCCGGGAAGCCCTCTGACCCTGCCCTTTCGGGTGTTCGTGAACCAACGCTTCAGCACATAGGCAGCATTGATTGAGTCATCGGCCGCTGGAGACTGGTTCAACCTCCAGCCCCCCGCTTCTCCCCAAGGTGGGAAGCTCCAACCCTCTCAATCGCTGGTTGGTTGGTTCTCCTGGCAGCCAGCCCCTTTCCTCACTTAGAAATTCCGTGGGTTTTAGGAGCTACAGGGCAAATACCAAATCATCAGTCAGCACATCACAACCCACTGTCAGACTCGTATGGTGAGGAATTATCCAAATAATGGCAGAGCACTGATCGCCTGGGCAGCCCGAGCCCCGTGGGGCGCTCACCGTGTTGCCGCCGCCGCGGCCGCACCACCGGGTGCGGGCGCCTTCGGAAGTTCTCCAGGGTGAGGGCAGTGCTACTGCCCTGTGATTGCTTACGCCGTGGCCGACCTTTAGGGAGTTTACCCAACAGCGCCCCCTTCAGTTAGGGGGAGCAGCATCGTAACACCTTTACAACGGTGGAGTTCAGGAGGCTGGTGGGCGGAGAGAGAGGTGAGGCAGGCTGACAAAGGACGAGCGGCCGTGGAGGGCAGCACGCAGCTCGGCCCAGCGCTTCTCTGACCCCAGACTCCAGGCGGCGTGTCCCCGTGGCGCCGGCCTGCAAGCCCCGCTCTCCGGGGCCGCGAGGGGCCCGGGAAGGTGCGGTCACCGCATGTACAGCGACTCGGGACCTCGTCCGCGGACAGGGCCGCGCACTAGCAGAGCTGGTTCTGCGGGCGCTAATTTGGCGTTTGTATTCATGTTCTGTCTGCTCGTGTTGTTGGGTGCTTTAACGTCTCTCCGGGTGACTGAAGCCATATGTCACTCAAATGGGACCTGTGCTGTGGCGTTGGCCTGACAGTCACTCGGCTGTGGGGCATAGCAGTAAAACTTGGGAGAACTACGCGTTCACCAGAGCAGTGGGAGGTACGGGCACTCCCGTGGCCGTGCCCCGCGAGTCTGAGCTCTGGCGCATGCGCACAGGAGACGGGGGGCCTCTGCCCCGCCCCTCGGTGAATCGGGGTCCCACTCGCAGATGCTGCCGGAGCCAGATAGACGAGCACTTTAAATGATTCTATCGCTGGCAGATAGGTTTTGGGAATTAACTGCCTCAAAACAAGCAGTGCAAGAGGTTCTCTAGTTGATGTTTTTCTTATATGAAACACACAAACTCTTAAGAATTTTAAGAGTATTGGGTGATTTTTCTGTTATAGGGACAGGCTCTACATCCTTTTAATTTTCTTTTAATACTCACCTGAGAACATGCTTATCGATTTTAAAGAAAAAGGAAGAAAGGAAGAGAGAGAGACGGAGAAAAACATCAAATCAGTTGACCAGAGACTGAACCCACAACCTAGGCATGTGCCCTGACTGACTTGGAATCGAACCTGTGACCTTTCAGTTTATGGGACCAGAGACTGAACCCACAACCTAGGCATGTGCCCTGACTGACTTGGAATTGAACCTGTGACCTTTCAGTTTATAGGACAACAGTGCAACCAACTGAACCACAGCAGCCAGGGCCGAGCTTTATATATACTGTTTTTATAAAGTGTTACATCACCTCTCGTTGAGTTAGGAAGTAAATGTGATACATGCATGTGTATGTGTAGAGGTGTGTGGGTTAAACTTAGTGTTTCCTCTGTTTTTCCTACATCTTGCAGGAAAACTGAGAGCCAGCTCTTTCGTGAGGGTGGGCGGAAAAGAAAGTAAAAACAGCAACAATATAAAAATCTGAAACTCTGCAGCAGCAGATGGCAAACTGTCACCAGCAAGAACCTTTCAACATTAGGAGATTTAACAAGTCTAAAATCTCTGCTGGGGGCCGTGGCCTTCTGGGGGTGCAGATGCCCCCCACGCCTTGGGCACATTTGAGGCATGAGGCGGGGGCCCCGTGGTGAGGGAGGAGTGCAGGTTCATGTTACAGAGAGGAGAGGGGGCCATAGCAGCAGGCTTGGAGTTCAAAGTCGGACAGATCAGTGATAGTGAAAAGATACATTTTGTGGGGAGGGAGGCATCTTGAAGTGAAGAACGACCCTGCCTGTCATCGGTAGGGCGTGGCTGAGGGAGAGAGGGCTGGGTGCGGGTGGGGGAGAACCTGGAATACTGGTGATGGAAGGAGATCAACCCAGGGAGGGCGTCCTTTGTCTGACAGCTCTGTTCCAGGCCAGAGCTCACTGCAGGGCGTTCGTAGGGTCCCCCGGAAGCCGGCGTGCTGTTCATGGGGCCAAACGCAGTGCTCTGTACATAACAAGAAATTTTTACACTTATTTAAAGTGTATTGTGTGAGGTTTACATAAAAGCACTGACAGCTTTGGGTGGATGATAGTTACAAGCTTTTATTATTTTACGAAATACTCGTTAATTTTGTATAGCGAACAAGTTTTGAGCTGACAACGGCAGGGGGTCATTTTCTCATATTTCTCACGTAGAGAGAAAGAGGCAGAGAGAATGGTTTGGCAGTGTCTGCGGGCCGTGTGGGTTGTCAGAGGTCAGCAGGGGTTTGCAGTGTGGTCGCCTGTGTCTGTGCCCTTGCAGTGTGTGGACATGGGCCTGCAAGACTGTCTACAGCTCTGCCCGTGGCTTGTGACTTGGCCCGGGCCAGCCAGCCCCCAGCCCTGCTCTCTGCCCCCACGTTCCGGGGCGGGGCGTTCTGGAACAGCCTCTCTGTGGACCCCTCTTCTCACCGCAGCGGGCTCTCTGCTGTGTAGACCCAGGGCAACCCTCAGGCTGCTTCTCTGGACCCACACCGAGGTCTGGTCCGTGGTCTTTGAAATTTCGGATGCGCCAGGTTGGAAGCTCATGGTATGCCAGAAGAAACGTGAAGCCGTTGGCTAACTTTCGGTTGTTTCATGTTTTTAAATAACTCAGGGAGTGTGAGCACTCGTGGGGTCTGTGGCCCAGCACTCTACTTCCTCCTTCACCCAGCACTGGAACCAGTCTGAGTGGCATGCGTGGGGTGAGCCTGATGTTCGCCCGCGTGATCAAAGGGGACGGTAGGTGCGCCGTCAAGGTTAAGGCCTGGCTTTGGGAGGCAGAAGTTGATTTCCGGGGGAGCCGGTTATTTGGGCTGACGTGAACAGTACTGTCAGGAGGCATTCTGAGGGGGTGCACAGTAAGGGCGGAAGGCTTACATTATTCCGCAGACAATTCACAGTTGGCATTTGAGAATTAGCTATATAACTCAGTGACTTGGGTGGTAATTCATATGTCTGTGTTTTTAAGTAAAATTTATACAGAGTCAGACATTCACGCAGCCAGTATTTTTAAAGCATCTGCTCTCTGCATAGTGTGACTTTAGCAATTGGTCAGAATTCCTTCTCGTTGCCTCACATTGTACAGAGCTGGTCATTCCTCGCCCCCTTGCCGTGTTCCTGTCTGTGTCCGCTGCTCAGCGGAGAGAACGCTCCTCTGTTCTCGGTCAGTTGAGGGCCAGTCCCCCCTCCAGGCCGAGTCCCGAACTTCAGGTCTGAACCTCATCCCCTGAAATCCTACTAGGGTCGTGCCCTCACCTCTTCAGAGGGACGTGCCTTCTCCACTGTCCTGCTCCGTTCCTGCTCAGACTCCCGTTCATGCTGAGCTGCAAACATGTGTTCCCCGTCCCTCCTGCTTGCAAGCTGCTGGTGGACAGGGGTCTTGCCGTATCCGTATTTGGGTGTTCGGCGGGGCCTTGGATGATTCTGTTGACACTTCTGCTCGATAAAATGTTGGGTCAGTACATGTGCTATAAGGGAAAACGAAGAGAACGTCGAAACCCACTTGGGAAAACAAAGCGTGGGTACAGATAGGGGGCCCTTGTCGTACTTTCCTTTAAACTGTTGGGCCCGTTTGAGTCAGGAAACCAGGCATCCAGCCCTGATTCTGAGACCGTCTGGCCACGTACTCCTAGACACGTTAGGGTTCTTCTCTGCGGAAGGAGAGTCATTCTGTCCCTTTTCGTGGGACTGCGGTGGAATTACACAAGACCGTTTTAAAGCGCTGTGTGAGGACGGAGTATCGATACTGTCAGAGATGTTGTTTTGGGGGGCAGCTGATATCCGTGAACAGTTTTAGTGAGCAGGTCTGTCTGGTGGCGGCTGCAGGAAGTCATTGCGGAGGAGAGGCAGAGCTGCTGGGCCCGACGCTGCCGTTTGTGGTGCAGGGGTGTCCAGATCGGGGCCCCGGGGCACCTCGGTCCAAGTGAGGTCGTGACCCAGGGGTGCCCGGGGACCCCGAGGAGCGGGGGAGTGGACTCAGTAGCCTTGCTTCTGTGTTTTTCTGAGGACGCGAGGTCCATCGCCACGGCTGCCTCCAGTTTCCTCTGTCCCCTGTGTCGTTGGGGTGGGGACCGTTTGTGAGACACCTGTAGGCTCCCTGTTCTTACAGCACCTTACCCGGTGCCTCTCGCTCGCCTACAACCGTCTTCCTGTAAGCATTCCACTTCTCCATTGTGTTGGCTGTCTTGGTGGCATTGTTGCAAATTTCAGGTGGAAGCAGTGATAATTTCTTCCAAGTTTTTCTCCCCGGGAGAGTATTTGCCTGAACATGCATAGAACCCTGGCAAAGAACTCATTGCTAGGGGGCCTCAGAATTCACCCAGGGATCTGCGGTCAGGATCCCCACAGTCAGGGTCCTCCTTACCGCCCCGGCCCCTCCCCCCAAGTATGCTGCCCCGCCCCTTCGGTGCGTTCCTTCTCTTCTTCTGGGATCTGTGCGGAGAATCGGAATAGGCGTACATAGCCCGTCCTCTTCGCTCTTTTTCATTGTAAACTGTGCTCCCTTCCCGTTTTCCTTGCCTCGGCTCCCCTGGAGCTCTGTTCCGTACTTCCCGTTTCTTTCCTCCAGCTCCCTGTTTGGTGTGTGCCCGCTCTGGCCCTTGCTTGCTGCTCACCGGGACAAGAGCCCATTCTCCGGGTCGTGAGCTCAGGACCGGACCTGGCTGGCCGCCCCAGCTTCATCTTCTGCCCTTTCTTGCTCCAACTCCCGTTTCCCTCCAGGAGCCGCGGTCTCCGCTCCGAGTGGCGAGTGGCGGGGAAGCTCGGGGTTGTTCCCTGCTTTGCAGAGGGTGCCTTCTCGGCGTCCCAGCTGCGTCCTGTCTGCGTGCGCGCGGCCGCGGAGGGCACGTCCTCCTGCGCCGGCAGCGTCGGGGGGGGGGGGGGGGGCGTGTCAGGGGCAGCTGGAGGTGGGGAGGAACTTCAGGAACCAGCATTCATGGACACTGATGTCTCCTGGTGCGACATCGCTTGAAGTTTTCTGAGAGTCGCTGAAAAAAGTCAGCCTTGAATGCAGTGTTTTGAAACTGTTCATCGTGAGTCATTCATTAGTGGGAGCATGAAAGCGGTGTGTTAGGCTACAACCAGAACTGTTTTTAAAAAGGGAAAGAGAGAATGAAATATGAATGCATCACATGTAGTAAGGGTGTCAGGTGTGTTCGAGGATGTTATATAAAACATAATTATTCTTTTGATTTAACATTTGAAAGCCATTGCTCTGATTTACTACTTTCAGTATTTTTAAGTTCCTCTTTTGATTCTCTATCCTCTTTTCCTTCTAATGGGAATTTAAGGAACCATTTTTTTTTTAATTAAAAATTTTGTTGTTGAAATAAAGTTGAATTAGAATATGGTCTTTTTGCGAGAATACCCTGCTGGGAAGTTGGAAACACGGCAACTCAGTTAACCAGTTGCAGGCCGGTGTCCCCTGCCCCTTCAGGGGCACGGCGGGGCGTGGCCCCCTGAGCAGGGAGGGGCCTGCAGTGAGGGCCGCAGCTGGGGTGCCTCTCTGTGGGTGGGGGTTCCGTGGGTGGGGATTAGGACCTGTTAAGCATGGGGTGCCGAAACCCTAACAGTTGATTTGTCTTGGACCTGTGGGGCGATTGTCGTCTCCTAGGAAGGTGGCTGTGATTTTTAGGTTTATTAGGCTCCCGCTAGCGTGGAAGTGGAGGACAATGGGAAGATGTTTCAGAACCAAATGACCGGATGCCACGTGGCTAACTTCTTTCTTTGGCAGTTACATGCAGCCGTACGTGTTAAGTGATTGTCGAGTGTAGCATCTCTGGTTAGAAATGTGACCATTCTTCACCAGTTACTCATACCTTGTCTAGAGCCGGCCCCTGACCTTGGTGCGGTCTCGTGTAGTTGCTGCCCCGCCGGACTTCCCCCAGTCTGGGAAGGGCCCTGGGCATGTCCGGGGAGTAGGTGGAAGTCACGCCCCCTCGCCACTGGGTATGGTGTGTTCACTCAGGGGTTTGTGAGACTGAAAGTAGTTGGGCGATGCTGTTTGAGACCTGGCCTTTTCATTTTAACGGTGTGGAAGAACTTCTTACAGTTAAAACAAAGTAGAAGTATGGTGTCATTAGAAATATTCTGGCCCAGTTATCCTTATTTGTCATTGGATCGGAGGACTGTGTGTCTCAGGACAATTATTTTATGCCCCTTCCTTTGCATTCAGGCAAAAGCAGTTCAGTGGCTTTTGCATTTCCCCACAGTCCACGGACAGCCTGCAGAGGCGCTCCTGGTGGGCGATCTGAGCTCACCCCTGTGTTGGAGTGTGGCTTTTAAGGGGATTCACTGTGACTTCATGATTATTCATTTTCATAATGAGTAGTTAGAGTGCCCAGTTTCACTGAGTAGTTGATAGAGAGAAGACGGTAGAAAGAAGCGAAACTTTTTAATTTGTTGAAAATTCTACATTAAGTACATCTTCCTCTGCCTGCCTTCAGGTGTCTTTTTATTAATAACTTTAGAATGTCAACATCTTTTATGTTTTCGTGATGAATCTTTTGGGAATGTTTGGCACATGCTCCATCCCATGAAATAAGGAAAAAGCGGCAGATCCTCTTTCTCAAGGGAAATAATTAATCATTTTCTCTTCTTTATACAAACATTGGCTTTGAGGTATATTTATACATCCAGGGCTTTGATATCCTTTCCAAAGCATCGTTTCCTCATACTGCTTCAACTTCAGGATGGAACTCCTCTTTAAACTGGGACTCGGAATGAAGAGACCCTCCCCCACCTGGTTCTGCCTTGAGTGTGTGACGTCTCTGTTGGTAACAATTTTATATTCCAATAGTTTCTAAATTAATCTAAACCACCTAGGTTTTTTTTTAAGTTGTGTATTTATTCTAAAGCTCTTTTTTAAAGATTTTATTTATTATTTCTTTTTAGAGAGGGAAGGGAGGGAGAAAGAGAGAGAGAGGAGAGAGAGGAGAGAGAGGGAGAGAAAGATCAATGTGCGGTTGCTGGGTGCTGTGGTCTGCAACCCAGGCATGTGCCCTGACTGGGAATCGAGCCTGCAATGCTTTGGTTCGCAGCCTGCGCTCAATCCACTGAGCTACGCCAGCCAGGTAAACCACCTAGGTTTTAAAATTTTAGTTTTAAAGCTTCAGACCCACTGTGTACATTCTCCTTGGGTAGCCGTTGTCCTTTTCAACGGTCCCATCTCCCCTTTCACCCTCCCCCTCCTGCTGCTCCTCTCCTGTTCCTGGACCCTCCCCCCCTCCAGTGCATGAGACAGCCCCACAGCAAAGGATTATTTGGCCAAAATGTCAGTAGTACCAAGAAACTTGGCAAACCACATTTGACACATTCAGTCACAGCACCTTCTCCATACACTGCCCAAATCTTTCTTTGTGTTTCAGTTGCGTTTTCACCTTCCTTGAACTAATAAAGCATAACATGCCAGAAGTGCCACATACCTCCTTCCATCTTCAGTGTTACAATGGCTGCACAAAAATTCACCGATTTTGATAAGTTTTTTTTGTTAACTACACACCGACATAACAGTTGTCACATGCAATCTAACAAAAGTGTCCCGAATGAAGGTGAAGACAACTAAGCAGCACTAGAGGCGTCCGTCGTGCAGAGAAAACGTGATGGACGCCGTGGCCAACCCGACAGAGAGGCTGTAGACGGAGAGGCAGCCAGCCCCTCACCCTCAGAGGGGGGCCAGAGGCTGTTGGTGATGGTACATACAGTCACTTAGTTCCATTACAAGAAGAAACAGCTTTGAAGCTGTGTTAAGAAATCACACGCGCATGCTCACACGTGCAGCTGTGCCTGCACACGTGAACACGATTAAGGACTTGATGTGCGTGGTGTAGAACCCCCAGGGTAGAAGGACCCTGCTGAGAATGGTCGTGCTCCTCCCGTACGTTCTCCTCCCATCAAGTTCACCTCCGTGGAAGATTCTGGTCGCTTGTCTCCCCTTTGGCCAATTTAGAATTCCGGTCTCGCTGTGGCAAACCCGTCTGCTCCGTAGACACCTCAGACGGGGCCGTCTTTCCAGCCCCGCGTCCACCGCACGGGTTCCAGCCCCGAGGCTGCGGAGCTGACACTGCCCCCAAGGCAGAGGCCGTCCCTTTCAAGGTCCCTGAAGTCCCCCTTTGGCACATCCACTTTGCAGCCGGGTTTATGTGGGGAAGCGGGGGAGCTCTTGCCTCCTCTGGTCGAGCCTTATGGACAGAGAACTCTCCGGCCAGGGGGCAGCCGGGCTAGATGCTTCTCTCCATCTCCGCAGCCGTGCTGGCCTGTCGGGAGTGGTGCCCACACCGAGCACGTGGGCCACGTGGGTGGTTTTCAGACCACGCGGAGACTGCAGCCCGGCACTCACTCTAAAGTCTTCTTAGAAAACCCTGCTGCTCTGACATGTGTGTTGGGGTCTGCTGTACTGTTCTGATTTTTATTCTATAATCTTTTTAAAAATGGAAACAACTGGAAGGTTGCATTTACTGATTCGGAGCTACCCGTGGCGGCTCGGGCAGTCAGACACCCAGAACCGACATTGTTTCCCGGTGAGGCGCAGTCGTTACTGGGCGAATGACATCATACATGTGCCTCTCTTCGAGGAAAAGTGCTTTCTGGGAGGAGATGACGGCACCCCTGTGAGGCAGCACAGGCCTGCCCCTGTCTTTGTTTTATGTCCAAGTCGCTTTTTCCGGGAAACGGCTGCTGCTGTTAGCGGAGCCGACCCCTCGTTCCTGGAGGTGCCCTCAGAGCCCCTCGTTGCTCTGTGCGCGTCCTGCGGCCGGCACTCTGCGCTGAGGCAGGACTCGGTGCCAGCCGTGTGGGTGCCCTTCCCAGCTGGGATTCTCCAATTTCAGAATGACCTCATGGGTTTGGGACGGAAAATGCTTCTTGTTGTTTGAAAAGGCGCATGCCGGCAGCCTCGATGTCAGAGCTTCCACGTCGCTCATGCACACGCTCCCGCAGGCTCCCGCAGACCCGGGGTGAGCACTCCTCGCCCCGGATGGCCTGGGGGAGACGCTGGACCGCTCGCTGCCCGTGCCGGCTCCCTGCCCTTCGGAAGAGCTGTGCGCACTGTGGTCTTCTGCCGGCAGGCACCCTGCCCCGCATCACGTTTGTATGTGTCGGGAGTGCGTTCCTATTTCAGCTGAAGCTTTTAGAACGAGGTTACTGTGCTGTGCATCACATGTGTGTACTTTCTCTCTGAAGCTGTACTTTTTTCCTGTTATACTTCTGTTTTATCAAAAAGTGCGCCGTAGACTTTATAGGACTGTGATAGCGAATGCCCTTGATGGGTCCTTGGTAAGAAAGTGTTTTAAAGTGCATAATGAGGGCCCTTGAGCATAAAACTACAATTATACACTTGTGTGTTAATTTTGTGTACAGTAAGACTTGAGCGCAACACTGGTAGTAAATGAGAGGAAGCTACTCCTTTCTTTTGGCCTGTGAATGCCGCATTTTTTAAAGATTTTATTTTATTTTATTTTTTTAGAGAGGGAAGGGAGGGAGAAAGAAAGAGAGAGAGAGAGAGAGAGAAACATCAGTGTGGGGTTGCTGGGGGTCATGGCCTGCAACCCAGGCATGTACCCTGACTGGGAATCGAACCTGCGACACATTGGTTTGCAGCCTGCGCTCAATCCACTGAGCTACGCCAGCCAGGGCATGTGGCAGTTTATGACGACTCAGATGCAGTGTCCTCTAGCTGGCCAACCCGGACGGAGAGGTGAGGTCAGCTGTAGTCGGGAGGTAGAGGGAAGGACAGAACGTGCCTGGAGGTTCCTCCTTTAAAGGAACTGGGGAAGTAACCTCACTCTGCGTGCCACTGTGTCTGCTGTGCCTTTGGAATCGTTCATGCTGTCGCAGCAACTATTGTGCAGCGAAGACCGGCAGCGTGGGAGCAGTTCGGATCAGCCGGGGAAGACAGTCGGGCACAGAGCGGGCCAGAGAGCAGCCGACAGGGGGTCTTCGACCCGGTGGAATAAGAGCTTCCGCTTGGTTGGCGGGCCAGCCGTTCGTTAACCGCATTCCGTACACCAGCGTGAGGGGCGCTCCTTGAGCCTTGGAGTTCATTTTAGGAAAGCTAGAGGATGTACCACTTTACAAAACGGATAATAATGTTTCTGAACTTGTTACCCTCAAGAGGTAGCATGAACTAGAAATGTAAATTGAGAAGGGTATAAATAAATTCGTGGATAATGGGATGATGGCGATTATGAAGAGGAAGCAAAGGCTGTGGAGGACGTGTCTGTGAGTTTGGGAAATCAAGGTCGTGAGTGGGACCCTGTTCGGTCCCCATGGCTGTACAGCCTGTGTACTCTCCCGAATACAGGTCTGACCTGGCCTTCGCTTAAGTGGCGATTCACTAGATATAGGGCAGTTGGACTCAGAATAAGCAGTGAAATTTTGCAAGCAATTAATTGTTGTAAAGAAATCTGAGAGAGATTACATGTATATTATTGTCATTGTTACTTATTTTATACAATTTAGTATTGTGTGTACCTGTTAAGGAAGTGTTAGAAAACAAATTTGTCATGTAAAAAGATTTATCACTGATGACAAATGAAAACGTTTCAACTTTGTTTCATAAATCAGAAAGTAAATTCCTCAATAGGCATTTTCAGAAGTTTTAAGCTAAAGGAGCCCTGACTGATGTGGCTCAGTGGCCTGTGAACCGAAAGGTCAAGCTGGTTCCATTTCCGGTCAGGGCGCATGGCTGGGTTGCGGGCCAGGCCTCCAGCCAGGGGTGTGGGAGAGGCAGCCGACTGATGTTTTGCTCCCTCTCTATCTCCCTCCCTTCCCCGCTGTCTAAAAGTAAATAAATAATTTTTTAAAACATTTTAAGCTAAGGGTGGGGGGAAAGGTTAAGGTAGCCAGATAGGTTGGTTATTTTTTCAGTCTGTAAAACAGCAGCACTCCCTGCGGCCCGCACGTTGTGTCGGGACCAAGGGCACAGAGACGGGGCAGGGGGCTCCAGAGCAAGCAGTGCGCGCTGTGTGACAGGCTTGTTTTTGTCCTTGGCCATCAAGTCTGTGCTGGGGCCGAAGGCATCACTTGACTTTGGGGTGCTTTGCCAGCTCCTTCTTCCGCCCCTGCTTGTCTTTTTTCTGTTGCTCGAGGGGAGCCAGACAGAGTTTGAAGGACTTCAGCTGCAGTAAACAGTGCATACGATATGTGCTCAATATACATTTGTTGATTGTTTCTCATTTTTCAAGCATGAAGGAGTAATTTCGGGAAATTGTGTAGTTTTTTTTTTCCTCCCTTAGTCAAGCCCGAGGATAAGATTTTTCTTTTTAAAACAAGAAAATGGAGGGGAAAAAAAAGCGCAACTAAACTGCTTAGAAGTCTCAGTTGGGAACTTAGCTTAAGGGACTGTAGACTGTGGAGCAGATGTAGGATCTTGACCTTGTAAACTTTATTTATTACCTTCTAGCACATTATTTTTGACTGGACATGTTGACATAATAAAATTTTCTCATGCACTTGTTTCAGCCACACGCTGGCGGAGTGTCTGTATTCCTGGCTGTGGGGAATTTTCAGTCTGCCTTTTATGCGTGAAAAATAGCGTCTGATCGTAACTGTGCCAGCAGATTTGCCACAGTAACGACGAAAATGTCGCTGTTCCATCTTAGGATTTTCCCCCATGCTTTTATCCCTTTTCATTCTGTAGAATTTACCTGGAGGGGCTCAAACCTATGGTGGAAAACAAAAATTAAGGAGGTTTCTGCTGTTAAAGACAAATTGGTATAATATACTTTTTGATAACTCTTATAAAGACAGCAATAAAGAATCCAAAATAAATTGCATTTTGTTCTAGATTCATGAGAAGCACTGTGTAGGTTTAGGAAATGACAGATAACACGGTGGTGTTGTTCTTCTGGGCTGTTCTTTGCTCGCATTGCACACAGATGCAGAGTTTCCTGTTCAAAAGCAGCACGTGTGCGCACGCACGTGCACACACACACACACACACACACACCCCTACACACCTTTGTGACCTGCCGTCCCTTCACTCCACTCCAGTACTCCGTGGACAGACCTTGTTTTTAAATATGTTTTACCCACACTACAATCCTTTCATTTTAAATGGCTCTGTGCTCTTTTATTGGTTCCTCCACCTTTATTTTACCCGATCTCTATTGATGGGCATTTAGATTGTTTCTGTGCTTTTGAGTGAGGGCCCTACCGTGGGGGGGATGCATTGAACTCTGGCTCTCCATATCTTTTTCATACTTGTTTTGTATTTTTCTTAAGATAAATTCTTAAACGTTGAATTCAGGGTTAAAGGGCTCTCTGTTCTATACATATTGTGTCTTGCCTTAGATATTTGAATTTGCACACTCACCATGCTTATTTAAATATGCCCAAATGCTGTATAATATTTTGGATTATGTAGGGTGAAAATACGAAAATCTCCTGCTGAGCACCTAGGAACAGTCATTATTTATCATCAATCAGGAACTTTATGTCTAAGCTTAAGTAAGGCTTTAATGTAAAAATTAGAAAATTTAGATGTTACTTTTGTAATTAAGTCTATGTACATATTTTACCAGTATTTTCTTTATTAAATCCTCACCTGAGGACATTTTTTCATCGCTTTCCTTAGAAAGAGAGAAAAGGAGAGAGGAACAGAGAAACATTGATGTGAGAGGGCAGCATCAACTGGTCGCCCTCTTGCGTGCACCCTGACTGAGGATCGAACCTGTAACCCAGGTGTGTGCCCTGACTGGGAATTGAACCCGTGGCCTTTTAGTCTATGGGACGACGCTCCAGCCAACTGAGCCACACCATCCAGGACCTGCTAGCATTTTTTAAAGTTATAATTTACATACAATAAAATGCTCAGACATTAAGTATATATTCAAATGAGTTTTTGACCGATATATTTATCCACAAACCTACTACCTCTGTTAAGATACAGAATATTTTCAAGACTCCCAGAGAGTTTTCTCGTATCTTCTAGCCAGTCCCCATCTCTTTACGACCACTAGTGTAACTTCTGTTACTACAAATTAATTTTGCCTGTTCTTGAACTTGACATAAACAGATTGTACAGTCTGTTGAATGTGTATACATTTAATATCGTTCTTAAGGAAAGTGTAGGTGCCAAACCAAGCTGTGCTTCTTAGGACAAAAGGATCTGACACTGATGTGAAAATTATATAAAGTAGAACAGTTGGTCTTTGCAAAGGAGAAGTTGGACCCTTCCCTTATACCACATGCAAAAATTTCCTCAAAGTGGATTACAGATCTAAACACAAGAGATAAAGCTATACAATTGTTAGAAGAAAACAGAGAGGAAAGCTTTATGACATTAGATTTGGTAACGATTTCTTGAATGTGGAACCAAATGCACAGGCAACAGAGCAAAAGGCAGATAAGCTGGACTACATTAAAATTAAAAACTTTTGTTTATCAAAGGACACAGTCAAGAGCACAAAAAGGCTACCCACGGAATAGGAGAAAATATTTGGAAATCAAACATCACATAAGGGACTAGTAGCCAGAATATGTAAAACACCCTTACAACTCAACAACAGACAACCACCTGGTTGAAAAACGGGGAAAGGACTTGGGTACAGTTTTTCAAGTAAGATAAACGAATGGCCGAAAAGCCTGTGGAAAGATGCTCAGCATCGCTGATCATTAGGGAAACGAGAGTCAGGCTCACAGTCAGGTGTGATACCGCTGTACATCCACTGGGCTGGGTGTTACGCAACAGGCAGAGAACACCGCCAGTATTGTCAGGCGTGCGGAGAGAGGGGAGCCCTGGCGCACCACTGGCAGAAGCAGAAAACGGTCCAGTCCCTGTGAGAGACAGACAGCGTGGCGGTTTCTCGGAAAACTCAACCCGGGGCCAGTGGAGGACCCAGCTGCCCCACTCTGAGAACATCTAAGAGGAGTGAAAGCGAACACTGGAACGGACACTTGTGTGCCCATCCACAGGGCTGTGTTGCTCACGATAACCAAAGGCAGGAACAACCCGGGTGCCCACAGTGGAGGGCGACATAAACAACCTGCGGCATAAACTTACAGTGGAGTGTTTTACCAAGGAGTGGAGTTCTGGCGCTGTAATGCAGATGGACCTTGAAGGCATTCTGCTAAGTGAAATAAGCCGGACACAAAAGGACAAATGTTACATGATTATACTTACGTGAGGTACCTAGAGTAGCCAAATTCATGAAGACAGGACGCAGAACAGCGGCTGGCAGGGGCCGGGGGTGTGGGAGGAAAAAGGGAGTCGGAGTTCGGTGGGTGCAGCGTTTCCGTCCGGGCCGGTGAGGCATGGCTGGGCAACAGTGTGGACCCGCTTACCGCCCCTGAGCCGTCCACTGCAAAGCGCTTGAGATGGAGCCTTTTATGTTATGTGTGTCTTTCCGCAGTGAGGAAAGAACGGTAGGTCTTTCGTCCGGGAAGTTGAGGATGGGGAGAAAAGTGCTCGTCCCCTTGCACAGCGTCAAATCTTTATGTTGGAATTCAGAAGTGGGGTGTTTTACCTCTGTGAGGCTGTGTTGGCGTTTAGGCCAGTGTCATTCTTTTGATCTTCAACTGTTTCCCTCCAAAAGGAAGGACAAGCTGATAACGTAGGTAGATTCAGATAATCCGGAGGTGACAGATCCATAACAGAAACGAAGGTGTATTTCCCTGCCATAACTTTCAGGCTCACATCAAAGTGGGGTGTATGTCTGTTCCCAGTGTTTTTATGAGCTGTTGTGGAGACAGAACATGGGACTGGACCAGGGCGTAGCTCAAGGCAGAAAGCTCTTACGTTTATGTGTCGGGGGTGTGCGATTTACAGGGGGTGATTTATGTGCTGGCTCCCGAGGCTCCGTCAGCAAACGCGCAGTTAGCTGTTGCTGCGGCAGGGCCGGGAGTTCCGAGGGCCCAGGAGCGGCGCTGTCCAGGCTCCGCCTCCGTGGAATTTCACCTCCCGGTGGGCATGGGGTGTGCTTGCCATCAGATGCCCCGGAGAAACCCCAGACTCAAAGGGGAGGGGTCTCTTAACTCTTTAAGGATTTCGCAGATCCTTCAACGTGTTAATTGGTGTTATGTTTTATTTTTATAGTGCGTGTATTTCTGGAGCATTTTTGACTCGAGGTCTTGTTTCTCGTTAACTTGGTCAGATCAGTGTTCCCTGTAGAAGGACAGAGAAACGCCGGCATGAAGTGCTTCCCTCAGAGCCCCGCTGGCCCACGGGAGATCGAGAAGACCCTGATGAAGTCTTTGTCTCGGAGCAGGGCTGGGGGGGGCGGCCGGTGGTGAGTGGTCCTGGGGCACAGCCATAGCTGGGCCTCTTTAAACAAAGCGGTGGGCCAGGCACCCCTCTCGCCAGCCCTCCCTGGGGCGGGGCCTTCTCCTGCCTGGGGCTGCCGCAGCGTCTCCCGTGACTCTTCCTTTGGCTGGTGGTGCTGGAGCCTGGGACGTGGTGGAGGCGACGCCTTTAGTTTAAATTAGGAAATAATCAGGGATATGGAAAAGTACAGAAACAAATATGGTAGACACTTGTGTAACTACAGCAAGGTTATATAGGTGCTGTGAACATTTTTCTATATTTGCTTCATCTCTCTTTTTTTTTAAAGATTTTATTTATTTATTTTTAGAGAGGAGAGAGAGAGAAAAACATCAATGTGCGGTTGCTGGGGGCCATGGCCTGCAACTCAGGCATGTGCCCTGACTGGGAATTGAACCTACGATGCCTGGTTCGCAGCCCACGCTCAATCCACTGAGCTACGCCAGCCAGGGCTCATCTCTCTTTTTTAAAGGGAAAAAGTGCAAGGCTGAAGGTCCACCCTCGTTTTTCCCCCTCCCCTCCCTAGAGAGGATCATATATTTCCTTTTCAGCGCGTGGCGTGTTTTTGTACTTTGACTATATACGTAGTTTTATAAACAATATGTACTACTATTGTGCATTAAAAATCTTTACAAACAGTATCATGTTGCCTTAACCTTTTGTTGCTTTCTTTTTTAATTCGGCATTACAATTTTTAGATTTTGAACTGTTTTGATATGTGGGTCTTAAATGCTGCACTATTTTTGAATACTGCATAGAATTCTGTTGTGTGACTACAGCGAAATCTGTTCCTCCGTCTCCCTGCTGCGGCAGGGTTTGACTCTCCTCTTTCTGGCTTTCGTAAGCAGTCACGTCGAGTGTCCTTGCGGGGACTCAGTGAGTGTGTCTTTGGCGTGAGTTTATCCACGAGGGGAATTGCCAGGCCGTAAGTCAGTGCACCTTTCAACTTTGCGGCCAAACTGCTTTCTAAAATTGTTTTTAGGAATAGAAAGGGGAAGATAAGCCTTGATTATCTCTTCAGTTGAGAGTGTGAGTGAGAAGTTCAGGGTCAGGTGAAATGAAACACGGAGCCTGGAACTCGGCGCATTTAACGTGATACAGGGCTGTGAAAGGTAACCCTCAAATCCGCCATCCCAACGGCTTCCCGAAGTAAATGTTGAAGTGAGTGAGTCATTTCCAGCTGTGCTTCTCCTCTCCAGTCCTATTCGAAAGCATGCACGTTACTTTGAAAATCGGGGTAAGTGTTTTGCTGTTGTGTGTGCCACGTTCCACGTCAGGGTCCTGCTTGTTTAGAAACGAGTGAAGTAAATTCTTGGTTTTTCTTGTTTTTAAATAACAGACAAAAGCGCTCATCCCAGACTTTTCTAGAGATGCCCCTTTAGTTTAGTGTAGAGATAATCTTTTTATTCAGACCATGCTGGAAACCCAGTAATTTGGATGGTCATGACGTCAGTGGTTAGCGGTGAACAGCCAAGGGCCCGATGCTGCTTTAGGGTAGATTCGGTGCTGCTGGCTGTGGGGTGAAGCTGAACATAACGTGTGTCAAAGATTTGGAGGGCACAGGCGATTTCGGTTTTATAAAGTGTTCTTTCATTGCTTTAACATTTTTTATAACAGCTCAATTTATTATTCCACCGAGCAACATCGTTCATTCATTCAACAAACACACTTGCCGTCTGGCAGTCCCTCTTCCGGGAAGCCTGCCGTGCACGTGGGAGCTCATGGTCTAGTGAGGAGGACGGATGTGAGCTCGTGGACTGAACAAGACCACCACCCCCCCGGAGAAATGGAACTGGAGGCTGGCATGCAGATGGCGGCAGTCAGGGCTGGGCTGCTCAGGGAAGAGGCGACATCCGAGCCAGAAAGGCCTCCTGCCCTCGGCCCTCTGCACGTGGTCCAGGCGCTCAGCAGTTCCCGGTTCACAGTTTCCCACGCATGCAGCAGTCCGGCAGTCTCACTGACCCTGGCTGCGGCTGAGAACTAAGAGACAAACACAAAGACGCTCAGCAGCCAAGATCGATGTCACAAAACAGTGAAAGCTCACGTGCTTCCGTCGTGGGCCGACCCTTTCCTGTGTTAACAGTGCCGTGGGTTTCTCGGGCCTCAGCAGATTCCGCTGGGGGTCGCGCGCAGGGTGACGAGCGCTGGCTGAACGCCTCCCTGGCACGTGAGCAGACGGTGCAGCGTGGGGCCCGAGTCCGCTCTGGGGCTGTGCGGGGGGCTGTGCAGCATACCAGTGCGGGGGCCCCGAGCATGTTGGGGCCCAGCCTGCTGACACGCGTGTTAGAATGATTGTTCAGTTGGAGCTGTCAGAAAAGCATATACTATTTCTTTGAAAGCCCTGCATCTAAATTGATTAAAACAAAAGCCATATTGATCATTCAGGAATGAGGCTTTAGTTCCAGACAGCCGAGGTATTATATTTAGAAATTGCTCTTCAAAGGTAAAACCTAGGAAGTAACGAATACTCCAGCGCGAACACTGCAACCTACAGTTTAATGCGTAGTGGTGGCGTCCGTGGAGAATTCCAGGCCGGGTTGGTGTGCTGCTGCTTGTGGTGTTAACGTGGACAGACAGAGAAGGTGGCCCCGCTGCGCAGGTGGAGGAGACGCAGGACAAGTACGATGACGACTGTCCGTGTTCCCGCAGCCGAGGCGCGGTGGGACCTGGATTTAGACCTCCCACGTGTGTAACCCAGGGGTTCTTCCGCTGAACGGGAGTTAGTCACTTCTGTTCCGTCCTGTGGCTCCCCTGCAGGGGTGGTGGGCCCCGGGTCTCCCTGACAGCCTGCTCGTGCCCCCCCCCCCCCCCCCCCCCATCACCCATCCGGGGCTCAGAGAGAGGAGGCGCCAGGCAGGGTAGTGCCAAGGGAAGTAGACCGTGTATCCAAAAGGAGAGCAAATAGGCTTTTACCTGTGGAAGACAGTCATGAACTCTCCCAAGCAGGTGTGCTTGGTGGCCTCCCCTCGCCTCTCCCGTGTTCTGCAGACCGCTGCTGCGGCTCCACCGGAGATTTGCTTCCACGCCCGTCCACGCTGCCTGCCTCTCAGGCCGCCGCCCTTGCACCCCAACCTGCCCCGGAGCTTTGCAGGGCTGCAGCAGGTGAAGGTTCTAGTGTGTCGTCACTGCTCCAGATAGACTCCTCCCTGTCATGTGCCCTGTTGTCGTTTCGCTTGGAAAATGGAACCCCCCGCCCCAAACCAACACTTCCATATTGTGTGTGAGGTTTCTGTAAACCAGAAAGTCAACATAGTAAAGTGCAATTCAGAGGGGAGTTTGCTGGCTGTGTTGACTGAGCTTTGCAGTCATTTTAACACCGGCACAAAGTGTGATCCTAACTGCCTCAAATCAAACTGCAAAGACGCTTGTGTGAAATATAGTATTAGATATCAAATCAAACATATGGGTGTTGAACGGAAGGATATGTGTTGTGGGTAGTCTATGGTATTTTAGCATGTGGAGTTGTATTTTATGGAAATGCTTTGGCTTGGCTTATGGCAGGGACATACATTCATTACGAGATACCAAGCTGTAAAATAAATAAAAGCAAAGACTTCAACTGTGCTGCTACATGGCTTTCAGTACAAACTCGCCTGCTCCTGTGACGTAGGGTCTGTGTGATGAGAGGCGTTTGGGAGCCGTTGTGGGCTGCGTGTTTTGGGGGCATTGCTGCCAGGTCTTGGAAATAAGGATAGGTTCTAAAAAAAACCCATGAACTTGAACTTTTTGCCTTTTTTCCCTTTTACTTCGTTGTATGTGTCATGAATTGTAAGTGCTAATTGATCATAGAGGCAAAGCATTTAATATTTGTCTTCTTTCACCATTCCCTCTTTTTTGTCCCTCAGTAGTCTATAGTGAGTAAGTTTCCTAAGTGTGTTATCTGGAACTGATCAGTGAATTTGTAAGTGTGTGGGCTTTTAATGGGGCTCGAGTTCTTGGCGTTGTCAGATGGACCATACTGTGGTGTTGAGAGTGACTTCACCCTTCTTGTCTGTAGAGTGCTTTCTGATGTCTTTTTTCTTTTCTTCTCCAGCTCTCTCTTCCAATTAGAAAAATAAGTCCATAGATTTCTCATTTGAAAAAAAACACTTAAAAAAAATCAACTGTATTTATTGTATGAAGAAGGAAGGATGTTTTTTGAGCAATGATTTCAAGACTTTTTAGGCTCAGGTAAATAAGAGATGGAGAAGACACATTCGAGGCCATGTTTTTGTCCCTCTCTCAGGTTCTTGCAGTGCAGTGTGCTCTGCTTGGCATCATTTCCTGTTTTACCAGCTGGGAGGATGCTGTCCTCATATTAGGAATATCTTTCTTTGAAGAACTCATATTGGTGGTTGTGTTATTTGATATTCATAGTATTATTGTAAAGCAATGTTTCTTTTTAGCAAAATAGTCCATGGAATTGCTGATGTAACTGGTAACTGATGTATGTGATGTTTTAGAGAAAATATCTTTTGACTTCATCGATAGGACAGTTTGTGACTATAAGGCAAAATGTTGACCCGTGTAAGGGAAAGACTTAAAAATATCGAATGCCACTGCTTAGCAGAGAACCCAGTTCATGTTGCCAAATTGAAACGGTGTTTGATTTCATTGAAGTGTACTTTTTGACTTTCTCCCTTTCTTTGCCTGACTTTCTGACAGATGCCGCCGCAGTACGGACAACAAGGTGTGAGTGGTTACTGCCAGCAGGGCCAGCAGCCTTATTACAACCAGCAGCCGCAGCCTCCGCACCTCCCCCCACAGGCTCAGTACCTGCCATCCCAGTCCCAGCAGAGGTACCAGCCGCAGCAGGTGAGCTCAGCGACGCTCTGCAGGCCTCCGCCCCGTCCTGCATCCTCCCACCCTCCCATCCTTGAGCTCTGCGTTGGGAGGCCGGGCTGGGCTGTCTAAGAAGTCTCCCGGTCCCATTTTCAACATTCTCTTCTCACTGGGGAAAAAATGTCGTTCTCAGAAGCTGCAGAACTGTAATCCAATCTAAAGTGTTTGCTTGTGGGTGGGTGTTTGGGATCGAAGGGTGGGAAGAGTGTTGAATTGCTTCTTCCGTGACTGGGTAGTGGCCGCAGAGAATGTCAGCCTCTTCATGTTCGTTGTCAGTTGTGTTCCGAGTCCTTCGAGGGAGTGCTCTGTCACTGTGAGGCTTACCCAGGAAAACGGTTTTATCGATCATTTACTCTTGCCAGTTGGCACGTTCCTGGTATTTGTATCTTGTGCGCTTTGTTTTTGGTTTTTGCTTTAATGGCAAGCACTACTGTATCAAAACATTGTTGCCTTTGGCAGTGTTATTCTTCGTAAACTAGTTTATAAACATAATCACTTCAATTACAATATATTATAATACTAAAGGGAATCGTGTACTTTAAGTATATTAAGCAGCTTCTAGTTTAAATTAGCCTCATTAAATACTCTTGTAGGTTATTGGGCTGTATATTTCAGCTGACATGATTTGTAGAAAAACAGTATATACGCATTTGGTAAAGTTGCTCAATTGCATCCTGCTTCAGAGATTGTCATTGAGTGACACTAACGGATCATGAGCTGGGACTCTAACTGTGAATCCCAGTGAGGCTTGCACTGCTTCCAGTCGTTAGCATCACGGTGCCACTTTCCCTTGTATGTGTTTTTTCTCCCTTTTGTGCGGTAGGGCTGATGAAGAGATGGGGAGACAGTGACACTATTCAGTTTTTCAAGTGCTTTTTACACACCCTGACGAGATTGTTAAGGCTAAGCAAAATATATAAAGATACGAAGCTTAATTTTAATCAGTTCAGCTCATTTCTCACCTATGAACTTGAGTTCGCTGGCGTCTTCCCACGTGCCTTTTATGTAAGAGCTCGTCAAGGAGCTTACAGCCTCAAACAAAACATGTGCAACGTGTTCAGTCCTGTCTCTTGCATACGTGATTTCAAAGCTGTGTTACTATGTAAAGGGATTTATAGAGGCAGGCATGTACATTGTTTTCAAGTTACTTTTTCTGGCCTTTTGGTGAAAAGTGGGAAAAGAAAAAAGATCTCTCTCATTTCTTGTTAAGCAAGAGACCGGTCTGTGGGTCTGTGAGCTGCACAGTCACGGGCTTGTCAGGGGCTGTCGGCACCACCCTGGACTCTGCGAACACAGGCAGTTTGGCCGTGTCACCAGAGTTTCGGAAGGACTCAGTGGAGGGATCACGTCACTCATTTCGCTGCAGTGTGCCGAAACGCATCTCGGGTTGTAGGACCGCTGTGATTAAGGACCCCGCGTGCCCGTCATTTCCTTCAGGACCAGGCTCCGCGTCCACTTCCTCTCGGAGGCAGTTGCTGATGACTTCCGCCACATGGCAATTAGTTACTTAATATCCTTCCCAGTTAAATATTTAAAGCGTAGTGCAGGTAGAATCTTACTTTAATGAATAGCGTTTTAATGGGCTTAGTTTAGTTCTATTGTATGCTTCGATTGGCACTGTCATTATGTAGGAAGTACTATAGAAGCATGACTATTTAACGTAAATATTGCCATTTTTGTGTATTCTGAGAAAAAGCAAACACTCCTCAGAGTACTTTGGAAGTGTTTTCATCCCCCCCTAACTGTAGAGTGCCCATTATTTTTAAGTTCCACTAAACTCCTCGTGGGACAAGCAGTGGAGGTGGAGCCACGTGGGACGCCCAGCCAGAGGCTCCTGTTCGACAGGAAGAGTTTGTTTCTCAGGGAGGTCGACGTTCAGATTGATCTAGACAGTGTCTCTAGGAAATAAGAGCTTGTATTTTCAATATGCTTAGCACCTCCAAAAGCAGAATCACTTCCCCAAATACATCCCCAGACAAAATAAAAGCTAACCAATAGGATATTTTCAAAATCAAGCTGAATTTTAATAAGAATTTGTAATACTGAACTCACATACATTTAGAAACCAAAGCTCAACAGTGTTTAATGTAACATGCCGGTTTTTTCCTAACAGACAAAACGTTTCTTTCCGTCGACTTTCCTTTTGTTTCCAGACGGAGCACACACAGATTTCACACTCCGAGTGTCCTGTCAGTGTGATTCATACGAAAGGAGATTTTAGGGTTCCACTGAGAATGCTCACTTCCAGACTCAGAGAGCAGGCTGACAGCTATGAGGGGGTCGAGGGGTGGAGGGAGGGAGCGAGCAGGAAGGACACAGGGCTGATGGACGTGAACAGCAGGGTGGGGACTGCAAGCTGGGGACGGGGTTTGAGGGGGCTAAATGGTAACAGAAAACAGACAATGAAGATTAAAAGGAAAAGATTCCTCACTTTGTGTCTTTGTTTTTAAAGTGTAGTATTTTGAATAATCAACACATCCGTATGTTTCAGAACTCACAAAGTAGGAGGAAAGGGTATAGATAAAAGTCTCCCACCACAGTTCTTTTTGCCTAATTCACCACCCACTCCACCCTCTGGCAGCTGACCACTTCATTAGTCCTTTGCATGTCCTTCCGGAGGAGTGTCTTCGTTCAGAGAAGCACTGTATTGCACTTTAGTTTCTACCCCACTTTTATCCATATGGTGGCATGCTCTGACGTACCGTTTGAACTCTTCTGTTCTTTGTAGCCCCCTCCCCCACCCACTTAAATGTGTTTCCTGTAGATCTGTGCAAAGGAATACATAAAGCAGTCCTTCATATGGCTTTATTCCATTCTATGAACGTACCCTAGTTTCACCAGCTCTCTTTCGGTGGGCATTCGTAGTGTTTTTACTTATTTGCAATTTAAACAATATTGCCATGATAAACTCTGAATATGTGTCAGTTCATAAATGTGCAAGTGTATCTGTAGGATGAATTCCTGGAAGCCACGCTGCCGTTACGGTTTTGGTAAATATTGCCAGATTGCTCCTCCCAGGGGCTGCACCGACTTGTGCTCCACCGTGGGTGTGTGAGAGCACTTGCTTCCCTGCGCCGCGCGCCAGCGGCGCGGTCTTATGCAGCCTCTGGGTTTTCGCCAGTCCGCTAATGTCGCTTTACTTTGCATCTGTCTCCTGATTGATGGTTAAGCATCTTATATATTTAAAAGTTATTTGTATTTCCTTTTTTCTGGACTTTAAACCTGTATTTTTTTTTTATCTTAAAGTTTTCCATTTGGTTGTTGGTATTTTAAAAAATTGATTTATGAAAGCTTTTTATATGTTAGGGACCGTGGACCCTTGTGATTTGAGTTACTAACCACCATCCCTCATGTTATCATTTGTCTTTTGACACTAATCACGGGACCCTTTTTTTGAGGGGGTCATGCAGAGGGGCTTTTAAGTTAAAAAATTGTGTAGTCAATTATCATGCTCTTATGGTCTTTGGATTTTATATTTAGTGGCAGGACGAGGCATCCATACTTCAGAGTCACAAAGGAACTTTTCTATGTTGTTTTATAGCAATTTCATAGATTCATTGTTTATATTTCTCTTATCCTAATGTGGAGAGAGGAATGTATCCAACTTAATTGGCTTTCTCCGGATGGCTGCTTGCTCCTTAAGTACTTTTCCTTGTGGGGGTCTTTTGTTCGGACTCTGCGGAGAAGCAGGACCGCTAGGATGTGTATATGGATACACGTCCGATTGGCTAGGAGAAAGAGATTCATTAGAAGGAACCTTCTCACCTGAGTGTGGAGGCTGGCAGGTCCAGAGTCTGCAGCGTGGGCCTGCGTGCCGGAGAGCCAGGAGCACCAGGGATCCGGTCCTGGTCCCAGGGCTGGCGGGCTGGCGGGCTGAGAGGGCTGAGAGGGCGTGCGCAGCAGGGAGTCCACAGGGCCGGTCTCTCTGTTCTCTCCAGACCTGTGTGCGGCAGCCCCCCCTCCCCCCCTGCCACACCGTGGAGTACGGTCTCCTTTGTATCAGGTCCCTGGTGCAGATGCCGATTGCATCCCCAAACACTGCAAGTGACACACAGAATTAACCCTTAGAGTTCTCTTTTCCCAGTTGATTGGGGATGTACTTTTATTACTTGTCGAAGTTCCCTAGGTACAGTGTGAGGGGTTACTTGGTGATTTTTTCTTGTTCTTTCTTACTGGCCCTTGCATGAATGTACCAGTGCTGTGTGGTTTTCATCATGTTTCAGTGTCTGGTAGGGTTAGAATGCCTTCATCAGTTTTCTTTTTCAGAGTTTTCTCGGCTATTTGTGTTGGCTTATTTTTTTTTCATATAAGCTTTTTATGTTTCACCATGCTTTTTCCTAAGACTCTTGTCTCGGTGGTGGTTACTATAATCGGGTCTTTTTAGTTCTGTCTTTTTCTGTGGAGCAGATGATACTCATAAGAGAAAAACAGTAAAACAGAAAGTAGACCTCATCCGAGCAGTTGCTGCCCTCTGAGCACAGACCAGGGTGCACCTGTGGTACCACAAGTTGAGTTCACTCGGAGGAGCCTCGGGAGCATCATGGGAAGGTGAGGGGGTGGGGCTGGGTGGGGCTGGGGACTTGCGCTGTGCTACGGGATTCCTAGAGGGACTTAGGAAGTAGGGGGGTCTGTCCTGGATGGTCTACTCTCAAAAAGCTGGGGGCCTTGGCGATTCATTTTTGCCTTCTACCTAGAGGTAGGAGGATTGGTGCAGGGACAGGTCGTCATGGGCGAGGGAGCTCCAGCCACGTGGAGAAAGACAGGAGAGGTGGGTGTTGAGTCATTTCGTTGTTGGAAAGTGACTTCCTCTGAGCGAGCCACTTTCAGCACTGGCGCGGGCTGGGAGGATGCTGCCTTCGGCCAGCCGGTGTTCTCTCCTCCCCGCCTTCCCACTTCACCTTCCTCCTCTTCCCGGAAGGCTCACTGCTTTGTTTCTTCCCTTGTACAGGTCGTTTTCAGTTCCTTTGAAACAGCATTCTTCAGAAGAGCGCTGTTGTACTTCCATGTATATTCGTGTAGACCTTACATTTTGTTAAATATAAATTGCTTTTAAAAGTTCTCTTTTTCTCACCGTTGCTGGTGTATGCAAATATAATGAAATTTGTACCCTACTTCTTTTGGTTCAGTGACCCTTTAAGTTCTGATTCAATTCTGTTAACTCTATCCTTTGCAGATTCTCTTAGGTTTCCTCAATTTAAAAAAAAAATGCTTTAAAAACGCCACCCCTTCCCGTTTGTGTGTGCCTGCAGACTCGCTTCTCCAGCACGTTGTTTCAAAGAACTGTCCACTCTTTTATCATCTCTGATTTGAGAAGGCGGCTTTCAGCATTTCATCATGAAATATGCTTACTCTGTTTTTCTTTTTTCTTTTTGGTTTCCCACTAGGCAAGGAAATTCCCTTCTTTTTCTAGTTTGCCAAGAGCTTTTATCATGAATGGGTGCTGAATTTTATCTGACGTGTCTTTTTATGTCTTTGAGATGGTCATTTTGTTTTTCCCTCATAGTCTGTTGTTGGGGTAAATTGTGTGTGTGTGTGTGTGTGTGTGTGTGTAAGTATTAAAACAAACACGCATTCTGGGATGAACCTAAGCTCATAATGTATATTACCTTTTTATCATCACTAAATTCAGTTTGCTGACCTTTGTTTAGGTTTCTTGAATCGGTGTTCATGAATGAGATGGAACTGTAATTACTTTTGTGAGGTTTTGGTATCTGTATTACGGAGTTTTGTAAAATGAATTGGAGACTAGTCCCTTTTAAAACTTATAAGAACCGTTTATGTTCTAGTCAGGAGTTACGTGTTTTTTGGATGTTTGGTAGACGTGTCTGTGAAGCCACGAAGGATTGTGTAGCCCTTGATGTTTGGCTTTTGTCCCATTTCTGATTTTTGACCTTTGATCTGTGTGTGTGTGTGTGTGTGAGAGAGAGAGAGAGAGACTATAGGTGTATCCAAGTTATCAATTTCTTCTTGAGTCAGTTATTTGCTTAAACATATCATCCTATACCAGGACTTCATCCATTTTACCCAGCTTTTCAGGTTTCTTAAGGTGACGTTGTTCTTAGTAGTCTCTATTACTTTAATTTCTGTGACATCCAGAGTTAGGGCACTTTGAACTCATGTTTCTCCTTCTTTCTTTTCTTCCTGATTCATCTTGCCGGCAGCTCGCCTTTCGAAGGCCGCTTTGATCATTGTCCTCTCTGTGACGTGTTTTTGCTTCTTAAAAGTTTGCTTACGTTTTGTTTGTCCTTTGGTTGTGTCTTGCTTTTTGTTTTTCAGATGTATGTTTTTCTCTTCTGTTTAAAAAAAAAAATTCAATTAAGGGAATGCCTAGCTCGTTTCAAGCCTTTTTGTCTGATAAAGACAAATACAAGACTAAAAGATTTCTTCTTAAGTACTGCTTTGGCTGAATCGCTCAAATTTTGATATGCGTTATTTTTGTTCCTTTTTAATTCTAAGAGTTTTCTCATTTCCCTTCTCTCGTTTTTCAAAGGTAGTTTTACTGAGGCCTGGGTTTATCTTCTGTCCCTTCGGAGGAATCCGTATAATGCTTCTGCCGGTTGCCTGGAGGCCCTGGTCCTCTGGAACTGTGTTTTGTGCTTCACTTTGTAAATTTTTATTATTAAAAAAAATTCTTGCCCTGGCTGGCGTAGCTCAGTGGATTGAGCGTGGGCTGCGAACCAAAGCATCGCAGGTTCGATTCCCAGTCAGGGCACATCCCTGGGTTGCAGGCCACGGCCCCCAGCAACTGCACATTGATGTTTCTCTCTCTCTCTCTCTTTCTCCCTCCCTTCCCTCTCTAAAAAAAAATAAATAAAGTCTTTAAAAATAATAATAATAAAATAAAGACTTCCTTCTGATTGAACATAAATAAATACTTATAAAAAAAAGAATCTGCCTCATGTGGTATGGAGATCATTGACTAGATAACAGAATTTGATTTTATCAGTGAAGAAGTACACAGTCAGAAATTTATAATATTTTGTGTAGTAGGGAAAGTCTCTAATGCTGTATGTATGTATGTATGTATTTAGCTTCTGCTTGCCTCCCATTTCACCATTTTGGGGTCATAAAGTGTTATGTGTGGCTTTGTTTCCTGGCTCACTGGCCCCTCTTAGCAAGCTCTCATTGTCTCCCTGTCTCCCCCTTGGATCCGTAGGTAGGTTTACAGTCTTTGTCTTGTCCCTCTAATTCCTATTTTGCTCCAGACCCGCTCTCGTGCGACACTGGAGAAGGGGTCCTGCTTTCTCTCACGGCATGTGTTTTCCCAGGACCTCCACCCACTGCCTCCCGAGGGCCGTGCTCAGAGCATCAAGCGCCTGGAGGGAGCTGCCTGGTGTGGAGGGCAGGCGACGTCACTGCCTCTGCTCCGATGGCGGCCCTCTGCTCCCCAGCTCCGCTCCCAGGGCTGGGACGGCGGGCAGCCTTGCTGAACCCTCTCCCTGTTCTCAGGCTTGAAACTACACTCTCTTCATAGCCAGGAAAAAGGTTTCTGTCCTTAGAGAAGACTTGTAGGAGTTGAGTTTTTTCGAGTGAGTCCCAGTTTATTTACGGAGGAAAGATATGTCGGGATAGATTTTTAAAACCCCTCGTATAAAGGGGCAAGAGAATTTTAGCCTTTCCCTTTTTGGGTGCAGTTTTTCTTCCAACGGATAGCATTAGCTCAGGTTCTGAGAGGAATATCAGGTATTATGAGTGCATACTTCTCAAGATATAACTTTATCTTTTTATTATTCTTTTAACCTTAGGTTTATTGGAAAAATTTCAGATGACTGAATGGTTAGGAAAAGCAAATGTAAACCATCTATCAGACCTCTTTGTGCTTGGGGATGTCTTACATACTGGGAACACAGTGATTAATGAGACATCATGTCCAAACTGGAGGAGCTCCAGTCCAGTAGAGGGGTCGCCACGTGCAGACGACAGCAGCACAGGGGGAGGGGGTCCGGGCTGTGCCTGGGTGCTGGTGGACGGCTCTCAGAGGAGGGCTTGGAGATTGAGTAAGTTTGCTTGTGAGAGAAGAAGAGCTGATCTCTGAATAGGTCCTACGACCTATTCTTTTTGTTGTTGTTGTTTAATTGTTGTTCTATTACAGTTATCCCAATTTCCCTCATTGCTCTCCTCTGTCCTCCCACACCCCACTCCCCATTCCCACACTCAGTCCCCGCCTGTTGTCCATGTCCATGGGTCATTCAAACATGTTCCTTGACTAGATCCTTCCCCTTCTTCCCCGCTTGTCCTCCTCTACCCTCCCCTCTGGTCACTGTCAATCTGTTCCTTGTTTCCATGCCTCTGGTTCTTTTTTGCTTGCTTGTTTGTTTTGTTGATTAGGTTCCACTTATAGGCGAGATCATATGCTATTTGTCTTTCACCGCCCAGCTTATTTCACTTAGCATAATGCTCTCCAGATCCATCCATGCTGTCACGAAGGGTAGGAGTTCCTTCTTTCTCTCTGCTGTGTAGTAATCCATCATGTAAATGTACCATAGTTTCTTGATCCATTCATTTACTGGTGGGCACGTAGGTTGCTTCCGGCACTTGGCTATTATAAATTGTACTGCTATGAACATTGGGGTGCAGAGGTTCTTTTGGATTGGTATTTCAGGATTCTTTGAGTATAATCCCAGCAGTGGAATTGCTGGATCAGAATCCAGTTCCATTTTTCGTTGTCTGAGGACATTCCATACTGTTTCCCACAGTGGCTGCACCAGTCTGCATTCCCACCAACAGTGCCCTAGGGCTCCCTTTTCCCCACAACCTCTCCAACACTCGTTTGTTGATTTGGTTATGATGGCCATTCTGACTGGTGTGAAGTGGTATCTCATCGTGATTTTAATTTGCATCTCTCTGATGGCTAGTGATGCTGAGCATCCTTTCATATGCCCACGGACCCTCTGTATGTCCTCTTTGGAGAAGTGTCTGTTCAGGTCCTTTGCCCGTTTTTGAATTGGATTGTTTTTCTTGGTGTTGAGTTGTTTGAGTTCTTTACAAAGTTTGGAGATCTCACCCTTGTCTGAGGTATCTTTGGCAAATATATTTTCCCGTGTGGTTAGTTCCCTTTTTGTTTTGATGATGTTTTCTTTACCTATGCAGAAGCTTTTTAATTTGATATAGTCCCATTTGTTTATTTTTTTCCTTTATTTCCCCTGCTCTTGAGGATATATTGGTGAAAATATTGATTGGTGTGTGCGATATCTGAGATTTTACTGGACCAATTCTTGGTTACTGAAAGTGGAGGTAATGCACAACCCTGAATGATCCTCCACTAGACTCTATGGAGTCAGGGTCATTAAGAAGGAACATACTAATTATGCTCTTAGAACTGGTGACTTATATTGCTTTTTCTTTTTGATTGAAAATGAAATGAAAGGTTATTGTTTAATACCTTTTTTAAACAGAGAATAGTGCTAGCCTGGCAGGCCATGGGTCACAGTGGATCCCATAATAGTTGAAACAAGTGGAAGTCCGTGTAAACTTATGTGTGAGGAGGTAGTTACGAGTGTTTAAATTATATATTCTAAAATACTGCCACCTTTGGACATCTTCGTGGTCTGCTATTTCAACAGAAGATGCGGTAAACTGAAAGTATTTGGCAAATGGGCATCATTCGAAAAGGAGGAGATAGAGTTTGTAGCATGAGGGTGAAATACTTCCGAGTTTACTTCCCCTCAGACAAGTCACTAACGGGGTTCAGAGGTGGCGTTGGGCACCTTGGCTGTGATCCGTTGTGGTGTAAACATTTTCTTCGTTGCTGTTGTTATTTAATTATTCTAATCTATGTTTTTATTATTTGTGTGACAAACTATTAACTGGTAAGCTGCTCTTTATTCTGCAGCTTTGGGGGAAATTTAACCATAGAAGACCCGTGTTAAATCACGGAAGTGTTCCTGTCATTTGTTTTATGAGATTTGTTATAAGAGCAAAGGCAAGGGCATTTATTGTTCATTGTCATTAATTGCTTAGCATTGATTATTCACACTGGAGTCTATTAATTAACTTGATAATAAAAGCTTTTGGAATGTCGGTTGATAAAAATTATTCTTTGTTTAAAGGTGATTGATTACCAGTGAAGCCTTGGGTCATGTTTGAATTTTGAGTCTCCTCCTTTCTTCTTGCTGCCCCCGTTTGCAGTGCTTTGGGCTTCGAACCATTGCTGAGGGAGTTTCCTTTGAGGTGTATGGAGCTCATGAGCATCTACGGAGAGGAGTTTTAACTCATGTTGAGGTCTGAGCAACACCCACCCTCAACTGGTTTCTGGTCATTGACTTGGGTAACCACCGAACTGCTTCTCGGACTTGGCTTGGAGCCGCTGCTGGGGGCCCCTTGGCTGCAGCTTGGATGGTGGGCCCCAGCCTGGGTGGTGGGCCCCAGCAGGGCTGGGTGTGGGTCAGGAGGACAGGGTTGGGGAAAGTGGCAGCTTTCCTCCCTCTGCTGCTTTTTTTCTCCCTTGGGAGACAGAGCGGGATAGTAAAAGCTCAGCACTACTTCTGAACATAGATATAATTTGCTGCCTTAAACAGTTTCAGTTCATATAGAGTGGTCAATTTTGTGTTATTTGCGTGTGTGTTTTTACTTTCGTTATTCCCAAAACCTTAAGTAAACGGAGGAAACTACTGAAGGATAAAGAGAAACATTTTGCGAACGTTGGACTGCCGTCCGACGGGGAAGGTGTGTTGCTTCTGCTCGCCGGGGAAACCGGGGCGATCCCGGAGCCGCCGCAGCTGTGTCCGCCTGGGCCTCGGCGTTGCTGTGCGGGAGCGGAGACGAGCAAGAGGGAAACCCTCAAAGCCGGCACAGCTCTCTTCTACTAGTAACGCATTTTTGGCTCTTTCCTAGAAAACTTTCAGTAGTTGCTGTTTTCATCTTTTACATTGTAATTGTGAATCTAACTGCCTTAGATTATAATTTGATAATGCTATTCATTTTCACGTTTACAATATTAAAAAAAATTTTTTTTTTCAAGTACCAGAATCAAAGAAAAACAAAACCAAGAAGTGAGGAATTATATACAACTAACAACGTTTTTAAGAATTTACTTTAGAAAAGTTAAGGAAGACTCCTCTCCCAAGAAGAGCCGCCTGCGAGGCACCGGCGGCCTGGCGTGTGCGCGCAGCCTGGACCTGGCGTCGGCGTGTTTGGAGATGGGCGGAAGATCAAGTGGGCTGCCCGTCACCATCTACCGCAGTGATAGAAGAGGAAAATCTGTCAATATCTAAGATATACTTCATTAAAAGCTGAAGTAAACTTCAGACACATTAAGAGTAGGGTTCACTCTAAGAATTAGTGAAGCTTAGCCCTGGCTGGCATAGCTGAGTGGATTGAGCGTGGGCTGCAAACCAAAGCATCGCAGGTTCGACTCCCAGTCAGGGCACATGCCTGGGTTGCAGGCCACGGCCCCCAGCAACCGCACATTGATGTTTCTCTCTCTCTCTCTCTCTTTCTCCCTCCCTTCCCTCTCTAAAAATAAATAAATAAAATCTTTTAAAAAAAAAAGAATTAGCGAAGCCTGACACTGCTCCCTGTGTTTCTAACACAGCGGTGGTAGTGCGTGAGCTTCTGAAGTTTTTCCTCTCCCCCCTGGCCCCTCTCTCCTCCATCTCCATACGTGTCTCTCGTGGAGATGGAGCTGTGGAATGGGACCAGGTGTCCTGCTGCGCAGGTGCTCCTGGGACACAGTGTCTCGCTCTTGATCCCGGTTGTGCAGATGCAGCTGGCGGGGAAGGAAGCCTCTTCCTTCACAGGCGGAGATACTGTTGGGGGCTCTTGTTCCAATCTGAGTTATGGTTCTCCTGGTGCCGTTGCACTTCCTCTCCTCTCTGGTCCCCCCGCTGCAGCTGAGGATGGAATAGGATATGCAACTAGAAGTCTCATACTTACTCGTGCAGTCCTTTTACCTCGACATTTAAATTCTGACACAAGGGATGTGGGGGAATTCTTCCCACCCCATTTTGCTTTGCTACTCTCCGCTGTCTTCATTTGTACTTGGGTATTCGTTTCAGTTTCTTAATTATACATAACATCAAAGTGCTTCCTTTAGCCCTGGCCTGTGTGGCTCTGTCGGTTGGAGCATCTTCCCAGAAACCTCAAGGTCGCGGGTTCCATTCCCAGTCAGGGTACGTAGCCTGTGTGAGAGGCAACCGATGGATGTCTCTCTCCCTCTCCCTCCCTCCCTTCCTTTCTCTCTAAGATCAATAGGCATGTCCTTGGGTGGAGATTTTTTAAAAAGTTCTTCCTTCACCAATTTCTTTACTTTTAGAAATTCTTGGAGTACCACGCTCTATGTATATTGCATTCCCAGAGATTGTCTGCAGATGTTCCAAACGGGGTTACTTATAGAATTTGCTAGTGTGGGCGGGCAACAACCACCTTTTTTTTCTGGAAGAATAACAGAAGCAGCTCCCTAATTACCTGGCTGATGTTCCTCCCCAGGCTGGGCTTTGGGGGAGAGGCATGGAGTCATCTGTCTCTTGGCCTTGGCCTTGGGAGGTGAGAGACGGGTAGAGATCAAGGAGGGCCAGGTGGGCCTGGTGGCAAAGTGGACAGTGTGGTGCCCTAAAAGGGAAAAAAGGGGGTTAACTGTCTGAATCAGGGTCATCTGGAGTGTTCCCAGGGTCATCTGCTGAGTCCTTACCCCAAAACTGTTCTTTTGGGGGAACCGGAAGGTCTGACTCAACTCCACGAGCAATTCCGACGCGTTTCACAGTTGGAGAGCCACCGGAGTGCAGGAACACTAACCAGCCCTCACCGTCTTCCTCCTCTAGCGTGGCCCCTTGGTGGCACCTCATGTGTCATTAATAACCTTGAGAGGTCGAACAGCAGTTTATGCCCCAATGTGGTGGGGCTCGGGTTTGGTCCCAACTCTCTATTAACCTAAAGGGTTGATGGTCTTCCTTACTAGTGTTCACAGCAGAGGTGCGTTTTGCTCCAGAGGTGGGCTCATATGCCCACCTTGAGGCCACTGGCCTGGGCCTTTCCAGGGGTTAGCCTAGTGTTTTTTCCAAGTTTAGTGCCCATGATAATCACCTGGAAGGCTTGGCAAAATGCAGATTGTTGAACCCTGCCTCTAGAGTTTCCTGATTCTGTGGAGCGTGGCCCGATCATTTCACTTCTGACGAGTTCGCAGGTGGTGCTGACACTGCCGCCGACCCGGGGTCTGCCCCGGGAGAAGCACTGTGTACGTCTGCCGATGGCTCTGAGCTGTCTGGTCGCCCCTGGCCCGGCATCCTGAGGGTGCACACCCCTGGGGACCCGACGGTCCTGCACCGAAAGGGTTAATGTCCTGCACAGCAGGGCACCCTGGACTCCAGTGTCCCACCACTTACCCAGAACCGTCTGGATCGCCATCCGTGCTCAAGAGCAGTGGTTCTCAAGCTTTCCTTTCCTTCCAGAAAAGCAGGGTTAGCCTCAGAATGGCCTTGGAAAGTCTGAGGAGCTCATTTTAATGTTAAATGGCCAAAGGAGTACATTTTAGTTTAATCTTGATGTAATTGATGACCACCCTCAAACGTCTGGAGTCTTATTTTTCTTCTTTTTCCTAAAATAGAAATTTAATTGACTCTAAAGATAAAATAGTGCCTATAGTCGCTGTAACACTTAACTGGGACATATATTTTTGAACTAGAAGGGAACCTCAGAAAAATTCAGATTTTTTTTTTAAAGAGAAGGAATGTCTACAACCTGTCTACTTCCAATGGAGATCAGTAAAGATGATAGGAATTGAACTCTAACTTATTTTTTAAAAGATTTTATTTATTTATTTTTAGAGAGGGAAGGCGGGGGAGAGAGAGAGAGAGAGAGAGAAACATCAATGTGCGGTTGCTGGGGGCCGTGGCCTGCAACCCAGGCATGTGCCCTGGGAATCGACTGGGAATCGAACCTGCGACACTTTGGTTCGTAACTCTTATTTTAAGTACGTATTTCCCCTCGTGGTCTGTGAAAACTGGAATGGAGAATGTTAGAATTAATTTCATAGATCAGATGCTCCATTTTAACATCTTTTTGAAAGGTATTAAAATAATATGTGCTCACGGTAAAAAAAGTCAGCAGATGCTTTTTACTTCTTGAAAGTGTTGTTGGTACAAAGCAAAATGACGCCCTCTTCTCCAGCCGGCGGCCTGTAGTCGCGTTCTAATGCGGCCGTCTTTCTTCTTCTGGCTCTTTCAGCTTTCGCTCCAAAGGCGTTTCCTGGGGAAGTCAGAGCACTTTTCCAGAGCGATTCCCTGTACAGCTTCAGGGGTGGGTTAGCGAGACAGGCTTCAAGGAGGATCTTTCTGGCACCTCAGCGCGACTCTCATTGACAGAAACAGACTCTCTGCCTGTTCATGCAGCATGTGGGTTTCGTAAGTCCCGTTTCAGCAGCGTGCTGTCACGCCACGTGCTGCCCGCGTGCTGCTCCTTTGATTGCAGTGTGTGTACAGTAATGCACGATGCCCTGTCTGGGTCACTTTCTAGACTAGAATGACTTAGGCAACCTGCGCTTTTGTTGCATGCATGATTTGGACACTCATGGTATTGGGAAGTTCTTTAGTAATTATATTTTCACTTCAGTTATTTAGATAGAGATTATAATGTTACTTGTACTAATCTGGTTTTTAAACCTCTATGAAATTATGATGTTCTCAGTTCTGGTGAATCCCATTTTCGATATTATTATCCCTGCTAGTTCTTGAGAGTCTGGTAAGGGCTAGGAATTATCTTCTCAGAAAAATGTACGTATTACACAAAATTTGCTTCAGTGTCAGGGGAGCTTCCAAATCCCTGTCTCTCCTGGTGAAGAATTCAGGCCCTTAATGTGAGGTCAGGCCCAGGGTGCCCGTCTCTGGCCCTCGTGCCCGGGTTGGTCGTCTGCCGGCCCAGGAGCAGGTGTGTGGGCTTTGGCGGTAAGATCGGCCCTGAGAAGGTGTGAGGGGCCAGTGCCACATGGTTTCATAGTGGCTAGGGACCTTCTTGAGCTGCTGCTGCTACTACTACCACTACTACTACAGTAAGGGCCATTAGGGCCGTTCCTGACCTTGGAAGCATAGGTTAAGGGGTGGGTAGACTCATAGCTACCTATTTTACAACCATAAAGGCCCAGTAAACTAGACCTTGTTAATGACACAGTCAACTTTCACCTGGTTACCGCTCCATGGCATAGTACCTAAAGCCCCACATTACGGCAATCTCTTCATTATCAAACTTCCGTGAAAATATTACACTGTCTTTAGTCAACAGTTTTCAGACTTTAAAGCAAATCTGGGAAGCTTATTAAACATTTAATTTCTTGGGCCACAGCCTCAGGTTGAAATTCATCAGCTCTGGGGTCAAGTCCACAGATGAGCGCTTGTCCGGTGGGAGGCAGAGTGGAAGGCGGTGAAATGCGTAGGCTCGGGAGAAGGAGTACGTGGGTCCCGGCCCCACCACTCGCCAGTTGAGTGACCTCGGGCAAGTCAGTCCACCTCTGTGCCTCAGTTTCTTGGTCAGTAAAAGGAGTACTTGTTTCATAGGGTTGATGTCTAGACGAGAAGACTCCATTCAGTGAATAGGGCACTTAGAAGACGGCCTGTCAAACAGTAAATGCCGTGTAGCGGTTAGCTGCTACTCTCCTCGACATCACCACCACTGTCACGGCCACCAGGTGAAGTCCCAGCGGTTGGTCCAGTGAGGGTTTTGAGTCTCATTCTTCAGTGTGGTTTTAAGTATATAAGTAACAATGGGGGATATTTACCAAACAGTTAAATGTGCCAGGCAGGCACCATGTGAGTCTTAAAGACAGTCTCCTTTAATCATTAGTATACCATTTGGAGGTAAGTCCCTGTATCTTGGTTTTATGGATGAGGAAAGTAATTCTTTGGGTAATAAATCACAGAGCTTGGATTCTTTTTCCGTGTGTGTGTGTGTGTGTGTGTGTGTGCGTGTGTTACAAAAACATAGCTGAACATTACTATGGCTCTTGCAGGTTTGAGCTTCTTAAAATAAATTAATCAATTAAAATCACAGTTACTTTGATCCTTAGCTCTTGGGCGTCTTAATATTTCTCTCGGCTATTTTAGGAAACGTGATTTTTGACAACCATGTGGTTTCCTTTCTCACTCTGGGGCCCCTGATAGTTTAGGAAGAAGTTCTTATGAGAACTGAAAGAAAAGAAAAAGCCTTTCTTGAGTCTCGAATGTTGGAGTAAGTGCCCTCGGGGTCCTAACATGCATAGCGAAGGGGAGGCAGCTTCAGGTGGCGGTCTCCCTGTGCCTCAGCGCTGCCAGGCTCCGTCCTCCCTGCAGGCGGAGGGGCTGCCGCCGCCTCTTCCACCTCTTCCACGCCGGGACCTCCTGCACTGGGGTGACATTCTCGCTGATGGCAGGCTACCACTATAGTGAGGAAGCTGCCATCAATATCAGCAAGAATCGTCAGTAAGAAAATGTCATAGAGTAGCTTGTGCAAGCCTGTCCTTTTTCTAGAATTGTTTTTAAAAACCTGGAAATAATTATTTCCTTGAATTGGTAGAAAATAACATTATGCATGTAGCCTTTGAACTTGTCAGTATATATGGTGTATTAGAGGGAATGTGGCTTTAATAGAAGCTTGGAATCTGCATGTGGAGTCAGTAGCAAGAGAAAACCGTTTGAGCTTTGGTTATGCGATTTCCTAATTTAATACATAATATTTTTGGAGCAAGGGTGAAGGAAGATACAAGGGAATGTGTCGATACGGACTTGGAAGAACTAAAGTGATTTACCGTCATCCCAAACAGAGACTAGTCCTGATGCATATAAAACCCTAAAATGCACATCCACAGGGAGGGCGGGGTGCACCCGGGGCCTTGGAGCTCAGCTCAGTCCAGGGTGGTTTCTGGAATCGGGACTGAACTCAAAGAACTCAAAGATCTGTTCAGGGTCGCCCAAGCTAGTGAATAGTCTTGAGGTTGAAATTTGAGCCCATGTGTGTTGGACTCAAAGGTTCATGGTCTTTGGAGAGCTCTGTGTCTGGAAAAGGCTCTCGGAGTCAGTGAAATAGGAATCTGGGCCTTTAAGAGGCTGGACCAAGGTAAGGAAGGGCAGGAGTGCCCTGTTTAGGCCGGGGTGGCAGCTGGGGCTGGGCATCACAATGGCTTGATCAGGAGCTGAGACTGAGAAAGGGCCACTGAGTCAGTAGTAGGGGCAGGTCTTACCTGGGAGGTCCAGGGGAAAATGAAACTGGTAAGGTTTAGTTAAGACTAAGGAGGGGTTTTTATTTTTTTAAGACAGCCAAGTGTGAGGATCAAAGAGCACAGCGACCACGTTGAAGGTAAAGTGGGAGGGGGACAAGAAGCTAAAAGATGAAATGATGTGTGCTCAGTGGGTTTTCTTGGGAGAGAGGAGGCAGGGGCAAGGGGACCAGGGTTCAAGTTCCTGTGGTCTCTCAGGTGGAGGCCGGAGTCAGCTCCGCAGTTCCAGCCCCTCCTCCACGTGAACGCCCTCTCATTTGAGTGGAAGTTGTTCAGCGTAAACAGAAGTAGATGGGATCCCACCACAGGGCTTTCGGCAGTGACCTGGCCTGTCTTGCTGCGTCGACACCCCCTTGCCTCATCCCCCATCTCCCCCCTTCAATATATTTTGGGGTAAATTTTGGGCAGCGTGTCCTTGGATCTATCAGCGTGTCCATATAGCTCTAAAAGATAAAGGACTTTAAAAAAGAAATGTAATACAGTTATCTCATTTAAAATATCGTGTTTTCTTACGGTTATCCAGTGTTCCAATTTCCAGTAGTCTCAAATGGAGTAAGTTTTTGTTTAATTTACATCGTGGGGTAGTTTGAATCGAGATCCAAAAGAGGTGCAGTCTTACCATTGGTTTAGACTGTTCATCGCTGGGTCTTCCGTGCCTCAGTCTCTTCCTTTCTCTGTCCTTTTCTTCGTTCCGCTGCGACTCTCTTGTCGGAGAAACCAGGCCACTTGTCTAGTAGAGATCCCCAGAGTTTGGGATTTGCTGATTGATTCATTGGTCGGTCCCTTTTATTTCCTGTAAATTTGTAGTTACACCTACAGGCTTGATCAGACTTATTATCAATTATTTTTGCCAAGAATATTTCATTGCTGGTTTGTTCATGAGGAGGGATAGAATGTCTTGGCTCTTCTCTCTTTTGCTGCCACTGCTGATGCTGGCCATAGTCTCAGGTCTCTCAGTTTCCAGTGTTTTGTTTTTGGTTTTGTTTTTGTTTTACTACATTCTCTCGCAGTCACCTTTTGCCTTAAGACTGCTGGTAATAAACAGCAAAATGTGTTTTGTAGCACATTGCTACCAGGCAGTGTAGCTGTTAACATGATAAATAATCTTGGGCATGGGCCCAGGTTTTGTTCGGTTTCACGTGTTTGCGCCGCACATTTATTTCGTGCGCCATGTCTGACTCCGAGTGTAAGCTCCGAAAAGCCATTCAGCCGGTCACTCACCAACCAGGCTCTTGGTGAGTGCCCGGCACCAGCAACGCAAGAGGAAGTAAGAATCTTGTTCAGGACACGCACAAACGAAGAGCTCAAGTGCAGCGTCGCCAAGTCTTTTACAGCGGCAGGCCTGAAGCTGGTGTGATGGTGGAGTTCATTTCTAGCAGGATCTCTAGGACGGCCAGATGCTTTGCAGATGCAAAAGGAAGGACCTGCACTTGGGACCGAGACTGAGACCGAGAGAGCGACACGTGCAGCCGTGTGGCCCCGTGGGAGCCCCTGCGCAGTCGAGGGCATGAAGCCGAGGGCCTGTGGCGGGCCCCGGGAAGGCCAAGGTGAAGCTGCAGGGTCAACTGGAGGGTGTTTGGCGGGCTCCTCCGTACCACCAGCCCAGGGCTTGGACCTCCCCCCGCAGGCACCGAGGGGGGCAGGGCCTTGTCTGGGCGGCAGTGCCCCGTGCCGTTCGCACCTTCGCCCGTGTGTTCTGCTGGCTCGTGGGGAGAGGGTGTGGTGTGGGGCAGCCCAGGTGAGGGTGCTGGGAGTCGGAAAGAGGAAGGGGGTGGGTTTGGCCGTGATTTGGGGTTTGGTGAGTGTCAGATGGGTGTGAACGATGAAGGAGGTCTCTCAAGTATAAGGAGGACAGCTCGGGGAGTCGTTTCTTGACGTGGTGGGTGCAGGGGGCTCTGCCTGCAGGTGGACGTGTGCAGAATGTGGTTCAGGTACATGGGGTGGTAGTAGAGACTCAGGAGTCCTCTCCCTCGGGGGACCAGCCCGGAGTCCCTGGGGCGGAGATCTGAGGGACACCTGCTGCAAGGCGAGGACAGAAAGAGGAAGTGGCAGAGGAACCTTGAAGGAACACGGCCGGGGCAGGCGGGCCGGGCCTCTCCACCCTGCTTCCCATCAGCCCGTGGGCCTGAAGTCACTGTCGGACGGTAATGAGCGTGAGGGACAGGGCCCTTGTCTTCACATCGGTGGGGTCTTCTTTTTCAGTGTTTCTCTTTCGTAGTGCTGCGGTGGAGTGTTTCGGAAGTATACCACATATAAAATGGTAAAGATCCATAATTTACATAATTTTTGAATGGGGGAATTCAGGAGGATATATAGAAGCCTAGGATAATGCCTTAGAAAGCTAAAACTACTTTAAATCCTCATTACGTAAGAGTGCTTGAAGCCCCTCGTGGTCTCTGAAGCACAGTTAGGCTGGAAGTGACAGCCGGCCCGTTGTCACGTGGAGACTCGGGCCCGTGCTCAGGCGCTGGCCGTGCAGGTTTCCCGAGGTCCCGCTTCTTCCTGGCAAAAACAAGGCGGCGGTGGGGCCTGCCGCGGGGGGTTCTCATAGAGACGGACCGTGCACACTGCCGGGCTGCCAAAGCCAGCTGACCTCGTTAACGTCTCTGTTAGGGTGTTTCTGACCTAGTGAAGGGGTGACCGTGCCATTCTGGAAACGGGTGTTTTATGGATTTACATGGCTTTCCTCTGGAAGGATCTTTTAAATGTATTTGTCTGCAGACTGAAAGTGGAGAGGTCAGTGGCATGCCCAGTCTGCTGGGTGGAGTGACGATTTCGTGTGGGTGTGGCAGCCCTGTGCGGCCACGGGGCGTCTTCTCTGTGGAGGTAACCCCCCCACCCCCCCTGCTCCTGTGTGTCTTACACCGCAGGACCGTTTCTGCTCCCTGTTAGTATTTGGAGTGGATGAGAGCACTTTGCAAAGCAGGGAGAGGAAAGGCGCTCGAGAGTTGTTGTGGCCCGGGTGTTGCAGGGTGTTGTTGTGAGACCCCTCGGAGCCGCACCGCCTCGCTCCGGGTCGCTCCGGCAGCAGCAAGGGCCATCTCCCTTCTCTTTCTGGCACGTTGATACTTAGTGCAGTTACTGGGAAAACCTTTCTTAAATAGGACGGGAGGCGTTACGGTTCTAGATGCAGAAGCCACGCGGCTTCCGGTCGCTCTCTGTTCCAGACCCAAAGCCGTCTGCGGGACCACAAGGACAACCAGTGGCCGCTGGCCTCTGGTCTCATCCTCCCCGACCTCCTAGTGCCACTGCTGTTTGTCTGAATTCTCGGGGTGCTTTGTCTTTGGATGTTGGTTACTCTCTGCCAATCCTCCCTCTTCGTCCCTGCTCTGTGTTTGCTGCATTTTATACGTGATGACGAGGTGAACATCCTCAGTAAAGCCGTGTTGTGTTCCAGAACAGGGGGCTGTGAGTGTGCACCGGCACTTCCGTTACGAGTGCTTTGCCGGTTTCTGTCAAGATCTTGCATGTGCCAACCCTTCAATGCACACAGGCGCGGAATTTCACCTGTGGGGGTTTTACCCTGCAGAAATACAGGTGGGGCAAAAGTCAGTTTACAGTTGTGAGTTTATTCTTCTACTGCTTATTATTACTTTCCACACGCGCAAGGGTTTATTCTCGTACTGCTTATTATTACGTTGTTTTCCATATGCACAACTGTGAACCTGCTTTTGCCCCACGAAGACACATGCTCAGGGATGTTTCCTGCCGTGCTGTGTGCAGGGGGAAACGGCTGGGAACAATGCACATGTCCATCACTCAGGGGACTGGGCAGGCAAGTCCCAGCACTGACTGGCAGTGCGATACTGGGCGGCATAAAAACAGAGTAGAGTAGATATTGAGGTGCGGACACAGAGCGAGCGCCCCAATACCCCGTGAAGGGACCCAGCCACGCCGTGCACAGAACTCGCGTCCCAGTCGAGGCTCTGCATCGACGCGGACACTCGGTGTGAGCATCGAACCGCGGTTAGCAGCAGACTCTGTGGGGGGGGGGGGTCTTGAGAAGGAGGGGCCGTCTTTCTTTGCACTACTTATCTTATTACAAATCTTTCGGACGCACACCATGAGAATATTTTTCCCTTTTAATTATTTTAAAGTGTCCTTCATGTTTTGTTCTACGTTTTCTTCAAAGTCTCGGATTGCTGTAAGTGCTGAGTTTGTTTCGTTCTATGAAATGAAAACGTGAGCACTTGTGCTCTTGGCCTTTACACGGGCGCACGCCACCGCCTGGGCTTACCCTTCGGGCAGCGCAAGCAGGTGGGACACTAGGGCTTCCTTCCGGTCATGCCTCGCGCCGGAACCTGGGGCGCTGCCGCAGCAGTGGTCCACGCTAGCTGTTTGGTGAAGGACGTAGGACTCAGGTTTGTTAAGGGAAACACCCACAGTAACTTCTGGAACAACTGTGTGCGCGTGCCCGTGTCCCCGAGCTGTTTCCACACTTCTGCCGTGCGAGTCCGTCTCCCTTGTACCTTGGTCTCAGCGTAAAGCAGGTGAAAGCCGGAGTCCACGAGTGGTTAAAAGCTTGGGGGTGAGAAGATGGAAGATAATATTGGCAAGGAACTTAGGGAGGGCGAACCCACACTCCTCCGGGGTGGTTCTTGTGCACGGCAGTGCAGGCTCCCCCACTCTGTTCAGAAGCAGCCGCTTTCGGACACTTCCTGCTGGTGGATGCACAGAATGGTGGAGCCACACTCAGACGCAGGCCACGTGCTCCTGCAGGTGAGGCCCAGAGGTGGGGAGAGCTGGGCGGGGCCTTGCTCACCGCCTCCTGGGCTGCTGCTGCTGCTGCTGCCGCTGCCTCTGCAGTGGCCCATGCAAAACAGGCACTGAACACCGTTTGTACTTACTTTTTTCATAAAACGGAATCGCCTCTTCAGATTGTTTTGTTAGAGAAAACAGGTACTCGCGTAGGTATTTTGTTGAAATGAAGCGACATAAAGCGAACTTTGGACAAGCGGGGGATATACAGGTCACGGCCTTGTATATGGACAGTGGATGAATGCAGTAATGCTTTGTGTGTGTAAACCGGGGTACGAGTGAGTGTGCACCAGTCCACACTTGTGCATAACCAAAGATGGCAGTGACGTTTTACAGATGGGAGGCTGTGCTTCGTTGTTGTTTGTCTGTACACTGTGATCCCGAACCTGCTCTTTACTTTCTGGTGCTGGCGTTGCCCTCTTATTGTCTGTCACATTACTTATTTCTGCTTTACTCTCCTCACGATGAAAATAAGTACATACCAGGGAGCGCAAATGGCTCTGAAGGGGAGGAAGCTCAGGTTCGTTACGAGAGAGAACTTTTATATCTTTATTAAAGCTACAGGCACAGACATTATAGTCCCACTGTACGTTGTACATAAGATGATTGTCTTCAGTTCACGCTTGGCTCCTTTTCTGGGCGTTCTCTCGGTCAAATTAATGCTCATGTGCGAACATAAATTGAAGCGGAACAAGTCCCATTTTCAGCTGTTCTCACTCAATTTTATTGTAGTTTTATTTTCAACTGTATTTAATAATGGAAAGCCTCTTGTGGTTAGGAGACTTGGGTGGAACCTACAAAGCCTTAACAACTGAAACGTAAAGTCTTAGTAAAATGTTCTGACAGTTTTCACAGTCTGTTAGTTTTGTGTTGCTTATTTCACAGCGGTCAGTGTCTAAATTGAAATGTGTATTCGCCATCTTCGTGATGGCCTTTTTCAACTTTTTAAAACATCCGTTCGTTTAGCTACAAAGAGAAAGTAAGAAATTGAGAAGGCTAATAATAGGCGTAGGGCACGTGAGCCTGTTCTGTTGCTTAACTGAAGTTTCACCAAAAGGAGTGTCAGAGCGCTGCCCGCAAGTGGGGGGGGGGGCGGGGCAGGGCACACGGGGTCTGCTGTCTCATTTGCCTGCTGTGAGGCTGTCCTGCACCTTTGTGGGGGGGTTTATAACAGGGTGGAGGCCCCCGAATGGAGGCCATGTGCCCTGCTTGATTTGAAGTCCTCGCTGTTAATCTGAAGGACCCGCGGGGCACCCAGCGGGAGACCCATGTGACAAGTGGAAGTCTGGGATCCGGAAGAAACATGCTGTTTGGTGTGGGGGGGGGGGGGAGGAGCAGGGGGGGAGGGCAATGAGAGCAGTGATGATCTTCCAGCATTGGCTTAGGCTTAGGTCCCCCACAGCCTAATTGTTACCCTCTGGTGGCAGCCGGATTGAGGAGCTACCCTTTTAAGTATCCTTGGGTGGCACGTGCTCACCCAACTCTTACAAGTTAAAATCCTGGACACCTTGGGTTTAATTCTCTCACAGAAGCGTGCGGCCGACGGGGCTAATTATGCACTGCTGCTGGAGGTTAGATACCCTGACTGTTGTGTGTGTGCGTGAGTGCAGGCCTGTTTAAAGGGAAGGGGGGCTGTTGGGAGATGCCGGCCCGCCGGCCTGTTCTTACTGCAGAGCCTGCGTAGAGGCCAGCTGCCCCAGTGCTGGGCTGCTGCACTTTGTGACACCAGCTATTGGGCCAGAGTCTCCCGGCTTGAGACGCCCTGTGATTTTCAGTGCGTGCTGTGCGAGGAAGGGGTGGGGCAGCAGAAGCTGTCTGTAGGGTTTCAACAAGTAAACTTTAATTTTTTAAATAAACGTTGATTTTTTAAAGTTATATATTGACCCTGGCTGGCGTAGCTTAGTGGATTGAGCGCAGGCTGGGAACCAAAGTGTCCCAAGTTCGATTCCCAGCCAGGGTACATGCCTGGGTTGCAGGCCATGGCCCCCAGCAACCGCACACTGATGTTTCTCTCTCTCTCTCTCTCTCATATCTCCCTCCCTTCCCTCTCTAAAAATAAATAAATAAAATCTTTAAAAAAAAGTTATATATTGAATTAACAGGGGAAGCGGAACACGTATATCCTATTTCTTTCATTCTGACACATTTAAACTGATAGGGAAAGGGAGAGAACTTTATTTTTAAGGGGTATTTTCCATTTTTTTTTTTCCCTCTTCAACCAGAAACGGGTTCTCCAGCTCTGAGTGCCAATTAAGGCATGGCTGCAGTTAGTGCTCCGCTCCCTGCCCTGCCGTTCGACTCCGGGCGTCGGTGCTGGTGGAACGCTCGGTAGCGGAGCGTGCACATTAAACAGCGAGGGATCTGGTACACGGGAAGTTCGGCGTGGCGTGGGGTTTGGTTTACATAATGTCACCTCAGCACAGTGCCGAGACCACGCAGAATGCGGCCTGGAAAAGCGTGCGACGGGACACCGGGCAGGCCGTGCTAATGATCGGTTTCTGGCACCTCGGCAGGTTTTCTGGGGTGTGCCCGGTCCCCCACTGCTGCGCTTTCCTTTATTGTGGCTCTTTGGAAACCGCGCCACGTGAACATGCGGGATTGTATACGTTGTGTTTATTGCTTTTGTACGAACCCCAGGAGACTGCCAGCCTAATAATGATGTTGTTTTGCTGGCTATGGAGAGGGCATATTAAAAGTCAGTCGATAGTAAAGTTTTCATTAATTATTTTAACACTTTCAAGGTGACTTTAAAGGCAGTTCAGCCAAAATCCGAATCAGACAATGCAGCCGGAGTCAGAATTCAACAGTAAAAGGAGCTTCTGGTTTGCCGTGGCCCGGAAGGAGTTTGCTGTAGCGGAGACCGCCTTCCCATCTTCCTTCACTCACGAGGCACCTTCCCGTGAAACCCAGCTGTGGTCTTGGTGTTTGCGTGGTCTCAGGATGGGTTTCTTTCTCGATTATATACACGTTTGTGCTCTTGAGGACTCACTGCCTTTTTGGACTTTTGTTCTTACTTTTGACAAAGGATTAAAAAATGATAGTTATAACATCGTATGTCTACTTCAAGGTAGCAGGAGTTGATGGTTTGTGATAAACCTTGGCTTCATTTTGGTCGCTGATGTGACTCACGGAGATACTGACAAAGTGCTTTCTGTTTGTATCCATTTAGGACATGTCTCAGGAAGGCTACGGAACCAGGTCTCAACCTCCAATGGCTCCTGGGAAGCCTAACCACGAAGACTTGAACCTGATACAACAAGAAAGACCATCAAGTTTACCAGTAAGACATTATTAACGTGCTGGTTTGGAAATGCAATGAGTTAAAGGTTTTCCAAAAGAGCTGCTGTTTTTGTTTGTTCTGCTTTCTATTAAGCTTAGCTTAGGAGAGAAGTTTCTAGAGTTCAGATATAGTTTTGATTTTTTTTCTTTTAGGGTTTTATTCTTGGGAGCTCTGCAGCCCTGGAGAAGTAGGGTCCCTGAGTGCAGTTGGCAGGTCTGACTTGCTGGCGGGCGTGGTGGCGCACGGTGGCTACGGTGACCTTGTGGCTTGTGTGGCCCGCTGCTCTCCAGGGTGACGCAGACCCGAGGTGTCTGCATGAGGGTTCAGTGTGAGGGAGTTCCCGCCAGGCAGAGGCCATGATGATGAGGCACGGCCTCCAGTGGTGGTTTGAATTTCTTCTGGAACTTTATAATATGAGAAGTCCCCCAAAAGAAAGCACCTTAGTTTAAGATTGGAAAAAGCATACAGGTATTCCCCCCGCAAATATTGTACGGTAGCCTGAAATGCATGTTGACTATAGCAGTGGCGGTAGGATAGGGTATCATGGTGATGCCATGAAGAGTTCATCTGTGCTTACTTTGTTTTTTTTTTAATAGGCAACCACATTTAAATGAGGTTTTTCTTATAAACTACAAGAATACATCTGTGTGAAATGTTATTATTTTCTTGCTAAACTGTTGTGATGTGAAGAATTATTGTTATTACTTCATCTCTATTAAGACATTTTATTCAGGGTGGACATTCAGGTTAACCATGATATTAGATATGTTTCCATTAAGACTCATTATATTGCTTCTAAACATTTGGGAACAGGCCTTCGTAATGAAGGTTGTACAAGCCATCTGCCATCCACACCAACCACACCCACTCACAACTCCCACGTAGCCTTAGAGAAGAAGGTAAGTGAAGGCTGCCGGACGCCCAGCGTCTTTGAACCCGATGCACATGTTTTTGAAACCCTAGTTTTGCGGCTTTTATGTCTACGGTAGGTGAAATGTTTGTGGTCATGTTTTTAGTCGCAGTGGAGTATTTATTGTGTGGTTACTTGGTTTCTGAAGAAATGAAAAAGGTGATGGATTCAGTGTGTTACGCTGTAAGGTTTTTTCTTTAGCCGACAAATCACGGCTTCGGAGACCATGTAGGTCATGTGTGTGTGTGTGTGTGTGTGTGTGCACGCATGCTCATGCGTGCGTGCATACTCATGCGGGTGAACACTGTTGATAAGTGGAGCATTTGCTGAATATTTGGAAATTGGCTCATAGTTTTAGTTTAGGAATATAAGTTGACTCCTGGGAAGCAGATGGACAATGAATTCCACTTTTCTTCCACCAGATTGTTGGCGTTTTTAGAGAAGCCTGACTTGTAGGTCCGTCCTTGGCCGGTGGCGTGTTCTGATACACGGGTCGGAGATGTTGTCGTGTGTCGCTGCCGGTGTGCTGCGTGCCTAGAGTAGTGCGCAGCGTGCTGCCGCCTTCGTCCCGCTGGAGCTGGACGTCCCTCACGAGGCCGAGGCCGTGCTGCTCTTCCCGGCTCCGTTGTGGAGTCACAGTTGACACCCAGCTCAGGCTGCAGTGCGCCGCGGATGGGCAGGAAGCAGCGTGGGGGTCCCAGGGCGCTGGCTGCAGGGGGCTGCCTGGGGCCAGTGCTTTTCAAGTGCAGCGCTGGGGAAGGGGCTAACGCGTCTCAGGAAGTGAGTGAATATATTCATCGGTAGTTTAATTTTTTTCTGAATTGTTCTATTTGTCCATATCATAAAACGGCTTGCCTTCTCCCTTAATCTTTCCTTGTCTTGCCTGCTTCCCAGTAGGATTGAAGGTTGCTCATAATACAGATTTTCTCATGAAACCACTGAAAAAAGAAATGTCCTAATTGGTGTTTTCTTTCTGTTCTTGTAACTCGCAGACAAAAAAAGATGCTGATTTACTCAGTAACTTTTCACTAACGTTGTTCTAGCAAGCAGAGCTTTCAGGTTTTATGCTGAGCGTTTGGGCGTGCCACAGCAGTCTCTGGGTGAAGGGCCAACCGAGTCCATCGTCCGGGACCCCTCACGCCTCTGCCCCCCGCCCCCCCCATCTGTGAAGATGAAAACTGGCTTTATTTAAGTGAGCTTTAATGCCCCGTTTTTTCTTTCAACAAGCTTTATTTGTGTAGAACGTTTCTATATGAAGTCTACAAAGAGGTTTTTATTTATGTGGATGCTGCATTGGTATGCTCTACACAATTAAGATAATTATAGTTTGGGGGAAAGGTTTGTTGATGTTCAGTATGGCTCTCGTGTCATATATTTGTAGTGTTACATTTATTAAACGTTTTGGCTCTCTGACTTGGCTAAGTCAACACCCCAGGCGCTGTGAAGAACTACTCGTATATTTGTTATCGCATCTGAATTTCTTATGTAGATTTATACTGCTTTTTTTTTCCAAGTGTCAGTGATACGGACTTTGTCTTTTTACTTCCATAAGAGACAATCCATCGTATTTGTAATTGCTAGTTTTGAAGCTTGGACCTAAGGACCTGGTGGGTCTCCTCTGTACTTTAAAAAATGTAATAAAGGGGTGCTAGCGTGTAACTAGCAAGTCTTACTATACATGTAAGACTTACATGTATAGACCACCAGGAGGGGCCTTCCCAAGTAGCTGGAGCTCAGCGGGTTTGCTTAGGTTGAGAAAGACCCTGCAACACTTGTCCGTGCAGGTGGCGTTTTCTTCAGCGTCTGTTGTCACACTGTTAACTTCCCACTACACAAGTAGTCGGGACCTTTCCACCATCCTTATGCTAGACCTGTAATCCGATCCCTTGGTCACCCTCTCGCCATTGTTTGAGCTGGCATTTGTCTGTATTTGCATGTCATTAAATGCTGGGTGAGCTGCAGTGGCTAACACAGTTTCGTTCCCAGCCAACTTGGAGCTGGGAATCATCCGCACGAAACCAATGACTGATAAATTAATACTTGTCCTCTCTCTGCCTTGGGGCCATGACCACTATTATTTGCTTTTCACTTAATGCGCTCAGACCTAATCTCAGAACAAATCTTCCTTAATAATGTCCACTTATTTCTGTACCTCTTAATCATACAGCTTTTTCCCTGTTGAGATACATCAGCTTACATACCCTTTGTACAACCATTATTAACAGCTCTTAGCGCGCACACGCAAGCACGTGATAGAAAAATTAGTTTGAAGAACTCTGCCTCCCTGGAATATTATCACTCAAAATTTAAACACACTCTAGTTTTTTCTCTCTCTGATAGTGATATGAATTGAAGCCAGAATTCAAACAAACTGGACAGCGGGAGGTCTAGAAATGCTGCGAACTTACCTCCGCTATTTGATGCGCTTTCTGTTGAGGGTTTTGTTGTATTTTCACCTCCGTGGCAGTCACTGTTAACCCTCTCGTGGCGGTGGTTTTCACGGCTGTCTCGGCCCTCGTCGGACCAGGGTCCTTTCAGAGTGCTTGTCATGTTTTACTCAGTAGGTGTTTTCCGTATAGGATGTAGGTGAAAACTTTGGAGTACATTCTTCCTCCAGTTGCAGAATTTTCCTTTAATTGCTTAAGGGGTCTCTCCCAAGGTCCTGAATGGCTGTCAGGAGACCCCGGCTCTCCCTGCAGCGCCCCTCCCCCCCAGAAGGGCCCCCCTGAGGGTGCAGTCTGTCCCACAGGGTGGCTTCCCGCTTGCAAGCATTGTCTTTCGTGGTGAACAGTTTTGAATTTCCCCTGGTGACCCACCTGAAGCTTTAAGAGAAGAAGTGGGCACTTCAGGATTATGGAGCTAAAAGGAGTGCGAAAACACTTTTCCTTAGTAATAATACATTTATTATTCTTAAAAAATGAATAAATTGACAGAAGCAGTTATCACAATTTTAGGAAATATAGTACAGATAGCTATGTTGTTGATAAAATATTTATAAATATGTATAAAGAAATAAACAAAAAAGTTTGATTTTTTTTTTCTTCTTCCTCATCGCAGCACACAGTGCCTTCTCCACCGGGGAGCCGGGAGCTGCTAAAGGCTCCTCCGTGGAGAAGTAACAACCCTGTGTCCCTCCTCAGAGAGCCCTGCCCCCAGCTGTGTGGGGGCCCGGCCCCTTCTTCTGTTTACCGGGAGGGAGGGAGCGTGTGAGCGGCACGTTCTAATCGCCTCTGTAAGGGCCCGCCCGGTCATGAAAGGCCTCCTCGTGACCCTTCCCTCCTCGAATGGGAAATATTCAAGGGGGTTGGTGTGAAAAGGGTTTGCTCTTTCCCAGTTTAGTTAAAGACCCCTCACTGTCCTGTGGCGTCGGGCTGTGGCACTGCGGTCGGGTTTGCAGTCAGAAGGAGATGCTGAGGTTTGGCTGAAACGCAGGTGTTTGGGCCCTTGGGGAGGGGAAGAGGCCGTAAGTGCTGGCGGGTCTTTGACATAGAGGGTGTTCCGTGCGGGGCGGCGGGGCCCTGAAGGAGCGTGGCGGGAGGACGCTGCTCCGAGGAGTGCTCTTAGGAGGTTAGGTGTCAGCACCAGAGCCCATACAGTGATCGGCCTTAACTGGAAAAGGATCCTCTGTGTGTTTTGTTCTTTTAGTCTTTAAGGACATTCGTGTTGAGCAGGGGTCAAAGGTCATGTGCTTTGGAAGCATATATGAATATTGATGAAATGTTACTAGGGACATTTTTAATGTCTGTATTTGATAATACGGTTCCTGTGAACAATGGAAAAACTATTGGAGAAAGCTAGGTGAAACGATTTTTAATTCGATTTTGCTATTTAGTATGTTCTCAACCTAACTAGAAATACAAATTGCAAAGCCCATCTTACCTTAGTGGTAGATTCTTCCAGAAGTTAAAATCTACCGGGAAAGAATGAGGTGTATGGCGGCTGAATGAACTCAGACTTCTTAACTTTGTATCCTGAACGTGATTTAAATGGTTGTCATTGAAAAGTTAGGAATGTAGCTGTCTTTGCTGATTGAACCTTCTCAAATTATTCTGAACATTTAAAAATTTTAAGTTAATAATAGAGGAATCTAACCCGTTGTCGCCTTATCTCAGTGTCCAAGCATCAATAACCTCCGTGTGCCGCTGAAGACACGAGCCGTTCATCAGCGCGCTCCGTGTCCGCAGAACGGGTTGCGTGTTGGAGGGAGCAAGAGGCAGGGGGTCCCCTGAAGGCAGGTGCCTGGGTCGGCTCCCGTCTGCAGGTGCAGCGAGTCCTCGGCCCCGATTCCAACCTGAAGGTGCAGGCACATTTTGCTGTCTTGGAGGAGTTTTCAGCAGAACACTGCCTTTTCTTACCTAAGACTCACCATGTCTTTAAGTGTAGTTTCAGTCGCTGGCCTATTCAGTACGCAGACATCGCTTCTTTTCGGATGACGCTAGAGAGAAGCGTGTCGAAGACCTCACTTGAAAGTCCTGATTTAGGGAGCGTGGTAGTGACTCTGACAAACGTTTATTTCCCAACATGGTTATTTCTTTAAGACGTGGTGTTCTGTCATTCGATCCCCCAGAACAGTGTTGTGCTACCCCCAGTCATTTCGAGAGCAGAAGATAATGCTTGAACAAGATAAGAAACAGCAGAAAGTGGGAAGTTATGCTTCTCCCTCTTTCAAAAAAAAAAATCTTACATTTAGATATTTGTTCTGTAAATGAACATTCAGTAACACCTCACCAGTCTGGATTTCTTCCAGGTAAAAGCAGGCTAAATAAATGGGAGGTTTGAATAAATTAATATTTAAAAAGAACTATAGTTCGCTTTTAAATAACTCAAATGTTTGTGTGTGTGGGAAGTGTTTCCAAATTGAGATCTTCAGTCCTGTTGAAGTAAATAGATAATTCTAAATTCATTATAGCTGAGATATTTGCTTAGTGGCAATGCGTTATTTTTAAAAATTCATTTAAACACATTTCTTTAAGCATATACTCTACAAACTTTTTCACATAATATTCTGAAGATTTCCATTTAAAATATGGGGGAAATTAATTTCAACCCATTTCATGTGACTGTCAATTCCCAAATAATTAATGAAGGAGCACTATAAAAAATAGGCACTAGACAAAATTGAAGATGAAGAGAGGCTGAAACATAACTGATTTGCAGGATATTGGTTTTGATAATAGAAGGATAACTGTGATCTGTAGTTGATAAATGAGGCTCATTAAGTGAGGGATGATAAATGCACATACTCCTGGCTAACAGAAAAGTAGGCATGCAGATTTTGCCATAACAAATGAGGGGCTGGAAGGTTTTGACCCAGCTGCTGCTCTGAACTGTGGAAGCCCCCGGAGCCTTCTCCATGGACCCAAAGACAGTCCCCTCACAACTTCCAGGGCTGTCAGCGGCAGAACCACACCCGGGCCTCAGCCTCTGGGACCAGAGGGGCCCTGTGTGCTCACAGAGGGGAGAGCGGTAGTGTTGGGCTTTAGTATAAACCACCAAGTGCGGTGTGTGTGAGGACTTCTCACATCTGGGCCTGGGGCCTTGGTTAGGAGGATTTGCCAGCTGCTCTACTCCTTTAAGTTTTAACTTGAACTTTTTCTAATGCAAGAATGAAAAACGCCTGATGCTCAGGGGTAGCTTTTCTTATTCTAACCGGTTTCTTTTTTTACCAACAGCAGGTCTTGCCCTCCTGAACTAAGGAGCCCCCTTCCTCCCTTCCCGGAGCTGGCCTCGCTGGTGCCTGCGGGGCAAGGGCTGGCTTCCTCTAGGTCGCACTGCAGAGGTCTTCAGTGTGCTTTACTTCAGATTGTCCAAGCTAGGTGGGAAATAGATTGTAATTTACAGTTGCTACTTTGTAGGTGACTAAAGACACACATCTGTTTTATATAACAAGAGACACATAACCAGCAGGAGCTCATAGTAGCATCTGCGGACTGGTTAATTGGGTTTATTTTTCTTTTGGACTGGAGGTAACTATTTTTAATATTAACTGTCAGTTTAGGAGCTCAGAGGCCATTGAAAGCAAACTGGTGGACAAAAAATGTCCAGATCTGTGGCACACTCAGTGCTTCAGAACGTGCACAGTGTCTTTCTCCTGGGGAGACTGGGGGAATGCTGGATGCCTTCCCAAACGGGGGGCCATTGGGGTTCCATCTCCGAGTAAACCCGGGATTTCACCGGAGAGGAATAAAGGGAAGAATAAACACTTCAGGCAGCAACCCCACACCTGGGAATACATGCTGAGAAAATAGATTTTACATAAATGCGTAAAAATATTTAGAGCAGATTTATTCTGAGGTTACAACCCATAGACAATCGGCATGTTCAAACACAAAGAGCAGTTAAGAAAGTCTTGTTGCATTGATTCAATAGTCTGACATTTTTGACCCATAAGTGGTCATTTTACATCATTCAACCCAGTGGACTTTCAACCTCATGAAAGTTATTCCATTGAAAATAGGAGAAAAATGTGTGAAGATAACGCAGAAAATAAAGAACCCACGAAATGATAGCAAGTGAAATACAAGGAGGAAAAATGCCACGTGTAATATAAATTCGGACATGTAAAATGTGCTTCCATATTAGCAAAGATTAAAAAAAAAACAGAAATGAGAGTCATTGGAACAGAAAAGCAGAAACAAGAATATTAAATACCTATTCATGTTGTTTTATTTATGTGTGTATAATATATGTAGGTATACATGCACACACATAAATTTAAAATGTGATGAATGAAGGTGGTATTAAATTATAATTAGAACCCTGTAAAAGTGGTTTAGTAGGTTATCTAAGATATTCTATTTTATCTAAGTCTGAAAGAAATGTGTTAACCTGTATCTCGGTGGGAAAAAGAAAGTCACTGATTTGACTGCTAAGCAGAAGTACCAGGTAGCAGCCATCTGAAGGGGGAGTGATTTGCATGCTAGGACACTGTGGGTTCCGGGAGGAAAAGTCCCAGAACACCTATTTATTCCTGTTGCTGCGAGGTGCTTAATCACACCTGGAAGAGCTTTGAAAATCCAGTGTTGGAGATTGGTGGGGTGGGGGGGATACTTAATCTTTCTGTTCTTGGGTCTTTGGCAAGAGTTCTAATTTGGTCACCTCTTCTGGGCCTGATTTCTGAGTGGACTGGTAAATAGCAAGGATCTAGGTGAGACCATCAACCTGAGGTGGTGTTGTATCCAGTAGAGACCTGCTGGTCCACATAGCCTCGATTGCATTATAACAGGCTGCCGGGTGTGCCATGGACACCTACGTGCATGGGTGCATCGAGGGGTACCTGTTGGGGTTGTACCAGTCAGGATGGCTATTCAGTAATGACAGAGAGCCCTTCAGTTTCAGGGGCTTCATATAACAAAGGTACATCCTTTGTTCTTGCTACATGGGCAGCATGATTTGGCAGAACGGCAGTAACTCAAGAAATCAGACTAACAGAGCAGCCACTGTCCCCTCTGAGAGAAGACAGCACTGTGGGGTGGGGGGGGTCTTTCACTGGTCTCGAAGTGAGTCGTTACTCACAGTGACTTGTCAGAATTAGTCACAGAGCGCTACCAATCGTAAGAGTGCAGGAAGTGCAGTCCTACTGTGTGCTGGGAAGGCAAAGAGTTGGAAATGCTTGACAGACATTGTTAGTGACTACCACAAGGCTCTTCTTTCCTCATTGTTTTGTTGTGTTTTTTTTTTTTTTTTTTAAGATTTTATTTACTTATTTTTAGAGAGGGGAAGGGAGGGAGAGAAACATCAATGTGTGGTTGCCTCTCACACGCTCCTCCTGGGAAACCTGGCCTACAGCCCAGGCATGTGCCCTGACTGGGCATCGAACCCAGTTTGGCACTCAATCCACTGAGCCACACCAGCCAGGGCCTCATGTTTGGTTTTAACAGAAGTGTGAGATATTGAGATGTGAATATATCGTCTCTGAGAAACAAACAAACTTGTCACTTTCAGCAGAGGAAATAAGTATAGGTAGAGAAGGATCTTGCCTGAGAGCAAAATTTTCCATTCTTCCCTCACAGTGTGGGATTTTAGAGGTATCTCTGTCTTTCTCATCTTTTTCTTTTGCCTTCTCTAAATTGTTGTAAAATAACTGAATGGTCTTGTTTTCCTTTGTTTGGGTCAAGAAATTTTAGCTGAAAATTGTTACTGTGTGAAAGAAGATTATTGACTCAACAAGCCTTCAATTTTCCATGAATAACGCTCCCACCCCCTGGCTTCAGGAACATGCCGTGCATGCATTCTATTTTAAAATACAGACTGTAATTTACAACAGGCAGTTTGATGCCCCACTGAACTTTGTTTAAGCCTGGAATAAAAGAGGGGAAAGAAAGCTCTAAGCCACGAAAAAGTGACTAAGCTTGCTCGACCACTCTTTTCCGTAATGCATGCAGCCTGTTAGAAAAAGAACTGCTTCCAGGTACTGTTGCTGCCTTTCCCCAGGACTTAAGTTTTCTCCAGTGTCAGACTGTGATGCGTGTCTCCTTTCCCCGTATCTCGTTGCTGGGCCAGCGCTGGCATCTTCTCAGCGTGCGGACCAGCGCTCATTTCCAGCACTGGAATCTGTGTGCAGGCACTGGTGCGTATTGTCCAAGCCCAGTGCATGGAAGAGCGTGAGTTCCAAAACTCAGCGCACAGATTTTAGCATTCAGTTACTGATTGTTCGTTTCCTGGAGGATCTTGATTTAAGTAGTGCCCGACTCTTAGACTGGACTGACATAAATAGTTAACTGAAATACTATTTACTCTCAGATCATTATAAACACGATCAGGCTGGAGTAGTTTATAGCACTTGTCTTTCTTTCCCTCCTCGCAAAAAGGAAAATGAACAGCTCGGAATGATTGTGTGGAAGGATGACTGTGTTTGGATAAAATAATATATTTCAGCCGGGAGAGCTGCTCTGACAATGACGCCGAACGGTAAACAGGGCTGCCTCTCGGCTAAGGTTCTGGTCCGGAGTGGTTCCTGCGATGTCTCAGGACCTTTCATGTGCTTCTCTGCAAAACGCACGTCAGCGTTAACAGCCTCCGAGCCTGCCGAAACTCCTAAATGCGGTGTTGCAGGCCTTTTTAGTGTGGAAGGAAAAAAGCGCTGATAAAATGAACTCTCTACCTGCAGGAGGGGGCCGGGCGAGACGTGCAGCCAGCTCGGTGTCTTAGTAACGGTGTCCCACGCCGGGGTGCCCCTTCCTTGGGAGCATGTGTAGGGACTTGGGGTTGCCTCACTGAGGTCAGACATAGCCTTAGTCCGCAGGCCTGGGAGAGCCGCGGGGTGCCCGGGGACTCCTTCTCTGCCTGACAGCTCAGAGGTCTCAGAGCTGCCCCTCAGTTTGGGAGTCTTATGTATTTGAGATGTCTTGGAGTGTGGGGGGAAGTCTGGGGAGAAGGAGAAAGGTCCGTGGGAGACGTTGAGCAGCACCCTTGACCCCTGAACAACATGGGGGATCGGTGCACCCGCGCAGTGAAAGATCTGCAGGTAACTTTTGATTCCCCCGAAACTTAGCTGACAGCTTACTGTTGACTGGAAGCCTTACCGATAACATAAACAGTTGATTGACTCATATTTTCTTTTTTTTTTTTTTAAGATTTTATTTATTTTTAGATAGGGAAGGGAGGGGGAGAGAGAGAGAGAGAGAAACATCAATGTGCGGTTGCTGGGGGCTGTGGCCTGCAACCCAGGCATGTGCCCTGACTGGGAATTGAACCTGCGATGCTTTGGTTCGCAGCCTGTGCTCAATCCACTGAGCTACGCCAGCCAGGGCTGACCCATATTTTCTATGTGACATGTATTACGTACTGTATGATTACAATGAAGTAAGCTAGAGAAGAGAAAATGTTAAGAAAATTATAAGGGGGAGGGGGAAAACTAGGACAACTGTAATGGAATAAACAATGAAAAATTAAAAAATCATGAGAAGAATATGCATTTACAGTACTGTATGAGTTTTTGGGAAAAATGTCACATACAGATGGGGCCCGCGCAGTTCCAATCCATGTTGTTCGAGGATCAGGTGCCTTTTTTTTTTTTAAGATTTTATTCATTTACTTTGATAAAGAGGGGCAGGGAGGGAGAAAGAGAGGGAGAAAAACATCAAACCCCGTCTGGAGACTGAACCCGCAACCTAGGCATGTGCCCTGACCAGGAATCAAACCGGTGACCTTTTTGGGTGGGGGATGATGCCCAACCAGCCGAACCGCACAGGTCAGGGCCTGTGCCAGGTATCGTTAGGACCACCTGGTGAAGGGGGAGGTAGAAGAGATGAAGGAGGAGGCAGCAGGATAGTGAAATCTTGTGTCTTCTTTCGAATCTCGTCTTGAATGCCTACTCCCGCTGCACCGGTGGGAGCCCAGCGGACACAGCTTTCTCAACCAAGACGGTCTTGCCACAGGCGGTTCTAATTTCGTGCTGGTGGAAGGAACACTCCAGGCTTATTTGTATACCATAAAGTAGCCGAGTAACTCTATACTCTTGAAACTGAGATTTACTGCAAGTGCAAATACTGGCAACCCAGAGCATCAGTTGTTGGAATGAACCAAAGCCGGCATCATGGATAGTGTCCCCCGCGTTTCTACACGTTCGAGTCTTTGACATTTGCCGGTGTCACCGAGGTGCAGCGGCACGTCACCTGTCTCGCCTGTCATTGTACGCCGAGTCCTGTCCAAGCACAGTGCACCGAGGCAGCGGCTCGCGCCGTCCCAGGTCCGCACCGTGAGTCCTCCCTCCGAGTGTCCAGAACGGGGGCGCCTGGTGAGCGCTGAGTGGCGGGGCAGCACCGCGTGGGCTGTCCCCTCCGGTAACTCGGACCCTGGAACAGGTACTCCGTGTTTCTAACACATTTTCCGGTGTAAGCAGGGGTCTTCGCTCGGCTTCGTTTCTGCCGTGGGCATGGCTGGTGGGGTGCGGCGCGCCGTCACCGCCCTCCGACGGCCCTCGGTACGCACGCTGGCCTTTAGCACAAAAATTATCTGTACGTGGAGAAGGTTCGGCTCCAAAATAATAACCATTTGTTTTATTTATAACTTGACACCATCTTAAAAAGTTTTGTTTTGTATGAGTGAAAATTTCAGCTCACACTGGAAACGACTAGTGAAGGTCAGAGTTGGTTTCGGCAGAAAAGAATACCCGGAGGTTTTTGTGAGGTTAAAACACAAGTCCTGAACAACTAACTGCTTGAATTCTCAAACTCCTAAAAGAAAAAGCATTTCATTCTTGGTGCTAACCTCTTCTTTTTTTGTATAGTGCTTGATATAAGATGTAAGACATTGTCATAAATAGGAACTGATGTTGAAAATGGATCACATTAGTTATAGCCTTACATTTCATCTAAGTTCTCGGAGAGGATCTGAAGGCTGTTCTAGCAGAGTTTATATAAACTCAAAGGTCATACCTGTAACTCAGAGTAAGACAGGAGTGCAGCCTGAAGAGATATGTGAGGGTATGTGTAGTTCCATGTCTACATACAGGATTCACGTCTGCTCCTTCTCTTTGCTTCTGGGAGAGTGGATCCTGTGTTCGTTTCCGTGGGTAGGGACAGGTCACTTGATGCCACTTCATTTGGTGTACTCTGAAGGAGGCAGACTTGTTCTTGGACGAGTGCATTTTGGAGGAACGTTCCTTAGTTAAATTTATTTCATTATAATGTCTCCTTGTCTGAAACCTATTTTGAATTTGTGCTTGTGAGTCTGTTGTATGCATTTAATGCCTTTCCTTTTTCTTGAAGGCATGTGACAGCAAGAGGGGGTGGGGGATATGGTTTGGTTTGACGCAGTTTTTAGAAGACACTCTCTTTTATTTTGTAGAAATAGTCCACCCCTCCGAGCGCCATGGTTTCCTATGATATGTTTGGATTGAAGCATAGGAAGTGGGGCCTCGGGGATGTGTCCATGAACTCTTGGGGTGCTTGTTTATATAAAAATCAAGCCTCTCCCCACTTCCCATGCCCCCATTTTTAAAGCACTGTCGTTTCACTGCTACACGAAGACAAAGATTTACTGTGGAGTTCTTAATGTGTGTGTATTTTTTCACATTTAATTTGATTCAGATTTTTAAGCTCTAATTCCCAGAGGTGAAAAAAGAGACTCAAAAATGGCAGCACACGTGCCCCAGAATTGGACAGAGGGGCCGGCCAAGCGCACCTGCAGCTCACGGGGCCCAGGCGCCCGGCGGCCCGCGCGCCCACTGCTCCCTCCTCCGCGTCCCGGTCAGCCCGGGCTGTCGCACCTACGGCTTGCTCCCCCTTCGGAACTACACTTTTCGTAAATTTTGATTAAAGTCATGCGTGTCCCTGAATAAACACAAATGTGTTCAATTTCCCCAAATGCTTTTGCTTTTTCACAGTTACTACATTTATGCTTTTCCTTGCTAGTATGCCTGCATGTTGACACTCTCAATTAAGGCACAGGATTTCGCTTTACACAGGAAAGTTCAATTACATTTAACAATCGTTTATCGATCACCTCCTTAGTTTTAAAGTTTTATGTTGGGTGTGGTAGTAAAATAATAAAATTTGAGTTATTTCACTAACTTACTCGTGTTTGTTCTTTTCTATTCTATAGCACATTTCAGCAGTAAGAGATCAGCAAGGAAACATGCCTACAGTCACAGTGCCTGTTATTTAAAATACTTAACACATTTATTTGCTCCTTTTATCTTCAGAGAACCGCCCGTAGAATCTTCAGAATTCATCCTTCCAGCACGTCTGAATTTGCAGACATGTTTCGTCCTTTTGCAGAAGTCTTGAGTGTTTGACAGCACGCGGGCAGTGGCAGCTGTGTGAGAGTGGTGCCCGCTGCCCGTGCGAGATGCTCCAGTGGCCGCTGGCCCCGTGGCATCAGCGCCGGCGGCTCGCGCACGGAGCAGGCGGCTGCCAGGAGCGTGGTGAGCACTTGTCCCGGCACAGCAGCGGCGGCGCCGGCTTTCTTGAGTAATTTCGTGAGGGGCTTTATTATCTTTGCTGCTTTTTTAGGCTTAATTTTCATCTCCTGTTTTTGTAGGGATGCAAACAAGATAATAAAGCCCTAGCCATCTTTGAGATAACTCTGGCCCTTTTTGCAGGGATCGGAGTTTGAAAACTGTATCTAAATACGTGCAGTATAGGTGATGAAGCACATTCGCATGTAGTGTGTGAATTTAGTTTTAGTGCTTGTATAATTCGCCTTTACCCCTTTGATAAAACATATATAAAACCTCTCGTGTGGTACTAGTCACCTACATGAGTGCTGAGTAAATGTCAGTTTCTCACCCTTTGTGGGCCCTCCCCTCCCCGGAAACTGCCTGCAGCCGACAGGGCCTGGCAGGGACGCCCCTCCCGCAGACCGCCCCGCTGGGACGGGGCCACAGCCACGGGGTCACCGGCATGGTGGCAGCTTGCTCGTGGCCTCCGCTCCATGTCACTGACTCCTCTCCTGCGTCTCCACTGTTGCGTCCCACTGCCGTGGGCCTCTGTGGACTGGGATGTGGTGGTGTGAACACCACTGCGTTCTTTTTGGTTTTGCATTCTTCATTTTTATTTACCACGTAACAGAAAAACATGAGCATCAGAAAACTGCACTAACATGCATTGTAATTTAAGACAGTTTCTCCAGTATTATGCTGCGGTTTTTGGTTTAAGTGCCGCAGATGAAATTATTGGGGGAGGGATGGGTTGGGGAGGAAGAGACTAAATCCTGTAGGGTTCATCTCATGGCGGCCAGCCGTGAAGAATTTCTGAAGAATTTCTGATTCAAAATGCGGGGTTGGCCAGTAGTGCCGTGCTCAGCCGCACCCCCCGCGTGGCTGGCAGAGCTGCGTGGTTAGCTGGATGGCCGAGGTGGCCGGGGTTTGCTCTCCCCACGCTCTTCCCAGCCTGTGGCGCTATCAGTGAACAGGGAAAGCACCTAAAGAGAAGACAGAGACCAGAAAAAGAAGGCATCGGCAAGGACACGGATAGAAATCTTTGCTTGCAGTCAGGTCTGCTTTAGATAAACCGCTTAGATTTTGCCGAGCGTTTTCAGATTTCTCAGGCAGATAGCCGTGTGAACCTTGGTGGCTGTTCAGGAAAAACCAGCTGTGACCAGTAACACAGCCTCAGTGGGAGGCTGAAGGTGGTGGCTCGGGGAAAAGAAGATACACTTTTAAGTCAAATGAGAGAGAGAAGGGAGGGGAGCAAGCAAGGGGGCTTACCTAAATAATTATATTGGTGTAGGAAACACACCTTTTTGAATTCTGCCTTTTTTCATCCCGGTTGATGAGGTGGCATCAACTAAATAAGCTGTTGTGAGTCAGGTGGTATTTTGAAGGCAGTAACACCTTGGATGTGTCTTCTCCTGGTGTGTGGGTGTTGCTCTTTCAGGCAGTTGTGTTTATTGGTGTTTAAACTGTGTATCCCAAATGGGGAACTTTTGCAGATGGCTGTTTAATACCTCAGCTGCATTTAGCCAGCAGTGGTAGCTCGTGAAGTGGTACCTGGACAAACTGTAGAGGAAACGAATATGACTTTGTCGTCGTAAACAGATGAAGACATTTTGCTTTTCCTAATGTGGTATGCGCTATTCTGTCCTACACTTTGTGTACTATACTCACTGTCGCTAGTTTTACTTTTGAATTCACCTGCAGACCTAGTTTCTTATTAACAATAAAAATACATTAAGGTTTAATGTAATGAATGCATTCTTTTAGCCTCCCTGCCTGATTTTTTTTTTTAAATGCCGTGGCATTCTAATATAGGGTATGTCCCAGGTACTGTATACCTTAATGAGCACTATTTCAGAACATAGGTTTGTTCATCTACAAAGTGTTTGAAAACAGCTTGGGTGAGGTGTTCTTTCAACGTGTGTCCCTGTGAATTATAAATAAATTTGCTTCTTTTTAAACACACCAGTGACCGCTTTTAACTGAGAGAGTCCTGTAGTGACAGGACGCTTTCGTTTCCTGAGATGTTTTTATACAGAATTTATAGACTGTGTGCTTCCAAAAAGGGGTCTGAGTCGACCTCCAGTAAAACATTTGTGTAAGCCGAGACGGCTCAAAGTGGAGTGCAATTAAAAAAAAAAAGTTTTAAGGAGGGAGAAGCCAACAAACCGTGGTCAGACAGGGCTGCGAGTAACCATCAAAGTCGAGGCCGCAGCCCTGGGGACGCGGCCCAGGGGAACACGGAGGCTGTGGGATTGTTATTAACGTGACGCGGGAAACCTAAGTTCCGAAGGGAAGAATATCACTTTTCTTCTATTTTATAAAAGGAAGTACTCTATAAAAGAGATATTAAATACCAGTACTCCCGTGAAAGATAATGAATGATGATGCCAAAATACGGGTTTTTCCGTTTGGGTTTGTTTTGTTGTTTTTCTTGAACGGCGTGGGAGAAGTCATTCCGTGTTCCCTGGAAGGGCGTCCAGGGCTCGTGGTCGGCCTCCCGTCTTAAGAAGTGAGCGAACGGGTCGCTACTCCAGTTCTTGGGTGACTTGTCACAATTATAGTCCCAACAGTTCTATCCAAGGGAGTAACTTCTTGAGCGTGTTTTCATTTCGTCACAATTTTTGAAAGTGATCATTTTTGTAAGCATCATACACGTAGCAGGACGAAAAGTCATTTAGTAAGGAACTAGTTCAGCTGTAAAGAGAATCTTTCATAAACTTCCGGGGTTTTTTTTGTTTTGTTTTGAGGCATAGGTAACAAGTTTATTTGGTAATCTGGCGTTTTTCTGTTGTATGTTGTTTTTAAAGATTTTATTTATTTTTAGAGAGGGAAGGGAGGGAGAAAGAAAGAGAGAGAAACATCATTGTGTGGTTGCTGGGGCCATGGCCTGCAACCCAGGCGTGTGCCCTGACTGTTGTAGATTTTTATGGGAGGAGATTGCTAATATAGGGAGGTAAAAATTGGGCTCAAGACTGATGAGACAGGTGGTGGCCTAGGTTTTACAGTACAAACATTCCACTAATGACTTAATAGTTATAACTGTGCCAGTTTCTATCTTGTAGCGAAATTTATATGATTTATTTTCTTGTACATCGTCACTTGACGACTTGAGTACATTATGGAATTAGAGTTGTCTTCCTCAGGAGAAAAAGGATTCATCCATAATCTGTGTAGCTCGTTTTTGAGGTTTGTGGGAGGAATGTTGAGGCTGGTAGGGTTCCAGCCTCCCCTGGCCCCCCCTTAAACAGCCCACTGTTGCCCACCCTGACCCCAGATGGGCCATGGAAGAGATTTAGGACGGGCTATGTTCTGGTTGCTGTGCCTTGTACTTTAGAGAGAGGGGGTGTAGGCTGCAAGCCAGAGACCTAGTTGGGGGGCAAGGAGATTGACACCAGCTCTGATTTGAACCAAAACAACTGTCTTTTTCTTTTGGCCATTGGCCAGTCTTTGGGCAGAAGGGGAACAGAAAGTATCTTCAGATCTGTCGAAAAGAGGCTGCTGTATTTTGCTTCTGTTATTGTAAGGGAATCGGATGTTTAAAAGCCCCAAACCATAAGAGAGAGGGCAACAAAAAGAATTTAACATATTTATTCTAACAAAACAATAGCATTCTGGTAAAACTACCTCTTTTCACTTGTCAGCCAGCCTACCATTTACGACCTCCAGCGAAAGCGCGCCCGGTAGTTGGGTAGTTCGTCCTTGTAGAGAACCTTCAAAAAGACTTTTGCATCTACGCTTTGTGTTTCATCACCTCTAGGGAAAGTACTTGCTCAGGACCTCGCGGCTCTCCCAGCTACAGGGCTCGTGCTCTTAAAAACCGTTCAGCTGCAAAATCATGAAACAGCCCTGCCGGGGTCAGCTTTGTGCGTTTATGGGGCGTTTCTCTTAAAGACACGAAACCCTGTAAATTGGCAGATTGTCTTCCAGCCCTTCCCCTTCAGGGGGCTTAAAGAAAAATCCCGAGTATCTGGGCACAGAGCGGGTAGTTGGAGAAAGCTCCCGGCTTGGGGAGCTGCTCTCCTGTGGCCCAGGTGCACAGATCGAGTTTGCCCCCTTGGCTTGCTGCTGGGCCCGAAAAGATTTTGACAGATGCCAGAGTTTCGCAAACGCAGGAGTAGCGGTTCCAGAGGTGGCTTTGCAAGTCCCCCGGAACGGCCCTGCACATCTCCTGTCACTCTGCACCCGAACGAGAGAGGGGACGGCAGGAGCTATTTTGGTGTTCTCCTGGGAGCAAGAGAAAAGGGAGGCGGTACTTCGTACCATGTAATTTTAAAAAACAAATCGGATCCCATTGAGATTCTCCCTTGTTTACTTTTTGTTTTACTTTTGCTGTTTCCCAGTGTGTGTGTGACTAATGTAAGCCTTCCCCCAGGAATAGGAGAGTATGTGGTACAGTCCGCCTCATGGCCTCCCTGGATATTTTTATAATTTATCATCAGCTGACACCGCCTGGGTAGAATATTCTTACCACTCCCTCTGGCTGCTGGAAGTCTGAAATTACATCTTTGTCTTTGAAGTCGGGCATACTGTTAGCGTCGCTATGGCGACAGGGTGGGTAATGGCGTCCACAGACAGGAGATTGGTATTTAGCGTTTAAACGCTGCTGTACACAGGGCCTTGATTTTCAGAGTGGCTACCGAACTGTCCCCTTTTAGTAAATGTTTAAAAATTACATTTTCACATGGTCTTACTAGATTAATAGTCATGGTTTATTTCATTTTAACTGCAAGGATAAAAGCATTATTCCATTAAATGAGTAGCTTTTTTTCCCCCTCTTTTCGGTTTATGCATTATTAACACTGGCTTTCCTGTTTTGCTTGTAACATTTTATAGGCTTTTTCGAACGTGCAGTCAGATTTGCTCTGTTGCGCCATTATTTTTTGGACTTAACCCATTACCAGCTTGATCTTGCGCAATTTCAGAGGCGACCAAGTTCTAAGGAAACTAAGCTTTTAAACTCCTAAAACGTGAAGTGTGTGTGTGTGTGTGTGTGTGAATTGAACTTCAGCAGTAACTTCATTTAAAACGTGTTTTGTTTGTCTCAAGTTTCTGTTCAGGGCCTCTCCGGTACCAGACCCTCCCATGCCAGATTAAGGGGAGGGCTTTGCAGTTCCTGGAGCTTGTGTTGACAGCATCTTACTTGATGCAGTCTCTTCGGTCTGAGACCCTTGACTCAAGTAGACATGCGGTTTGCTTGGTTTTGTTTATTTTGTCATCAGAATAACGTTGAATCTAAAAAGTTTCTGTAATATATGCATGTCCCTCCCTACCTGATACATGAATCGCCTCTAAAATACTATTTTGAATGCCTTGTGATGTGGATCTCTCAACTGCATGAAGTCTTTTATTTCTAGTCATTTAAATTAGTAGGAGATTCTTCCTTCTGTTAACTTGAAATGTTTTCTTGGATGGTGTTCTACTTCCGCCTTCTTAAACCACACAAAATAAATCTAAATTCCTCTTCTGCAACATGGCTGTGCAGATTTTTGAACATAGTTTTCAGTTTACCGGGGTTTTCGCTTAGCTGACTAATTCCTTTCACTATTTTCCCATTATGTGGTTTCAAGTCCCTCCACCACCCTATTCTTTTTCTTTTCTTTTCTTTTCTTTTCTTTTCTTTTCTTTTCTTTTCTTTTCTTTTCTTTTCTTTTCTTTTCTAGTTTGAGAGACACATGGACATTGATTTGGTGTTCCTTTTACTTATGCAGTCATGGGTTGCTCCTTGCCTGTGCCCTGACTGGAGATACACCCACAGCCTCGCCCTGTCGGGACGAAGCTCTCACACGGCACTATCTGTCCGGCCAGGGCCTGCCGCTGTATTCGTAGCTCTTCAGTGAACTTCATTTTGTAGAAGCATCTTCAAACACGAACCCTTAACTCGACTGAGCACTGCAGAGGTGTGGCCGGTGTAGAGGCCTGGAACCTCACGCCGTGGACTGTGGTGGTGCTGGTGGCCCAGGCGCTGCAGCAGCCGCATGCTCTGGTGTTTCCACGGAGCCACCTCGAAGGCATGAGAGGCTCCTCCGTCCTGAACCGGAACCCGCGTGCAGGCATCACGCGTGCCGCTGCTGAGTGCTGTCTTGCTCGCCTCGGGCCGTGTTCACCCCTGCCAACACGGATTTGGATCCCGAGTCCAACATGCATTTCATTCGCTGTAGTCCTTACCTTTGCGTCATTTGCGAATTTCTATCGTGTAATGGCTGTTACTGTGAAACCGTGAAGAAGCTGAGTGCAGACTTCCTGACCTTCTGGTTTCGTCACTCACCCAGGTCTGGTAACTCCAGAGTGCCGTGTGCTCCAGGCCACGCCCTACATGGTCACCACGGCACTCTGCTTGGCCCCGGTGTGGCCGGGTCCTGTCATGTACGTCCCAGTGCCATTTTCAGCATTACCCCTGACTTCTCCAATGAAATAATACACAGAAAGGCTGTATAGTATTGAAAGTCAGCATGCCATTTGCTATTGAGAGAGTTCCGTCTCCATCAAACCCGAGTGTTCTGGGCGAGAGGAGAAAGTCTGCTTTGCGCACCAAGGCACGTCCTGACGCCGCACCCAGCAGTCTGCATCGGTTTCTTCCCTGTGCGCTCCGGGAACAGCCAAGACGGGCCCCGCGGGGAGGGGGAGGAACCTGTGCCCGTCCCCAGAAGGGCCCTGGAAACAGAGCCTGCCTGTCATGGGCTGTGGCAGAAGGCACTTTCCCCGGTGTTAGGATCTTCAAAATGACGTGGCTCCATTTGAGGGGTCTGGCATTTCAGGGAGTGGGGCGCTTGGTCCCAGAAGCCCAGGGCCTGTCCTGTCAGCTGGGAGCTGGAGAGAGCAGGCGCAGGCTGCAGGGGCTCCTCTTCCTCCTCCGTGCTTCTCCGAGCTCCCCCGTGTGTCCCGCAGGCCCTCTGCTCCACCCTCTACATCCAGCTGCCCAGGCCCCGGGGGCTGTCGGGTGCCAGGGAAGGTAAAGCTGGCTTCGCCTTTCTGAGGCTCCGGACCTCGGGGAAGACGCGCACTGAGGCCTGGTGTTAGGGAGGAAAGCAGGCTCCCTCCTCTGCGGATCCGGTGGGCTTTGCTGCCTGTGAGAGGGGAGGGGAGGGGAGAGGAGGGCAGGGCAGGGCAGGGCAGGGCAGGGTGAGGTGAGCCGAGGGGCCACTCGGAAAAGAGTCATTCTTCTTTGAACGGGCCCCAGGTCCCGTCCTGTATGCATGGAGGGTAGGCACCCCATTTCTGCTTGGGCTTGTAACAAGCCATCTCCCTCCTCCCCACGCCCACGCCCACGCCTCGATCTGCAAAAGCCAGGGCTCTGGCTGTGGAAATTCATATGGAATTGGGCAGGGCACTGACAAATTAAAAAATTGCCAGTAAGTTTTATGGATTCTAAAAGAAATTACCGCAGAGCAGTGCTGGTGCGTGGGCCGGCAGGTGGGCACGCACCCTCCCGAGACGGTCTCTAAGGACGGCCTCCCTCCCCTCAGTCGCCCGGGAGGCCCTGTGGGGTGGCGGCCAGGTAAGCTTCTCTAGTTGACAGACCGTTTTGGCTTGAATTTGGGGCGAGGGATGAGTAAGTTCTCACCCCAGTGAGACTCTCAGTGTGGTTTTCATGAAGGGGGTTTTGGTGGCTGAACTCTGCTCTGTCTGCGGCGTTCGTAGCAGAGCGCGTGTGCAGGGACTGGGGACGTTCTGGGTCGGCGCTGCCCACCAGAGCTGTCGGCAGCAGGAAAACACCCAGTGTCTGCGTTGTCCAGTGTCCGCGTTGTCCAGTGTGGTGGCCACTCACCGTATGTTGCCGTATAGCGCTTGAGATGTGCCATGTGTGCGGCCGAGTTGCAGATTTTAATTAAACTTAATGTAGCCACGTGTGGCTAATAGCGGCCGTACTGGACAGCGCAGTTCTGGCTTAGGGATCCCGTGCGGTCATGTTTTATTACAGAGTGGATTTTGGTGCAAATAACAATATGTTTACGTTTGTTTACACGGTGGCATGTAAATCACTGATTCGCAGTGTATTCTGACTAGCATTTAGATGACTCATTCACACATGTGCACAGGAGGTTGAAGGTACAAATACACTTTAAACGTAGAGTTTATCTGCTGCGGGGTTTTGGAAACCAAGATGTGAGGAGTCAGGGTAATTGTACGTCAGTGAGCGAGCACACTGCGCTTGAGTGCTGTTCTAGAAATTAGAAAGCTGACGTGCTTACGCATCTTCCGATTTCCTGTTCGTGTGAGCTTCTGACTACCTGCGTTTGCTGGAGTAGTTATTAAACAGTGTCAGTTGCCTTAAGGATGTCTTCTGGGCGTGTGTGCACCCCCCTGACACCCCCCCCCCCCCCCCCCCCACACACACACCAATATCAAGGTCAGATTCAGCTGTGAGGAGTCCAGGCCCCTGGGCACGGACTGTAGGTCGGGCAGCGTTGTGACCTACCCCGGGGAGCAGAGTGTGGCGTGCAGAGCACAGGCCTGGTTGCCCGCACCACTGCAGGCTCACGCTGGACTTTCAGGGCAGGGCCTGTAAAGTGTCCTAACGCCCGTCGTGACATCTTTCTCCCAGCCTGGCTGTCATCTCTGAGAAGCAGCATCTGGTTAAGCCTCTGGTGTTGTAAACAGTTTCCCCTGAATGCATATAGATGGTATCTACTGATACTTGGGTGGGTTGTTTGTTTTTATTTTTTTTCCTGTTTAATTATAAAGGGCATCAAGAGATGCTTTCTTCCACAAGTCTCAGGTAATTTCATACTCGCAGCACAAAAGTAGGTGGCAATTTGGGGCGACACAGGAGTTTTCAGAGTCGTGACTTTTTGAGGCTGATTTCCCCCTTTGTGCCCCGGGTGGTGGTAGAGGTGATGCCCCAGAGAGCCCGGCGTGAGTCCGCATCCCGAGCTCCCCAGACGGCTGGATTTCTGTGCTCTGCTAGGGAGTGTGCCTGTGGCACTGCCCGCCTTTTATATGCAAGAGCCGCCACTTCATCTACTTTTTTTAGCGTTCTGCGTGTTTAGGATTTTCACAAGAACTATATTTTACATTCAAATAATGTAGTTGGGTAGTTTGAATAGTATGTTTCAGGATTTCCGATTCACTTGTCACCGCCTTCAAAACTCCACTTTTGTTCCCCATCTGCATTCATCTCACCAAGCACCGCATTTACTCAGTCATAGTGCCGTCGGTGTTTCCTGATACCGAAAGGTTAAATAGTAACTTATTTTCTTCACAGTCATTATCCCACACCTGGGAACGTCATTTTATTTTTAAGATGCTTACTACTTCCCTTTTTTTAAAGAGGAAAATCACTAGGAATGAGTCATAATAATTTTTCAATATTCGTTTGATTCTGCGGCATGCTGTATACTTCAGCATCAGAAGCAGATGGATGGGTTATTATTGCTAGTTGTTCTTACTCATTCAGTCTATAAACCTAATTTGTTTTATTTATGATGGGAGAAGGGGAATTTATGAATTCATCTTTACTGAGCAGTCTTCGAGCCTTTGCAGTACATTCCAGGATTGAAGAAAGATAAAGAAACACAGAGGTCGTGAGATTATGAAGCACTTTCCAGCAAATATATTTTGTTGTGGTATACATTTACCAATCTTGTGGGACATTTCAATGTTCTCCAGTATCTTCACTATTTCTTTGGAGTAATCATTATTTTTTTTAATCCATTTTTTAAAGATCTTATTTATTTTTAGAGAGGGAAAGGAGGGAGCTAGAGAGAGAAACATCAATGTGCGGTTGCTGGGGGTTCTGGCCTGCAACCCAGGAATGTACCCTGGCTGAGAATTGAACCTGGGACACTTTGGTTCCCAGCCCGCGCTCAATCCACTGAGCTACGCCAGCCAGGGCTGGAGTAATCATTATTTATAATTACAGTCCAGATTTCTCTCTCTTCTTTTGAGAAACAGTAGTCTCCCCTCTCTACCCTTGTGTTTGGAAAAGCCAGTGATCTGGGTGGTTTCTATTTACAAAGCTCTGTTAAAACCAGGGCGATTGTAGTCCAGGTACTAAAGCCAAGTGTGAAAGGTGGCGAGGACAGGAGTGGCAGGGACGTAGCTCACTGATGAAGGAAAGTCCGGGTCGAGGTAAGGAAAAATGAAGAGGTTCTCCCCCTTTTTCTTCCAACTTTTTTTTGGGGGGAATTCTAAGTGAAATAAAATTATTCACTGCATGTATGTGCTTCAGACTAAACTCAAAACCCCAGAGACTGTTCAGTCATATACTTTTGTTGAGAAGATTAGGGGAAGGTTATTAAATGAGCCTGTGGGACTTTGCATAGGAAAGGTGTTAGGCAAAGTGGAGATTTTTCCTCTGTCTGTAGGAAGAATACTTGTGTTCTTTTCTAGCAGTTGGGTGTGACATTCTCCTTTTCAGTCTGTTTTCCCAAGGCTGAAAGCAGGAAAATGACCGTTACTTCCTTCTGTTCAAAAGGTCTTGTCTAATTTGAGTTGTTTGTTGGTGCAGAGGTGTTTAAAACCTGTTAAAAGGTGGGGTGTTATGTCTTATTATGAAGGTATTTTCCATAGAATCTTAGCAGTTTGCTAAAATTTTAAGAGAAGTTTTTAGAATGAAAGTGCAGCGTTGACCACCTGTCTGAGTCAGTTTTAAAAACAGGGATCCCCCCTCATCTCCCGCAGGAGGTAAATAAATAAATAATACTCAGAGCTGCCGATTTCTCCTGCTGCTCTTTTCTTGGTGTGCAGTTTGGTGGAGTGCAGTCTGTGAGGGCAGTGTTAAAAGTGGGAAGTGACTTCACAGATCCCCATGAGGCATATGGCCTATAAATGTTTCGTTTCTGCAGAGAAAGCACTGAAGCATGAGCTTAGAATGAGGGTGGTGGCGGTGTGTGTTGCCGGGGCGGCCGGGGGGGTGGGGGTGGAGTGTGAATAAAGCTTTCTGCTGTGATGGCTCTTTGTTGATCCAAAAGTCCATTTAAAGAGACTTAGGTCACTTTAGGTTCTCATGAAGAGCATTTTGTTTTCTCAAATCAGGATGGAAACAGCCTACTGTTTGAATGAGTCGAGTTGAAGTGACTCTCTGGCCCCCAGCCCACCCCTCCCGTAACCCACTGCCCGACAGATGAGCAGTCTGCTCCCCACGCGGGTGTCTCCGGCTTGCCCCGGGGCCCCCCGTTTTCCCGGGGAAATTTTCACTCAGGATCGTCTCTGCAGATCCTCCAGTTCTCGGTGCAACTGAGAACACTGTGTTCATCCCACACCACTTCTGTGGCTTTTTTATAAAGCAGTCTTTGCTTTCCTTTACAACGAATCCCTAAATTTCTTTGCTTAAAAACAAAACAAATTTCTGTCTTCTGGTGGGAAACGGAGCTCTGTCCTTGGGTGCGTGACGGACGCCCTTCGCCGGCTCCGAGCACACGCCCTTGTGCGTCGGCACAGCGGAATGGCTGTTCGTACAATACATCGTCCTACTTCGTAGTAAACTACAATTTGTGTTTTCACTTGGTAATTACTTAGTTCAACCAGCATGAAATACTGTGCCTACACTTTGTTTTATTGGCAAACTTTGCCATTAAAGTACTTTTTGTTTACCAGTTCGTGTGAGTTTGGGGGTTCGTTCCTGTGGGTCAGTGTCCATGGTGCAGCTCCTGCTAACGCCTTAAAAACCGAAGCAAGAGTGTCACGGTCGGTCTTTGCGTTCATTGTTTATGTTTGAAGTGCAGTTATCAAGTGAGGGAGAACCCCAGATTATTCTGTGAGGGGGAAAAAAAGAGCCTGGGAAACAAGAATAAGATTTGAATTTAGCAAAGTGATGGGGTTGTGAAATTATAGACAGGTGGCGTTTTCCTGTATTTGTTTAAGGCTTGCATTTAGAGGTGATTTTGTGCAGGGAAAAGCAGAATTGCTCTCTGGACGTCTTGTGAACCAGGGCACCAGGGAACCCGGAGAGCGTTCCCGTGGAGGTCAGGGTGCCGTTCTGGAACACTGTCGCGGAGTGGGCCAGTCTTGCACTGTGTTAAAAAGGAACAAAGAGTTGTGAAAGGGAACACTGACTTCTAAATCTGAAGTTGTGTGTGTTCTCACAGAAAAGGAAAGGAGTCGCCCTCCTAGGAAACAAACAAACAAAGAAAGAAAGACACCCCCAGCCCGTCAGCTCTGCAGACGCAGCTCTTGCCCAGGGCTCAGGCTGGCGTCGCCCAGCGCGCGGCCCCCGCGCTGGGGCTGTCCGTGGAGACCAGGGACTAAAGTGATTTCACATTTCATCAGCATTCCTTCGTCGTCAGACTCAAAGCCAAAACGCATTCTTAAAATAATGGTGCTGTCGCACACAACCTACGGTGTGTACTTTGGAGTGAAACGAAGGAAACCAGCAGCGGGGACATTTGGGCGGCGGTGAGGTTCGCAGACTGGGAGAGCTGTGACTCGGGCTGTTCCTCGTGATGCTGGGGTGACTTCCTGTGCACAGCGTCAGGGCCGGCCCTGCAGCTGCCTGCTGGCTGGTGCCGTGCCCATTGGCAGGCGCTGCGCCCCTGAGCCCGTGTCCTCATCGGGCTTGCCCTGGGGTTCCCCGGGCGTGGAGCTGCCCCACGAGCACGGGCGTCTGGCCTTTCCCCTGAGCTTGGCCCACACTCCAGGGAGCCGCTGGCGTGGGCTGCGGCCGTGTGACTGGGAGCGCTGGAAATGAGGCAGAAGGGCAAGACCTCTGCACACACAGCTTCGTCGTCTCCCGTCAGATGGGAAACCTGTGCACCCGGCGCGGTGTCTGCCGGCGTCCCTTGAACTTGAAGTAAACGGGCACACGGGCCGAGGAACGGCTCTGTATGATTTTACCTAACTGAGGTTTGGTTTGTGGAGGAATGTATTTCAAAAAGAAAATTCATATTATTTCGACACATTCTAAAATGAGGCAAGAAAAATGTGGATCAGCCTGCCAGTTCTTTTTTCTTAATAAAAAAATAAGTCAAGTGTCCTTATACCATCCACTCAGTGTTTGCTAGAAGGAATGGGTGTACTGGACTGATTCATATCGTGGAGTAACTGTACATACACGTGTCTGCTATTTGAAAACAGTTTAACGGGCAGGTCCCAGTGCGGCCGTAAAGTCAAATTTCCTTTTTCTGCCTTTGTTGTCTTTAAGTGGCTATTTCTAAAGTTTCAAAATAAAACCAGGGTAAACTATATCTCAATGTTTCTTAAGTTTTTATATTTTAGTTCTAGAAAGTAGTTTTCCATAAATCTGTGCCCCAGTCCATTTCCTTACATAACTTTTTGATGAGTCCTGCTTTCACGGGTTTAAAAACCACTCTTGGCTTTACTCACGTTTCGAGTTGAGTAAGATCAGGGACCTAGAGCCGGATGAGGAAGCGGAGAAACCTGCCGCTCAGTGACACGGTTCCCTGTAAAAGCAGCTGAACTTGTGACTCTTACCACATTGGCAGAGTATGTTTATTGTAAACATGGGATTACCATTCTCTGTATCCTAAATGTTCTGCGTATGTTTATGGATAATTCACTTATTTCAGAAAAACAGGGTCCTATCATCCACGTACTGTTTATAACCTGCTTAGAAAACGTAACATGACTTCCTGTCAGCTGCACGTGTGTATGCCCTTTAAATGATCACGTAGAGTCCGTCCGTTTGGAATAAACTCGCTTAAGAAAATATTAGACCTCAGTAGACTGTGTAGTTGCATTTTTTTTCTGTTTTCTTCTTGCTGTATTGATCTTTAGAGTTCAAAGTGATACTCAGATATTAAAAAAGTAATTCTGAGTAGCATTTCACTGAGAACAATCAAATGCTACTTTAAATCAAAACTGTGGAAGAGTTCCTTTCACAAACAAGTAAGACTCAAAACAAATTCGCCCACTTGGTATATTTATTTGAGATTATCCTTGTTCTCAAGGATAGACAGACAGACATTAATGTGAAAGAGAAACATCCTTTGGGGGACCTCCAGCATGTGCCTCAACCAGGGATTGAACCTGCAACCTTTTGATTGATGTATGAGGTGAAGCTCCAATGAACTGAGCCACTTGGCCAGGGCAAAAAAAAAAAAAAAAGACTTTAATGTGCTTATGCAGTAGAGGTGAGAGGGGTGTAGATGCCTGATGTGCAGCACGAACTAGGCGTGGCCCAGGTCAGGGCCCGGACGCGGTTTCCTGTCCCCTTTCCCTACGGTGCGCACGCTCGCAGGTGTGGAAGGAGGGTGACCTGGCAACCCCCGGATGAGAGGTCCCAGCACCCCCCTCTTCTGTTTCCGCTTCAGAGTCTCTTCTGTCATTCTTGGAACCAGTCACAGAGAGTCTGCACCGTGGCTCGCAGCTGTGGGCAGTGTTGTCCCCAGCGCTGCCCACCCGTGCTCCCCCCCCCCCCCCCGCTCCTCCCCCTCCCCCAAGGAGCGGCCCAGCCTTGTCAGGACTCAGCTGCTCGCCTTATTACCTCATCTCCCGACCTCTGGCTCCTCAAGACCGAGCTGTCAAAGGCCCCGTGACATCAGCAGCGTGTGACTGGGATGGCCACACTGCGTACGCTGAATCAGCGTTTTTCTTTCACTTCCACAGGAGGGGAGCGGGCGCTGAGGCCCGTTTTCAGAGTGTACTGCTGTCTGTTGCTGACACTTGAGAGACCACTCCGCTCATTTGACTAATAGCCAAATGGAAGCTAACAGTCTGTTTTGACCATTGAAGCCTAAAATCCTACTAATTTCTCCCCCTGGCCAAAAAGAAAAAAAGAAAAAATATCTCTTCATGCTTATGTGCTGAGGCTACAGACAGGCTAATTTGATACGTTGTGTAGGGATAATTAGGATTGGATTATTTGAGAGATTTGTGGTTTTACATTCTTTCAAGCATACTCTTACGTGTACACTCAGGCCCCAGAATGTTGTGTGTGAGTGTTTGTCTCTCTGTAAAGACTGTACGTTTGGAATTACTGTTGGTTTTGCAAGAGAGAAAATGCATTTTAAAACCATTTTGAAAAGAAACAGCTCAACCTCAACTAATGTATGGATTCTCTTACTTGCAAAGATTTATTTTTTATTAAAACTTAAGGAGAATTTACTAAGGTCATATTTGTGTCTTGTGTATGTGGTTTGTAAAGGCTTTGTTTTGGATATTTGGGGAGAATTATTCTTTGGTTCTGTTTTATTTTAGCTTTTAGGAAATGAAAAATATATAGCCAGTCTAAGAATCAGTGTAGATAAGGTGCTAAATAAATTGGAATCAGCACCAGAGGACATAAGAAGGCATTAATCTCCAAGCTACGTGGTGATTTTTGTGTTGTGAAAGGTTAGCTTTCAATTGGAAGACTTAATTACTTTTCAGATGAATATTTCATGACAGTTATGTACTTTTTCATTGAATATACATCTGCATACATATTCTGTTACCCATGTGGTGGACATCGGTTATCAGCAATTGGAAGTTCAGATATTTCTCCTGTTTTTTGTTTGTTTGTTTGTTTGATTGGTTTTGCATAGTGCAGCTGCGATGAGCAGTGTATTTGTGTTTTTAACATACATTCTTAAGGTTCAGAGCAATCACGTAATTCCTCAGCGCTCCCCCTGCCGTTCCTGTGTGGACTCTGTGTTGGGCGTGACCGCACGGTTTACTTCCCGGATCTCCTCTGGTGCCCCCCCAGTCAGAGCGTGAGCCCCCCGTTGCCCGAGCCTCGCAGAGGCTCTCTGTCCATCTGGCCGAGGCCGGGGTTTCTGGCACAGCTCTCTGTCTTGCCCAGCCTCCCTCTTCTCTATCTCAACAGCGTGGAAAGGATGTGTCACTTAAGAAAAATTACTGTTGATAATTCCATGGCTTTTTTGCCTGGTTTAGCAGGGGTTATTGGAATAAATGAAATTTTCACTTTACTGTATGAATATGTATTAATAGTTGGAGGAAGCTGGGAATAGGTTTAAAGTAAAACCTTAGTGGTTTCAGTTTGGGGGAATGTTATTATGATACAAATATAGATAATGTTTAATAGCCTCTTTACCCCCACCTCTTTTATATTAAATACAGTTTGGAAATTTTAGGAACTATTATGGAAATAGAGTTTGCTAATTATCTTTCGGGGGAGTTTGTGAACAGTAATTTTTAGCTTGGTTATCCAAATGTCATACTTACACGTACATGTGGAGTTTATTGCAGATCATGCAAACATTCAGTAATCTTTACTAAGTTCTGAGAAAGTTTAGATTAGACTTATATAGTTTTGTCTTTAAGATGCAGACAGTATATTCTTTTTTTGTTTTAATTACCAGGATGCCTTCCTTGTATATTTATATGCTTCCCCCCCTCCAGGTTTTTATTTAAAATGTAGTGGGATCCACGGAAAAGGAGGGGGTGATGGGTAGGGAGCGTGCCAGGGACAGAGGAGCATGACGTGGCCAGGGACACAGCTTCTGTCTCGGGGGAGAGAGATGGCAAGGAAAGGCCAGGGCTGGAGCTGGGGTGGCGGGGGAGACACTGAGCTGCTTCCCCTCGCCCCTGGGAAGAACCTCTAGTTCCCCGGGTCTGATCCCCGCATTTACCCCGGCTGCCTAGGGTTCTTTGAACTCTTCGCGTGCTTTGCTTTCACTGCTGTTGGTGCAGGGCTGGCGGACCTGGATTACATCTCTGACTGGCCTCAGCACAGGGACCACAACTTCTCATGGTATGGGTTTCCCACAACATCTCTGAGATGTTTGGGAAATGCTGCCCACTTTCTTTCCAGTGCACGGGGCGTGGCTCCATTCGCATGTACAGGTAACTTACCATTCAGCAAGGCAGACCTACAGTACAGCCAAACACATTGGCGTTCACCCTTTCTTGCATAATTTGAAATTATACTAAGACTCTAGAGAGGGCAAATAGGACATACTGGTATCCACAATATACCAAGGTTTAAGTAAGCATACTTTAAAATCTTGCTAATCTTCTTAATTTTTGAAAGCGTAAATGTTTCAGAAGGAGTGGTTTCAATTTGGGGGAAAAGTTATTACGGGACAAACACAGATATCTTTTTTCATGGCCTCTTTTTCTAGCTCTTTTAATAACTTGTTTCCTTTTTGTCTGTCTTTGTTCTTTGTTAATGTCGACATTGTTGTCCTACTTTGTAATTGCTTTGATTAAAAATTTTATCTCAGCCATCATTAGTGGATCTGTAACTTGAGTCTTTTGAGAGACGTTACAGGGGTTACACAGTATTACTGTTTTTCAAAATGCACCTTATATTTGAAGAACCAAAGGTGTGTTACTAAATAGAAATTAGTTTTATACATACACATACATAAATACACACACGTTTTTTAAATGAAAATTTCATAGTATTAAGACACCAGTCACCATAGGAAATGTCATTAAATAGGAATGAGAGTCATGAAGATAAATCAGCTGTCACCTATTAGGTTAATGATTAATTTGGAAATGGGATTTCTTCCCTAATACTTTCCTCTTTTGACTGATTTTCCTCTTTCTGTACTGATGAGTAGGAAAGAGGAAAAGAGGAGGAAGGAGAAGATGGGTCTTTATCTGCACGTGTGGTGATAAAATTTGCTTCAGTGCTTTAAAAAGACAGAAATATTAATTTAGCTTATATATTTTTTATTTGTTAGAAATAAAAACTCCAGTCTGCTGTTAGCATAGCTCAAATTCATTGTTGTTATCATAATGAGAGCTTAAGTTTTAGACTTTTCCAAATATATTTAGTATTGTTTGATCAGTGAGTTGAAATTATCTTTTTCTGTAACATTGACTTTGTATTTGAACAGATACTGCAAGAACCTCTTTGGGGAGGGGCTTGTGATTATTTTGAAAGTGGTAGAAATAAGATTCATAAAGAACTTTTATTCATCCAATAGGGAGCTCAGTTTCGAAGTTGATTTTTATTTCAGTGAATAAGTACATCTTTGCAGTAGATGCAAAGTTCAGATTTGTGTAGACTTGGGACACTGGGTTTGTTTGCTGTGCATTGCGTCCTGGGACAGTGCTGTGCTCGGTCCACCTTCGGCCACCGGCCACCGTTCCCTGTCCCTCGGTGTTGTTTCCGTCTGCCTGCCGGGTTGGAGCACAGGAAGGCTGGCGCGTGTTACTAGCCGGACATCCCCGGACACCTTATCCGGGCTGTGGCCCGCCCTCAGAAGTGACTGTTGTAAACTATTGTTTGGTGGTGCTGCTCGGTGGCCAGTATTTGAGTACTGGCTGTTGTTGATACAAATATTTGAGCATTTGCCTTATTGTGCCCTCACTTTACAAACATGGGGAGTTGAATGGCAATATTAGCGATGGCAGATCTGAAAGATGTAATAGATCTGAAAGATGTAATGGAAAGATGTGAGGCATTTGGAGAAGAGGACTGCAGAAAATCTTTTTTGTCTTAATGGATGATTCGTTTCCCCTTGGGCGAGAAAGGGAATCCTCTCTGGAAATTGTTTCATGAGGCAGATGTAAGTTAGGTTTTCCTTCTCCTCCCTCCTCCTCGTCGCTCCGTCTCTGTGGAACCCCACCTACCCCACCCCCCACCCCCGTTGTGTTTAGCTGTGGCCCTTGGGTTCCGTGCTTGTTTCTGGGAAGGACTGGCCTCTGTGACTGCGGGACTGCCTGTGCTCTCAGGAATCTGTCACCGCCAGCCGTTACAGGAAAGGGGCCTGCTGGGGCCAGTTGGCGAGTTCGAATCTCGGCAGCACTGGCGTGTCTGGCTCTGTGGCCTGAGCGGTTTATTTGACCGGACTCTTCTTTTCACCTCTCTGTTCCGCTAAGCATGGGGAATAAAGGTTCCTTCTTCGGAACGCTGCTGTGTTGGGATTAGTCGAGACCATGCGTCACAGTAATCGCAGCTCATTTTTGTTGTTCGTGGGTATCCTGGACCGCGGTCCTGCGCTGGCTGCGGGGAGCGAGGCCCTGGGAGCACCCCCCCGTCCCCACTCCTCCTGGCCGTGAGCGAGGCCAGACAGACAGGCGAGAGGACGCTCAGCACGGGGCTGGGTGACTTTGCTCCGGAGGGAAGCTCTGTCGTAAAGGATAGCTAGTTAGCTTCTGGCAGTAGTGGTTCTGTTTGTGTGTTGGAGTTTGTGGTAGGCTGATAAACTGAACTTCAACTTGGAAACGTATTTCTGGAAAATGCGTTCCAGGTTCCGAACAAGTTGACTTAGAGATGAACCTGACTATGTGATTTATTTGTAAATTATTTTGAGAATGAACAGTGGGTAAAAGCATAAGCTGCTGTTAATATCTCAGTTGTTTTTTTCTGTATTTGTGTGTGTCCACAAAATTGTACAGATAATATTCAGTGTGAATGCAAACCCATTCAGAATAAGTTTGTTGGTCTAGGCCCTGGCCAGGTGGCTCAGTCAGTTGGAGCATCGTCCCATACACCAAAAGCTTGTGAGTGTAATTCCAGGTCAGGGAACACGCCTAGATTGCAGGTTCGATCCCCGGTCCGGGCACATATAGGAGGCGACCGATTGATGTTTCTCTTCCACATGGGTGTTTCTCCCCCCACCCTCTTCTTCCTCTTTCTCTCTAAAATCAGTAAACATATCCTCAGATGAGGATTTAAAAAAATATATGTTTGTTGGTCTAGGCTAAAATTGTATCCCTTTCCAGTCCATGGGTGGGTGGTGGTTGGTTTGTACGGGAATGTTGAATTTGTATTGTAGGTTTTCCCTCTGAGCACTGGTATGTGTTTTGAGACAGCCAGCTGAAGAAAAGGGTATAGTCTGAGTTAACTTTGTTTAAGCTACTGAACTTGTAGGTATGATGAGCCAGAATTTTCTGCACTGATTGAAAAGAGGTGTCAGGAAAACATTTAGGGTCTCATAATAATACAATAATCCCTTTACATATAGCAGTTCCTTATGAGCTGAGTCAATTAACCTTATTCAGCCTTATTCAGGTGGCATTAGTTTTATAAGTATCAATCGATAACTAGAGATGTGTGACCATGTAAGTGAGCTTTATATGACCAGGGGAATTTAGATTCTGGAGCATTTATTGAAATAGAAGTTTAAAGGCATACTTCACTACTGTATCTTGATTTTCTAAAGAAAATACATTATCTAATAACTTACAAGGCACAGCAATTTCAATTTCGTTTTCTTCTGTCTGGATTATTTTTCGTTCTGAAATGCCTTTTGCACTGACTGGTACCAGACACACTTAGGTTACAGCAGTTCAGACTCCATAAAGAAATTTAATATTTGTCCTTTCTGTCAATTAGGGGACTCTAGAATGTAGACGTTATGTAGAATATTTTATTTAACAGCTAGGAATAAAAGCTTTGAATTTTTAAAACATTACCTTTGATTTTTTTCACTTGAAATTTTTTACATTTTATTCTCTAACACTTGAACTATGTCTTAACTACTTTAATCACAATTGCTTAGTGATTTTCCTGTGACTTAAATTTTGGAATATTAACAGCAGCTTGTTCTAAATGATTTTAATCCTGTTTCATTGACATTGTCAAATGTACGTGACTAGCAAGCAGCATTGAATAGAGACCTTTTGGGGGGGGTCTCTTACTGGCCGTTACTTCCTGTCCAGTGTTCCCTCCACACTGGGGCGCCTCCCGTGGGTCCCCTCTGTGCTCACGGGCCCTCGATGGGACGCCAGGTGCCTCTTGGCTTCAGCTGCCTAGGGGACCGGCCGGCGGGGGGGGGGGGGGGGGGGGGGGGGGCTTCTTTTGTCCTGCATGTTGTGCAGTGTGTGTGTGTGTGTGTGTGTGTGTGTGTCTCTCGCTCAGGCTAGATCACAACAGGTGACACCTGGGACCTGAACGAGTGCCGGTCACGCGCCGGCCCCCTTCTCTCTCGGCCTGGCCTTGACCCCCCCCCCCCCCCCGCGCGTGCTCCCCCTGCATGCCCCCCCTGCGTGCCCCTGGGTCTCCAGCAGAGAAACGTGGTTTCGCCCGTTGGTGTTGTGTGTCAAAGTGCAGTCTCTGACTTTCCGTGGGTCCTGGTTTTTCTCTCTGCAGCCGGTTTCCTGAGCCGGCAGGGCTCCGAGGAGCATCACACACACCGACGACCTCTGCCATGTCCTCACCCACCTTGGGCATCATGAAGTTCACCGTCGATGAAGTTTCGGAAATTTGTTTGTAGTTAAGAGTCATTACCAGGGAAAAAGAACGGAAAAATGAGTGGGATTTGGAGCTTTGGATTAAAGTAGACTTCAGTTCAGTTTCTGCTTTTACTTGCTTGAAAAAAATTACGACTTCTTTGAAATTGCAGTGTTACAGATAAAGTAAACCTCTTATCCTTACTGATAGAAGATTGCATGAGCTTACTAATGCCCTGCTACACTCATTTAGAGTCAAGATTTCCTCACTTTTAAAATGGGAATGATAGCACGTGGCACTGTGTAGCCAAGTTGTGGAGAAAAAAATTCTGAATGAAACATCTCAAACAGTCGAGAGTGGGCGAGCTTGGGAACGTGTTAGCTTTCATTGCCGTGTAACAAGTGACCTCTTACTCAGAAGCCTCCAACAACACTCGCTTTTATCTCACAGTTTCCGCAGGTCAGGCACCCGGGCTGAGTCCTGCTGGTAATGGGGTGTCGGCGGGGGTCTCATCTGAGTCTCGGGGTCTTCTTCCAAGCTCAGGTGGTTGCTGGCAGAATCCGTTTCCTTGCGGCTGTAGGACTCACGGCAGCTTGCTTCTCCGGGGCCAGCGGAGAGCCTCTGGCCCCGTTTCAAGGACGGTCTCCTGATCTGGTCCGGCCCACCCAGGAAACCATCCCTCTTGGCTCACTCACTCGGAGTCAACCAGCAGGGGACCTCGGTGTCACCTGCAGCGCCCCTGACTTTGCCGTGCAATGTGACTGAATTGCAGGCTGACACCCCAGCACGTCGACAGGCCCCGCCTGCACGCTTGGAGAGAGGGCTGTCACCGCGCGTGTGCAGCGGGAGCCAGGGATCTCGGGCCGTCTCAGGACCCGGCCTGCTGGGGGGGGGGTGCTGGGAGGGACTTAGATCCCTTACGTCACGTGGTTCCGCACTTGAAGGTTTTAAACATAGTACACAAAGAGACCAAAAAAAACCCCCGCACACAACCTTTTATTTACTTGACAGCAGATTTCCTGAACGAACACTGGAAGCTGAAACTCTGGAGGGCGCAGCCGCTGGTTATCCGTGTGGGCAGCGACAGCGGCCCTCGCGTGTTGGCTGAGCACTCACTCACGGCGTCTGGTGGACCGTCAGCTGGAAGTGGGCAGGGATGGCCCGGGGTGGTGACTTATTCTGCCCCGGGGGGGGACGGGTCAGGGTGAACCAGGGACCCGGCACCCTCACTGCTGCCTCTCGGAGTGTAAGACTGTGCAGACCCGCTGTACTGCGGACATGTATTTTAATGAGATCATGCAACTTGATGAAGGGCTTTTCCCATTTTTAATGTTTTGAGGAACCTCCGCACTGCTTTCCACAGTGGCTGCACCGGCCTGCATTCCCACCGGCCATGCACGAGGGTCCCTTTTCTCCACGTCCTCGCCGACACTTGCTGTGTGTTGACTTACTGACGGCAGCGGTTCTGACAGGTGCGAGATCTCAGTGTGGTTTCAGTTCATGTTTCTCTGATGATCAGTGCGGCTGAGCGTCTTTTCATTCGTCTGTCGCTCATCTGAATGTCTGCCCACTCCCCTGTGTTCTGTGCAGCGCGGATTCACAAGTGCTGAGATGTGGAAGCAGCCCACGTGCCCATCAGTGGACAGACAGCCGGGCGAGAAGGTTGTGATGTGTACAGGGCGGGGCAGAGGGGGGTTCACGGCTGTTCGTGCGGGAACTAATGCAGAAACCAGGGAGTGATAATGCAGGGTGAACCGTGTCTGGTGGGCTCGCAACGGTAAACCCACGTCTGCTGCGCCCTGTGTGCTGGTCATGTACAACGGAGTGTTACTCGGCCATAAAAAGAATGAAATCTTAACTTTTCGTAACAGCACGGATGGATCTAGAGGGCATCACGCTAAGTGAAATAAGCCAGAAGGACCAATACTGTCTGATCTCACTTACATGTGGAATCCAAGGAACAGGGCAAACCAACAGAGTAGACACAGGCGCACAGATGCAGAGCACAGGCTGATGACTGTCGGGGGCGGGGGGACCGGAGAACTGAGTGAACAGGGTGAGGGGACTGAGAAGTGTGGGTTGGCAGTTACAGAGCAGTCGTGGGGATGTAAAGCGCGGCACAGGGAGTCCAGTCGGTAGTGTTGTAACGACTGTGTGTGGTGCCCGGCGGGTACTGGAGTCATCAGGGGGAGTATCTTCGGAAACTATATCGTCGTTTCACCACTGTGCTGTGCACCTTAAGCTAATATAATATTGAATGTAAACTGTAATTGAAAGATAAAGTTCAGAAAACCCAACAGCAACAAAAAAGAACTTCTCCGTCGTCACCAGTGGGAGATGCCCGTGTTGAACGGACACCTGAGCACAGACTTGGGCCCCTGGTCTGAAGTCAGCCCCCTGAGCGGAGACGGCTCTCCTGCCCCGCACTGTTTATTCTAGTGACGCCCCGTCTTCCTCCCTCCAGACCCTTGCTCGCTCCTGGGCGCTCCGTTAGAATTCACCGGGTGCTTCGGGCCCAGCGGTGTCCTCACGCCCGGCTGGGTCGGTCTGGCCGGAGGAGCCCACAGGGTTGGAAACGGGGTGGGTCACACAGTCCAGACACACTTCCCAAAAACAAGGGACCTTAGGGATTCTGGTTAAAAATTTTTCATTAAAATTTTTTTCATTAAAAATGAAAATTTCATTAAAAATGCCTTCATTAAAAAGGCATTTTATGCTTTCAGGAATTTGTGTGTATTTGGATTCACGTGAGGGGGACGGGAAGGTCATAGAAAGAAGTGACTCCTGGCTGGCTGGCTGCCGTCTGCCGGCCTGGCCAGGGGACCGGTCTCCCACACACCGTGTTGGTGTGCGTCTGAGGCTCAGGGCCGCCGCTGAGCGGCCACCGGGGCCGGGACCCTGGCTGTCGGGCACTTGAGGTTGGCGAGTGTGACTGGGAACTGAATGTTACATTTTATTTCATCCTAATGAATTTACATTTAAGTAACTGCATTTCTGTTAGTGGCCGTTGGACAGCACAGAATATAGACGTCTCTGCTGTCCCTGGTACGTACGTGTGTTGGGACACGCTGGTGTGCGTGAGTGTGTCTCGGGAGTCCGTGCAGCAAAGAGCCAACTACAGGGTCTTGAATGTCCTTTCTGGGTCTCCAGTCTGTGCTTCATGGTTTCCCACGAATTACTCTAAGTGCGTTTTAACAGTATATGTAGCTTTTTTTTCTTAACAATGAGATTCTTTTTTTTTTTTTAATAATATTTTATTTATTTATTTTTAGGGAGGGAAGGAGAGAGAGAAAGAGGGAGAGGGAGAGAGAGAGAAACATCAATGTGCAGTTGCTGGGGGCCATGGCCTGCAACCCAGGCATGTACCCTGGCTGGGAATCGAACCTGGGACACTTTGGTTCCCAGCCCGCGCTCAATCCACTGAGCTACGCCAGCCAGGGCTATAGCATATGTAGCTTTATTTCATTAGTGAGTTTCCTAAGTTGCTCATTTTCTTCCATATTTATTTTTACTTTTATGCAATGAAACTAATTTTTTGTTGCTGATTTGAAAGGAACTTAGCTTTTTTTAAGCATCGTGGAATTCCCACTGTTAAATAGAAGCTAGAGGCACATGGAATTAATAAAGAATATTCCATCTAGTTTATATTTCTAATTCTCCAAAAATCGTTTTACTAGTTTCTCTTGGATGAAATCTCCCCCCAAAACACACACATTTTTGGTTTAGCTTGATTTACTAATTTATCTTAATAGTTACAACATTGGATTGACTTAGAAATACCTTCAGAGCAATTTAGAGACATATTTTATCATGATTATACATAGAAAAACAGGAACTATTAAGAGATTTATTTGTGTTTACAGTGAAAAAGGATGAAGTGGTCTATATCTGTTCCTTGTATGTCCAGCCCCGAAACAGCTCTGCTGTTCTGGTTACTTTTTACATGACCTGAACAGAAGTCCTTTCTGTGTCTTAGAAGTTGTTTTTTCCTGTAACATTTGGCTGGATGAATTCAGATGTGATTTTTTTCGAAGGACTCCTGACTTGAGAAGAGTATTTTATTCATGTAGGGATTGACAACACCAGTCAGAAATTTTGGGAGAACAAAAAAAAAACCAGGAGACTATGGGGAGGAACAAAGTAAAAACTGGGATGTAGTTTTGAAACTTGAATTTTTGCTGTGGGTGCGTTTCAGTGATATTTATCTACATTTTATTTTCAATCATCTAAGTAAAGATGAGCCACCTGAACAAGTACAGTCGGGCCGCAGTTGAGGATTTTGAAGCACGTAAGCCCTTCAGGGAGCTTTAGCTTAATAAACGTGTAATAGCCGAGCCAGCGGAGTCCTGGCGTCTTTCTTCATACCTCCTGTTTCTCGCAGGGGAGCATTACCCACTTTCTCTCTGCAGCCCAGTGCATTTTCAAACACGCTGAGTTACGGCTGTCAGATGGTTTTGTGGAAGCAGTCCTGTGTGGTCAGTGGGCACGAAAGGCCAACTGTGTGGTGGAGGTAGAGGCGGATGGGTGGTGTGGTTTTGCCTGAGATTGGTGAGGGTGGGGGTTACACTGTTCCTTGACAATGCCGCGGCACAGAACCAAAACCAGCCCCCAGTCCTGCTCTCTGCCGCTCTCTTCACACCGGGCACATTACTGTTGTCTGTGAAATTTGGATCATTAAAAAGCCAAGCGAAAGCACATATGAAAATCTCCCATCTCCTAGCTTCCCTTTTGTCAGCTGTTGGCACATTTGTTTTAGCTCAGCGGGTAGCATCACCGGGAACAACCGAGTCTGTTAGCCGCGATGCGTCGTTCTAGCTGCTGCTGTAGAACTTCAGGCGCACACTTCCCCTCGCCACTGCCTCCCTTCCACTCTCTCCGCCACCTCCTCCTCGCACGGAGCGCGGCTGCCTTCCAGCCGCCGGCCACTGTCATCACAGCTCTAATTACCCTCCACACATTCCACTTACCTGCCGTTGACGGACATTGGGGTGGTTTCTCTTTCTCATCACCATGAACGGTCCTGCCTGGAACAGCCACGCGTAAGCCGCCTGGAGACGTCCTGTTCTCATTCCTTTTGAGTGGTTCTCCACTGGAGGAATTTTGCTAGAGCACGTGGTGCCTTTCTGTGGAACGGTTGAAGAAACTGCCACGCCGGTTTGCGGGTGGCCGTGCCGTGTCACACTCCTCCGGCGGCGTCTCCCTGCACGCCCCACCGGCATTCGTCCTCCGTCTGCGTCTCTGCACCGTGGCCGCTCCCGTGGCTGTGACTCGGCGGTCACTGCGTTTCCCCAGTAACCGCTGACGCTGAGCATCTTCCCCTGTGCGCCCTGACTGTTTCTCTGCCTCCCGTGCTGAAACATCGGGTCAGATCTTTTGCTCGTTTTTAAATTGGATCGTTTGTCTTTTTTTACTGAGTGTTTAAGAATTCTTTATATAGCCTGGATACAAGTTCTTTATCAGATGGGCAACTGGCAGGTATTTTCTCATGGCCCGTGGCTTATCTTTTCACTTATCCTGAAGGTGTCTTCCGAAGTGAAAAACAGAAACAAACAAAAACCAATGCCTTAACTTTAGCCAAAGTCCAGTTTATCATTTTTAGACCACTTTTTTTTGGGGGGGGGGGGGTAGATGATTGCTTCATTTTTTAAGTATTTTTTCACTGAATATGGAGTTCTAGTTCGACAGTACTTTTCTTTTAGTACTTCTAAGATGCTGCTCCACTGTCTGCTGGTTTTCATCGTTTCTGACAAGAAGTCGTTCTTGTTTTTGTTCTTGGTGGAATGGGTTTGTTTTCCCCCTGGTTCCTCTTAAGACTTTCTCTGTTACGGGTTTTAGGCACTCTGATTGTGTCGTGACTGTAGTCGTGCGTGTGGTACCGTGACTGTCATCGTCCCTGTGTGTCTTGTGCGTGTGGTTTGTTGTGGGTTCATAGCTCATGGTATTGGGGAGATTTGCCGCCATGCTTCCCCGGGCATTTTTTTTGATCTTCCCCACCACTCGAGCAGCAGTAAGTACATGTGTATTGGACTTCCGGAATCCTTTTTTTCCTGTGTGTTTTCTTTCCATATTACGTGTTCAGTTTCAGGCTTAGGCGTCCTTTCTCGTGCCTTGTTTTAGTCCGCCTAGGAACACACTCAGTGTGTTTTTCCTGTCGGACATGATAGTTTTCATCTTTACAAGTTCAGTTTGGGTTATTTCACCCAGTTTCCCTATCTCTACAGAAGATGTGAACTCCTTTCCCTCTGCCCTTTTGACAGTTGGAAGGCAGTTCTAACTTTGAGTATTTTTATCTGCTGGTGCCAACACCTTTGTCATTTTTGTGTTTCAATTTACTGACTTTTCTCTTTATTTTGGATCATATTTTTAGGGTTCTTTGTCTTCTCGGCCATCTCTGATTGGGTGTGGACATTGTGAACCTTACCTGGTTACATGTGTGGGTGTGTGTGCGTGTGTGCCGACACCTTTGAGCTTCAGTGTGGGTCTCAGTCACGTTGCTTGGAAACCGCGTCATCCTTTGGGGCCTCACCTTTAAACTTCAGTGGGTAGGGCACTCGGGGCATTTAGCACTTACTTCGTCCCCCTGTCGAGGCACATTCCTCCCAAGTGTTTTGTGCAGTTTTCCACCTCTGCCTGGTTAGGCCCAGGACCTCTTCTGGGTTAGCCCTGACGGTCACTCTCTCCAGCCCGTTCCGGTGGTTCTCTCCCCAGCCCCAGGCGGCTCCCGTGCGCCTGTGGGCTGAGCATTGCCCTGCCGAGTCCTGGAGGGAGACCGCCAGTGTCCGGAGTCCTGTCTCGTGTAGCGTCCCCTCTCCCCTCCTCTGCCCGGAGAACGCCCAGCCCTCTTGCCCTCCTTGGGCCCCCAGCTACCGCCTCCCCACCTCCCCACCCCGAGGCCTGAAGCTCGGTCTGGGCAGGGAGCCATGTGGCCGTGGGGTCCCCCAGCCCCTCCCGTCTCCCAGGCACCACCGTCCTCGCGCCCGCCGGTCGGTGTCGTGAAAGGCGTCACATGACGTGCTGTGGCCATTTAAAGGAGCAAGTGTGCTCTCCGTGACAGAAATGAACATCGGACCATAGAGTTTAAAGACGGGGAGAAGTACCGATTTCTTTAAACCTAGCATGGAGATGCTCCCTTCCCTAGGTTTTGTTAATGCCCCTGAGTTTTACTGGATAAACACGGTCCTAGAATGACTTCAGTGTAGTTTTCAGTCCAGAAATATGGAAGTCCCAGTGCATGGCGTGGCACCCAGCTCGTCACTGTGGGGACACTTTGTTTTTTGTGCCACTATGTGAGAAGTTATTTTCACTGTGCAGTTTTGGTGGGGGGGGGGGGCGGGTCTTTACTTAATATCCTATTTACTTTCCTAGTAAGAGCATTTTCATTAATATAATTCAAGAGAGAATTGAATGATTGGGTGTTATTAGTACAGAAAGAACCATTTCCTTTGCAAGACCATAAATTTTGCCTTCTAGCAGGGTATATTTAAAAGTGATATATTACTTTTTCTAGCTACACATTTTTTCAGGCTTCCTTATGATAGCAAAATCAAACTGTTACTTTGTTCCAAATTTTTCTTCGTTTTCTCTGCAGATGGCAGCTGACTCAAAGGCACACGATAATACATTTACGTTTTTTCAGTTAAAAGTCACAAACCCCTGTTAATGCTCGAGAATTGCTTAATGAATGGAAGACTTGAATGTCCCCAGCACTCACCTTTCCACGTGTCCAACAAACAATCCGGAAGGCAGCGGCGTCGATAACGCTCCCTGGTTCTGATGGAAGAGCTTCCTTTTTCTCGTTCGTCCTTCTGTCCCTGCTCTTTCCCTACTCGTCTAGTTACAGAGTCCTTGGAAGATTCTCGTTTGACAGGACTCGCCACGTTGCAAGGACGATCGCATGTCCTACCACATTATAATGAAATGCCCATCGAACGGAACTGCTGGCGTGCTAGCTGGAGGCTTGCCCTTTCTGGGTCAGGGTCCCCGGGACGCTGCTCCTGGCAGACAGAGTGTGCCGGGAGGCACCCCGACTCGGCCGGGAGCGCCCCGCATCCTGCCACAGGGAGACACTGCCCGCCCCCGTGACAGGTACCTGCCCCGGTGACAGGCGTGGGCGGCTGGGGAGACAGGACAGGTCTCCCTCCGTGCGTTTCCTCCGCTGCTGAGGGTGTTGGAGACGACTCCTTGCCCCACCTGAGTGTGAGTTGGCTGTGGCCCAGGACAGTAGCGCGTCGCCTGGAGCCCAAACGCGGGTTGGGTTGCTTTCCGTCGGTTTGTTCCTCCTTTTAATTGTCGGTTGTCGTGTGGCTTTCGTTTTCCAGCACCCAAGTAAAGAGACCCTAGAGGAGGTATCTGTACGAGTTTAGTGCTTCTCGTTAAAAAGCCATCCAAATTTCTTGTGATGCCGAGGTCCATGATCCTGGCGGTGGTATAAGTTGATCGGTGTATCCGGGAAAGGATTACTGAGCTCCTCTCCGTGTGCGGGGCAGGGTGCCGGTCGGCACTGGGGTACAGAGCCGGCATTTGTGGTGCTTGTCCCCGAGGAGGTGTCTGGGTTAGCGGCAAAGGCCCTCCGTGACACGATGCCCTGTAGTGAACTGCTGGTCGCTGGGGCACGGAGGGAGGCCAGCCAGGGGCCCCTGGGCCGCAGGGACCAGAGAGGGCCGGGCCTGCTAGTCCCTGAGGGGCAGGCGAGTCCCCGCAGCTGGGAGTTGGGGCTGGAAGCCGTGGAGAGCCCTCACGTATAGAGGAATATGTAGTTTTTAGCTTCCCTTCATTATTTCAGGTAGGATCTCAGAATTCAAATCATTTTTATTCGCTGGAAGAAATAGTTTCATGGTACATCTGTTCAGACTTTATTTTGATACTGATATTTCAATATAGGTCTCTGTCATCCTGGCGGTTGAGTAAACCAATCTTTTTGTTTAATTCATGACTTCGCAAAACACTAGAAGGTATCTTATTTCTCGAGACTGCCAGCGAGCTCCCTGTGCTCCCTTGTGCAATGCATCACACCAGGACTCTGCTGACCGGTAGAAAGCACCGCAGTGTCTTTCTCCAAGACAGCTCACACGGTCCCATCCCCCGTCACCCGTCCGCGGGGCGGGGCGTGAGGTGGCAGTGGAGGGTTTTTCACAGCCTGTGTACCAGATCAGGAGATGGAGGGTGTCCACCTTCCTTCGTGTGCGTGTGTGGAACCAGGCGTGGGAACAGACGTGGGGCAGAGGCTCCTGTGTTCCTTCCTCCCAGGACACACTGTAACCCAGGCTGTCCGAGTTTGCGAAAGTAGACACAGTGTAGAAATGTGTGACTACTTACAGGTAATAGTAAAAAACTAAATGAGACTATCCTTTAAATTCTGTATTTCTTTTAAAAATCCACATGTACATTCATACAATAAATAATGTATATTATCTTTTAATTCCTCCGTCTGGCATTATTTCACAACTGTCTGCTAGACGAGGCTTAGCGCTTGCTTTCCACCCCCCCGTGCCTGGTCTTCGCTGTCCTCCCAGCAGTCCTCGTGCCTCGGCCTCGGGTTAGGACCATATTACTGTTTTCATTATTGCCTCTTTTTCCTTCGGCTCCCTACTAAGGTGAGTGTCTGTGCTATACTATCATCACATTAACTTCCAGTTTTGCCTGCAGTTACGCTTGCCTCGTTCTTTTCCCTCTCTCTCTTTTTAAAAAACATCTCAGGAGTACTCTCTGAGCCCTCCAACAGCTCCCATGTAGTTTTTCATGCAGTCATCACTGTCAGGCCATTGTTTCCCGGTTCCACTTTTTTTGTGAGGCCACTTAGTGGGTGTCGAGAGTCTCCTGCCCGACCTCTGCAGTGCTGGTTGGCACCTCGCTGAGCCTCCGCTGTCTTCCCTTCCGTGCACAGCCCTCGCCGGGCGGGGCCTTCCCTCCCCCGCCCCTGCCGCCCCAACTGTGCCCTTTGCCTGTTGCAGGTATGTGGGTCTTCTGCTTCCCGACTCACTTGTCTTTGGGTTGTGCACTGCCTTCAGTGGTTTCATGAGCTGGGAAGGAAATAGCTGAGACCTTGTATTTTTCAAAATACCTTTACTTGTACCCTCGCATTTAAACAGTTTGTTTGCTAGGCTATCCAGGGTAATTTAGGATGGCTGAGACTTCAAAAACTATAACCTTTGAACTTCTGATATTCCTGCCTTCAAGTGTTTCATGTTGTTGCTGAGAAATGCGATGGCATTTCAATGAGTTGAACCTTTCTTTGTGTGTGACCTACTCTGCCAGACCCCCTGGGAGCTCCTGGGATTGTAATTGTCTGTTTGTGTTTCAGTGGGTCTTTTTGTTTGTTTTTTGTTCTTCACTGTGCTGAGTGCTAAGTTTGTACTGTTACTTGTTTCTGGGCAATTATCTTGTAATATCTATTTATAATTTCTTTCTCCCCCTGTCCCTTCTTTCTCATTCTGGGACTGTTGTTGAGCAGATTTGGATACAGAATTGATCAATCTCTTCTTTCTTTTACTAATTTTCTCATTCCTTTTTTGTTTTCTAAGAGGTAACTTTGACTTTCTTTTTCAAACTGACTTGTTATTTTTCTCTTTATATTTTTTTATTTCAAAGTGTTTTCTTTGTATTTCATTCTTTATTATAACCTTCTATATGTGGCATGGATGCAATGTCTTTTTTTTTTCCTTTTGGAAACAATGTCATTATTTTAAGCTGCTTTCTCCATTCCTTACGTTATCTCTGGTCCTTCTGAATTATTCTCTTTACTTTTTAGAATCTCTCTCAAGCCAGAGGCTTTACTCGGAAGTGTTCATCTGTAAGGGGAAGCACTGAAACGTGACTGAAGCTCCCAGGGTGAGCCCGGCTTGGGGCCCGGTGGGCACCCCTTCAGGGTCCCCATGTCATTCACCAGCGCCCTCACCGGGGGCTTGCTTAGGCGGGCACGTGAATTTCTTTTCCGTGGAGTAGTGTGTCTTCTCCAAAGAGGGTGCCGCTCATCGTCTGTTCAGAGAGATGGCAAGGGACGTTCCGGCCTGGCTGCTGGCGCTCTGGAGCTGGACTAGGAAGGGCGTTTGCAGTCTCAGCGGTCAGTGCTTGCTGTCCTGTGGCTTGTCCCCCTTTCACAGGCCATTGTGCCCACACTGAGCCCTGAGCATCCCGGCTCCGTGTCTACACAGAATCTCCCTTACCTGATGGACTAGGGGTGGTGGTGGTCTGAGGCTTTGATTTTTACAGACTTTAATCCCCCCTGATTTTAATCTGGCGATCCCCAGTTCCTGAGCTCCCCGGGTTGTATAGGCTCTCTTGGCTTGTTCCTTATCGGTACCCCATTTCTGGTGCCCCTTGGAGGTTTAGTTAGGATTGGCTTTCTCCATGCTGAATGGTTTCTCGTTCCTCCATATACTTTCCGTCTGGGTATATTATTTGTAGTATTGTTTCAGGTAACAAATCATCTCAAAACTGCATTTTATTGACATAATTATCTTATATCCCACTGTTTCTTTGGGTGAGGAATTCAGGAAGGGTAAAACTTTGGCTAGGCATCTCTCACACGGCCTCAGACAGTCACTGGCCGGAGCTAGGAGGAGCGTAGAGAGCACCCGGGGACTGGCTGGTCACCTCCTCACTGTGTATCAGGGCGAAGCCTAGAGACCAGAAGCATGGGAGCGTGGCCCAGCTGCTGGACGAAGAGTCTTCGGGGCCGGGGGGTGGGGGGCGTTGGCATAGTGATCACAGGAACAAGTTCTCTTTTCAACTTCTGGTTGGGTCTGTTCAAATTTCTCCTTAAATCTCTTCAAAATATAATTCCAGATCCCTATTTTTGTGCCACCACGCTCTCCCGTGTGCCTGCCCTTCTTGTAAGGAGCCTGAACGTCGCTGCGGAAGGAAGGGTATTCTGGGTAAACGAGCAATGCCCCCAAACAGTCGTATTCCAGATGGGGGTTTTGACCTCCTTGGGCCTGTTTGGCATCTACTGGCTTTTTAGGGCTTTTCCAGGGGTGTGCGGCAGTGGCAAGATATTCCTGGAACACAAAAGGAAAGTGAGGAAAGGCAGCTCTCAGTGACTAAGCGGGAGGAAGCGCAGGGCGGGCGGTTGTGGGCGGTGCAGGTGTGAGAGGTGGAGGCAGGTCGTGGGAGAACTTGAACACAGAACCGGGGAGCAGTCGGAACGTTTGGCCTGGGCCAAAGAGAGTGCATTTTAGGGAGGTTTTTGTGAGAGAGGACTTTCATTTCCAAATAAACGCAGTAGGCTGTTATTAAACACTGCTTTTTTTCCCCTTTAAGTTCTATGGGAAGGAAGCTTCCGTATATTTCAAACGTGCTGCGGTTCTTTCAGGCGCTGGTTCTTCAGAGTTGCCCACGACATGCGTCCCACCGACAGGGGCCCTCGGAGAAGAGAGGGGGGAGGAGCTCTAAGAACTCGGTGCTGTGGCTCTGGAAATACTACTCAGATCCCTGGAAACTGAAATACTTTTCGGACGGTCCCTTTCTAAAATCAATGGAATAATATCCCCCCTTTTGATAATCTTGCTTGGCAAAATCTCCTTATCCAGTGTTTGTGCATTAAGTGTAAAGGAAGGTTGTAATTCACTGAACGTGTTCGTGTCTGAAAAGACAGTGTGTGAACCGGGAAGAACGAAAAGTAAATCTCTGACCTTGACTTTCAGGGCCGCAGTGCATGTGTGCGTACCTGTGCAAGCGTGTGGGCCTGTCGGTTACCGCATCCAACACAACTCACTTGCCTTTGGTTCAGTAGAACGCGGAAGCATGCTCCGGTCATTTTTAACGCGCTTCAGCGGGCGGAGCCATAGGACAGAATGGGAAACTGATGCTTTACTGCTTTTTTCCTATGTGCTTGGAGGTGGCTTATCCTCGACTGACCAGTTCCAAAGCCATAACCCCCAACAACCACCTACCTCTGTTAGAGACCAACAGACAATATTAATGTAAGTTAGACATGCATGTTCTTCCCGTCAGAGAAATGTACTGTCAAGTAGGGAAACTTTCTTCTTGTTGCTCGTGCATATTCCACACAAGTGGCTCTGACCCAGGGCTGCAAAGGGGCCACGTTGTCACCAGGATCTGACACACCGCTGTTGGCTTCTGTTGTTCCCTCTTCCTTTCCCTGATTTTGTGACCAGGGGACCTCTGTGGTGTTGCAATTTCTACCAGTTCTTTGAGCTCCCTTTTGGATGTAGCTTCTTGGTTATCGTTCATTCTATTTTATCGTCGTACTTGATTCTCTAACCTCTTATCTGTGCATCCTGTTTACTCTGCATAACCCTCCAAGTCAGGTCCCTGTGCTCTTTCCCTGCTCCTGTATGTCCTTTTAGCACTGCTGGGGTCAGAATTTCACAGTGACAGCCATTGGCGTTTCTGCTACAAAGAATCATCCCATATCCTGGAGGTCAAGGTGAAGTGAAGATTATGTCTGTTTAAGTTATGAAGATCTCAAGCAAGAGAGAAGATAATGATGTATTTGACAGTAACAAGATAATGCACATTAATCTTCAGCAACCGAGATTTGCAGGAAGCTACTATAGCTGTACTGCACAAAGCCAGCGCGCAAACTGAAGGAATTCTCAAGTTTTACTCAGAGTAGATTATCGTGTAGTCAGGACTCTGAGGTCACACATTCGGTTCTGCATCCCAGTCAGCCCGCTTGATAGCTGTGTAACAATGACCGGTTTACTTCACATCTCTGTTAACCTGTTTCCTCATCTGTAAAGGGGGACGGCGACCCACGGCACCAGGCCGCTGGGAGGAGTCCATGGGATACAGTTGTCCGCTCCCTGGCTGGGGTGCTCCCTGGCTGGGGTGCGCACAGCAGAGATGCCCTGTCAGGGAGGCGGAGCTCAGTGCTGGAGAAGGAGTAGTATTCCTGGTTACTTCCCACGTGCAGGGAGTCCTTTCTGCCGCGGCCATGTGGTCGGTCGGGGGAGATACGGAATGGTGATCGGATGTCGGTATTCACACATACCTAAGCTAGTGGTTTATCCCTTCACCATAATTCTTGCCAGTCAGTTTGATTTATAACTTTACAGACAGTACTGTAAAATTTCTTATGCAAAAAGTATTTGCTGCACCCTGATTTGTTGCGCACTTCCAGAGAGCGCCTGCTGTCTCGCCAGGCCCGGGGCTCACGGGCCGGGCAGGGTGGCATGGGTGGGAGCTCAGTGCGGCCTCCTCCTCCCCCGGGAACTCAGTCTGGGGAGTGACGGCGGCGGTGGGCTGCAGAGAAAGCCGGGTCTCCTTCACTGTTGTTTTTTCTAGGCGTTTGGTTTACTGCACTTACTGACTGTGATGACGTGTCGCAAGTGGCTTTTCATGGCTAATCATATTTCACAGCTAAGATGATTAATAATTGCAACTAATAATGGTAACAGCAGCTACCATTGATTAAAGGTCTGCTGATACGCCAGGCACTTTTGCAGGCGTGTCACTTGTAGTAGCTCATTTAATTTTCACACATTCCTGTGAGGGCTGTTACTCGTGCTGTTTTGTCTGCAGGCCCAGGGGCGTGGTGCTGCGGCCAGGACTGCAGGGCTGGCGGGAACGGCAAGGACGGAGCTGGAGCCCGGGCTGCGTGGCCCCCACAGAACCTGCCGGGCTGGCCTGGCTCTCGTGGCCTTCATGAGAACAGAGGGGTCCATCCATGCACTCACCCAGTGGTGTGCCGAGTTAGAACTAGAGACGTGTTTTAGAGAGAAAGTCTGTTTTATTGTATTTCCCCTGTCTGTCTTGAATTTCAGAAATTTAAAGGACATTTTCATGACTATGTTGTCAGAAGACTGACTTTTAGTTTCTTGTAATCAGGAATAATTGGAGCTTGGCGTTTTCATGAATATAAACAGTAATGGTTCTCAATGTCCCGACTCCCTCCCCTCCCGGCAATGCAGTATTTATACATTGTTCTTTATTTTGTACCTTAATTTGCTTCTTGTCAACGTGCTCGTTCAAGTGTAGATCTTGCAGTTCTTAATATTGAAAATTGTCTGAAAATATGTAACAAAGTTGTAATCCTAAATAAATTACAAAGAACAATATTTTAAAAGTCAACAGAGTTACAGAGATCATCTGGTTATGAACAGTAACCTTAAACATAGATGCTTAGTTTCAGTTTTCTTTCCTCAATAGAAATACTTCTGCGTAGGGTATAGAGTATATGCCAGATGCACATGTAACAGTGCATGTGGCACATAACAACAACTCTGTAAGATAGTATGTAAGTGTAAATTGCACTAAGCTTACATTTTAGCTTTCGGGTTTCTGGTGTTCCGCTGTCACTAGTTAAAATAGCCGTGGCTGTCGACACAAGTGTGTCTCTGTGCATGTTTGTGTAACTTCGTTGGGGAAGGCCGTTTGCTACAAGAGCAGCTCCCGCTGGTCCTTTGTAAGTGTGCAGGTTTCATGGGAGAGCCCATATTAAAAGAAAGTGTTACGTATTAGCCTCTCGTCATGCTGTAAGTGCTCCTAATTGGTTCATAGTCATAAAAAGTCTTACTCATGACAAAAATGAAAAGCCAGTTTCTTCTGTGTTCCTTTCCCGAGCTTCGGACACAGAAGGGGGTCCGTGTGTGTTCACGGACTCTCATCCTCTGCTCTGAACGTGCGCTTTCCATGCTGGCGTGCCTCTCTGCGGGTTCTCTCTCTCTCTGGTTTCCCCGCTGGTGAAGGAGCCGCTGAGCAGCAGGACCGACGGCCAGCACCGCGGCCTCGCCCTGGAGCCCGCCATGCCCAGAGCGGTCCCCGTCGGCTGGGCCTGTGCTGCAGTGCTCCAGACTGGTCGTGGCTGTTCTTCCCAGAGGCCCCGGGCCTTGGAGAGCTGGCCGGGCTGCAGAGGAGTCCCACTGGGCTTGCGGGGCATCTGGTGGTGAGGTGGCACGGAGGTTAGCGGCCAGGTGTATGGGGCTCGGGTGAGCCCCCAGGCACAGAAAAGACGGTGGAGAGCAGCCACTCACTGTCACTCTTTGTTGGGTGGCCGAGTTTATGTTCTGGATTAAAACAAACAAACCAACCACAGTTAAGAAAATACCCAGTGGATTAAAAGACAGACCTTAATAATAGGTCTTCAAGTGTGTCCTGTAGAGGGTCCGTCTTCATCATTTAGGGTTCACCATTTGAGGCCACGTGGTGGGAATTTTTATTGTGACAAAAAATACGGGAAATCTTTTTATATACTCAGGCTTTTATCACAGGTAATTCTGGCACACACACATTTCCTGTTTTGCGAGATGTTTATGATACTTCATTTTATATTAGTTTGTAGATAGACAAGATACATGGATATAAAATATTTTAGATCTTTAAGGCCTTAGTATTTTTTAAAAAGTCACCTAAACTATAGTCTTCAGAGCAGCCATCATAAAGTGGTAAACCAGAGCTGCCAAAGCTGCTTTAATACAACTATTCCAACTTCTCAAATTTTTCTGAATGCAGTAGAAATAATATTTATTCCTTTCACAAGTGGGTAGGAACCATGGGTCATTTGTTAAGGCTAGAAATGAAATAGCCTTAGTTCTTTTGGAAAAGGTCAGTTAACTTGTAATGATTAACTTTTGAATTTTTGTGGATAGACATGGGTAGTACCTTCTAACATTTGTAAAATCAAGTGCAAGTTTCAGATGTTACCTCTTTGTAAAATATATATTGTATGAAATACTGAGTAACTCATGTAATTATTGAATGACACTTAGTCAGATTATGAAGTCAATAGTTATTGAATGTCCCAGGTTGACAGAAGGCATCTCTCTCTCTCTCTCTCTCTCTCTCTCTCTCTCTTTCTTCCTCCCCCTCCCCTCCCCCATCTCACTCTCTCTCTGTCCCCCACTTCTTCCCACCTCCAATACTGAGCCCCTGCCTTACCCAGCCGTGCCTGGGCGGACCAGGGGTAGGCAAGTCAGAGCACCCAGGCTTTGCGGCGAGCCCTCCCTCTGACACCCCTCTCCTGTGTAAGACTGTGAGCACAGAGGATCGCTGAACTCCAAAACCACCCCCCAACACATACACACAAGAGCATTACAGAAGGCGACTGCGCCCTGTTCCCTTGGGCTGAGGGGTTCCACGTGCACCTCTTGACTGATGAGGTGGCAGGAAGTCACAGCATCTCTCAGGATTGGGCTGAGATGGTTAACAAGTCCCTGGGAAATGGATTTCATTTTCCATTCTTTTTCTTACCAAAAAAGAACATGGGTTGCTTCTAAGGTGTACAAAAGGGCAAAGAGCAAGGGCCAGATCATAAATAGTAAACCTGTGCCCTGTTGTACAAACCGAGCTATGCGGCGTGCTGACTGAGGAACTGGCTGACAGGTGCTCCGAGGACGGAGACCGTCCTGAATGCGCAGCCGAGTCTGGTAACTGCGAGAGCAGCCGAGGTACAAGGATGAGCACTTGTTGGAGCATATGTGCTCGCAGAGCGTGCTGCGCCTGCCTGGGGCCAGGCCCACGGCGCTGGACGAGGAAGTGAGCAGTGACCGGGGACTGGGTCCTCGAACCTGCCCCTTCACCAACCTTTCAGGGCCTCAGGTTTGACTCTGTGGCTGGCGCAGAGCTCCTGGGAAGTGTGTGCGCCCAGCGCCAGCGCCAGAGGATCAGGTTATTGTTCATGCTGCCCTGCCTACTTCTCAGTGTCGCCAGATGAGTTGGAGAATCCGCTTGCAGCCTAGTGACGTGTCAGGGCCGTTGATGTGGAAGTAGGGTTGCCGGGTAAGTTAAAGGGACACTCGGTTAAACTGGAATTTCAGAGAAGCAGTGAAGAGTTGTTTGGTATTAGTTTGCCCATCTGTTACATGGGACACATTACACGGAGCACAGGACTAAGCCTGGCACCCCCGCGTGTTGGGAGGGTGCACGTGGCTGAGGGAGGGAGGCCTCCCCGAGAGAGAGCCCGTGATACAAGCTGCTGATGGAAACCTCAGGGTGCTCAGTCAGTTGGGGCTCTTGATTTGTTAGCTCACCTGAATCTCTTTACTTTTTAGAGAGAGGGGAGGGGACGAAGGAGGAGAGGGAGAGAAGCATCAATGTGCTAGAGAAACACAGGTTGGTTGCCCTTCACACACCCCTAACCGGGGACCCAGCTCACAGCCCGGGCAGGTGCCCTGACTGGGAATCACCCCAGCGACCTTTCGGTTTGCGGGATGACGCCCAGCCCACTCAGCCCCCGCCAGTCGCGGCTCTCCTACACCTTGAAGCTCTTCCAGAGTCAGGGCTACAGCCTTTGCGTTCAGCTCAAGCGGTATGTGAATGATAGGAATACCTCATATCCAAGGAAATTTCCCTTAATTTTGTCCAGAACCTTGGATTGGATGATGAGGAGCCGTCTGAACCACCATCTGGACGCTGTTACTGGTCCCTGTGAGTGGTACCACACCCCGAGGGGATACCTGCAGGGCTGAGCTCTAACCAGGGGCACGATCCTTTCCCTGCAGAGAGGGGGTGTCTTGCTGAGACTAGAGGATGACCAGAAGGGGCTGCATATTCCACAGATATGGAGAAAGGGGCTCTTAACAAACCCATCACCAACACCCCCCCTCCCACCGCCTTCATGGTACCTGCTTAGAGACGGGACAGTAAAGTGGAGGAGGGCTGGACTTCAGGAGCCAGAGCCCTCGTCAGGGCCCTTTACTGTGAGAGCTGGGCTTAGTGTCTCACTCCCCCGGGCCTCTCTCTGTTTTCTGTAGAGGGTATCTGCCTGCAAAGCATCGTTTGGGGGGAATCAAAATAAATAGTAAGTCAAATTAAAGCATTAAAAGTATTTTGTAAGTTATGGTGCATTTTAGAGATAAGAGCGTCTTAAAGTTATGGGTGTTGCTGTTATGCTGCATTTTGGGTTTTTTTGGAAGTCTTCCCAAGGGTTTCTGGGTTGGGTTTTGGTTTTTTGTTCTTGGAGTTTTGTTTTTTTGCCACTGAATTTAAGCCTCATCAATGCTTCAACTGAATTACATTTTTGCTGCACAGTTGTTAATAAATTTTGTGAATTGGAAATGTAGTTTCACAGTGACATTGCTGTCCAGATCAAATCAGCCTTCTGGTTGGTTTCTAATCTGAGTTCTGCCCGGAGTGGCCATGCTAGTACGTAACACTGATAATTTATTACGGTGGCTTCAAAGCTGGGATGAACCTGTGGCGACGTGCAGTGTTGGGGGAGGGGAGGAGAAGCATCAGTAATAGGGAGTGTGCAGGGTGGCGAAGCTGGCCCAGTGGACCCGATTATTAATTAGTGTTACATAGCACAGATACATTCTCAACAATTCAGTCTCCAGGGAATTATTTTTTTAATCTGTTGTTTCCACAAACACACATGAATTGATGTAGTCTATAGGAAACACCTAAATAGGTGTAAAATTGTTGTTTTTAAAAGTTGTGATTTACTACGTATATCAAGGGCGTCAGACTCATTTTCACCGGGGGCCACATCAGCCTCACGGTTCCCCTCAAAGGGCTGAAATAATTTTAGGACCGTATGAATGTAACTACTCCTTAACTGTTAAGGAGCTGAAATGACATTCGGCCCTTTGAAGGCAACCGCGAGGCTGATGTGGTCGCCGGTGAAAATGAACTTGACACCCCTGACGTATATCGTACCGGTTATTTGGATAAACACGGTTTTCCCCTCTAACAAAATTCAGAGGTCGAACACGAGGCAGACCTCAAAACCATGGAAGTTTGCTTACACCTCATGCCCTGCTCGTGCAGGAGCCCTGCTGACACGTGAACCTCTCCCGAGTGCCGGAGTTCGGCGCTCACCGTTTCCTGCTGTGTAAACGTCTGGGGACCGTAACTGTGTGTTTGGCATGCCTTTCACTTTAGTGGGAAGATGCAGGCCATTATCAGCATCAGCATCATACAGCCTCTTACAGCTCTCAGCATGCTTTGCCTTTTTATCATATTAAATATTTACAATTACCAAAAGGTAACCATGGCAGGCATTTTTTCCCCTTATTCTGTATAACGGAACAGATGTCGAAAGTTCTTCTTTACATGGCCACTCCGGGCAGGCAGTTCAGGTGGCAGGCAGTAGAGCTGGGACTCAAACCACACGCATTTTAATGTCTTTTTCACTGTCATTTCCACTCCACACTGGTCCGCACAAGAGCCTCCCCCATCACTTCTACAGCTTTCTATTTAAGTTTACATTAACATAAAGGAATGCTTTTTTTTTAAAATCCTCACCTGAGAACACTTTCTCATTGCTAAGAGAGAGAGAGAATGTGAGAGAAAAACATCCATCAGTTGCCTCCTGTATGAGCCCTGACTGGGGATCGAACTTGCAATCCAGGAATGTACCCTAACCAGGCATCGAACCCCACAGCCTCTCCCCCGCTTCTCCAAACTCGCCAGCGCGCGGTCAGCTCTCTCCTTTGAAAGACCGATGTTAGGGCCTGCTTTGGCTCACCTAAAGAAACCCAAAGAGGACTTTTGCTGATTTGAAAACAGGTGAGAAGTGAGAGTAGTGCTCAGCGCGTGTTCACAGCCTGAGCCCGGAGAGAGGCACGGGGCACGCTCCCCGCCAGCTCCGTCCCCGGGAACCGCGCTCGGCGCCGAGCCCCGCAGCTTCGAGCTGTGTCCGCGAGCAGCTGCGCTTTAGCCTCTTCTCCCTGCATTTCTCCTTTTACTGCGTGTTAGTGTCGTTTTAGGTTTTATGTGTTACTTGGTGTAATTTGGTAGGTTATTGGGGGGGTGTCTGGGAATGCCTCAAGTTTTCTCCTTGTACTCTAATGGTAGTCGTGTCTCCCCATTACGCCGTTCCGGCTGGCAGAAGGTTTCCGCGGAAGGCATGCCCGGCTTTGGGACGGCAGGGGGACCCTGTATTTGACCGCGCTGTTTCTGTATTTCTGCGTTGGCGTGCCTGCGTTGTGTGGGTCTGGGAGCGTGTGCGGGCCCCCGGACTGCTCCGGAGGCCTGTCTTCTCAGTGAACGCCCGGGACCGGCGGCCCCGGGAACGTGGTGCCGCAAAGACAAGCCCAGCCGCTGAGGGGCTGGCGTGCTGCAGGACCTTGAAGACGGTCGGCGCAAGGAAATGTCACAACGTGGTGATCGCCGAGCGTGGAATGAGTCGTGACCACACCAGAGTGAGGGGGAGCAGGTGGCTGACTGATGCCGCGTGGCCAGGAAAGACTTGTCTGAGGAAATCACCCTTTAAGCTGAAAATCCAAAGGGCAAGGCGCCAGCTGTGCGAAGATGCAAGGTGACAGCATTCCAGAAAGAGGGCCCAGCTAAGGGGAAGACCCTTGGCCCTGACCCTGAGGGAGAGGGCACAGCTGCAGAAGCGGGCAGGGCCCGGATCTTCCTCCTTGACTCTTCTTACTGAGTGGGTCGCAGTTGGAGGGTTCCTGTGCCGTGTTTCTGAGTGGGGCTCAGAAGAACCACTGTGAGCCAGAGGGAAGTGCGGGGTGCTTTGCCTCTGGAAACCTCCTGGTTGTCAGATGGACATGGGTTTTCTTTCCGTGTGTGACGGGGATATGAGAACAGTGTATGTAAACTATCCTGCATGCTATGAACCAAAGACACACTGAAAATAAATGTTTTGCAATGTCCTCCTTTAGAAGAGTGACATAATTTCATAGGTTTTTGTCCTCCCCCTGCTTTTGCACGTACTCACCTGCTTGGTGTTCAACACTCTGCACGGAAGTGCAGGGAAGGCCCTCAATTTCCTCACCGTCGTAAAGCGCTTTTGGAGTGAGGTGGCTTCGTTAGTGATTACGGCGGGTTTGCACCGTTTTTCTCTCCACGCCCCTGTTTCTGGTAAGGCAGGCCCAGGTTAGGGGTGAGCGTGGTTGGAAGGAACGCTGGTTTCAGTTCTGAGCAGTCATCCTCTGGCTGTGCCCAGGAGGGCATTCTTAGTAACGAAGCTGGTTACCAAGAAATACGAAGTTCTTTATTTATTTCATGTATTAATCGTTAGGAAACTTGTGCACATTTAACACTGGAAAGATACCAAGAAGGAATGTGTCACCAGAATGAGAAATGCTCTCGTGCGTTGCGGATGCTCAGAGCCCAGACCAGCGTTCTCCACGGAGAGCAGCCCGCCGCGGCCCCTCCCACTCGCGGGCTTCTGGCACGGGCTGTGGGGTCCAGACCGACCGGTGCAGCTCCGAATGGAAGGAGACTTCGGTCTCTTGCCTTGCTGCCCTTGCTGAAATAGCCCTAAATTATGACTGCAAAAAGGAAACGTTATCAGTTGTCTGGAGAAAAATACTGTGTATCGGAACATACACAATATTTGTGCAGACTCACACACAGACACATGCAGTTGACCAGGCCCCAGAGCAAGGGCGCGCAGGGGCAGCTCCTGGGCAGAGATGCAAGGTTCGGTGGCGAGCCCAACACATCTGCTCCGTTCTGTGCCATTTTGCGTGAGGGACTTGCGCCTCCCTGGGTTGTGTGCTCAAGGGGGGCTCTAGAACCATTCCCCTGCGGACCCTGAAGGAGGACTGCAGCTCCGTTCTGGCTAAAATAGAGGGTAGATCAAGAGGAGCAGGACGCAGGTACAGGAGTGGGCCAGGTAGGTACTTGGGTACCAGCGAGTGTTGGAGCAGAGAAGTGAAGTGCCCAGGCCGGGGAGGTGGTGGGAACTCCCCTAACAGCTGATTTGGTGACCACGCGTGGGATGCCTGGAGGCAGGGAAGCCAGTCTGCAAGCATGTGACGGCTGAAAAACTGGTCCAAAACTGAGCGACGGCATGGAACGTGGGAAGTGGGTTTCTCCTGGGCGGAAGGACTGCTGTCGTTTCTTCAGTGTGTCCTGTGCGCACAGTCTCACCCGACAGGTGTTTCTGCTGTGTCCCTCGCTTGGACATAGAAGCCTTATCCCTGTGGGCACTGAGATTCCCATAGACTTCCTTGCTGTCAATAATGAAGTAGGATGCTCTGTCACTTCAAACATTTAATTAATGTATATTTGCTAATGATAACTAACATTGGTGGTTAACATACTTTTTTAAGTGCTTCACTCGTGTGAATTTGTTTAATCCCTCCCCGAAGCCCTAAGACACAGTTACTTCTTTCTCTTATTCCTGTTTGCAGGGGTGGGCGTGAGGCTCAGAGAGGTTGAGTCACTCCTCGCGCAGTCCGATGGCGCCAGGGTTTGAACGCAGGCCACCTGCCTGCGTAGCCTGGGTTTTAATCCGCCTCTTGAGCAAAGAACATGATGTAATATAGCCACCCTGCTTACCGTAGTTCTGCAAAAGATTGTGAAAGGCTATTCTTGGTAATTTATGAAGTAGTCTTTTAGTAATTCTTACAGAATCCTAGCTAAGGGAATCTCTGGTGAAATATGGTGAACTGTTTGGACCGAAAGTAAACACACACACACCAGAACGCACTGGTTTTAACGCAGAGATTTTTAATTTTCCTCCCTCCTTTCTTCTCTGCCCCTCTCCTCCCCCTGCCCCGCCCCTTCTTCGGGTACCTTTGAACAGGACAGTTATTCTTTGCTACTGATCCATATAGAGTCTAGACTGCTGTCTCTAATTTTGTAAACATTTATGTGTTTCAGGCTCATTGCCTGTAAAAATAACTGTATTTGAATGCAGCGAGGCTTCCTATAAATTTCAGCAAAGCAGCTCGTGTAAAATTATCTAAATTGAGGTTATGCATTTGTGAAAGTGAAAACTCTTTCCTCAGAGTGGCTCACACCCTTCACTGTAAGAAAGGTGTGACCTCTTTCGTTTTTAGCCATGAAATTGCTACTTCACTCTTCTTGTTTCTGCAGGAAGTTTGTAGATTACGATCAGTAATCCTACCATCCCGGGGAAATTAATGGTTTGAGTTGGTGACAAAGAAAGAGGGAAGAGCCCACCTGTTTAATTGCACCTGCTCGGCGAGAGCCTGGAAAGGATCCAAAGGCCACACTGTTGCTCAGGCTTTCCATCTCTTCCTCGTGATGTGTGTCCGGGGTTTTTAGGTTGTTTCCGTGGGGGAGACGTGTGGAGTGGGCAGGAGTGAACAGGGCTCCTCGTTCGCTCTGCTTTCTTGTTTCCCTTGGCTTTGGGTGTGGGCGCCCCGGCGTGGTCAGGCGTTTCTGTATTCTTATCATTGAGCATGTGCGTATTGTTGGTATTTAAAGACTTGGACAAATTAACATAATTATAAGATAATTAGCTATTTGAGGATTTCGAGATTCCTTTGAGCTCTGATTGTGGGCGAAGTACTGTAGGCCTCTCGTAAATCCCTTCCATGTCAGTTCTGTACCTGCAGTCGGTAGGTAGGAGCCAATTAGAACAAATCACGTAGTGATTGTGATTTGATTAGTGAAGGTGAACTAAGTGGAAAAATCGAAAAGAAAGCTTAATAAAGCATTGCACTGTTTTATGATGTGGTGACTTTTACAATGGGCTATAAAATGAAAATGTAATATAAATTTGTTTTGACGCTTTTGGGGAAAGAATGATCTGTCATCAGAAAGCTGTTTTTTGTGACCTGTGTGGCCCGTGAGCAGCCATGTCACAATAGACGTTGTGGTTCACAGTTTAATTGTAGATGTGTTTTATTGACTTTTGAGAGATGTTTACATGGATGTTATCAGAGGATTTGTCTTTTATTAGAAATGAATTTAAATGCATGCATGATACCATAAAATTTATCATCATTGTCTTTCTCTGCTACCCTCTCTTGGTTGGTACCTGTATTGTATTTCAAAAGGTATAGTTAATTCTCAGAATTTAGGAAGATAAGGAATCCACAGATCCAGGGAGCACAGTGCATTCCAAGTTTAAATAAGACATACATGCCTAGACTTCACTGTAGAACAGCAAAGACAAAGAGAAAGTCTTAAAAGCAGCCAGAGAAAAAAGAAAGTGTCACTTAATAAAGAAGTGGTTATAATGATAGCAGATTTCTGTAGTTCTGTGGAATCCCGAAGTAGGGAAAGATGTCTGTGAAGTGACATCAGGAACACTACTATAAGTACTGTGCAAAAGCTGTGATGGATGAGAGCACTTGGAGACAAGCAAACGAGGAAGCAGATCGCCGCAAAGCCTGTTCGGTCCCTGTCCGAAGGGACTTCTGTGAGACGTCACTGCGGGGCAAACAGCTCCCTAGCGGGAACGTCCGAGGTGCAAGATGGAATAGTAAGCAGAAGACACGGATAAACACAGGTGAAGCTGAACAAGCGCGACAGAAAGTAACAATAGAGTCTGATTTGTAGAATTAAAGAAAAACAACGGAAATGTCACTTGTTCGATAAGAGTAAACTCAAAGCGGGAGATCGCAACGGAAGTCTTTTGACCATCCAGAAAGGGAGATTTGTTTAGCTAGCTAGATGGCAAAGTGTCAAGGGAAACCACTGAAAACATAAAATGAAAACAATTACAAAACCGCCAAGAAAGGGGGAAAGGCAACAGAAATGGGGCCCTACAAAAACAAAGTAAGCCGTTCTCACCTAGAGCACCTGAGAGCTTTTAAAATCTCCCTAGACCTATTCCTGATTATGAAAAACCTATAAACAACGAAATCGAGTTCTGATCCTAAGTCTCTTAAATTCTCCCCGTTTGTTTACAGTACTGATCAACTTCGAACACCTTTATATCCAAGCTCCTTCCACACTCCCGGAGCACAGTTGCTGAGGCTGTGCTGTTCCGTGTTAGAGTCAGGGGTCCCCGCAGGTCCCCGTGGGACCCCTGACATCGCGGGCGTGGTGGGCGCTCATCTGCAAAGTGGGTGTTTCAGGGGCAGTAGGGGTGCAAGTAGCTACAGTCGACAGCGCTCAGCAATAATTGCCACTGTGGATGCTGCTTATGTCTTCTGTTTGGTTAGTCTCCTTCTGCACCTTACTTCGGAAGAATAATAACCGTTCTTAGTTATTGAGCACTGTTCTGGTCTGGCATTTTGCTAGTTGTTGTTTTTTTTTAACTTATTATTTATGGCGCTCAGAGAGGCACTGTGAGAAAAAGGAATTACTTTGCGTACTTCGCACATTAGAAACTGGATGTTGCAAGAGGCCGCCCCGTTCAGGGGCCTAGAGCCGGCCCGCGGTGGAGGCAGAACCCAGCCCGCGCTCGCTGCTCTCCAAAGTCCCGCCCCCTTTCTGCAACAGCGTCCCTCTCCGCTCGGCTCTTCACACGTTCTTTAGAAACCAGACACCGGCGATACTTTCTCTTTGTTGTGTTTTGTTCACCTGCCGGCTGCCAGTCTCTCTGAGAGGCAACTCCAGGCTTCTGGAGAGGGGTGCAGAGGACTCTCGTGTGCGGAGTGTGCGGAGCCGGAGTCCTCGAGCCCGTCTGAGAGGCCGCGCCGGGGACCTCGAAGCCCCGGCCGGTGAGCAGGACCGGCCGCAGCCACGCTCCCTGCCGCAGAGAGATGTGACCCCCAGGGTATCTGTCAGCCACCAGCACTTGCGTTCAGACCTGAAGCGGGTGTGAGATGCACTTTCACTTCTGTGAGTGGAAGAGGAGAGCCTCGCAGCTGCACCGCCAGCGCCCACGCGGGCCGCTGCGGACGGGTCCCATCCAGGGGGCAAAAACATTTTAGGTGTGTCGAGCAGAGCACTGAATTGCCTTACCTGAAGGATGATACTGTTCCTTAGGGTTCCCGCTCTCAGAGATCTGGAGTGTGGGGCAGGGGGAGGCACCTGGGACACTGAAATCCTGTAACCCAAGTGCGCTTATCTGAGGACACTACCGTGTGAGAGCCCCACGGCCTCCGGAGACGCCTGGGTGCCCTTGGAGCTTGTCTTCTGCCCAGAATGTTTCTCTGCACTGCTTTGCTCACAAATGCAAAGGTTTAATTTTGTAAAAGCTCCCAGTAATCATGGGTCAGGTGAAGCATACTGGCATAAAAACGGAATGTAAAATAGTTCATGAATATATTATTTATATTGATTACATGTTGAAAAGATATTCGGTATAACTGAATTACACAAATATATTATGCATGTTAATTTTACTTCTTTTTTAAACTCAATACGACGACTAGAAAATTCACAGTGATCAGTGTGGAACACATTTGTGGTTTATGTTTCTTTCGGGTCGTGAAGGTCTAGCACATTCTCCAACCACAAGTCTTGACCTCTGGCAGGGAGTCAGTGCCTTGGTTGAAAATTGGCAAGACCTGGGAGCTTTAAAAACTCCTACCCAGGTCATGCCCCAGATCAGCGCCAGCAGAGCTGCTGGAGACGAGATACAGACACCAGTCAAGTTTATTGTGTGTTTGTTTAAGGTTCCTATAAATCCATGGCCCCCCACCCCCCATTCTAGCTCTTTCCGTGAAATTCAGTAGTTAGTCAACCCTTGCTTTACTTCTCATATGTAACCTGTTTTCCTTGTTACAGTTTAACCTCATTTCTTCTGTTGGTGCATTCTGTGGAGTAAGAATCGATACAGTAATAATATTTGAAAGAGGTGAAGTTTCCATTCTAAGTGAAAACTGAGAGAGACGCTGGGTTTCACACAGTCCTACACAGAATAGTTTCCAGGGGACAGGGTCGCAAGCTGAGCTGGGCCGGAAAGTGGCTGTTTCATTTGACTGTAGGGCTGGCCTCTGAGAAGTGGGTCCCAAAGTAAAAGTTTTGAGAAGTTCACGTTTTCAAGACGGCGGAAGTGCCCATGCTGGTGGAGCTGCGTACCGGCACCACCTGGGCAGGGGCTGCCCCTTGTCACCGGCTGGTGATGACATCTTGGTTCCCAGAGGGGGCGGGTCGAGGTTGGAGAGCTCCAGGCAGGCGGCTGTGGGAGTTCTGGGGTGGCAGGACGGAGCAGGTCTCGAGGGCCTCGTTCTCCAAGGATGAGGGGAGCACAGGCCAGAAACAAAGTCACCTACGTTGAAGATGCACTTTGGTGGATAAAGAGATATATTGGAGGCTCACCAAGGGCACTCTGCTCATTCACAGCTGGCTGGGTGGGGGGGCTGGCTATAACCTAAAGGTTCTTCCGTTATACCCCGGTCCCACCACCTGTAAATACACCCTTGGCCTTGCAGGGTGTAGGAAGAAGGAAGCACTGCCTGAGGGCTGGGAGACCCGAGTTCTCTGATTTTCTCAAATAACTGCATTTGTGGCCTTCCGCCACTTCATCCACCAGGCTTCCAGTTTTCGTCATCTGGAAGTGAGAAGTACCTAGTATCCGGTAGTCCCCTCGGGTCTATGAATATCTCTGCAAAACAGCAATGAAGAAAACAAATGCGCCCAAAGTAACAAGTACGGTAGGAAACTGGAAAAGACTGTTTGTGAGTAGGGTGTGGAGTTTCCGAATGGTCACGGGTGGTGCTGGCACTGCCCAAGGCATCCTGCGACCTCGCAGAGGTGGTCGGTGCCTGCAGAGGGTAACCTCGGCTCAAGTGCCTTGTCTTCTGAGACGGCTCAGGAGCCGGCAGCTCTGTTCTCTGATAGTTAGACCCAGTACTTTCCCAAGCGTATTGACTCAGCACTGTTCATTTCACATGGAGCGGCAGGCAGCAGGACAAGAACTCAGCAGCAGAGCTGTGGCACCCTGAACTGAGGTCTCAGGTGAACCCAATGAGTAAAAATAAATGCCAGGAGCACCCTCACTGCTTTGCATCTGCCTCACCGGTCTAAAGGCGTTGACTGCAGTACGTAGCTGTCACCGAAGGCGGGGTCTGTCCTGAGCCGAGAGTCGCAGCGTGCTTCCGCCCCGAGTGAGCCTGGTACCCAGCACTCACGTCACACACCCTAGGAAGGCGTGGGTCGAATGTGCATTGGGGGTGGAGGGGTGCTTGCCCGTGGCCCCACGAATTTACTTTTTTCTGCACTGACCAGACACTAATGGCACCATAGCCAAGCTGGATGTCAGCGCAGAGGGAAATCAGTGGCGTGCCTGGACAGACTAGCAGTGACAAGTGGAAACCGATTAAAGGAGCCAGCCACGCACGCGGGGTATGTTCAGGAACTCGGACCAGCACTCGAGGGGTCGGTGCCTTGGCGGAGATCGGTGCTTTGACTCCGTGCGTTGCTGATACGCACGGAAGAGCTTAGGGCATCGTGACATTTGTGATGGTAGTGTTGAATATTTGCTGAGTTGTTTCAGCGGCTCAGTACAGAAACCTGCTTTCGCCCTGGCTGGCATAGCTCAGTGGATAGAGTGCAGGCTGCGAACCAAAGTGTCGCAGGTTTGATTCCCAGTCAGGGCACATGCCTGGGTTTGCAGGCCATGACCCCCAGCAACTGCACATTGATGTTTCTATCTCCCTCTCTCCCCCCCTCCCCCTCCCCCTCCCCCTCCCCTCCCTTCCCTCTCTAAAAATAAATAAATAAATAAAATCTTTTTTAAATAAATAAATAAAACCTTAAAAAAAAGAATAAAAAAAAAGAAACCTGCTTTCTTTGGGGGGCAGCCCCCGAAGGATAAGAGTTGGCGAAAACGGTGCCGTACTTCCCACTACGGAATCTCGAGGAGACCGGATCTGAGACGCTGTTGAGGGGCCCCGTGGCTGAGGTTTGGCCGGTCGTAGGCTCTCGCCTGATGACACCACACCCAAGTCAGGAGCCTAGCAAGACCGGGAGCGCTGTGTGTCCATTACTGCCAATGCTGGTGGTGACGTTCGGGGTAGAACCATTTCTGTTCACGTGTCTCCTTTGTTCCTCGCCCCTTTTCCAATCCTGGCCCTCCACGGCCAGTTCTGCGAAGTCACTCAATATTCTTTCATGACAGTCCCTCTCGGGATAAGCTGGCTGAACTTAGTTTCAATTCTGTCTAAGAACTCTGATTGGTATAGTTGGCAAATTAGCTACCGTGCGTGTCCTAAAGCAAGTGGAGGTAGGCTGTGACTCTCCGGTGACGTGGGTCCTGCCGAAGGGGTCAGGTGGTCTTTCCGTGCTAACTGGATGAAAACGTATTTGTAATTACACAGCTGTGGGATATAAGCATTTTTTTCCATCTCACCCACTGCAGCTTGTGGGCTTTATAGGTGTAAAACTTCACAAGAGAATTTGTAAATTTCTGATAGTCGCCTTGTGCAGGCCAGTGTGGGAGAATGTTATCAACTCCACTGAATTAAATAGCTTTTCGATAGAAGAGGGGTGATCATCGGAATTCCAAATTTGAGGAGAAGATTGGATTTTAGTTAAAATAGAACCTTTGGATGGTATCACAAGTGGGACAGTCAGGTCTCATTTGTAAACTGAAGACTGATGAGCCAAATGTCCACTTCATCTGTTCCGCAGAAGGTATCGATTACGCTCTCTGTACTGAACACCGTGCCATTTCTCGGTCTTGTGCCAGCAATAAAAATGTAAGTAGCAAAATATGTCATTCTCTGTCGTCTAGGGATTTGCAGGCTAAAGTAGAAAACAAATAATCAGATCGTTTACAATTCAGCATTTTGAGGAGGAGCTGGCTGCACCGACCGGGAGGATCTGATTGGAAGAGGAGAGGGCCCGTTTGATGCCGTGGCGTCTCTGGTGCCCACCGTGTCGCACACGGTAACAGGTGCACGGTGGGCACTTGGGAAATGTTTGTGAAGTCAGGCTTGAACCGTGCCCCGAAGGAGGAGCTGATGGGAGCCTGAATTAATGCGGAAATGGGGGGAGATTCAGACAGAAACAGCGGGGTGGTTTCTGCTGATGGGAGCGACAGGAGGACACGTGGACAAACTGCAAAGTTTTGAGCTCAGGCAGATTGACTGTTCGTCATTAACTGAACAGTAGATGTGGGTCTGAGATCAGTAGAATGAGAAGAGAACAGTAGTTCAGCTTTTGACTTGCTGAATTCGAGGTTTTTCTGTTTGAGGGACATCTTTATGAGACCTGTAGTTGAGGAGGTCTGGTTGGTCCTGCAGCCCATGAGAAGGAAATGTAGATAAAGATTTCAAAATTCATCAAGACACTTCACTTCTGAAGCCACGGAGTGACTGAGGTTGCTCAAGAAAAGTGATGCAAATGCCTGTGATAGATCTACGAGGAAGATAACGATTTTAAACCGGCATTTCTGGAGCTGGTGAGATTTGCTCTGAGGGGACCCACCCAGGAAACCCAGCGCCTCACCACCCTGTTCTCCTGATCGAGGGTTGAGCAAGCGTTAACCCTGCGCGCTCTGTCAGTCTGTCTTTCCTTCACTGGGTTCGTTCCTCCTGCCCTCCCACTGCACGGTACATCCCCCTCCTACCCCCAATAGAAAGGTCAGGTCACCGTGGGACGCCTGTGAGACAGCGAGGAGGGTCTCAGCCTGGCCCGAGCCCCTCTCTCTGCAGCGGCCGCGCGAGGCTGCCACTGGAGCCGTCGTCCTGCAATGAGAGCACTTCCAGTGTGGGTCAGGGAGGGGCCGGGAGACGTGATGCTTGCACTCTGCCCCTCAGAAGACATCGGGCCGATTTCATCTGTGCACGTGAGCGGTCGTCTCCCGTCTCTGCCCCGCTGGAAACATGTCAGTGTTGATGTGTATAGATCCCCTCTTTCAATGCTTTGTACCTGGACTCCGTGTTGGCAATCACTGATGCTCTTTATGCAGTGATGTCTTTAGCTTAAAAAAAAAAAAAGTCTATCTCAGCATCAATTTAAACTCATTACCCAGCCCTCACAGTCCGCTCCCCCTCCCCCATGCCGAGACCTGTCTGCCGTGACCGTCCAACACCCGGCCCGGGCCCCGCCCAGACGGAGAGGCGCTGCGTCTGTCAAACACACGTCAGGCTTTCACAGCGTGGCCTTCTCGTTGATTTTTATATTGAGTAAGTGTTGGAATGATTGTTTGGGTATACTGGGTCAGCTAAAATATATTATTAATTTTGTCTTTTTTTTTTCTTTGAGTTTTCTTAATGTAGCTCCTAGGAAAATTGAGACTTCGTGTTTGGTTGTACTGTGTTTCTGCCGGACACCTAAGGCATATGTAATAACCCTTTCCCTCGCACGCCCCACGTGAGTTGTTGCCCTCGCTTCCGGTTTGTTAGCGATGGATTGTTCTTGTTGCTTACGTCACTGCGCAGTGTCCAAGCCGATGCTAGTTCCGCAGCATTTCTGGTGACTTTTTTAAAGCCACCTTTGTCGATGACAGTGGATCTGGCAAAGGGCGGACTGGGGAAATCACATGCTGCTGAGCTGCTCAGGAGTGACCATTGACTGCCACCAGTACAACCTCTGTTGGAAAACATGGGAAGATGTTGTCTTTGGTTTGGCTTTAATTTCTATAAAAATGATTATTGGGTTTTTAGAAAATGTTTTTTTTTTTTACTTTTTACCTCGTTCCAAAAGGGATTTAACGTAACCAGTTTTGGACTGTAAGTGTGGTTGACCCATGAGCAATGTGGGGGTTGGAGGCCCCAGTCCTCAACCCCCGACACACAGTAAAAACATCTGTGTGTCACTGTCCGCTGACGCTGTTCCCCAGTGTGTATGGGGGTGGTCCCAGGTCCCCTGGAGTCCCCCCCCCCCACCCCCGTCTGCTGATGCTCCAGCCCCTGTATGGCATGGCTCACTTCGGTCAGTGCATGCGCACCCAGACTCCATCTGTGGGTCTCATGCGGGCACTTACTGGGAAAATTCCCTGTGTCGGTGGACTGGGGCAGTTCAGACCCACGCTGTTCATGGGTCGGGGGTTAGCGACTCCGTAGGCCTCCGTCAGTAGAAGGTGGCCTCTGTTATTTTCGTAAACGGGCGGTGTGCTGGTCTAAACGCTGGTGAAACGAGAATTCGTGTTCCTCCAGATGATCGCTCCTCTTTTTCTGGCCTCTCCCGAGACCAGACCTCATTCCTGTGGAAACGAAGCTTTTCGCCCGAGAGAGGGCGGTCTGTGAGGAACGAGCACGTCGCGCTCAGAACGCCTCACCCACTTCAGATCGTGCCTTGCAGTCGAAAATAAGCAGCCTGGTGGTTCTTCGTGGTGTAAACGTCCAGAGCCTAAACATCTTTATAAAATGGAGTCATGCCTTTTCAGTGTTCGGAAATGAGTTGTAAATTTAAAAAAGAACTGCTCCCTTTTGATGATGAAATAGAAAACTCAGCTTTTTAATAATTGCCTGTGTGTGCATGAGCCAGGGGTCAGGCTCAGGCCTTACTTCCTGTTCCCTAGTCTGGAGCTCGGTGATGCTGGCGTATGACAATGTCTGGTTCCCAGCATTTCTCTCCCTTTAAAAAATCCTGTTTAATTTAGTACATACTACGTGCAGTGTTCTTTCTAGGGGCTTTCTAGGTGGGAGAATATACATAAATACACAGTTGATGGACCTTGCCTTCAGAGATCCAAGAGGAAAATAGGCATGTATGTGATTACGTTTAAAATAATAACATTATATAGGTACAACCCAGTAGTGTTCCAAGTGCAATGCGTTCCTTGCAGGGGATCACAGAAGTGTCCTGTAAAGAAGCACGGGGCTTTTGAAAGGGGCCGAACTGTAGGGGAAGCGAAGGGCGCCATGTGGGTAAAGGCCTGGAAAGAAAAACGCATGGCGGGTTCAGCATAAGTCCCCAAAGAGGGTAATTAAAGGAGTGAGTCCAGGGAGATGAGCTGGCTTGGCAGGTTATAAATAGGTTTCCTGGAGTCCCTTATCCCAAGCTAAGGAGCCTGGACCCTCTTGATACTAGCAGAGTGACAATAGAGTCATACATCTTCTAACAATAGGGATACCGTCTGAGAGCTGTGTCTCAGGTGATTTCGTGGTCCTGCAGACACCCTAGAGGTCCCTACACAAACCTAAATGGCATGGCCTGTTGCTCCTTGGCGTCCAGCCTGCACGTTACTGAACACAATGGCATTTGTGTATCTAAACTTAGAAAAGGTATAGTAAAAATACGGTATAAAAGATAAATGTGTGTGCTTCTGCTTACCCTTTAGGGAGGGGGGCTAGAGGGGAGAGCACAAGTCAGGAGGAGGGAAGAGAGGGAAGGACGAGAAAGGGAGAGAAAGGGGGAGCAGAGATCTGGGGAGTCCCAGAGAGATGAGGCTGGAGAGGAGAAATAATAAATAATAAAAGGGGGCGGGGAGGGGGGATCGAGAGCGGGGGAGGAACTGCTCTGAAGGAAAGAGGCCAAGAGAAACAGCGGGGAGGGAAGTGAGTTTGCGTTCTTGTGTGTACACAGGAATCGTTGGGGGGCGGGGGGGGGGCAGGCTCCTGGGCTCCCCTCCTGCCCGGCACGTGGACAGTGTCAGACCCTCGTCATCTGTTCACACTACCCAGAGCAGCAGCCCGTTCAACGGTGCAGTCCGAGCTAGCCTTTTGTTTCAGCATCACAAACTTTTTGCTTACAAATCCTATGACTGTATTCAAATCGCTGTTTGCTAAACGCTGGGCACTGTGAAAGATAATGGGTGGGAAAGAGCACGGAGTCAAGGAAACCAGTCTCACAGCCTTCCAGGTTTTAAAAGTAGAAAAAAGTGAAGTGAGCCAGTCAGAAAAAGACAAATACCATACAATTTCAGTCATACGAACAAACTGAACTGACAAGCAAAATAGAGACAGACTCAGAGAGCAGGGCGACAGCTAAGCGGGTGGGGGAGGTTAGGGTGTGGAGGGATTGAGGAAAAAGGGAAAAGGACTCATGGTCATGGACAACAGTGGTGATTGGGAGGAAGGGGTATAAGGGGACTGAATGGTAATAGAAAAAAATACAATAAATAAATTTTTAGAAAGCAGAGGGAAGGCCCTCAATTGAGGCAGTGGTGCAGGAATAGATGCTAGGACGGATTTGAAAAACTGGCTGTAGACCACGACTGGATGATTATCAAAGTGGACTTCTAGTGCTGTTTAATTCTCATAAAGCCATCTGCTGTCGTCATTACCCTCACTGTAGACATGAAGAGGCTGAGCCCCAGAGATGCTAAGAAACCTGCCTCCAGTGCTCGGAGAATCAAATTCAGTCCCCAGGAGTCTTGCCTGAGCCCAAGCTCTTCATTTCTCTTTCTGCCTGGATGTGATGGAAAAAACAATTCCGAAGTTCTAAGATTTCCAGCCTGGTGGCTGTTGCTTCCATCAGAGAACAGAGGGACTTGTCCTCTACGTGTTGGGGCTCGTGGAGGTTCTGTTTTAGGTTCTATTATTTTTATTTTTATTCCAGGGAGAGGAAGGGGGGATGGGAGGGGGGAGAGAGAGAGAGAGAGATAGATAGATACCTCAATTGGTTGCTTCCCGTACACACCCTGCCTGAGAGGACCAAACCTGCAACCCAGGTATGTGCCCTGGCAGGGAATCGAACCCACAACCTTTCCATTGATGGGATGGCACTCCAACCAACTGAGCCACGCCAGCCAGGGCCTGTTTTAGGGTCTATTCTCATCTCATTTGCTTGCTTTTCTATGCTATGCTCTCATCCCCTTGCATGAACTCAGCTCTCATATAACTGCCCATGTCTCCATGTGAAACGTGTGCACCATGTTCACACAGGTACCCTGCCCTGTGCTTCCCACGGCCAGCTGGCAAGGCCTCCGAGGTGGCACCACAAGCACAAGAAAGTAAACTGTTCCAAACCAAACTCCTTACTTTGTTAATGTGAGAACCGTGCGTCACTAAGTCCACCAGGTTGAAAACTGGGGTGTCATCCTGACCACTCTCACGTGTATCCAGTGTCTTGTTAGAACTAGAACCATCAGAAAATCTCATTAGGTCCCTTCAGCAAGCATGGATATATGCGGGAATGCATGCGTGCGCACATAAAACCAATTAACACCATTCGGAGGGTGAAAAGGCAGCAGAAAGCTGAAAAGTAATGGTAAGAAAGGATAAGAAGAGGAAAGAGTGATTTCAGGAGAGAGGGAACAGTGCATATACAGATGGTCGCCAGTTTATAAGTAACTGAACATTTTTTTTAAATGATGGTATAAAGGCCCTTTGCATTCAGTGGCAGTCACACTTCAGGTTTTGGATGTCGGTTGTTTCTGGGGCTAGCGGTGTGCTCTGTGACGCTCCTTCCTGATGCCCAGCAGTGGGCCGCAGCTGCCGGTCAGCCTCCGCTCCCTCGGGTCAACAACCAGTCGCTGCACAGTGTATTGTGTCCCCAACCGGGTTCTGGGGGGATCGTGTGTCCTGAGCGCGTGTAAGGGAGGCTAGGAACCGGTGAGGGACTGACCCAAAGTGGAGTTGAATAGTTCTTTTTATTCTTGCTTTTTTAACCTTGCATTTTATACATGTTACTCTTTTATACCCTGACAACAAGTTCAGCGCTTCATAAGGGGTGTAATTTAACCAGTAAAAGATAGATGGGCTGATCTTAGTTGTATGACAAATGTTGTATAACCGCTGAATTGTAAACTGGGACATAAAAATAGGTCTACGTTTGATCTAAAATAAATGTAATACGCATCTTTTTATTAACACAAACTTTAAATGTTTTAAATTTAAATCAGATTTTGTAATGTTTGAATTAACTGGAGTCTGTGCCACCAGGCATGTTTTTCTGTTATTGATATTGTTGGTACTGTAATGACAAGTAGGGTTTAATGATAAATGGTATTATATAAAAAATGAAACTGGAGTTTAGCCATTTCTCAATCAAATTGAGATTCAGAGTATTACGTAGTGATTTAAAACTCTATTTTACAATTTCCTCAAAGTTATAACATTTGCCCTCAAAGTGGTGCTGAGGATAATATTTAGACGGAGCTGACTTGCCGGTGCTGAGCTGGAGTCCTTCCTTGCACGCAGGCCCCAGGCCCGGCCCGTCCGTCTTTGCTTCTGTGCGCTTTGGCTCTCCCCCTGCTTCTCCTTCCTCCTCGGCCTGCCTGTCAGCGTCTGAGTTAATCATTCGTCATCCTAACAGTTTATCTACTTTTATTTGTTGCCAGAGACTCTGCTTTGGCGAGTATTGAATATTTGAAGGGGAGTTGACCTCTTTCCAGCCACCAGCTTTAATATTACCGTTTTCATTTTCCTGTACATTAAAAACAACTCTGCATTTGTTTCTCTTTTTTTTCATAACGAAGATCTTATGTTGAACAGTTTAGAATCCAGTGATTTGATCTGGCACTCCGTTTTGGAAGAAACAGATAAATGTTTAGGAAGAAAGTATAAAAAAGAATCCTGAAACGGTGGTGGTAGTGGGGGAAATGAATGATTAAGCAAGTTCAGAAATTCCCGCGGTGTCGTGAACCCTGGAATCAAGGAGTTTCTGCTTGGCGGAGCCACGGTGGAGGAGCGGGAGCTGGAGCCGGAGCAGGCAGGAGTGCGCGGGCGCGAGGTTGTGCAACAAAGCTCAGGCGAGGCTGGCTCCCAGCAGGCAGTGCTCCCCGCCCCCACCCCAGGTTTCCCGGCAGGCAGCCTGCGCCCCGCCCTCCTCACCCCATGCTGAGGCTGCGCGCGTGGAAGGGTGGGGGAGAGTCCTTCCTCCCGGCTGCGCACCCAGTCCTCTGTAGCCATTTTCCCTGGGACTGACGGCGCCTCGGCCTCTTTTCCGCCCGGGTGGGGGGGTGGGCCGGCTGCTGCGGGGCTTTCTGCAAGCCCGGGGAGATGCCAAGTGCCCTGTGAAATGTGGTTTTGTGAAGTTTCTGCTGACACAGCTTAACATTTAAAGGAAGTATCCCCGTGGACCGACGAAGGCAGAGAGCGTTTTCCTGTGCCACTTCTAGCCACAGTTCCACCCGAAACTACTTCATATGCCCCCAGACTTTGTCTTCCCTTTGGCTTGCAAAATCTGCAGGTTTTTTCTTCCCTACTTCTTTAGGTGCCTCTCTTTTTCACCCCTTTAACTCCGCCACCCCAAGAGCAACAGCACCACCCAACTTCTAAGGCTTGACGAGCTGCAACTTATTTTGCGTGATTGAAATGAATGCTTGATGGTGGAAAAGCACCAAAAGAGCCGGGGAGGAAGGACTCGGGGTCTTATCCGAGCCCAGGTCATGAAACACAGGGCGGGTCCAGCGCCAGTGGGTCAGGGGCGGGGTCCGGGGCCCCCGAATGCTGGGCAGTACAGGTGGCAGAGGGTGAAGGGCAGGGGTGGGGCGGGGCGGAGCTCCACCGAGTTGACAATAACAGGGCGGGCTGGTGGTGAGGGGCGGGGTCGGAGCTGAGCGCAGGCTTCGAACACTGGGCGGGGCCCTGCAGCGGAGGGCAAGGGGCGGGGTTGGCGGGCAGGGGTGGGCGGGGCCTGAAGTCCAGACCTACCGGAGCTCAGCTGGGCTGGTGGGTGAGGGGCGGGGCTGCCGCCTCCATTGGCTGCTGCTTGGGCTCCGAGTTGCCCGGAGCTGGACACACCCAGGCGGGGGCTGCTTAGACAGGTTTCCGTTTGTGTAATAACTGCTTCTTGGAGCCAAGTGCATGATCATCCACTTTCCTTGGCCGGGAAACGAACTCACAGCATTTTTTAAAAGCCTGAGAAAAGTTTAACCATGTAAAATTTCTTCTCCCCCTGCCTTTGCTTTCCTGTTCTTAATTAAATGCTAAACAGTCTTGAGGGAATACTTGCTGCTTTTCAGCTTTTTTCTGTCTTGAAGACTTAGGGATCATTGGGTATTCTCACTGGTCTCCTTCTGTAGTTTTAAGTACAGTGTCGCAATCTAGACACCTTTGATGTTTTCAATTAAGGTAAATGACACAAAACTATAGTAGATTAATTAAGACATACATTTAGTCCAACTACATAGTAGTAATCAACTATGGCCACTTGGTTTTTAAACTTCTTTTATTCCACTCTATGGACTGTATAATTTCTAAGATCTGTTCATTTCCTGTGTCATTGATACTGCTTATGTAAACAGCTTGCTTTGGTACGGGAGTTCTGTTCCCTCCTACTCAAGTCAGTTCTATTTTGGAATTCTGGAAATTTAATAAAGGGTCTTATATGACCATGTAGTTTTGATTTAGTTTATCAATATTGATTTAGAGGCAGAATCTAAGAAATGAGTGTTTTGAAGAATATGAGGAATGGCCTTGAATAAAGTCTGAAAATTAACATTCTGTTCACTGTAATGCAAATTAATGTTTGCAGTGCAGGTGAGAATATGTAATGTTTACACCTATGACATGTATACAAACAAGATTATAGAGGGACATTTCCAACCTTGATTGTTTACAATACTTGCCAGGTCCATTTTAAATTAAGTTCCTATGTATTTGAGTGTTTTGTTAAAAGGGGTGACTCATGTACCAGGATATACTGCTGTATTTCCCCGCCCTCCTCGCATTGTAGTAGACACGAAGGGCAAATGCAGTGTTAGGGTAAAAACTCATTGGTGACCTTGTGTGGGCCAAGCTTAGCAGCTCTTTTTAGGTTTTGAGCTACAGTCTTGAGTAGTAGTGATTAAATCGATTCAGGTCAGTGTGTTTTTTAACTTCCTGGCTTTGTAAATATTGCACTGATGGAAAGCCTTAGTTTTCTGTGTATTTCAGAAATGATACATATACAGTAATAGGGGAAAAAAACAGAACAAAGTCTTTTACATACACTGATGGAATTTGAAAATAGTATAACATGAACTGAATAAACAGGAATTTCACCTCTCATCCTCCCAGCATCTTCTGTGGTTACATGGATAACCCCAGTCCTGTTGGTGAAACTGTATCTGAAATTATAGGTACATCAAGCTTTACTTAGGAGTCACCATTCTGATGTTATTCAGAAAGTCTTGGGTTTAAAATCCTAACCCACATAAGCACCAAAGACTTGCCTATTTGGATAATCATTTATGCCCACTTTCTCCAAGAGCAGTTTCTGTGTGCTCTAAGTATTTGTCAGATTGAGAGCAAAAATTATCCTTTGCCTCCCAAATATTCTAGTGATTATGAGCTGTATACTCCCCCAGGTTTTTCAAAGGAAATTTTGAAATAAATAATGGATTCACTGAGATCTCAAGCAAGTGTCTGATGTGACTAATTTTGTGTGCACGTTGTAGATGGGGCTGAGATGTAAATGTGCACATACATGTGCGTGCATGTACACCTGTTAGCAGGTGCTAGTGAGCTGAGAGGTTATTTTTATTTTTGACTTTTACCCAGTTCCCCATTTTTTAAAATAACGAATTTGTATTAAAGGTCATCGGCATCCCCATCCTCTTTTAAAAAATAAAATCAGCATTGAGCTCACATTTGTTAAGGGTAGACTTATCTGCCTGTGCAGAGTTGTCACTGAACTCAAGAGTTTCTTTTTGGAGGGAAACTTCGATTTATAATATTAGACTTCAGCAGTGTTACAGCTCTGCCTTGTGGAACCCTGGTTCTGGGGCCCTTCTCCCACGAGCACCGTGACGTGCAGTTGAAATGACTCAGCAGTCAGGTGAGGTGCAGTTCATCCCAGATGCTGGTTTGTATTCCTGTTAATAATAACATGATTTGAGGGAAGATCTTCCTGTGCTTTTACTTTTGAATATTAGCAGTTGGGATCTCCCATATCTAGACCAGGTTTTCTCAGCTTCGGGACCGTTGACTTTTGGGGCCTGATAATTTACTGCCTTGAGGAAGCTGCCCTGTGCATCGTAGTATTACCCACTGGATACCAGGAGCAACCCCCCTACTCTGACCTCCCAGTCGTGATGGCCACAAATGTCTCTAGACGTTACCAGCTGTCTCCTGGAGTGAGGGGGAGGGGGGTGGGGTGACGTTCCTGGTTGAGAACCACTGGGCTAGACAAAAACTTAATCCACTAGAAATCCCTGGCCAGAGTTACATATAAACTCTTGGTTTAAAAAAAAAAATGACATAAATGAATGTTACTCCCAAGTAGTAAGTTTCTTTTTAAGTCTGGCTGTATATTGTTTATTTCAGAAACCTCATTTTTGTTTAAAGAACTGTAAGGAATTTATATGAACAAAACTGAGTCCACTTAATACAAAAATGTTAAAAGAGACCCTACTGAAAGTAGATGTTTCAAGGCAAAAAATTAAACTTTTCAACTTTTGAGACTGTATTTCAAGTTTGTTGCTGCTAAATAGAAAGCACTTTTATGTATAAGCTCAGTAACTGAGTTTTCTCATACATCTCTTAGGACTTTTGAGACTGACCTTCCAAACAGATATAAATATGTGATTCTTTACAGTACTATGTTTTAAGATTTGAATTTTAAAAATTGAACTTTGAAATTTCTGAGCTACAGGTGAAGGTACTATTATGAGAAGGTAAGTGCTTTTAGATCTGAAGTTTATATAATATATTCTTGTCTTAACTGGTACAAACTACTTTAACTTTAATGTTATTGTAGTTCTAATTTGAAGCTTGTGTAATATTTTCATGTCTCAACCTGTACTCATGTTCAAGTTCAAATTTATTTGCAGTTGTATTAAGTAACAAAGATTTTTTTTATTAAACACAATGGCTTTTCAGCCTCAAAAACCAATCTAACCAAAAAATTTCAACCCTCCCATAGAAAAATGTAACCATTCACAAATCAAGAAATCTCTAAAAATTATCAACTGAAAATTTCAACTATATGATCTAGAATATTTCAACAGAACAAAAGTTTTGTACTGTACAATGAGAATCAAAGGCATTTTGAGCATGAAAAACTATGGGATATTATTTTAATTCTAGCCACTGTATCTGGAAAAACTAACACTCTGTGAGCACCATGGATTCTTGTGTTACGACATGCAAAACACCATTTACTTAAAGAAGAGTATTCTAAGAGAACTTTAGAGTGTTTCTAATGGGAACATTTCCCTTACTGCAAAAAGTCTCCCCTCGCCCCTTGGAGTCAAGCCCTCCCTCACTCCCAGCTCCCGGTGACACTGATCTGTTTGCCTTCCCCAAAGCTTTGTCCTTTCCAGAAGGTTAAAGAAATGGATCGTACGGCAGGCCGCCTTTTGAGTCTAGCTGCTTTTACTTAGCACAGTACGTTTGATATCTATCCGTGCGGCCGCTTCAGTAGTCAGTTCCTTTTTCTGTAGGTGAGCAGTTTTTCATTGTGTGGATGTGGTCCATAGTTTTGTTTATCCATTTACCACCTGACAGATGTTTGGATGGTTTGCAGTTTTTGACATTAATGAATAAAGCCTCTGCAAACATTCTCGTGCAGGTTTTCCTGTGAACATGTTTCCATTTCTCTTGGTAAATACCTGGCATGGGGCTGTCTGGATCACATGGAGAGACTAGTTTTCCCTGAGCAGAAATTGCCAAACTCGCAGCAAAGCAGCTGCATCATTTAGTGGCAGTAGACTGTCTTTAAAAATCAGCTCTCGTACTTGGATCCCACGTTTTTAAACCGACGCTCATATTTTCTTTTTGTCATACAACACTGCTGTCGGCAGCAAACGCAGAAGTTTCCTTCTTGGTACTTTATCCTTTAGGGGAGCACTGTGATCTTACCTTGTTGTTATTTTAGAAAGTGACATTATTTCCTGTGAAGACGTGCACCTGGATGTGTAGTAGTTAATGAAGCAGTTACAGGTGAGCGTCACTCACAGGTGTGGCGCCTTCCTGGTCCTGCGGGCCAGCGGTCACACCACGGCTGTGCCCTCGCAGGTTTCTGGTCCCCGTTCACGGCCTGGCCTCAGCGTCCTGTGCTCAGACACCAGGCTCCTAAGCGAGCAGAGGGGTATAATCATCTTCCTGAATGTTTTCTGTACTAAAATGCCCATCCCTGGGATTGTCAGTACTTTCTGACTGTTCAGGACTAGAGATTCTTTAGAAATGAGGCTTTTATGGCCCTGTGTTCTAGAAGATTAATATCAAACCATTTTGAACCCTAATGGCATTAAATAAACTCAGTAGCTAAGCTTTTTCACACAACTACTACCTATTTTTGAGGGCTTCCTCTTTTCTTGTGCATTTTTTTAGAAGATAGGCTTATTTTGGAGAGAGGAAGAGGGGCCGAGTGGAATAGTGGTGTGCTGACAGTTAGTTGCCCTGAAAACATCTACGTTTTTTTTCTTAATTTGCTTGTTCCAGAACTTCCTGTTCTAGCCTCAGTTTCCTTCACACACTTACGCCCCTGGTTTGAAATTTTCGTTACGGTCGCCCCTGGCAGATAAGGCTAATCTCACGGGGTTTGTGCGAGCAGGGAACAAAGAGGGTGAGGAGGTTGGTGTGGAGCCAGTCTGGTCTGGGTTCTTTGGGTGAACAGCACCTTAGGGAGCCGTGAGAAGAATTAGAACGTGGTCGTGGTCTCTCGAGACTTCTTCGGTTTGCCGTTGCTCGCATGCCTAATTAAATAGGTAGGCTCTTCAGAGTAAGTCCCGTCTAAAGCAAGAATCCGTTCTCAGGTGAAAGGTAAAGGTTCGTAGTTAAAGTCAAGTATGACTAACCTTACATTCTTCTTCTCTCTTTTATTGAGTTGTCTTTCTGTTCCATTTTGGTAATCCTGATAGTCCTAAACAACTTCACTTAAACTTGCGATAAAAGTCTGATTGTAACTGCTATTTCAGTGTTTTTAAAACCAATCCGTTTAATTGGAAGCTTTTTTCCTTTGTCGTTTTTCTAACGTGCAGACCCCGGTGCCAGAGTCGGTGGGCCAGGGACGCGTGAGTGGCAGGGAGAGAGCCGCAAAAAAGAAACCAGTGACACAGAATCAGATTAATAATGTGCTAACAGCCATTTTAGGGCAGTAATAGAAGTTTAATTTGTTGATCTGAAAATGTTTCTGTTTTTAAAACACCTTTTAATTTGTATCCAGTCAGGTATAGGCATCTTTTTTGTACCTCCTTCCCTTAGACACAGGGATAACTTTCACGTCGCCCCGTCTGCGGGCCTCCACAGCCTGTGTGAGTAAGTCTTTTGCATAATAGTTTTACAGCAACCTTCAAGTTGCTTTTCTGAGCTGACCTTAATGGGGTTTGGGGCTGGGAAAGGGGTCATGTACAGTCGACTTTTATTACCTTAGTAGATTTATCTAGTTATTTGTAATACAAAATTTCCCTCTTTGTGAAATGTAATTAAAATAGAAAATAGAGTTTATATTATTAGCTTATGTTTCTAGAGCATTTGAATTAAACTATAGTATAGTAAATTTGAAAAAAACTTTCAATGGCATTTGATATATGAATAAGTAGATACTTGGGTAAAGAGGGAAATATCACTTAAAATACCATTGAATTATGACAGAATTCACAAAGTATATGACACAATGGAAGATGAGGTAATATTATCTTAATTTTTATAAAGTTAAGATAAACTACCACTTAGTGTTCAAAAAGTAAACTTTTGAAATGCTTGGGCACCTATAACTTCTTTTTTAAGTTTTCCTTCATCAGCCTCTTAAGGTTTATGAATAAGTGTAGAAAATCTTAATATGGAATAAATGTTCACTTAAAATATACTGGAAAAGCAATTCCATAAAAATGTTATAAGACAAATAGTGTTTTACCATAATATACTTTCTGCTTTAATAAAATAGGAAGACCTAAGTGTAGTTAGGAAAGCAGTACTTTTATTGAAAGTATGATTTCAAAAGTTTTGTTTGTGAATGTACATTTTTCGTATACACTTTTGTTGTGTTAGAAAAGTGGAATGAAATCATCAGTCGATACATATTGGTACGTGCATATCTCATGTGTCTTGATAAACATTGGGAAGTGTAGAAATGATTAGCTTCCATGCATGTGATTTCTTTAGGAGTAGCATTCTGAGTGCCGGGCATCTACACTCGCGGCTCCCGCTGTGCTTGGCCGCAGGGAGCTCATCCATGGGGCAGGCGTGGTGCTGGGAGCGGTCAGGCCTGCTGAGGGCCGGCGTTCCTCGGGGCCGGCCAGGCCCGCCCGTCCCCCTCCCCCTCCCCGCGAAGGCCTGCACCTGGGCAGGAGGTTCTCCTGCCGGCTGTGCTGCAGTCAGCCAGCCTGGATGCAAGGCTCACACTTGACTGAAATTATTTTTAAGAATTTACTTTGGAAGTATTGCGAAATATACATGTTCTTATAATTATTGTAGTCATTTCTTGGAACAATACAATTCCATAAAAATCAGTACATTTGATTCAAAAATAATAAATATCTATGAGGGCAACATACTTCCTTCATTGCCATCAATTTAAAAACATAATTTTTCAAAGGAATTAAAATTTATGCTTAAGAGACAAAGGCATCAAATGTGTGTGTATATGTATACACACATATCATCAGTAAGTATAGTAGAACCGGGTTCTGTTTTTTAATAACGCCTGTGTGTAAGGCAAGTGGGTATGTAATCAGCCAGATGGTACGGGAGACTTGAACTCACGGAGTTATGTGAGGCGGAGCATGTTTTGCATCTCGTCACACCTATACCTGTGACACAACGAGCCATGTCAAGTTTGGGTTCACGCAGCCCTCAACATTCATCCGCACACACTTGCTTCTTCATTCAACAGTTACTTGTTGAGCTCCTCCTCTGTGTCAGACGCTCTGCAAGGTGAGAAACCCATAGCTGCGAATGAGAGCCCCTGCTCTCGTGAAGGTCACAGTGTAGTAAGGGGACACACAAGCCAGTTTCAGGGGGTAGCATGGGAGAGGGAGGGGGCTCCGTGCGGCACCACCTTCAAACTCTGAGTGCCGCGAAGGGACCCGGGACAGGAAGATGTGGCGGGCTGTTCCGGGGGAAGGGAGCTGCAGATGCCACGGTTCTGAGGTGAGGATGGGTCGTTTTGAGGAACCGAGAGGAAGCCAGTGTGGCTGAGCCTGGGCCTGGAGGGAGTAGGGGCACAGGGGGGCCAGTGAGGCAGGCAGGAGCACGCTTGGTAGCTCCTTGTGGACCGTAGTCAAGTGCCGAGGCAGACTTTGTGGTCTTCGGAAGTTTCGAGTCGCACGTGGAGATGGAGGAGGGACTTGGCTGTGTAGGTTCTCTTGAGTGCTTTCAGAACCACCTTCAGTGTCCAGGCGTTTTTGCCTGGACCTCCGCCAGCAGATAGATGCACGGCAGCTAGAGTTCTTTTATTTAAAGTTGTACCGGGTGTTAGTTCGCTTTGCTGTGCAACCCACCTGCCTGTAACTCAGTGCTCAGAACCACCATGGTTTATTTTAGCTCACAATCCTACAGTTGGACAGTTCGGCCTGGCACTGGGCAGTTCTGGTTTCTGCTGGGCTCGTTATCCCTTCAGTCAGCTTAAGTGGCTTGGAGTTAACTGGCTCTTGGCTAGGGTGATGTGGTCACCGAACCGTATCTTTCTTATCCTCCAACCAACTCGCCTGGGGCTTGTTCACATGGTGACTGTTTGACTTTCAAGAGGGTGATTAGAGGTAGCATCGCCTCTGGACTCTTGGACTTGGAGGTAGTATGGCATGCTTCCTGCCGCCGCCTTCTGTGACCCAAGCAGAGCACACGTCCCACCCAGCGTGAAGGAGCGCAGACAGGGACTCCGTTTTTTCGGCGGGGGCACTGTGAAGTCACGTCGCATCGTGGTGGTGGCTGTTTCTGCACTCTGCTCCCTACCCTCAAGGTCCGCTTCCTCTGAGTCATACCATGAGTTCATAACTGGTCTGTGAATCTACAGGGAGGGTATCCTCACTCAGCTAAAGAGCATAATTAGAAAGAGCAGCGTGACCACAGTGTTGACAGCCTTTTAGAAAAGGAGCAGCCTAGGGTACGAAGGCACAGCTAACACCGGGTGTCGGAGGTAATGTGAGCACGACCCTGGTGGGGAATAGCGCGACCATAACATGTCCTTTCTTTGTCTTGAGGTCCAGCACGTGGTATTCAGTGCATGCTTTTGGGTTGCACAGATGAAATGTATCATTGTGATTGATACTTACTGGTTCCCTCCGTAGATGGGAGCAGGTTTTTAGTTCATGTTAAACCACCGCCGGCACGGCGGTTCTGCGTGTGCGGCAGCGTTCACCAGTGGCAGGCGTCGCCGTGTGCCCTGTCACCTGCTCCCCAGGCGCTGAGCGGTTTTCTCCGGCTGTGTCCTTGGGCTGCCATGTGGCTGAACATGCTAATGAGGAGAATGCTGACACGGTTTTACATGTTTATGTAAGCATTCATTTTTAAACGGATTACAAAAAAGTAAGGTGATGATAGTAGTGGTAAGAAATAATATGACAGAAGATAAAACAACTTTCTTGCTTGCTAAAATTACAACTTTGAAACCCAGTGTGAGCTCTGTGTGTGTGTGAGAGAGAGAGAGAGAGAACACACGTGCACACAAGTGAGCGAGGGCTCTAGGGGAGGGACTTGTCTTGCATTTTAAATTGTTATAAATCCTGGGACATGGTTTTGAGCAATTTATTTATGAATGTGCTTCTCCTTAGTGTAGGCAAAAGTATGCTTCATGGAATATTGATCTTTTTGACCCAACCTAAGCAGACTCAATAAAACATATTTTAATCCCTTGAATTATCTAGGCAAAAGTTATTTTTTCCAAGAGCATGTGATTCCTTGGTCATTTGGACAAATATTGTGACTGGAGATTCAGTCAGGCTCTTATTGATTATTATCAGTCTCCCCCCTCACTGCCACCTCCCTTTGAGTTGAATACCTTCTTCCATTCCTGCCTGGAATTGGTGGCAACATTTGTATCATTTTGGTGTTTATGGTGAAGACATGGTAACTCTGGTCACCGGAGAAAGTAATAGATTATTCGCATCCCAGGTACTGAAATGGAAAATTAAAGCTGAGCCACCTCTTCTTGTTATTTCAAAATAAATTCTAGGTGAATCAAATATTTAGATGCCAAAAAAAAATAAAGTCGGATGTATCAAAAGAAAATACGAATGAATATTTCAAGAATCCTGGAGTGGGGAAGACATCTCCCAGCACAGCACAAACTCTAGAACACACCACAGAAGGGAGTGGATAGGCTGGAGTCATGCTCCTTTGTAATAAAATATTTCCTGAAAACTGAGTTTTTCATGATTATGTGATGACTTAGCATACGAATATACTATACTTGATTTAACCATTCCCTTTGTTTGTACATTTTTTGTGATTCTGTTATTTCAAGTAATGGTGCAGTACAAATAAATAATAGAGAAATGTGTGCACAACGCTGACGACAAACTGAGTCACGAAGAGTGATCTCCCCAGCAGGCGGGCTGCTGCACCTGTCTGCCTGGGCGGGGCTTGCGGCCCTGGGAGGCAGGGGGAAAGCCCTGTGCTGGGCGGGCTGTCCCCGCTGGCCAGAGCTGGTGCGGGAGCGGTGGTACACACAGGCGCTGACCCCTCTGTTTTTGACCTTTACCAACTTGAAATACAAGACATTTGCCTACTGTGCTGTGAGTGCTGCTGACATTGAACAGTTTCTTGGTGTTATTTTAGCTTATTTTGTTAAACTAATTATTTTCAATTAAACAAGAAACAGTGTAATACAGTGAAAAATAAGTTTTTCTCCTTTGAGAACAATCACTGATGTGTTTCTTGCATATTTTTTCAGAAATGGTTTAAAATCAAGCATATGAGGGGGACCCCCCAACCCTGGAATTCACTTATAAAAAAATTATTCTTATATGTTGAAACTTCAGTCACCTTCCAGATTCTCTCCATTTGATACAATACACCTATCAAGACATTCTTTCCACTGCTCAAAGTTTTTGAACTTGTCGCTTTTGATTCCTTTTAGTGCTTTTGCCATTTTTTGTTTCACCTCTTCCACATCCACACAACATTTCCTTTTGAGGATTTTTTTCATCCAGGGAAACAAAAAAAGTAGTTCCAGGATGAGATCAGGTGAATAGGGAGGGTGGGGCACACGGATCATGCTGGTTTTTTGGTCAAATACTGCTGAACTTTCAGTGCAGTATGAACCCATACTGCAGGTGTACCCATAAATCACCCATCATGAAATGGGCAAATGCACTGAGCCTTAAACAGAAATTCACTGAAGCTGAACACAGCCTCTCACAACAACGCCAGCTGGTACATCGGTCCAGATGGGATCCTAGAATAGTCACGTAAGTGGAGGAAGCCTGTAGTACAGGGGACCTGCCCTGCAGAAGATAATTTCAGGGTTATTTGGGTGCCCCCTTATATTTCCACTCTCACTTTTATTTTAAATACAGATGTTAGCTTCCTGTGCACACTGTTAATGATTCTTTCATTTATTATAATACAGTCTCTTTTTTTAAGTTGATTTTGTAAAAAATTTTATTTATTATTTTTAGAGAGGGAAGGGAAGGAGAAAGAGAAACATCGATGTGTGGTTGCTGGGGGCCGTGGCCTGCAACCTAGGTATGTGCCCTGACTGGGAATCGAACCTACGCGACACTTTGGTTCACAGCCCGAGCTCAATCCACTGAGCTGCGCCAGCCAGGGCATAATACAGTCTCTTTTAACAGCAGCCTAGAATTCTGTTGCTTGTCTGTATGATCATTTATTAAACACTTCCTTTTGATGGACATTTGATTGGTGGTGGTTTTCAGCTTTTTACTGTTATAAACAGCCTTCATCAATAGCTTTGTAAGTCTTTTGTTTCTGCACTTGAGTATCAGTGGAATTGTCGGGTTAACACTTAATCACGTATACATGCATTTGATGGATTTTGCCAAATTGCACTTCATTCTAATATACTTATCATCAGTGCAAGGTTATGATTTCAGTGATTTCCCACAACTTTTTCAACATCATAATTATCAAAATTAATCTTTAGTAAGCTGTTGTGAGAAACATAGAATAATATTGAGAGTTTTGATTTGCATTCCTTTAAATATGGGTGAGATTCTTGTTTGTTTTTTTTTAAAGATTCCATTTATTTATTTTTAGAGAGGGAAGGGAGGGAGAGAGAAACATCAATGTGCAGTTGCTGGGGGTCATGGCCTGCAACCCAGGCATGTGCCCTGACTGGGAATCGAACCTGTGACACTTTGGTTTGCAGCCCGCACTCAATCCACTGAGCTACACCAGCCAGGACTTGGGTGAGATTCTTTATATATGATTATAAAGCATGATTATTTGTCACTTTATTTTCTTTGTGACAGTGTGGTTCTGATTTTTGAAATTTTTTTGATCAAAATGGGACATAGTTTGAGCAGTTTTATTTATTTACTTTTTAGTTACTATTTTCCTAAAGATTTTATTTATGTTTAGAGAGGGCAGTGGAGGGAGAAAGAGAGGGAGAGAAGCATCAGTGTCTGGTTGTCTCTCGACTGCCTCCTACTGGGGACCTGGCCCACATCCCAGGCATGTGCCCTGACTGGGAATTGAACTGGTAGCCCTTTGGTTCACAGGCCAGCGCTCAATCCACTGAGTCACACCAGCCAGGGCAACATTGTTTTCTTTTAAAGAAAGCGCTGCTGGATATTAGTTTTCTCTGCTTTAGAAGTGAAGGTGAAAGGGACTTTGAAAGTGATTCAAGAAAGAAAAGTACAACCAGTTTTACTTCCAAATTCATGCATCCACATTTTCTCGGTTTTCTTAATGGAATGATTGGAAATTAAAGTGGTTCGCTTTACCTTTGGCCAAGGCAGGGCTTATTAGCGTAATTGGGGGCGGGGGGGGGGGCGGCGTGTACAGGTTTCTGTGCCGGGATGGAATGAAAGAGCTGTAAGTGGCTTGGCCGCCGCTGAGCTGTGAGAGCCGAGCTTCCACTGTGATTTTAGACGTTCTCCACAGATGAAACCTTCTTGGGCACCTGTGTGCTGAAGTATTGATTGTGGCAACATTTTAAGTAGGCGTGATTAGATGGGAAGGGCCTCATCTTGGACCTAACACGTTTCTACTTTGTTGGCCTGCACACCTCACACCTCGGCAGCCTGGGTATGTGCTCTCCCCCCGGGGTGTCAGGTTGCGCCCCATCCTTCAGAGTTACCTTTGCATCCCAGACAACCTCTGTGACCAGGAGAGCCTTGTTGTTGTGTCCTGATTTTACATCTGATCAAACCCGTGACCTTCTTTCTTAATGAGTTTATAATGCTGCCCGTTCTAAGTCTCCCCAAACTAAAGTTTAAAAAGAAAAACAATACCAGTAATAATTTCCTCTGGTCATTTCTAAATTTCAATTTATTCTTTTAATGAATGTTGAAATACACCTCACCCAGGTATTATCCACACCTTCGTGCAGCGCTGGGCACGACCCGCTGGGGGCAGCGCCTGCGCGTGGGGGGAGTGTCTGTCAATGACTCATGACTCAGGTGAGCTCAGGCTCCGTGCGCTCTGCGCCCCCCCCTGCTCCCCCCCGCCCCAGTGAGGGGCCCAGTGAAGGGCCCAGTGAGACTCGTCCCGCTGGGAACGTGCTGATTTTGTTCCAGTTGAACCTGATTCTCACTTTAACTTGAAACAGTGACTCTTTATCGCCAAATTAAATCTGATGATGATGGTTGACTAACAACTACAATTCCATCAGATAAATACAAATCTACTTCTAGTTTATATATAGGAGTTATAGGTGTTTGGGGCTGAAAAACACCTGTAGTTGTATAGATGAAATGTAAAATACTTATTTTCTTTTTTTTTAAGATTCAAATTTATGACAAAAGGAACAAAAATGCTTACCAGATTTCTGTTGATAAGTTTAATTACTACTACCTGCAAATGTTATGTGGTGGCTGAAATACTCCCTTACTCCCACTAGAGGGGGATTCCTTCCAGCTTAGGTAGAAATGCTCTTGGATCCAACACAGAAACCTTTGTAAGGCATTGAGCTTTCTTTTTTATTAAATTGAGGTTAATTTCAAGTTTTTAAATCAACCGTTATTTTTATAGATATTGAAATTAAAATTTTACCGAAACAAAACATAAAAGATATTGAACTCTAAAGTGCATGTGTATTTAAACCAGTGTGCTTTTGAACAAAACATAATTATTAAAAGTTGCTTTAATTAAAGTCCTTAATATGTAGGAATTTCAAAACAGCCCTGCGAGCCCTCCTGGAGAGAGAATGTGGAGTGCAGGATGAGGCTGACTTTGTGAGACTCGCCTCCATCCGCAAGCCCCGAGACCTGTGTTTGTCTCCGGCTACTCCCGTGCCCAAACGGAGAGTTCCTAAATGCCACCGGAATGCTCGGGTGTGCTGTCAACTCAGGTTGTCAAATACATTAAAGCCGTATCTTTAACTAGATTTTTATTTGCAATTGAATGTTTGTGCCACCTTGCCTTTTTATAATATGCTGAGCAAATGCAGAATTCACCCGGAATGACTTTGCTGATTTTTAAACTTCTATTTTTAACTATAGGATTGTGTGTGTGTTAGAACAGCGCATCAAGGCTGCACGGACCGCACACTGGCGTGTGCAGGTATATGACCTGCACGCACCGGGGTGGTCAGTGCACTCACAGGTGTTCGTGTGGAAAACGACAGGCAGGCTGTGATGATCGTAACACGAAAGCAAACTCTGCGTTTCACGTCCTCACAGCTGTAAACCGACTTCTGCCCCACCCCTGTAAAATATAAGCGCAAACGTTAACAGTATGTACAGTAGTTGAGATTCAGCAAATTCGTTGTTTGTGCTTTCCCTTTCCCTGAAAGTCTTCAGCGTTGATTAGAGGTTTTAGGGTAAAGATGCTTGAGGTTAGTAACCTCGTGTTGTGACAGGCAGGACTTAGAAAATTCAAACATACGTAGATTGCAAATAACTTTTTTTTTTTCTCTCTTAAAGTCTGTAATAAGCTCTTGTTTCTAAATCTAACAATTAGCTTTGGAAATTGAAGTGTAAACAGTGAATCTTAGAACGATTCTGCGCTATGGTTGATCCAACATTTCAGTGTTTAGCCTAGAATCGCATGTGGTATCAGCAACAGATGGTTTTCATCCGAGTGAGGCTGCTCGTCTCCCTAATACCTGATTGTGCGCTTCTGCCGCCCCGTGCGCCAGGCCGGCCGCTGCCGGCTGCCAGGTGGTGGGTGAGCCTCGCTTTCCGCGGAGCAGTTGGAGGATACAGTTGGTTTCTTTTTTGACCTCGTCACCTTCATGCCGGCTGCCAGCGTTCCTGAAATGATCTGCCTTTCTGCATTTCCCTTCCCCCAAGGGGAGAAGCCAGTTCTGTTACAGCAAGGTACATTGGCTAGGCCCGTGTGCCTTCCACTTAAAGCTCACCCTTTACACATGCCTAATTCAAAAAGGGATAAAACTAAGAGTGAAGCCAGCGGGTCATTCTTGTCCCACCCCCACTGCCTTCCCCAGATATATATTTTTTTAAAATTCCTCTTTGTTCCGTTGTCTTCTTTCCTCGCTCTTTTTCATCTTATGGGTACTTTGTAGTAGTCAGTTAAAAGCCTTATACATCAGGCTGAATAATTGTTTTTTTAAAAGTAATGATCCGTATACGTCTCGTGCCGTGCAGCTTTTAAAATGCATGTGAATGAGCTCCGTCTCCTGACGCGTCAGGCGGACAGGCCGGTTTTGAAGTTTGAAGTGGCGGACGGACAGGCACCACCGCACACAGGTGGCTTAGGCTCCGCCCTTCCCGGGGTGCTGCTTTCAGAACCCCTGCTCCGCCGCATTCCGGAGCCGGAGGCCTGCCCGCGCTGGTGCGAGCGGGACAAGAACACACTAGCACCTTCCCGAGCACGATGAGACTGCCCTGCGGAGCGTAACTTGCCCGTCGCTGTCCGTGAAAGATGAAGAGTCAGTTGCACGCAGCAAGCACCCTGTGGTCTAAATGAGGAGGCGAGTCCCCTAACTTCCTAGATCATTTCGAGGGGCATCTGCCCCCCCCCCATTCAACATAATGGGAAAACTATTCATGCGAAAGAAGCTTTCCCCATCACAGAGCTGGGACCTGGGGTAGTGACCTGGGCGTACACCAACTCTCGAGGAGACGGGCACGGGTCATCCCTGTTTCTTGAAATCAAACACCTGTTTTCTCAGAACTCTCCGTTCCAGGCCGGGCTGTGCTCTGGTGTCTGTGGCTGGACTCAACGGAGGGGTTTTTTTGTTTGTTTGTTTTTAACTTTAAAGATTTTATTTATTTTTAGAGAGAGGGGAAGGGAGGGAAAGAGAGAGGAAGAGAAACAAGAGAAAAAGAGAGAAATCCATCAGTTGCCTCTCATAGGCGCCCCCTCCGGGCACCGAACCTGCGACCCCAGGCAGGCGCCCTGACCGGGGATGGAAATGGTGACCTTCTGCTTTGCGGGACGACACCCAGCCCGCTGAGCCACACCAGCCAGGGTTTGAAGGAGGTTTCCATAGTGCCTAAATTATTTTTTTCCTTATGATTTCAGGTGGAAGTCTTGACCTCGGAGGATACTGCCTTTGGACTCAAGGTGTGTGGTCTGACGGTAGCTTGTTGGGTAGCTCTCGGCAGCCCCCCGGTGGACTGGGGGGCTCGGCAGGGAGGACCCGCTTTGTTTTTTTTTTTTTTTTTTTAAATTAAATGTACAGGTTCTAAAATCGTCCAAAGTTTAAGCTTCCCTTCTCTTGTGATGAAGATTAGACTATGGTAGTATTTTCTTTACTTTCATTCTTTGTTGTGGAGAATATGAGGAATAATAGCAGAGGAATCCATGGGTTTTATGTGGTGATATTTACTTGTTAACTTCTAACGAGCCACAGAACAGGGCTTGCTGCACCCCTTCTCCCCCCCAGTTTGGGGACATTGGAGTCACAACTGCCGACTTGTCAGATGCCGTTTTGGGTTCACAACTCTAGCTTCCCTCACCTGTTCGCCATCCCTGCTGCAAATATCTATTGGGTCCCTGTGTTCCAGTCACAGCGAGAGTAAGTCCCGGCTCCTGCTCTTTTGTTGCCCACCGTCAGTCGGTGGGCACGGGCCTGTAGACGGACACGGTCCCCTGCAGCGCGGCTCTCTCCGTGCTGGGGGCGTGCAGAGGGTGTGCCAGTGCGGCGGGCTGAGTGGGAGGGTATTCCAGGAGGCCGGTCCCCGGGCGGATTTGAAGGCTGGTGCTATATTTAGGCAAGAGGGGAGGAGAGGAAAAATAAGAGCTATTTTTAGGTTGGAGGGCAACCATGAAAAAAATCAAAAGCAGTTAAATCGTGTGTGTGCGCGAGGCAAAGATCTCAGGTTGAAGAGGCTCAAGATTAGAATTTTATCCCATAGAAGATACAGCGCTACGAAAAGAGCTTGAGACAAGTAGCGGCTAGGTTTGCAGCAGAGATCATTCTGGCCACGTGGTGGGGGACGGACTGCCCGAGACCAGGGAGGGCAGCTGGGTGGGTCAGGGGACAGGCCGGGTGGGGCCGCAGCGGCTTCCTGGAGAAACGGGTCTGCGGGGGCGGGCGGTCCTGGGGCTCGTGCGGATGGCGGCGGGCTGCGGGTGAGACCCCAACAGAGGGCGGGGCGCAGCGAGATGGGCACAGCGAGCGGGTGCGGGTTTTCTCCTGTTGTGGTCTCCCAGACCGGTAGTTCTTGTCTCATTTACTTGCTTTTCGCACATGTTTACCACTAATGAACTGGGAGGGCACACTGGTAAGAGGCACTCGTTAGGGGAGAGGGACCTCGTTTCCATGCGGGGGAGTGTGGGAGTGTGGGGAGGTGCCATCCGCTGCTCTGGAAGTCGGAGGTTCAGGAGAGCAGTGGGTGGGTTTCCGAATCTCTCTCTTGCGCAACACAGTGTCTTTCCTGGGGTGCATCCGGGCTTGCTTGTTTGGCAGTAACGCAGTCTGGTCACCAAAATAATTTTTAAAGGTTTTTCTTTTTGAAACTGAGTAGACAGAAATATGTTACGTATAACCAGTTCGTTTGTCTTCCATTGCTAAATGGACATTAGAATTCTACAAATTTAAAGTATTTTGATATACTGTTTTGGCTGGCATGTTCTTTGGAGGAACAAAATTGTGAATTTTATGCTCCTTTGTATGCTTTTTGATAGAAAGGGTTACAAAAAAATGTATGTGGGGAGGTCATTAAAAGTGGATGATTAGCAATCTGAAGAGTAAACATTCATGTTGTTCTCAAAAAGAATGGGAAGAAGAAAAATGGTGAGATGTCGATCGTGGGGTTCACAGGAGACAGAGTCCCCGCTCTCGGGCCCCAGAGCCTTTGGAAGGAGACTGCAGCCTGTCCCGTCCACGCCGCCTTTCAGACCAGACCCTAGGAGAGCGTCTCAAACTCAGTGAGGCCGTTTTTCCAAAACCCTGTTGCCGGGCCCTCTGTATCTTGTGTCTCTGTCTCTTCCTCCTACGTCTTCCCTCTCTCTGTCTTTTCCTAAAGCTGTGCTTTCCTAGAGTCCGAAAGTTTTATCGCTCCAGGAGATCCCCAGGATCCTCTCTCCGGTCGCACCTTCCCCCACGTCAGGGATGAGGGGGCTGAAGGCCGAGGCTGTGGGTTCCCAAGGTCAGAGCCCATGGCCAGCGGAGGTGGGACCCGACTCCTTATTTTTCCTGTTAATATTTTAATTAAAAATTACTATTTCCTCTTAATATTACTTTTTATCCTCTTTGGCAATAATTTTTAGGATTTAGTTTAGGCATCTAAAATTTGTTGTTATTTTAGAGAAAACTCTAAGCTTAAAATATCTAAAACTGAGATTTAAAGTAAACGCTAAATTTGTTTACCCTTATGTATTACTTTGTATCCTTATCTTGGTTGAGTAAACATATCCTAGAGAAAAAGAACGTGGAAACTCCATCTGGTCTTCTGACCCCCAACTAAACATAGTCTCGTAACTCTACTGGCCCTTTGCACCCACTCGGCCCGCACCCCTGCTGCCAGCCTACCCTCCTGCCGCACCTTCTTCCCCCGGGATGCCCATGTCCCACCCGCGGTAGCACCTCAGGCGCATCCCACCGCCTTGACTCCGCCCGCAGCCGGTACCCTCCGTGTGTGAGGTCTCGCCTCGTGTTGCCGGCTGCTGAGCTCCCGGCCTCTGCACTTGTGCGGCACCCCCTGCCTTTGCAGCTCATTTGGGGTTTCTCTCTTGCCGTCTTGTTTTCTCCTGCACGTTGTGCACGAGTAACAGCCTGGCATGGCCCGCCCCAGCTCCATGGTGTGGCGTTTTCCCCAGAGAGAGTGTGAGCTCAGGGGCTCCGTCTTGTTCATATTTTATACCCTTATCGATTCGACTTGCTTCACAGTATAGGAAGTATTGCTGACTAGAGCTCTTTAGATGGCGTAACAATTGTGACTGCAAAGAGCAAAAAGAGAAAATTCTGCGATATTATTAACATACTGCTACTGCGTTGTGCTCCGTTCTGGGATTCTCTCACTGATCTTCCTGTTGTCTGGGTTGGTACGTCAGCTTGGCGTCTGATTCCGTAGCTCCGAGGAGCCCAACTGCAGGAAGACACACATCCTTCAGCACCGCCCATCGAAGCTGTGGGGTGGTTCTGGTTGGCGCCGACACCAGCGGTTCCGGCGTATCTCACTGTTACCGTAAAGGTCTTCGCCGATCGGGCTGGGCAGTTACAGGCCCGGGTTTCATTCTGTGTCACCCACTGCCAGTGGCCGCCATGCAGGCGCCACGCAGACGGAGAGCATGTCCACCTTCAGAGACACTTCTGTTGGCCAGAGCTGGTCCACAGAACAAAGAAGATTCCAAGTGGTCACGTGACACGGGACATTTTAACATAACGCATTTCACGATGAGAACTGCCTTTTTTTTTTTGATAGGAAAACCTGAGGATTCGAGCAGGTAAGCAGAGAACGGAAGCAAGGTTCTGTTCCGTGGAACAAATGTGTATCCAGTAAAGTGGGCATGCCCCACTTCCTTTTGAGAGTGGAAAGGTGGTAAACAGGCTCATGGAGCCAGGGATCTTTCTGGTGGTCGCTCGGGATGGGTCATTCATTGATTACCCGGCCTTATGCCTAGGGGCTATCGATGTAGAATTTCAGATTTAGAATGTTTAGTGATACATAATAAGATTCACCTCTTAACATGTTCTTCCTTTTATTAATGTGACCACATGAAAGCATTCCTTCATCTTCTTGTGAAAAAAAAATTTTTTTTTCCTGTAGAGCTGCATGAACTCTGCTCCTTCTCAACTCTGTCTCAGCAGAGTGTGCATTCTACAGATTGACTTGGCTCACCCCCTAAGTGGGTGTGAACATAACTTAAGTGAAAGTGCACTTAAGGTAACAACGCCGTTGAGGTGGAACCAGCAGACTTTTTCCCTTTGAACTTCATAATCTTATCAACCCATTGCTTTTCATAGTAGGAAGGATTTCTGTTTGCATTTAAAATTTTTTTTTCTAGTGAAAATCTATTAGAAATCCTTAGAGAAGTAGAGGACCCAGTTTATTCTTTACTGTTTTAGTCATTGAGTCTCAATTAAAATTATAGAATATATTGATAAAGCAAAACAATTTTCTGTTTCTCTGTGGAGGAAAGATTCAAGGAGGGGAAAAAATCTGTAGCCGTTCTCGGGCCGAGCTTGGGAGTCCATGTTGAGTTGTTCCCTCCTTTTGTTAGAGAGTTTCCCGGCCGCCCCTTCTGCCACCTGCTGGTGGTTCAGACACTTGCACGTTTGGTCCTAAAACGAATCTGCTCTCTTTTTATTTGGGCGAGATCTGGGGGAAGTGTTCTGTTCGTGTTCACCTGTAATATTTTGATGCAGTTTTGCTTGCCATGTTTAGTTCTATTTTTAAAGGCTGCTTTAGCTTCTTTTCCAGCTCTGTCTGTAGACAGCACTTGAATGTGAAAAGCAGAGGAGACGGAGACCGTGCAGGTCCGGGCACGGGCCGTGAGGAGCGGCACAGACCGGAGAGCGGTCTGGAAGGCCGTGGGGGGGAGTTGCTGAGCCTCGTCGGGGTCTTCCCTGATTTCTGAATTCAGGTCACATGGGGAGGAACAGTCACATCCTCCTCTCTGATGATTAAGACGATTTGAGACTTGAAGCGACCAGACCAGACCTTTATTTTACTTCAGGTCCTAAGTATAAAGTTAGAAAATCGATTTCCGGTTATCACTAACTTTCTTTTTCTGCACTGAAATGCTACAGGTTTGCCTGACTTCATTAAGTCAGACCTTTACCTCTATCCTTATTTATTCTTCTGATTTCTTCTTGCTAGTCCTCATCATCACGGGAAAAATATAAGTATCTTTTGTCCACAGACAAATTTTTTTTAAGATTTTATTTATTTATTTTTAGAGAGGGAAGGGAGGGAGAAAGAGAGAGAGAGAGAAACATCAATGTGCAGTTGCTGGGGGCCGTGGCCTGCAACCCAGGCATGTGCCCTGACTGGGAATCGAACCTGCGACACTTTAGTTTGCAGCCCTCGCTCAATCTGCTGAGTTACGCCAGCCAGGCACAGACAGATTTTTTCATGAAATAAAGCCAAGCAAAATTTTTCATAAGAGAGGCAGAGTGTGGGGATTTTATTTTCTGCCATCTTTAATCTCCTTTACTAATTTTCTTTAGAGCTGCCTTGACTAATTCTAGAGTCTTAGGTTCATGGGTCAGTTATTTCTTCACCATTTCCTCAAAGAGGAAAAGTAACCCAAAGTGTTACTCTCAGTTTTTGTCTTCAGGATGAACACAGCTGAGGGAGGTCATGTGACTTATTTGAGTCTCTGCCTCCTGGGCCAGTGCCCTGAACACAGAACCTAGCCCTACTCAGCCGCCCCCCCAGAGCCAGAGCCACAGACCGGGCTGAGCGTGGCAGGACCGAGGTGTTTACAGCTCAGCGTGGTCTAACGTTGGCGGTGCGGTGTGGTTCAGCCCGGTGCGTCAGGGCCCTCCTGTGTTACTGTAGATCTGCACTCAGTTACGACGCCCTGTATGTGTCTCTTCAGTGGCCCTGTCTCCCAATCGCAGGACGTATGTGTGCCATTCGAAGTCCTGGCCAATCGCAAGGTGTGTGTGGAGGTCCGTGGGCATGAAAAGTACCTGGCAAGCCACGTACCCCAATAAAAGTGATTTTTCCCGAACATTATACGAGAAGTCAGAAACATTTTATCATGACCAAGTGGTTCTTAGTGTAATAGCAGCTCCATTTCTTCCAGATCAAATGCTTAGCCAAGGCGATGGTGGGTGGGCGGCAGACTCTTTAGGTGGGCTTGCTGGTTGTGTGCTGTCAGTCTCGGGATTTAGGGAGCACATTTGTGCAGAAGTGCGTGCCCTAATCATGTAGCCGAGTGGGGGGCGGGGACACGGTGCGGTGCCGTTCGTTCGTGCCTGCTTTCGTCAGAATCACATTGTCCTCTTTGGTTGAAAAACGCGATGTTAGGAATTGAACGTGGCCTCAAGTGCCTTGGATCTCGGAGGTGATGTTTTTAAGAGAGGGAGGAGTTACTCTGAAAGAAAGCCTATTTCCTTTGTATATTCCAGAGTTTGATTGACTCCATCTTTCCTTGGGGATGTTATTTTGGCACTATTTTCTGAGGACTTAATTTTTAGTAATAATGAAAATGCATGTATTCTCCTTATCCTCGCCCTCAAACACCTGTTCATTTGAGATGTGCACGAAAAATGAGTGGCTTATCTATAAAATGTCTTAGCGTAGATGTACTGTGACCCTATTAATAAACATCAAGCTGCTTAAGATTTGTTGGGAAAGAGCAGTGAAATTAATCCAGGCAAGATGAGGGATGCTTCTGATTGCGTGTGGCTTCGGTCCTCTCTGATGCCAAATTTCAACGCCAGTTTTGTTTCTTCAGATGGTGAAAGCCCTCCCCCTCCCCTCCCACTGCCTTAAACCTGGCGTGCGCCCAGGCCGTGTCAATTTCTGAAAGTCAGTTGAGAATGTCAGAGTGACTGGTGTTGAAAGAGCCAATATGTTGCAAGATGCTCAAAGCCAAGTGGAACATTTATGTGAATTAAAGAATATATTAGGAGATGATTTTTTAAAAATCAGATTTGAAAAGAAAAACCTGTTGAATTAATACTTGCATACCAGATGCATCACTGATAAATACTTGTAACAGATATTCCCGAACAAGCAATAAAATTACCATTTTACAGCTGAAGTAATGTATCCTGTGGGTACATTTGCAGAGATATGCCAAGAAAAATACACGCAGAGTTCTTGAAGTAATAATGCAAATAAAACATTTCATATTATACTTTTAGAATAACAGGGTTTGGAAGCAAGAAAAAGTCTGGGAGACTATTTATTGTGTCTGAAGTCTGCTTTGACTCTGGCCTTTTGGCAGTTGGCTTTTTGATACCGTGTGGTTGCCGGAGTGTATCCCTGTGTGTGGAAGGCTGGGTTGAATCATCCGCCGGAGCTGTGGTTGAAAATTTCAGGAACCAAGTAATAAAAGTAATAAATATCATATTTTGTTTACTTTGTTGCAGCATTGGCCTAGTTTCGTACGTTTCTGAATTCTGGTGGTGTCGTGGCTGCCACTGAATCCCGAAGCAGAGGGCTTTATCATGTAGTTCACTCACTGGTGCACAGCCAGCGTGGCTGAGCGGCGTGCAGCGACCCTGTGTCCCCACGTGCCAGGTCACGGGGACTTGCTGCCACTGCGCCCCGTGCCGCTGCGCCCGGCGAGGCCGCCCCGAGGCACGGAGACGGGCTCTGGCTGGGCAGGGAGGCTGTGTCGAGGCCAGAGCCCACCTCGGGGGGATGCATCCTTCGGTCTCAGCAGGTCGGGGAAAAGAGGGGTGCCCGTGAGGAAGGGAAGAGGGGCAGGGACAACAGGACTCATGGTCTGCGTGACCGAAACAGAGGAAATCAAATCCCGCGGAAAAGTTCCTTTTCCTCTGGCCGTACCGGGCGGGTGAAAGCGCTTCTTTGGCTGTGTTTCCCATGAAGCCGTGAATGTTTTTGTAAGAGATTCCTCTGAACCTCCTTCCCTCTCCCCCAGATTACATGTCCCCTCCGGAAGGACCATCGAGCGTCTCGTCGAGGGGGAGGGAGGTGAGGAATGGGTGTCCCTTACGAGGGGGACCGCACGTGGCCCCCCCCCAGGGGGGTGTCACAGGTTACAGCACGGTGACCCCAGTGAACGCACAAAACGTACCCTGAAAACAACCTCAAACAGATTTCCCGGCCGTTTCCCAGAGTTAAAAAAGATTGTGTATTGTATCTTAAGTTTGCAAATTCTTCTGATTTTCTCACATTATATTCCTGTTTTTGTCTCATTTATTTTTAATCCTCTTCTAAATGTCTGAGCTTCTCTTCTTCACTCATCTTAATATTTTAACCTGTTCTTAATATCGCCATAATTAAAAAAAAATAGTATTCTATGCTGCTGCAGTATAAGAATAAAAAATGTTTCCTGTGATGAACGAATAATCTGAAAAGAAGCTGGGAAGTGCTGACTTTTCAGACACAGAAGATATCTTCATCACGGAAGCGTTTGAAGGGCTCCAGCCTGGATAGTCAGTGAGTAACCTGTATTAAAAGATCCAACGTTTTATTTTACCTTAAGTTGAGCCATGAAATAGAACGCGTGATGACAAGAGATCAGTGAAACGACTTTTTGTTTTCCGAACGGGAATGGATTTTTTCAGTGTGTGCCATTTAACAGTATGTGCAAATATCTAGAAACCCAGGCATTAGTAATAAACACATGGGTGTGCGGGCTGTAAACGGTCCCTGCGTGCATACTCTCGTGTGCACGTCCTTTCCTTCCGCGGGTGGCGAGCGGGTGAGTTGGAGGAGTTGACCTCCCCAAAGGATGAGCCTGAAAGGGACGGAAATGGAGATCTGCCAGGCACGCTGGCTGCAGCCGCGGACAAGAGCAAGGCCTGTCTGAACTGCCACTCAGTTTTTATTCTGCGAGTTTGCAGGGTTGGTGATTAGAGTGGCTTTCGCCCAATTATGCTGTGATTATTCCGCTGCACTGTAATTGACTGGGGAGATATGCTAATACCTGTCATTTGGGATGATAAAAGATGAGCGGGGGACGATGCATTATTTAGCTGGCTGTGTGATAGATGAGGGATGCGCGGAGTGCTTTAATTGCTGAGAGGAGAGGTTAAGCTGAACGAACGGATGAATTAGAAATGAGGTTTTTTATGGCTCGTGGAAAAGTGAAATAAAGGAAAATGCGCCTTAAACTAAACCAGCAGATAGAAATGAGCACAATGAAACTGTAAACCAGGTAGCTTGCTTTACCGATTTAAATATTAATGAAAAATGTAGTTTAGAGTTCAGTTAATAATCCTCTGAAGGGGAGTACACAATAGATTCTATTAAGCAAAAGAAAAATTGTTAAGGGGATTGTTTTTATTGGAGATGACAGTATTTATGACTTGTAATCTCTTAGATTCGTGTTGCATTTTCGGTTACACGGAAAGGTAGCGTGCAACAATTCTGAATTTCGTGCTGTGTATCTTTTTCAGCGTTAGCTTAGAGGTGCCTGAGATTTCTGGTGCCTGTCTGTCTGTCAGTAAACGCGGGCAGAGGAAGGCAAGAACAAGAACGAATATGTATAACGTGTGAGGAGAATGTAATAATACAGTTAGTGAGAGTGAACAGATAATTCTCGAGTGAAAGGGTCTAAGACAGGCAGCGAGTGACACAGGCCTCCTGTGCTACACGCTCAGTTATTGGTGTTTTTATGGGGAAAAAATAAGTGCAGAGCGCTCTTTTCTTTTCATATCGTTTCCTTTTGCCACAGCCACGTGTAATATTGTGTGTGTGTGTCTCATAAAAGTATTTAAAAACACTCCAATGCAGTCTGTAGTCCGCATGGTTGTTTATATGATTTGGTGTTAGTGTTCTGCTGCGTTTCGGTTCCGTGCGTTCAGCAGGTGATGATTTTGAACACGCAGGCGGCAGGGCAGCAGTTGGCAGAAGTGGGCCGTTTGTTCCGCGAGCTGAAGGTGGAGGACTTGCACCCTTTCAGCTTTCGGGCTCCTCCTGCTCCGGCAGACAAGGATGCCGGGAAGTGTTGTCCCCAGCCACGCTGTGTTGTCTTGTAGATGAGGCAGTGGCAGTACAGGTTGAAGAGCAGTTGTATTTTTTTTTTTTTTTGTAAAGTGAAGAAAATGACCCTCGCACGTTGTTGAATTGTCTTGAAGACAGTTCGGCTTCTCGGAGCCTGTGTGACTCGTGCCGTGTAGCAGGGTTTACCAGCGGGTAGCCTTTAACCAGCCTGCTTGTGCAGTGGCGGTGGACCCGTCTGGAACAAAGCACACCCACCGGAGCGGATGCCGGCTGCAGGCGGGCGCTGCCCTCTGCCACGCGGGGACGTTCTGCTGGGGCCGATCGCCGTCCCCAGTGTCACTGGCACCTCTTTGGCACGTTCCTTCTGAAACAAAGTGAAGTTTCCTCGCGGATGCTTTTGATCAGCATCCTTCTTGGCATCCAGAGTGGACTCTTGCCGCTGCCTAACTCTCTCGGACACACGTGAGGTGTGCACAGGCCGCTCAGGCAGCGCAGGGCGGAGTAGAGTTGAGAAGGAGGAGATGCAGTGAGCCCCAAGGAACCGAAAATCGACGGACAAAGGTAGGACAAGCACGGGATCCTACAGACAAACAGCGGCACCTGCTGCAAACGTGTTTTGCAAGCTCAAGCTGGAATACAGTGTTTCAGAGGGTCGGCTGCCTCCGCGGCGAGAGGTGGCCGCAGCGCTGCGGGGAGGTGGCGCCTGGGTGTCTTTCTGGTCAACAGTACACAGAGTCGTATACAAACCTGTGTGACTTTGTACAGTTTTTTTCTAAGATTTTATTTATTTATTTTTAGAGGAGGGGGAGAGAGACAGACAGACAGACATCAATGTGCAGTTGCTGGGGGCTGTGGCCTGCAACCCAGGCATGTGCCCTGACTGGGACTCGAACCTGCGACACTTTGGTTTGCAGCCCGCGCTCAATCCACTGAGCTATGCTAGCCAGGGCGATATTGTACAGTTTTTAAAAGAATACAAGCAGTGTAATAGTTTTCCTCCCCACTGAGCAGTTCTTTGATTGTGAGACCTTGTGCCTGAGTCCTGGCTGTAATTATCATCACTTGAGTGTGAAAATGATTCTTTCTTGAAGGCCCTTAGTTTGAAAGATTTTGCTTTGTTTAACCTGGTCAGGGGAAAAAAAAAAATCATGTTTGCTGTTTCTTGTTGTTTACATGATACAATATGTCTCACTGTGGATGCGGTTTATGAGGGCGTGGGATCGTCCACGTGAGCACGGGGTGCCCGAGATTGGTGTCATGTCGCCGTTCTTTGGGGTTCGTTTTTAGTTTATTTCACTTCATTTTATATTTGTTGATTTTAGAGAGAGGAAGAGAGAAAGGAAGAGAAGCATTGATGTGAGAGAGAGAAATATTGATCACTTGTCTCACTTATTATGCCCCCCAATCAGAATGGAACCTGCAAACTAGGCATGCGCCCTGACCGGGAATTGAACCCAACCTTTTGGTGTTCGGGACGACGCTCCAACCGGCTGAGCCACCTGGCCAGGGCCATGTCACCATTCTCGACTTACATCTCTTCCCCCTGGAGACGCCCAGTCTTAAAACTGAGACTTGTAGCACAAGGCTGCATAAAACTTTCTTAAATTTTCTTAGCATCTTTTTATATCCCCACTACCCATTTGAAGGATTTTTGAAAAATACAATGGTGATGAGTTACAGTGTTTGTCAAATAATGTGGTTATATTACTTTAAACATTTGAAATATGATTACAGAATTACTGCCACAGGGGACATGAGGGTAGTGAGAGGACAGCTAGCGTCCCCCCCCCCCCCCCGTCCCCCCCCCCACTCCCCCTCCAAGGCTGCCCCTCCATCCCTGTGTGGGGCGGGCCTTGCCTTACGGCACGGCACGGCACGGCACGTGGAAGATCCTGGGCGCGCTGAGCTGGGTGTAGGCCCCTTGCTAGGTGTCGCTAGGTGTCGCTGCTGCAGGCGAGGGCAGTCCAGTTGGGTCGGACAAATCATTTTAAAGATGTTACATGCGTCATACACTTGAACACAAAACACGCAAATGTGCAGTTCCACGTCTGACTGAGGTCCGGTCATCTCAGCCGTAGCTGGTGCCCCCACGGTTTCAGCCATTCCCCTTTAGTAGAGGAGGATGTCTCAGGCCCTCTGTCCACACTTGTGCAGTACTTGGTTCCGTACTCCATTGCTTTAAAAAAGAGATTTATTTATTTATTCATTTACATGTGTGTTTCTTTTTAGAGAGAGAGGAAGGGGAGGGAGAAAGAAAGGGAGAGAATCATCAATGTGTGAGAGATACATCAGTTGATCGGTTGCCTCTCACACACACCCAATCAGGGACCTGGCCTGCAACCCAGGCATGCGCCCTGTCCAGGACTCGAACTTGCGACCTCTCAGTTTGCAGGATGACACCCAGCCCACTGAGCCACACCAGTCAGGGCTCATTAAGTTTTGTAACTGGAGGAACGTGTGGCATAAAAGTGCTTAGGAGGAAACACAGCGACCTGTTGGGAAGCACACATCTCACCTGGCGTGGGCAGAGCAGGAGGAGGGCTTTCCAGAGAGCAGCCTCCTGGGTCCTGTGCCCGGAGCCGGTGTCCGGCCAGAGGTGAGCTAGGGCTTCCCAGCGCCTCAGCCAGCACGTCCAGCGGCCGTCGGGCGGGTTCTGCTGTGCGGATGGACGTGGAGACCGTTTACACTGCTCCCCTCGCTGTGGTCTTTACAGCTAGTTCATTTCCTCAAGAAACAACAGGAATTACTTCTCCCTCTGCCCCAGGCCAGGTCCTGATGACGTGCCACCGGAAGAGATACGGGTCATTAATCAGTTTACTAGGGAATAATCATTCGTTTACCTATCTTATATTATGGTTTTGGTTTTTTCTTGCCGGTGAGGTGCTGTTTTTCTGTTTGTGTCTTCGTCGTGTAAATTCACGACAAAGTGAATGTGTAGAAGTTGCACAAAGAACCTTTGGGGAATAGATGCTCCTTTTTTTTTTTTTTTTTTTTTTTTTTTGCTTTAGAAAGGAAACAAAGGTAAATAATTGTTTTAAATGTCAAGCCTTTAGTGCTCATTATAATATCTCTTTGCAATCTTTTGTGTTTCTTAAATTTAATTATAATACTCTTGATACTCTTGATACAGATGGAAAATTAACTTTAAGGGAACATTCAAAAACAGATGCCCTCTGGTTCGATTTGAAAGGAGAGGGAAGTTGCTAATGTATTCGTTTTCTACTTCTTAGTAACAAATTGCAACAAGTTTAGCCACTGGAAACCACACCCATTCATTGTCTCCCTCTCTGTCTGGGTTCCTCAGTCCAGCCCCTGGTCCCCAGCTGGGCACCTGGGGAGGTTGCGATCCAGGTATTGTCCAGGGCTGTGCTGTCTTCCGAGGTTGAGGCCCTCTTCCAAGCTCAGTGGTTGTTGGCAGAATTCACCTTTTTGTGGCTCTGGTTCTTAGGTCTCCTCTTCGTTGCCGGATGTAATCACGGGCCATTCCCTGCCCCACAGCCCTCTCCACAGCGCTGTGCTGGCAGATTTGCTTCGTCTCTCCCACCTCCTGCAAGGATCGCCTGATTAGGTCAGGCCCACCTTGGTCTTCTCCTTTTAGTAATTCTCTACAGCTGCTTAGGGCCTCCATTACAGCCTCAGATTTTGCCCCGCCCTATAATGTGATGGAACCCCAGGAGTTCCGCCTGTCATAGTTGCCGGCTTACCCTCAAGCGGAGGGAGTCACGCAGAGAGTGCCCACCAGGGGCTGGAAACCTGGGGGGCCACCTTCGAGTTCCGCCTTCACAGCTTTGGATTCACATTCGCTGTCAGATTTTAGGGATGAAGAGGTTTTTTCCATACACGTACTGGAAGTGTCCTTAACGTGTTCCTTTTAAAACGTAGTCTGGAAAAATGAAAGTGGGATATAATAGAACGTGTTTGATTGACAGCATGGAAAATAAATGATAAGCACCTTTAACGGAGCTGTCCGTCAGAACGGCCGCGTTAGCTCTCGCCGTGCCGGCTCCCGAGGCTCCGCCCTGGAGCAGAGCCGCGGTTTCTCCCCCGCAGACGCAGCCGCTCGCGGGGCAGCTGACGCGCTTCCGCGGGGGCTGCAGGGGGCGCTGCCGCCCCGTCTCCAGGGCCTCTGTCACAGCGATCTTTCTCCTCCTTCCAGGGGGTGGGTCCGGCTCAGACCTCAGGACCCCTCGCGGGCAAGCCAGTCCCGGGAAGCGGGGTCCCTGGCGATTCTGGCTGGCCCCACAGACCTGAAACATGAGAAAAAGAGACTTCTCCCAACAGTACATTGAAAAATCATCGTCTTGACACTCAAACCTGACTAATCATTCTTAGAGTATGGAAAGAGAAACTTGGCCTATGAAATTCAGTCTTTTTGGTTTTTTTTTAATTATATACATATACAACTTTACAAATTCTGTGGGTCAGTCTCAGATATAATGTAATGCATAAAAAATCCAAACTATCTTTTATTTTTTAAACCAATTTTACTTATCCTCTTAAAATTATATACCCATGTAAAGATACTTCGAATTTACCTTTGCCAGCACGGATTCTTTCAGAATTACATTAGAGAAAAGTAATATATTTCAAATAGGATTTTTATATACTTGATTTGAGTCCTTTTTTGGAGGAACTCCACTGAGCCAAAAATTTATAAATAGGCAGATGTGAAGCAAACCTAATGATGTTTTTATTTTATCCAGATTTTGAAAATGTGACAAATACTTCAATTTTAAAAAGTAATAAATATTTACTATACTTAATTCAATAATCAAAAGCTTAGACACATTAATTCTGTGATACCAGCGGCACACTCCATAACTGGGATGGGATGGTTTTCCCATTACAGAGGAATGACTGGTGTCGGCGTGAAAATCACTCATGAATTTTGTTTCTTTTGCAAAATTTTTGGATTTTAATGGAGTATTTGACGGGTTCATATGGGAGGTGGGGGTGATATATATGACTACAGGAAGAATTACACCACGTTTGAGAAAGCCAGGGCCGTCACCTGGCAGGACAGACGCCCGTGATGGGTGGGCCGTAGCGGGGAAGTCCCTGCTCCCTCTGGCCCCACGCTCCCTCCACACGAGCACCCTCCCCTTGCTGTTGGTAGGGTTAGGAAGCTGAGGTATGCTCAGATGCCCGCCTGAATGGTTTTGTCCTAAAGTGTCACCAGCAGCCGTCTCCTGGGCTACTTTAACCTGATCGCTGTGCGGGGCTGTTGACCTCCTGCCACTGTGAGGGCTGGCCTGTTGGGTGGCCCGGTGTCTCCACAGCAGCAGGCCTTGTGATCAGAGGGCAGACAGCCGTTGCACGGTCCCCTGTGCGGGGTCCCGGGGACACCAGGATGAGCCAGGCGCAGTGCCAGTGCAGCTGGAGAAATGGGGCCACGCAGCACAGGGCAGGTGTGAGATGGTTACTGCGACTCGCGAGGCTCCGTGAGGTTTGGAAAGCGCGACGGGATCTGGGGTAGAACAGCTTGGAGAAGCGCGTTGGGAAGCGCCCCAGACGGGCAGGCGTGAAGAGACGGGTTGGCCTGGGGGGGTGACTTCTGCGGGAAGGAAGGGGACGGCCCTGAGCACCTGGCCCAGATGGCTCATCGTGTCCTCACAGGAGGAGCTATGACCAGAGGCACCACAGCTCGGAAATGGGGTTTCGTTTAAAAAAAAAAATGTCAACAGTGTCTCTTACTATAGGGAAGACTGGATTTGAGAAGATACTGATTAGTTGTGTATCTTCAGCTTTAGAAACTAGTGAGAAAATGTGAGTGCTTGGAAAATAGTGAATTGTCGTGTAAATGAAAGTTTTCATTATTATTTATAGCAGTGTGTTATATAATTTATGTGGTGTCAGGAATTAAAGGAACGGGTGAAATGACTCTATTAGCCAGAAAATGGTTTAGATGAAACAAGAATCAGCTAAACCATGACAATGCTTTTTAAAGAGATAGATTAACAGTTGCACATTTGGTTTTTTCTTTCCCAATACCTTCATGACATAATGTATTTGTTGGTAAATATTCAGTAGTATGTGGTAACATGATATTTGTTGAAGATAGAATCTGGTTTATTTAATGGAAGTTAGGCAACTGGTAAGGGAAAGAAAGGTTTATTCTTGCATGTTGCAAAATGCTTCCTGGGATTGGAGTGTTGACAGGTTCTAACACTCATTCAGTCAACGTTTATTCATTGGTCTCAGTGGGCGGGGCCTGTGGAAAGCCGGGGGACGTAATGATTAGCAGCACACAAGGGGCCCTTAAAGTCTTGGGTGCACGCACGCTGCTGCTGGCTGGGCCTGGTGGCCTTGCAGACCTTGTGAGGGCGGGCGGCCCCTTCGGAGTGTTAGTGACGCCGCCTTGCCTCCCATTCCCGGGTTCTCAGAATGATGCGTGGGAGTGTAAATGAGATGCGATGCCTTCGGTTTTAGGGAGAACGAGGAAGGGAGAAGCTTCCTTCGGTGCCCGTTGCCTCATCGTCATCCACGCTGCCACTTCGCATCAGCGTCTGTCCCTTCCCGGCGAATTAGTCTTGTGGGCCGCGCGTCGAGAGGACGTGCGTGGTCGCTGGCAGGGCGCTCGAATCTGTAATTACCAGATTCCTGACTTAATTGCAATTACCTGGACGCCCAGGCAGGGTGAACTTTTGGAAAAGAAGGTGATTAGCGAAACAGGAACTTTGCTGCCAGCTCCTTGTCCAGGCCCCAGCACTACCCAGAGCCCTGCCAGCACACACGTGAAGACAGCCCATCATCGGGTGACACCAGCAGTGCCGGCACCAAATCACGTGCAGCGCGGGTCCACTTTGGGGTTAGAAACAGTCGTGATGTTCAAGCAGGGGGTGGTTGACTTCTGCTTTGTAACACTACGTACTAAGCATGTGTCTGTCTTTTAAGATTGGGTAATTATCTGATGTAAAGATTTACCAAATACTCTATTTCTGTACAGACACGTGTGCTGTACACTTTTATTAATAAATATAAATCCTGAGTTTTGTAGTCATTACAAGGAAAAATATTTTCCAATGATCAGTTGTTTCAGTAGTAATTTTTTAAAATAATGTTTTTCATTAAAAACAAATTCACACACAACAGAAAAGTTTCAGCCTGCTTATGAATGGAGATTTAAATTTAATTTAAAACCATTTTAGCCCTGGCCAGTATGGCTTGGTTGGAACGTCATCCTGTGACTGAAAGATTGCAGGTTCGATTCCCGGTCAGGGCACATACCTAGTTGCAGGTTTGTTCCCTGAGCCCCGGTCCAGGCACTCGGGGCATGCAGTTCCCAGCCCCGGCACACGTGGGAGGCACCCGGTTGATGCCTCTCGCTCACATGGGTGTTTTTCTCGCTGCCTTCCTCTCTCTCTAAATAAGCAATGAAAAGGGATCCTCGGGTGAGGGTGATAAAAAAAAAATTAAAGTTAAAACCAATAAGGACATTGTAATATCTGTAAAGCAGAATCTGAATGATTTATGCTCCCATTTTCTATCACATTCGGTAGCGGTGTCGTGCTGCCGTGGTGCAGACTCGCAGCCCCGGGACGGGAATGAACGGGTAGCCAGGCCCGATTTCACACATCTTTGATCCGGCCCTCAGCCCCCTGCACAGGCGCTCTTCTTGGCTTCTCCAAGTTCTGCCCTTCCTTTCCATCTCAACAGACCCCTTGTCCACACCAAGGTCAATTTTGTCCATCTACGGTTAATTAACTTATAAATGATCTTCTGTAGCTTCTTCCCCGTGGAGCTGCTGGTCTTTTCATTTCAGCCTTCTTTAAAATGTTCTGCATGGGAGCCCCCAGCCCCACGCTGGGGTGCCTGTGGGTGCAGGGGGTGGGGCTCTCTTCCTCCTCCAGCTCTCACTTGGGCTGACCGACCGATTCCTTCTGGTTCTCGCTGGCGGAAAGAACGCTTGCTTGTGTGTCTTTTCTCATACATTTATCGTAGTTTTTTTTTTAAAGATTTTTATTTATTTTTAGAGAGGGAAGGGGGGGAGAAAGAGAGAGAGAGAGAAACATCCATGTGCGGCTACTGGGGACCGTGGCCTGCAACCCAGGCATGTGCCCTGACTGGGAACCGAACCTGCGACACTTTGGTTCGCGGCCCGCGCTCAATCCACTGAGCTCCGCCAGCCAGGGCCGTAGTTTTGTTTTTACAGCAGTAAATTAAGAGCATAGACTCTGGAGTCTGGCTGCATTTGAATTAATGTTGTTAGCTGTTTGAATAATGAGATTATAAAAATGTAAAATTTTAAATGGGCATAATAAACACCCCAAAAAGTTTTACAGGTGGAATAAACAGGTCACGTGCAGCCCTTAGAAGAGCACTCGGTATACAGTAAGTACTGTGTGCTCGCTGCCGCTGCTGCTCTGCTGTTGCTGTTTGAGTCTCCTGCCCGTCTGCAAGGCGGTGGCAGCGGGCAGCACCCCCCGTTTCACAGAGAACCACGCGGAAGTCCACGGGGTCAAGACATTTCATACCGCTCACGAGTTTTCTCATGTTTCGAGCGCCTCAATCCACAAGCAGAAATGAAGTATAAACAGTTTCTGCTACCAGAAGAGTCTCTCAAACCATGGGAAGACAAAGAAACAATCCCCAAATGAAAGGCAAGGAGGAAGCCTCAGAAAGAATGCTAAAGGAAACAGAGGCAACTCAACTATCAGATACTACGTTCAAAGCAATGATGGTCAGGAAGCTCAGTGAGCTCACAGTGAGCTACCAGGAACTACAGGGAAGCTACAGTGAGCTCCCTGCAAACGATACCAACGTGAAAAAGGAAATAGAAACTATCAACAAGGGCCAAGAGGAAATGAAGAACAGTTTCTGCTATCGGTGGCCAGAGACTGGTAACGGATGACAATAATGAAGGCCCTCTGGAACCAGAGACAAATCCGTCCAGCCCTCCCCCTGGGGGTGCAAGGAGAGCACCTTGTGAAGATCCACCCGAAAGGTTGTCAGGTGACATGAAGCAGCATGAACCCACGTGTATTCCAGCGAGCGGAAAGGAAAAATTTCCTACGAGAGCCTGCAGAGTTGGTGCCACCCATGGAGAAAGGAGCGAATCTAGATACTTATGTAAATTTTGTTTGGTCCCTCTTTGTAGAGGAAAATGTTTTATGCAGTACCATATGTTAAAAAAAAGTACTAGGAACTTTAATTGTTTAATTAGTTGTTTAATTGTTTTTGTAAATAAAAATGTTATAATTATTGAAAAACAACACCTCAAGTACATTATGATCTGTAGTTATGATGATTTAAACAACGTGCAGTTTGCCCAAAAAGTGCGGTCCCTGGCGTAGGTCTTAGAGATTTCCATGCAGTGCGCAGTTTAAGTCAGCAGCCTAGCAGCACACAGCCGGCGGTGGCGCTGGGCGTTCGGCTCGGGTGTTCGGACTCCTGGTTATCAGGACTTTTTCCCTCCGTCTCTCCAGTGGTTTCCCGACTCAGAAAAGCAAAACAAAACACCAGGGCACTCAGTGCAATTTTCATTTCAAAGAAACAATGAATAAAATTTTAGCATAGTTATGTTCTGAATATTACATGGTACGTACAGAATACCAATAAATTACTTGGTTTTTATCAGAAGTTCAGATTTAACTGGGAGCCTGTATTTTACCTGATAACCCTAATTCATCCATACGGAGTATCTACTCTGTGGAGGCCCTTAAGTGATGGTCCAGAAATGGAAAAGACAGCTGATAGTACCCTTTCCGTACTTTTTTATAACATAAAAATCGTTATCGTCCACACAGCCCAATTGAGTGCAGTCACACTGAAGTGTCTGGGCTGCCGTCCGCCCCAGCCAGCAGCGTGTTGTAGGCGGGAAGCACTTGTGAGAGAGAGAAGCACCACAGTAAACCTCCCAGCAGCTGACACGCGCGCAGGGCAGTGGGGGGGTGGGCGGGGGTGGGGGACAGGCGAGGGCGCAGCCCTGAGACGAGCTGAAAGGTAGCCAGCCCGCGGGCACCGCCACACTTGCAGATACCCCAGCAACGGACAGAGCGGTTGCCACGAGCCGGCTCTCAGTTCCAAGGATGTGGCCGCACTGGCGGACGCTTTTGCTTCCGTTGCTGTTGTGCTCCCCTCCGTGGCTGTGCTCCTTTCTGATAATTGTGGTAAGTTTTTGTAGGCATGGGCGTGGGTTCAAAGCTTTCTCTCTCCCGTATACTCCTAAGTACATGGTGGAGGGGGACCCGCGAGAGACAGATCGCGCAGTGAGAACTGGTCACGGCTCTCTCCTCTTGTTCCTTCCATGATGTTTGTCACTGTATACAGAGCATCCGTTCGTCTGATAATGTTTTAAATATAAATCAGTTTCCGTTGAGAATGAGGATGGCCCCGGTCCACCTGGACCATCCTCCCTCTGGGGTTTGAAGAACACAGAGAATATTTTCCTATGGCAGCTCTTCCTTTTTTGATGTTTTTGAGTTTTCAGAGATTACATACACACAGGTGCCCAAGACACGGTGTCTGCGGGTACCGGCTTATGAGCTAGCACTTGTTCTTCACGCCAGTGAGAATGTTGGGGGGTGGGGGGACTGACATTTATGGAGCACCGCGTACCACCGGGCACTCTGAACAGCACTCTGCACGTGCTCCTCCTCTCACCCGACACCGTGCGAGGCGGCTGGTACAGTGGACGCACTTCTGCAAATGACGAAAGGGGCTCAGAGGTTAGGTGGCTGATACTAGAGGACACGTGGCTAGTAATGAAAAGCCAGCGCTTTTTCTGCACCACCAAGATGCTAATCTTGGGGGCCGCTTTGTTCTCGGTTAGGGATTTTTTTTTTAGATGCTGTGCCGTGAGTGAGTTTTCCTGTACAGAGTGCATTTAATTCTCCGTTACTTGCAGAGCTGCGTCTATGGGAGAGGAATGTATTAACTTTCCAGGTGTTGGGTGAGCAGATGAAATGAAATGTAGAACTCTTATTGTAACTACTCCTGATAAGTCAAACTTTCTGTTGCTGTTTCTGCGTGGAATGAACACCAGTGGGTAGACCGCAGCATCTGCTCCTTACAGAACTTCAACTGGCCAGGGTGTGACTGGGGCAAGTTGGAGCTCTTCCTGATCCATCATCACAAGGTGACCTTCCCCATAGCAAACGTTAAGCCCGGGTTCTGACTCTCTGCGAGGCTCAGAGAGCATTTCACCAGGAAGGCGCCAGCAGACGGACGAGCCGTGTCTCCGGGGAAGACTCACGGGCCGCCCTGGGTGGCAAGGCAGGGGTCTTCCTGGCGGCGGACCTAGGCAGCAAGGGGTCACTTTGTGGGTGCAGCGCCGAACGCAGGGTGGCTAAATGACTTGTGCGGTTTGCAATTTTGGGCGAGAATAGCCAGACACCTCCACTGCCACGAGAGGCGTTTCACGCTGGTCGTACAACCGCCCTTGCTGTCCGTGGGCCTGGCTTCCCATGGTCCGCTCCGTCTGCAGAACCTCTGTGACTCTTGTTTCTTTTCTGCGCTTCCAATGCCAATCGGCCCCTCGTGCGGTCCGTCAAGTTCTTCTCGGGACAGATCAGTGCAGCTGGTCCGGTTACAGGAAGATGCGGCTAGCCTACGGTTGGCCTTGCTGTTTAAGGTAACTTTGTATATATCTGCTGAACAGTAACAAATGTTCTTCAGGTACAGGGCGGGGCAAAAGTAGGTTCACAGTTGTTTGTATGGAAAATAATAATAAATAAGAGTAAACTGTGTTTTGCATACTCACAACTGTAAACCTACTTTTGCCCCACCCTGTGTGTGTAAGCATTGAGAATTGAAAGCCCATGTCTCTAGAAAGCTTTAGTTGTGTTCAATCTAAAGAGCAAGCTTTTCTAGCAATGTAGAAACATTCTTCTTAGGGTTTCTTCTGTGTTTTAAGTGTATTGTTGCTCACGGTGAAGAGTTTTTGTTTTAATTCTTTTCTCTTCCACACCTTCTCATTCACGAATACTGGACCCCAGTCCAAAGTTAGTTGGAAAATGTACAGCGCTTGGCTGCACTGAAAGAAATAACTTCCAAATGCTCCCCTAACCACTGTCGCCCTGGAGAGTGTCCTGCCCCGCGGCCCCACCCCCTCACCCAACTGGGGGGTGTGGCGTGCTCGCAGCAGAGACTGGGCCCCAGTGCAGTCCAGTGTCTGGGGTTACGCCCCGCCTCCTGGAGGTAACTCCCCTCTCTCTCTATCACCTCCTCCTTCTCTCCTCCACCCCTTTTCCTCCTCTTCCACTGTGACTCTCCTTCCCTTTTTCCTTTTAGTGTCTCTTCTTGTTCTTTTCCAAACAAATAAACACTAGAGGGAATTACATGTCTTCTGTTCTTTTATTAAGAACTGACTCCAGTTCTGAAAAATCACTCCGTCTTCAGGTACCAATAGAGCTTTTGCACCAACGGCAACCGATAGTCCACCGAAGGCATTCATGTAAGCTCCCAGAGAACTTGTTATTCGCAAGTAGCTAAGCTAAGGATGTAAAGGGAGCAAAGTGTGTTAGGCCAGCAGATGACTAAAGCGCCGTGTTACCATATTTGGGCAAACTCGCCTCTCCGAGTCCCCGTCCAGTCCGTCATAACCGCGCTGGTAAAGGTCACGGAGAATGTGCATCGAAGGAAGTTCAAATCAATGGAAACCTCAAGGAGCATCTGTGAGACAAATGGAAAGCACTCTGAAAGACAGTACTAAAAAGGTGATAAGGTAAAATTACCTCCTTTTTTAAGCTAGAACTAGTTTGGCTTTTCATATCGTTGGCTCTGAACTTCAATCAGAATGTGTTCTCCCGCACGTTGGTGCCTGTCAGTTTGCTCATGTAAATGATGAAGATACTGTGGTTTACGCTTCCTTGTGCTTCATGCTCGAAAACCGTCTGCAATCGCCGCCATGTGCCCTACGGCACGGTCATTTCCAAATACCTCAAGCACCGCCTGCCCCGGCCCTTGACTCGGTGGGCATGTTGCTGGTCTTTGACTCAGAACGGGGACATGAACCCTGCGGGGGAATCACTGGAGAACTGGAACAGTTGTGGTGGGGGGGTCAGGGGTCAAGCCATTACCTGTCCACAGGAGCTGGCGTGTACACGGGACCGCTGCTCTTCTGAAAGTAGGTCCTTTATTCGGGGGGAGCACTGAAGACCAGCTCAGCCCGTGTCAGCGCTGACCCATCGGGGTGAGGCGGGGCCGGAAGGGTTCCAGAGATGGCCAGTTTGTGTTCTTTTCTCTTCTTTCCTGCGTCCTGACAAATGGCCGCGGGGCCATTGTCCAGAAGTTGGTGTTTTTCAGTGTAAATGTTGCGGAAGTGTAACCTAACGTGAATGATGGAAAGGTGCACACATAAGTGCACGGTTTAGTACGCTTCCCCAAGTGCACACTTAACATCAGCGCCCAGCTCCAGCGGCCCCAGGGCCCCGGGGGCTGGAGTTCCCCTGTGACGTCATCGTCCCCTCCATCCGGCAGCCCCACCGAGGGCAGCCCCTGGCCTGAGGAAAGTCAGCAGGGTGTCCGAGAGCCAGTGGGCTCTCCGGGCAGGCCGCCTTTCCGTCTGGCTGCCGGAAGTGGTCTTGCCTCTCCGCTTTGAAACGTTTAAAAGTTTTGTGTGAAGACAGCACAGACCTTACTCGAGGAGGCGATGTCAGCATCGGTCTTGACTCGTTGTACAGCTACGAAAGGAAACTTAAGACGTGATGCACGTCACAGAAAAGTATCCTTTCCTTTGCATTTGACATTACTTACTCGGGAGGTGCCCTCTAGGAATCACAGAAAAGGAGGAAAGCTGTAGTTCAGCTCCTTTCAGTTTTGTCTCTACTGCTCTCCCTTGCACAGTTAGTGCTTTGCTTGTTTTACCGTTTTCTGAGGACTGTGTATAAGCTTAGAATTGTGGATGGTGTTAGAACCATTAAGTAGTGCGTAGTAGTCCTAAAATATTTTTCGTTAAATGTCTGAACATCTAAATGGAGGAGTTTTTTTTTAATGATATTGTTAGGCCGGAACGCCGTCCGGCCGGCGGGCTGTTGCTGTGTTGAATAGCTCGCTGGTGTCTTGATTCAGGGTCGTCTTTCACTCCAGAGAGGGAACCACGTGTAGCCCTCCTGTTGGAACAGGCGATGGTGTTTTGCCACTTTCTGTTCAAGAGGATGTGGAAGCTAATTGTAGTGCGGACAGTTGTCATTTTCCGTCAACAAACTAAGAATTTTTCGTTTGGAGGGGGAGAAGGTGGACTTGGATCATTAATGATTTTCATTCTCAAAAAAATAGAGGACCTTCCAGAAACGCTGACCGAGTACCATTTTCTTCTTCTTTCACTCTGGCTTTTTTCCAATCTTTCTTTTCCTCCATGTGGCCTGGGAGCGGGGTTAGCAACCAGAGGGAGAGAAGCGCAGCTGTAGAGCAGTGGACCTGGCAGGGACCGTGGGGCCCAGCTGCCGCACCCCCGAAACCTGGTTCCTGATGTACAGAATGCAGTTACTTGTGCCCCGTACCTCATGAGACAGCTGTCAGGGTGAAATAACAAAACGGTTTGGATAAAAAGGTACAAGAGTAATAGCTGTCATTTTCATGTACTCTCACTATTTGCCAGACAGTGTCCCAAGTACTTTATGTTATGCCACTGCAAACAGAACTTCAACACTCTTGCAGCAGTGAGGAGATGGAGGCATCAGGGAGCCCAAGTGTTATGGGTGGGCTGGATGGCTGGTGAGGAGCAGAAACCAGAGAACGGAGGTCAGACCGCGCAACGCAGGCTCCTAGCTCTGTCCCCTCGCCTCCAGGAGAGTGGCTGTCTGTGACGTCGGGGGGTTCCCAGGCGCTGTAGCTAGTGCTCACCTCTGGGGGGAACCAACAGGGTTGATGTCGACCTGCCCCCTCCCTCTGAGAAAGGGGTGCAGCTTCCCTCACAGAAGCGCCATGGCCCCGTGGGGCTGCATCGGCCCACCAGGCCCCCTTCCTCTTGCTTCTCACAAAGGTGCTTCCTGCTCGAATGGACATGTCGAGTTCCCCATTCTGTTAGTGGAAATCTCATATAATCTTTATTATTTGCCAGATCTGTCCAAAGCATTATCAGCTTTTCTTGCTTTAGTTCCCACAGGTAGTCATTGGACTAGTCATTCATTCATTCAGAAATGACTTAAATGCTTACGCATATCATGCCGTGTTTACGTTTTCTTGTCTTCTGTTACTTTCTCCCATTTTCTTTCCATCTCTGCTCGTTCCCCTTATTCAGCTTGTCTCTGGGTCCTACCGTGTGTAATTGGGTTTTACACGGTGAATTCCACTGTTCTCAGGAATTTAAATTCAGTGTATGTATGCACTGTACCCCGTATGTCGAAGACTGAAACAATTACAGATACTTCAGAACTGGAACTCTATGAAATAAACTATTGCTCATACCCGATCGCACTGGGGAGCCGACCCATTGTAGGCTGAGAGCTGTGTGGGACCACAGACGGCGTACACATGATGTCACAACGCAGTGGGTGTTCCCAAGGCGCTTCTCTTACATTTCCCTCCTGTGCACCCTGTGGGAAGTCAGCAGACAGGATGAAAAAATCAGGAGCTTTGTCGGTGTCAGTGATAAAATGCCTTGACCCGTCTGGATTCCCCTAAACGTAACCCCGATCCCTGCCCAGATCAGCTGGCAAGGTAGGAGAGTGTGGATACTGTCTCTGCCCATGGCAGTTAGATGTCCTCCGGTGTGTCTCTCTGTGGTCTCTCGGTTCCGGGGCCTGCGTGTGACCCTGCTGTGACTCACCGACAGGGAGACAGAGCGAACACACCCGCATGTCCAAGAAATTGGGGAACTGGAAGAGGCGTCGTGTGGGACACACCGAAGGGCAGAAATCAGAAAATAATAGGTCCGTGTTAGGTCACCAAAGGGCCTGTCACGTAGCGTCCTGCGGTTGCCCGTCTCTGCTGCAGGTGGTTCTTCCCTCGTCACTGACAAAGCCCCGTTCTCACTCTCTAAATGAAACAAGGGACTTTGAGATGGGCATGTGCTCAGATACGTAGTGTGGGACAATGACTGTTAGTGCACTTAAGTATAGGTAAGTGTGTACCCTCACTATCAGCGCACATGCTTGTGTAGGTGTGCCTGTGTGCACATGCACACACTTATACACACACACACCTATCTTTTGAACTTTAGGATAAGGCTATCAGTACCAGTGCGTTCTCATGTAATCTGTGTCCATAAAACCTGTGCATATTTTTTGAATGTCAAATAACTTTTTATTTTAAAATTTTTATTGTTATTATATTACAATTGTCCCAATTTTCCCCCTTTGCTCTGCTCCGCCAGCCCACCACCCCCTCCCCCACTCCTACGAGTCGGTGCCCACACCGTTGTCCATGCCCTTACATGGTCTTTGACTCGTCCCTTCCCCTCCTTTCCACCGTTCCCCTTTGGCGTCTTCCGCTCTGGCCACTGTCGGTCTGTTCCCTGTTTCCGTGCCTCTGGTTCTGTTTTGCTCATTAATTTATTTTGTTCATTAGATTCCTCTCATAGGTGAGATCATACGGTGTTTGTCTCTCACTAGCTGGCTTATTTCACTTAGCATGATATTCTCCAGTTTCATCCATGCTGTCGCAAAAGGAGCTCCTTCTTTCTTTCTGCTGTGCAGTGTTCCATCGCGTAAATGTACCAGCTTTTTGATCCACTCATTTGCTGATGTGTGCAAATACCATAAATAATTGTTGACATAAAATAATTGAGCTTCTCTGGACCTCAGTTTTACATTCTAAAAACAGCATAGGAGTACATGTTTACCGTGGCTTTATTTTAGTTCTAAAAATTCTGTCCTGTTCTTCACAATTCATTGAGTTTCTCTTCCAAGGCAGTCTTTCAAACTCCACTCTCCCCACTTTTTTGTTTGTTTTTATATATTTTTGTTTAGATACAATGGACTTACTGTATTAGTTTCAAGTGTACAACATACTGATTTGACATTGGCATGTGTGGAGTAGATCTGTCTTCTCACACACACAATGAACTATCGTTAACTATAGTCACACTGCTATATGTTACATCCCCATGACTGATTTATTTTTTCGCTCGCCCCACGCACTAATATGTTCTAGCACATTTCTGCCTGAAGTTCTGGGTGCGAGCCCCACTAACATCTGCTGAACAACTCTGAAAATTGGTGAGCTGTGACTTGGTTAATACTAGCATGGGTTAGCAGTTAAGCCTAAAATAGCTCATTTTCTTTTTTAGATGCTATTCATGTCTCAAGTGTGTCGGATTCAGGAACCTTGTTTCTACTGTTTACTGCTTTTAAGAATATTCAGTAGTAAGTTCCTGAGGACTTTCTATGGCCTAACGTTGTCAGCCATGGGCTACCTGATTATAAAGCTGCTGAGCAAGGAATGCGAGCATGATGTTTGCAGCCTGTTGCACACTTAACACCACGGTTTCTTGTGCAGGCCACAGTTAATGCAGTTAGCTGTTTCAGAAATGTTCTCAGGAAAACTTACCTTTCCCCACCAATGTAAAATAAGGCCTGTGTCATTTCCTCACCACTCATGGACATTTGAACTCCCTCTTTTCAGCATGTATTCGCGTTCCTTGTACCAGTAATGTTACGTTATTCTAGGGCAATCCTGTTTGAATACTGAGAACATAGACCAATTGCCAGGGTCTAAAGCAAACACAGAGAATTTTCTCTGTGAAGAATTCAACATCAGCTTGACACTAATAACCGTGAGCGGTAGGTAGGTAATGAGGGGCTGCGAGCCAGTGAAAGGAGTTCTGTAAATAGACCTTTCCCTGTACCACGCCAGCACCTACTCGCCCAGCCTTTATACTGGCTGAGTAACCACACAGTGTCCCAGCACCCTAGCCTGGGAGAAGGGCATTGTTCTTATGGAATCTTTCCTTGTTCTCTGAAAGGGGAGGATGTGGGACACTTACTGCATGTTTTTAAATTTACAGTTACTTGAAAATACATAAATTGTAACACTGAAAATTATCTGGGAAACAAAACTGTCATTTTCTTGATGGAGGATGGTAAGTAGGTCAGTTGGTGCCTTCTTTAGGTCGGCATACACATTATGCTTTAAAAATATGCTCTTTTGCTATGCTAAAGAAAAATGACTGGAAGGAAATGTGGCAAAACATTAGAATTTAGTTAGCTCTGAGTAGTGGCACTACTCAGGATTTTTATTTTCTGTTTCGTTTTCTGATGTGGTTTTCATTTGTTTTTAAGAACACTGAGCTATATTACTTTAAAATATTCATTTTGAGTCTTTCCTCCCTTTTTAAAGAAGATAGATATCATGAAATACATTTTTCATGTTGCTGAAGAAAAGTAGAGTTTTGTTCTGAGTGGTAAATGGAATCAAGTTTATCAGATCTTTTCTCCTTTTAATGTCTGTATCGGAGTGGGCGGCTTGCTTCCTATTCTCTGCTCTTAGAATGCGAGGACTTAAAATTGAGAAAGAATTGAGATTTGCATGTTACTTTTACATCTTAGGAAACCAAATCTTATTTTCTGTTAAGAGGCATTAATAAGAGCTCAGAGATGCAAAAGGAAATGTCCGTCTTCAAAGACCAAGTCGGACATCCCTATTTCTTAATTGCTGAAGATCAACATCTCTTCCTATCACTAATGGACTTGCACACCCTCTTTTCTCCCTAGTTAAGAACCTTCAGTAGAATAAGTTAACAGTAAATGTCACTTCATTATGGCGGTAATGATCACGCAGCTGTGCTCCCCTCGGTTTATGACACGCGTCAGCCTCGGTTTAGGAGCTGGGCTTCATTTCCTGCCCAGAGAGGCTTCCGCAGACGGCGGAGGCGGTGGCCTCGCAGCGCGCTCCGCGGGTCACCGCCACCGGGGTGCCCGGGGCCCGGGGATGAGGTCTCCAGTTCCGGGAGAGGCCAGCCCGAGCTCCGCTGTTCGCCCTCGTCCGTCCTTTATATGTGTTTATGTACCTGCTCGCTCACTTCTTACTTCTCAAGTATTTTTCTTTGCCGGATTAAGAACCATTTTATTTATGAGGATGTGGATGTTCAAGGAGGAACTCTTACACTTAAATGAACCTGTAAGGAGCCCATAGAAAAGCAAGTGCCTGCAGCGCTAATAATGAGAACTGACAAGGCAGCCCTGCTGGGTTTATTTATGACCTTCTGCCTCTGCGAGCTCTTGAGAGAAATTCCTCTCCAACCATAGCAGCATTGCCGGAGTTTGGCACTGTGCGGAGGGGTCCCGCCGAGCCCCGAGGCCCACAGGCTGGCACTCGTTCAGCCCGGAACAGATTGCTTTGCTTGTTGTGGTTTCACATTTTCCTTCGCTCCTCTTCCATTTAATTCATAAGGAGCTTTCACCAGTCTTTACATACATGCTTTTAAAAAATACATCGCTTCTATTCCTAGAGCCAAAATCCATTTTTCCCTAATACACAGTGTCTTATCAGCTGCTGACGCAGTGTCGGGAAATTCAGAAGAGGACAGGACACGGAAGAGCAGGAAGAGACAGGTGTGCCCTGTAGAGGACAAGCCGTGGGCAGTCACATCACACTGGACGACCTGATGGCCTGTCGTGGTGCCCCCGAGTGATCTCATGGGGTTCCTCATTCTGGGCGTCGCAGGGGGCTCTGCAGAAGGAATTTACCCAAGGTTATGATTGTATAAGACGCTGGTTATTATTTCAGCTCATCTCGATACTTTTAAGTCCCTGTTTACCCTAGCTGCTTTGCCCTCTTCTGTGATATCCAAATGAGACAGGAAGCTCAGAAGCATCAATCCACAAGAAAGTTACGTTTGAAATTGTGTTTAAAATTTTTCTTTGGAGGTAAAAGAAAATCGATCATGTTGAACAGGTACCCTTTACAGCACCGCCCGTGACGGCAGCATTCCGCATGGCCGTGTCGGGGAGGCGCCCCGCCCCTCCCACCCCCCACCCCCACCCCCACCCCCGCCGGCCTCGAGGCCGTGGGGCCTCCTCCCTGGTCCCGTGCTTCAGCGTGGCAGCAGTGACGGAACAACAGTTTGTGCTGACTTCTGTGCGAAGTGTGGATGGGCGTGCGACTTCTCTTTCCTCTGAGAGTCTGTGGGTCCGAGACGCCAGCTGCTGCGGGAACACGCTCTGTAGGGCCCGGGAGCCAGAGGTGCCCGTGTCTGCGTTTGCGCCGTGCGCACGCGTCGCTTGGAGAGGGCTGGGTGGTTGGCCGGGCGGGCCTGCTCTGTCGACGGGCCACACTATTAAAGTCACTGTTTACATTTGTGCTTTGTTCTACTTACATCAAATCTGACTTTTTAACATTTTCTTGGCCATCTTATTCAAATATGTACAGAATTGCTAATAGAGACCGTGGGGAAAATTGTATTAAAAATCTGAGCCTGAGAAAATGTAAAACCTACACATACGAGCGTAATTTGTTATTTGTCCACTTCGTCTTGTCGTTTCATTACCACATACTTTCGCACTGTTTTAGCATCTGTTGTGGAGATACTAATATGATTTCACGCTACTATTATTCAATTATTTCCTGTCTTTTGAATGGGCTTATTTTAAACTTCATTTGTTGTTTGCTTTAGAGTGAGAATAAATTAATACCCTGTTTATTAAGTTATGCTGTGCCTATGCATGTGTTAAAAACTATTAAAATCCCCAGGGGCCCCCTTTGCTTTATTTCTTTTGCAAAAAAGCTTTAGCGTTTATTAATATAACTGCTCAAGTATAATGAAAACAGAAAAAAATGCTCCCAGATCCAATCATGTAAAACAACCAGTTAAAATTTTATTGAGCATCAGTTGATACCTCTTATGCATTAAAAAAATACACACATATATTTTATATGTACACATAAGTATGTACATTTCTGTAATATTTTCACACTATTTTACATAAATTTGATCATGTTTGCTGTACCTGATTTTCACCCAACAGTCTTTTCAATAAGAGTTACATTATTTTTAGTGATTATATATTTTTAAATGGCTCACTACTAATTGACAGTTAGATGGCTTCTAATTTTTTTGCCATTTTACTATCTAGGGTTCCTGTTTTAAATGCATCTGCATACTTCATGGCCATACCTTTCATAATCATAATGGCTACTATCTATTAAACCCATCATGTTCTCAGCCTCTTTGAGACAGAGATCCATGTTACAGGGGAAGGAACCGAGGCTTTGGGATGCCAACCTAGTCGGAGGTGATGGAGCAGATCTGAACCAAGGCTCCACGTTTCCAGGCGGCGTGGTCTTGGGCACACAGTTTGTAACTGGCAACCCCGCATTTCCCAGAGGCGCCAGAGGCCACCTACTCCGTTACGTTGACAGTCAGCAGTGCACTCGCTGTCTGCCCGGCGCACGGCTCTCTGGGAAGCGCCTGTGAAAGAGTGGAAGGGTGCATTCAGACCGCCGTTGTTTACTCGTCTGCCTTTGTAAGCCTGATGCTTGGATGTCATCTGCAGATTCTCTTATCACCTTACTCACAGCGTGTTTTACACTATAAACAGTGTTAAAAGTTAAAGTGTATTTCTGATACGTGTGTACCGGTATGTTTATATGTGTATGTATGTTTACATACACACAACTGTTTCCTGAACACTTTCGTATGCTCACTACATCTTTCTTGTTCGTAAATATGTGTAATCCTCACCATGGTATAAGTAACATTTTCCCCAGTTTTGGATAGTGAATTCAAGGCTTAGTGAGGTTAGGTAACCTGCCTGATAATTGGGGAAAGAAAGGGAGGAGCTGCGACTTGATTTCCAACTGCTCTCGCCCCAGAATTCATGCCTTCGCCTGCTGTGGGGTCACTGTCACCCTGCGCCGCCTCGCACACTCAGTGGGCACGGATCCGGCGCCGGGCACCGTGCTTAGCGCTGTGTGCACAGCAGCTCATTTAATTCTCCCACCACTCGGTGAGGCGGCTCCTTTCATTGTCCCGTGGTACAAACAGGTGAGCGGTGGGGCTCCTTTCCCCCAGTCCTTGGAGTTGGGGGAGAGGAGCTACGTGGGGATTGGCTGTGTGGCTCCAGAGCCCAGATCCTTAGGAACCGCCCCCGCCACATGCCCCACACCCCCAGTGTGAAAGAATACGACTATGATGTAATCCCAGCCTCGAAAAGAAAACATCCAGTGAGCGCTTTGTAGAAACTGGTTCGTTCGAGGAGGGGGATGAGACGGCGATTCTGAAGGAGGAGACTTCACGGCACTCAGATTGATGACCAGAGTTTAAGTTCAGTTTTATTTCAAAACTTAGGGTTTACTGGGATAAAGAGGATAAAGAGGACATAGGTGATGGGCTGGGCTTGCAGGTCGGGTTACTTCGGTCTCTCCCTTGTGCCAAGGTTTCGGAGGGAATGCACTGGGAACGTCACCCTCCCACCTTTGGGCCCTATACCTTAATTTGCTCATGCTGTCTTCAAGACTGCGTGTCTGGACTCAGTGATCATCGGAGAAGACTCCGTGTTCCTCCGTGGGCCCGGGAACCTGCTCCCGGCCCCAGGGCCGCCCCCTGTAAGCGTGAGGGGCCGAGGTGCTGCTGCGCGGCTCTGCTGAGAGGCGGCAGGCTTGAGCGTGACTTGTGCCGGACGTCCAGCCCGAATTGAGGCTCCAGTTGATACTGATGTCTTCATCATCTTTAGTGGTGGTGGCAGTGGTGCAAGTCTCTGTCTGAGACCCTGAAGAGGTTTATGGCCACTTCTTTTTGAGGAGTAGCGTTTGAAGTAATATGTTATAAAATGGTTACATGCTCTTAGGAAAAAATTATTATGTAAGATTGCACTTGAGTGGCAGCACTTGAGGTGGTAAGCGACCAGCTGCTCCCGCACCAAGATACAAAAACAGCGCATTCGGGAAACCTCTTATCCCGGTAGCCTGTGAGTCATCGCTGAGCACGAGAAAAATGCATCTTGTTAATAAGCCTGACTTTGGGGGAAGTATCGAATGGGTTGAGATGCATTTAAAACTAGAAAATAAAAAAAATTATCTGTAATCTAATCTGGCTAATCATGTAAATAACTTTTTAGATTCTCTACTTTTTTCCCTAAAGAATTCAGAAGTCTTAACAATCATTTCTATGAAAATACTGAATCCATTATATTATTTCTTTTTATTTTTAACATAGAAGAAACAGTTTAACATAACCTTAAAGTATCTTCAAATCTTTAAATACCGAAAAAACGAAATAAGTCTTTAGGTCTTTTGGCAGTTCATTACAAAGAGAGGAAATTGAAGAAAGGAAATTGGATATGAATTGTTGTGGCCTTAGTATTTATTTTATTGTTATTCTATTTCTAGCTTAGTCTTTAAAACAGGCGTGAGACCTGGCTGGCGTGGCTCAGTGAATTGAGCACCAGCCTGCAAACCAGAGTGGTCACCAGTTCGATTCCCAGTCAGGGCACATGCCTGGGTTGCAGGCCAGGTCCCCAATAGGGGGCGCATGAGAGTCAACCACCCATTGATGTTTCTCTCCCTTTCTGCTCCCCTCTCCTCTAAAAATAAATAAATAAAAAAAATCCTTCTAAAATAAATAAAAATTTAAAAAGAAAAAGAAATATCACTTTAAAAAATAAAACAGGAGTGATTTGAAGTCTGTGTCCAATGTATAACTTAACATCAGGACATAATATCATCTTATATTTTAAAAGTGATGTTCTTCACAATTTCCCTGTCATTGGCTCTGTTCATTATATTCACCCGCCGACAGAGTCAGCGTTGCAGCCCCCGTGCTGTGGCGGATACAAGGTTAGACCGTCTGGTCCACGGCGAGTCCGTGGCGGCACCAAGCTTCAGACCCCTCTGTCATCTAGTTCTTTCTCCTGCAGCACAACAGTCTCTGTGGTGACATCCTGTTGTTTGTGATTCTTCAACAGTGCGTCCTGTTGGGTGTTCTTACCATTCCACTATTAGCCGCCTTCTGGCGCTACGGTGTTTGTTACAAGGTCGTGGGTAGAAGCACTGGCAAGACCTGTGTTCCCGAGCACAGCACAGGCAGTCCTGCTCGTACTCATCACAGAGCTTACGAGTGGTCCATCCAACGAGGTCGCCAGAAGAGGAGAGAAAAAACCTGCTTCTCTCGCAGAATTTCGTTTCTCTCTGGGTTGCAGTCCGGGGTTCCATTTTTTAAACCCGATTCCGACGGGGCCTTCGCCAGCATCCCCTGGGAGCAGTAAATCAGGGAGGACCGGGTTCTCTTCGCCCTCTCCACCGTCTCTGCCGCTCCCTCTCGGTACCTCGGAACCGCCGCTCTCGTGGGCTGTGTCCCCACAGCCTCCGCCTTGTGGCTGTCAGTGGGAGCAGCTCGTACTTGGTGAGATCTTGCCGCACCGATCCCGTTACTTACAGTTTCTCATTTTATTCTCACAGCAACTCTTTTCAGCAGGTAGGAGTTTTCCCCCGTCTTACAGACGAGGAAGGAGAAAGATGGAAAGGTTCTTCCGTGGTTCGTTAATAAGTGGCTACGCTGGGGCTCGAACGGAAGCCGTCCCCCCCACCCCCACCCCCCGAGTCTGCACCGTGGCAGATGCTACCGATTCATTAAAACTCGACAGGAGACGTTCCGCAGGAGATAAATGTGACCTGGGATTGGGGAGGGAGGAATCTGGGGGCTCGTCCCGGTGGTGCAGATGTCAGGGAAGACCTTACCCTGAGAGCAAGGTGGCCTGGGAGGGGAGCAGGGCTCCGTGGAGTGGCCAGGGCAAGGTTCGTTTCAGGTCAGACCTACGGCTCAGGCCGCGGGTCCCCCGGCAGCTTGTTGGCCATCGGGCGTGGAGGCAAGTAGGACCTCAGAGGTACTCCGCCTGCTCGCCTGTCCTTTCCAGCCCCTCCGCATCCCCGCTCCACGGCGCTCCGCCCACACTCATTGCCCCTTCTGATCTTTGCTTGCTGCCACTGCACTAGGCTTCTCGAACGTGCGCAACCTTTTCGAACATGAGCAACCATGCTTAGGGCCTCCTACTGTCGTTTGCCTCCCGTCCTGCATTAATGACGGACCGCTACATGGGGTTTCTGTTTATTTTCTGCCGACGCTGTTTATGATGTCCGTATTAACATTTTCAGTTCTAACACATTCAATTTCACTGCTCTATGGTATCCCAGTTTCTGAATACATCTATAAATATTTAATACTGCTAGAAAATTAGGTTGTCTTTATTTTTTGCTATTAGAATACTGAAACTGTGCTTCTGTGCTAATGTCCCTCTCCTGACATCATGCGCCTGCGTGTAATAAACCTAGGAGTGGACTTTCTGGGCCATAAGATGGTCACGTCTTCAGCCCTCTACGATGCTTGCAGATTATTGTTCGAAGTGTCTGCATTGAATTATATCTCCACTAGTTGTGTCGGAAAAGCGTGAAGTGCATATTTTTTCTCCCCAATATTTTATAATCACGAAATAACAGTTGGAAGTATCACTATCATTGAGTGTTGATAAGAATATCACTTAATAATCTTATAAAGGCACTTAAATTGCACCAAAAAACATCGGTAAGAGAAATAATTGTCTTGATCCTGTAAAACATGAAAGGAGGCAGGATAGCTTTTTCTAAACAGAAGAATTCTAAATAATGTATCAATAGAAGGCGTGAAGCAAACAGAAACATCAACATGTGAACAACAGAGTACGGCTGCAGGCACGATCCACTGATAAAACTAAAATTAACGGGCAGTACCTCAAGGAGAAACAGGATATGCACGCAGCTGTGCGTATTCCCCCCCAGATATCTCCTAATTACTGTGTGGGTCTAACGCCTGGCGTTCATTCCCACAGGTTCCTTGATGCCCCTCCTCCAGGAGGTGGGGCTTAATCCCCTTGCTTGGGTGTGGGCTGGGGGCAGTGGCTCCTTTCTCCTGCACGAAGACAGTCTCGGGGCAGTGGAGAAACCCAGCAGACACCGCGGTCACCCAGTGGTCAAGGGCAGCGTCCCCTGACAGGTGACCGTGTTGCTGCCGTGCCCTGCTCTGCCACTCTGGCAAGGACACCACGCTTCCGTGGTGTTTCTCCCCAAAACGTACAGTGCCAGCCTAACCGTGAGCATTCACAAAACGCACACGGATTGAGGACATTCTACCAAATACCCAACAGGTGCTCTTCACGTGTGCTGAGACCATGAACACAAGGACGTACTTGAGGAGCTGGGGTGGATCGGAGGCGGCGAAGGAGACTCGGGGAACAGATGCAGGGTGCTGTGCTGGGTTGGGGGCCTGGGAGAGAGACCTGGCTGGGAAACTGGGAAGGTATGAATGACCTGTAGCTTCAGTGATAGTATCCAGCCAGCGTCCGTTTCGTGGTGTTGGTGAGTGTGCCACAGCTGCTGTGTGAGAGCCGCCGTTTAGGGAAGCTAGGCGAAGGGCTCGTGGGAACACCCAGTGCTGTTGTCTTTGCCACTTCGTGTATATAAGTCTGAAGTCATTTCAGAATAAAAAAAAGTTGTGGAAGATCCAGCGAAGGATGCATAACAAGTATGTATGTTTATATGGTTCGTGTGACCAGGGAAAACATCAACATAACTAAGTTATTGTTCTGCAAATAAAACTTCCCATTATTCCATGTAGACTCGGTACAATTTGTGAGTTGGGTGTTTTTCCGTTTTATTTTTTGTTTGCTTTTTTTAGGTTGCTAATTTATTTGCAGTTCCTGTAGGTCTTACTGTTTTAAAGTATCTCATTGCTGTGTACTGAGGAAATAAGTGTCTCCTGAGGGTTCATGCCTTTTCATTAAGTTTTATTTTCAGAACCGCTACGTGCTAAGCATTTACTTCTAAACAGTCGTGTCTGTACCATGAGGGATGCAAAAGGTGGTGTTGATTGCTTTTTTGTTTCAAGGATTTATGGCACTTTCAGCAATAAACACTGCTGTCAGTAGACAAACTCAAAACCTTACGTATTTACAAGTCTTGTCAGTTTGTCGATTTGCTCCCAAAGCACCTGGGTCATTCCTGTGTGTTGCCCCGTACCCGGCATCGATGTTTGCCAAGCACCGACTCGTGAACTTGACCCGTCCTTCAGCCAGCACATTGTTAGCTGACTCCCACTTCGGACCTGCTCGGACCTGGAGCCGTCTCCAGGGGTTCTGGAGTAGAACAGCTCGAGAGTGTAACCTGTGACACGGAAACATGACTCAATTCGTTTTCAGGCACCGTTGTGCTATTCTCAGGGTAAGGGGTACGGTCATACCCTTCCTCATTCTCTCCACGGACTCTTACGCGTAACCGAAATGAGTAGTAGGAAGTGCCGATAGTTATTTAGGCACTTCTTGTTGTCGTCGTTCATGTGTTTGTTAAGTTTTATACAGTGCTGAAAATACAGAGATTTTTTAAGTATTTTACAAATTTATTCTTAGCTGGTACCTATAATCTTAGTCGTGTTGAAAGCATCCTTTGTTCATAAATACTTGAAAACGTACTTTTTTCTTTTAAATGTCTGACATTGCTTATCTGGCATCGCGCTGGGTTTCTTCTCCTCTGGCAACATGCCGACTGGCCCTTTAGACTTTTCCCTGGTCCCTGAAACCGGGAGCCCGTGCTCCTTGGTGCTCCCTGGCCTCGGTGTCCGAGAGCCGCGTCCTCTCGCGCTGCCTTCCCTCCAGCCTCCCTGCGCTCGCCCCCACTGCTCCTCCCCACGCGGCATGGGCCCCCCCAGGTTCTGCCGCCTCATGCGTGGTTCTGTCTGCCTCCCGTGTCCTGCCCACCCGCCGTGCAAAGGGCACACCTCCGCTCCCAGCCCGGGCCGACCCGACAACGGCCCCTGCACCAGCGGCTACAGCTGGGGACAGACTGCTCTGTGTTCCACGACACTGACGGTCCTCGCCTTCCTCCTAGAAGCTCTGCCTTTTATCTGTTGGTTTAGCTGTCCGTGGCTCATCATTGAGACTCCATGCATGGAGGACATTTGAGTGTACAAGATCACATGTTCCAGGACAACTTATAAAATGCTACCCACCTGCAAAAACCACCCTCTGCCCCTTTTCCCACCTGCGCCACCCATACACCCACCCCAGGGCTCCGCCTGCAAACCCCAGGTGGGGTGCGCCTGCCCGAGGGGGGCACTCAGGACAAGAGTCTCCCACCCCCAGCACCAGTGCAGCTTTAATGCCACCAGAGCGTGTAATTTGTATTCATAAGTGTACTCTTGAAAATGCCCTCACTCCTGGAATAATGAAGGGCCAGCCATCATTCACAGGGGAGTCTTTTTTAGCATTTTCAGTACGGACTCAGGCCGCGACTGGAGGTCAGAAAGGGCCTTGGCCGTGTGGGACAGTGAGGTCAGTTTAAAAACTTGGGGCCAGCAGGGACAAGGGACTGGCACCGACGAGATGCTGCAGCTTTCTCGTGTGGGAACCGCCTGGCGGCCCCGGCGCCCAGAAGGCGCTAGAGTGGCCACTGCCGGGCTCCGGCCGATGCCACTTATGGGGGCAGTCCTGAGAGTGCGACCCAGAAGGGCGTGCTATTTCCAGATGGAACTTAATCCTCGTTTCCATTCAGCCAAAAGAGAACGATGAATAAACTCTCTCACCAAATTAGTTTTAAGTTCTCTACTGCTCATGCCGTGCCAGAGGGCCTCTCTGTGGTTCTTCCCGGCCTCCGTAACTTGGCCGGGCGTTAGCAGAGGAAGAGCGGAGGCTCTCCCTGGGCGGAGTTCAAAAACAGAATAATTTAGGACCCCCCTGAGGCCTGTGCAGTGGGAAAAAGTTCCCTCACATGATGCATATTTCATACTGAGGTTGTTTACCGCTTCTAAATTTAGAACGGCAGTGCATTTCCTATCAGGAGGTTTAACCCGAGGACCTCAGAGGCCAGCTTTTATTTCAGGTGCTGGTTTTTAAAATTCAAAGGAACTAGAACCATTGTAACAACGTTTGCTTACCACAGTGTGCTTAACTGGGAATCCTGCTTTTGCAAAGTATCAGTTTAGCTGATTATCCTATAAATGCCCTGTTCAAATGAGTTGCCCATCGGGGGAATATTTGCTTGAGAAGGAATGCAAGTGAATCAGGTGAAAGCCGTTTCCCCCAAGAAGGGGTTCTTGGCTACCTCTCCTAAAACGACTTTTTGACTCATTAATTTTCTTTGTTATCCCTGGCTTTGGCTAGGAGATTGTCATTTATGGAGCTTATGACTATTTTAAAATTAGCATCAAATGTAATTTTAAGTTGACCTCATACATCTAAAGGCTGTGCCTTGCATAAAAATGTCACATGTAATAAAGAGATAAGTATTTGTTATGTTTAAATAGAAACTAAAATACATAAAGCATGTTTGAACGACATTCTAAGGCCTGCAAACCAGTGCTTCAAGTCATTTGCTGTCTAGGACACAGGAAAGCGGCAGGGACTGTTGTTGGGGGTGTCCTGAAATGCGCTGTTATTACACGCAGGTTCGTGCTGAAAAGAAGCCTGCAAACATCCTGGAAATTGAGCAGTCATCGTGAGGTGTTTATGTGTCAGTCACGTTATGGCTCAATTTCTAGTATCAATTTTAAGGCGTATTTCTCGCTCATGTCCGAATGATGGTTCTAAAGTAAGGTGGGTAGTCATGATGTGATTTACAGTGGGTTTCTAAAGAGCTAAGTGTCTCACAAGACTGGCTGCCTCGGCCTTCAGGTGGTAACGGGAAACAGAGGGCTGAGTATTCGTTGCTCGGTTTTAAGAGCGAAGTCAGTAGTTCTCAGTAGAGCGCTTGTGGGAAATGTTTAGAAACATTCGCATGTGCTGGCTTACTTGTATGGCGTCTGCAGCTGTATTTTACTCCAGAGCTTGTAAATTCAGTGACATGCACCAGCCACCGCCTTGAAGAAAGCAGGATCTAGTCGGAGAAAGCAAAACTACACGCCTGACTTTCATACTTAATATTCTTTTTTATAAAAGTTTCTTTTTTTTTTTTAGAAATAATTCTTTTTTTTTAGATTTTATTTATTTATTTTTAGAGACGGAAGGGAGGGAGAAAGAGAGAGAGTGAGAGAAACATCAATGTGCGGTTGCTGGGGGCCGTGGCCTGCAACCCAGGCATGTGCCCTGACTGGGAATCGAACCTGCGACACTTTGGTTTGCAGCCTGAGCTCAATCCACTGAGCTACACCAGCCAGGACCATACTTAATATTCTAAGAAGAAGAGAGATTATTTCTGCTTCTGAAGATGACTGAGGGACTTTTCCAAAGACCATTGAACTGGCATTTTAACCTGTGCTTCAAGCCCGTGGGAAGTCACAAGAGAAGTCATTAACTGCATCCTATTAAATTCCTTAAACAAGAGACCCGAATGCTTCTCATTGATTGAAATACCTTCTCTGTCTCTAACTCAGTGCTTATCCTCCGCTCTCCCCGGGGCACTTCTGGGCCAGGAGATGCCCAAGTGCGTGCAGCGCCCTGCAGTTCTGCCAGGGACTGATCTGATACCATCACCTAATGGTACTGAGAACCATCACTTCGAGTATTTTGAAGTTGATTTGCTTTTTTTAAAAAACCCACTTACTTAAGCAAGGGAGTAAAAGTTTCTAACTCATTCCGGTTCTTTGGGACAGTAAGAAGATGTCCCTGGCGGTGACCGATGTTACACTTTAATAAGACACTAGTAGACCAATTGAATAACATCAAAACCAGCAATGTAGCCCTAGCTGGTGTAGCTCAGTGGATTGAGCGCGGGCTTGAGAACCAAAGCATCGCAGGTTCAATTCCCAGTCAGGGCACATCCTGGGTTGGCAGGCCATGACCCCCAGCAAACCGCACATTGATGTTTCCTCTCTCTCTCTTTTCTTCCTCCCTTACCTCTCTAAAAATAAATAAATAAAATCTTTAAAAAAAAAACAGCAATGTATGTATGTATTAACATAAAATTTTTAAGGACGATTCTATGCAGTATGTAGACATGACAATATTTACACTTATGTATGTATGTATGTCTGTTTTGCATATATGTAGATTTCTACGAATTCTTTCTGTGCTCCTTCTTGGTGATATATTCCCATAGACATTCTGCTGTGTCTGCCCCGCCTCCACCCCACCCTGTCCCACCACGTTGAATCAGGAGCATATCTGTGGTCTGCGTCAACTCCTGAGGTGTTTTCTCTCGTCAGAGTCCGCCACAAACCGTTACTTGCTCCCCCGGGGCATCTCCTCCGAAGCCCAGTGCGATCTCGTGGACTTGTCACTGGGTTAGAATGAACAGTTTACGTGGACAGAGAGGGTGGAGGGGCGATGGTTACAGAGACAAGTCTGTGCAGAAACGTTAAGTTTTAGAGTAAAGCAGCCTTTTTCTTTAAGGCTGGCGTTAATAAATGAAGGGACCATTAGCGGTAGGAGTTGTATATTACTTCGAGTGTGCTGGAAAGTGTTCCGCATCGTGAGTGATGTCAGATGTTGAAAACCCAACTTACTCGTGAGATTCTGCCAAATCAGGTGCCATGTTAAAATGCTGAACCCGCTGTGTGGGAGCCCGTTGAGTTTCTCTGCCTCCCTGTCCTCGGTCCGTGGAGAGGCAGGTTGGAAGCAGAGCTGTGGGGCAGGGGGCCTCCAGCCCCTTGGAAGAGCCCTCCCTGCCAGTACCGAAGCTGCCGGTACCTGAGCTGCCAGCACCCCGGCAAGATCAATGGCAGCGCCGTGGCTTGGAGGTGCCTGGCTGGAATGAGATGCAGCGCGGTCTCTCTCTCCTCCCAGGCCCCGCAGATCTGATAGCTCTTACAAAAGAAGCACCGAGGCGGTGCCCTGCTGGGACTCAATTGTTCCCCGGAGGAGTGGTAGTTACGGAGCTTCTTTGTTAACTAGGCTGGTGTTTCAGCCACTGCCTGAACCTCTTCATCACCACGTCGTGAGACAGCCCTCCGTTGCGGATGCCCTAAGCGCTGTGGGGTGGGAAGGATTCTCTGTGATTTGCAGTAAAAGTTCCGTGAGTGCGTAACAGCAACACAAGAAGTTACATCTTTTATTACTGTGCTGTTTTGCGTGGACGGCTAGTCAGCGCTGCAGTTCTGAGGGCACGTGAACGTGAAGAAAGCCGCCGTGTCTCCGTGCTTCTCTGGGACTCCTTGGCCAGCCTGTTGGGTAACAGGAGTGCCCGCACCTCGCTGCTTGAGTGGGGGGGGCTCGGGCTCGCGTCGCCCCTGCCCGTGCCGCTCTCCGCCCGTGACCGGGGGAGTTTTAAGGGAGGGTGGGAAAGGGATTCGTAGGTCGTGTGGAGAACTTTAAAAAGTGACAATTTGTGGTTTTTTTAATGAAAAAAGATTCGCAAAAACTTATTTAACCTCAAGTAATGATTTTTTTAATTAGTCTTTTCTGTGTTTAATTCTATATGTAGTCTGTTAGAAGATAAGGCTTATATCTAGTTTTCAACCAGTTTTTTTCTTTAAAGAAGCATGAAAAGCCCATTTCCTCCCAGCTGATTCTTGTCTGCTTGCCCCTTTGTTTTTGGTGATAACACATTCTTTAGGTATTGGAGGGTGTATCTCCACATGGAGCCCTGCCCACCCTGACGGGGTGGGGTGGGGTGGGGGTTGGCGGTGTCCAGTCAGTCCCACCTGGGGAAGCACGGGACACTTCCTGATGTTCCAAGGGTCACCGTGCAAGTTTGGCTGGGGGCCCGCATCGCCCTGGTTCCCAGAAGGCAGAGGGTGTGGCAGTTGGCCATGCTGCACCTTGCTCTCTGACTCGGGGCTCTGCATCCTTTTCCGGGGAGGGCCAGCGAGCACGACCGAGCTTGCAGGACAACGGGGCCCGCTCTGTCACAGCTGCTGTCCCTTGTAGCCCCAGAGCAGCCACAGGGCAGAGGAATGGCTGCAGCTACATCCAGTAAAACGTGTACGGACTCCGAATTTGAATTTCAGGTGTATTTCGCATATCACAAAATACTACTTTTTTATTTTTCCCTTTTGAGTCATTTAAAAATGTTTGGCTTGTGGGCAGAGCAAATAAATACAGGTAGGGGTCCGTTCTAGCCCAAGGGCCCATCCTGTGGTGTTGCGCCTTAAAGAGCTGTGCCCCATGTGCCCCTGTGCACGGGGTTGGGGGGGACTGCCATGGAGGCGGGGCCCCAGCCGCACTGTCACATGCCCACACCCAGATGTGTGTGGTGCGGTGTGCGTGAGCTCTTGTGCGTTCACGTGCGTCCCCTCCTGTGGAGCCCAAGTTCTGCCTCCGGGAACTCAGAGAAGCGCCTGGAAGTGCTGACGTGTGGATACTCTCTAAACCGTGTGCGTGTGTAGATGTTACACGCTTGATCACTTCCTCTGTGTCTGCTGGCCTTCGCAGAGTTGTGTTTTGTCGGAAAGTCTGGTTCCAGCTACTCTAGTCATCCAGTACGTACAGTGACTTAGGAGCTGAGTGGTGCGACGTCACACGTGTTGTGTATTTGCGTAGACTAATATAGTGTTTTTCTCTGAGTTCTGAAGATACAATTCAGTTGCCCTGTTTTACTTCGAAGATTTAATGATACTTTCTCTAGGGTATTTTTAATCTGCCCTGTATATTTGTTATTTTGTAAGCACAGTTACATTGGCTATGGAGGATTTGTACTCCATTTTTACCTGGAAAGGTGGTATTCTTAGTGCACGAAATTTTTGTGTTTCTAAAATACTCATTTTTTGTGAGATTTTATCCGCTTTTCAGAATATGGCATTATTTTATTTTATTTATTTATTTTTAGACGGGGGGGAAGGAGGAAGAAAAAGATGCGAAACATTAATGTGTGGTTGCCTCTCATGTCCCCTGACTGGGGACCTGGCCCACATACCCAGGCCTGTGCCCTGACTGGGAATCGAACTGGTAATCCTTTGGGTCTCAGGCTGGCACTCAATCAATCCGCTGGGCCACACCAGCCAGAGCTAGAATATATTTTTAATCATTGGCCATTTTGAGGTTAGGAAAAGAGAAGTTAATTCTATAAAGTGATTATGGCTTTCCAGGAGACTAGGATCTGAGTCCTGAGCTTGCCTTGTGACATCTTGGGTGCCCTGCAAGCAGCTCTGCTTTACCCAGCCCCTTCTGCCCTTCCTGTCTGGATCCGTCTTCAAAGCCCTAAGCACCTTCCTGCGCTCTTTTTCAAAGCCCTCGAGTTAGAAGCTGCAGGAGTAGCGTGAGGAAAAGGAGCATGAATGCCGCTGAAGAGGGGAGAGCGCTGGGTCGGACGGACGGCGCCTGGGACACAGGGGCGTCCCTGACTCCACGCCGCACTCCGCAGTCCTGGTTATCCAGACAGAAACCTCGGACGCTGCAGCGCGGCCCCCGGGACTCGCGCCGTACCTGGCTGTCGGCCTCCGCTGTGTTTGCAGACCCAGTGACAAGGGAGGCCAGCCTGGCGGCAGGCTGGCCCTGACTCACGGGGCACCCGCGGGTGGTGGCACCAGGCTGGGCCTGGGCGCCACAGCGGGAGGGAGACCAAGCCAGCCTCCGCCCTCCCTCCCGCCATTCTGGAGCAGGCGGAAGACTCCTTTCCTCCTGTCTCCTCTCTCTCTCCCTCCTTCATCTTCAGCAGGTGCCTGGTGCCCCCAGTCGTGTGACCTTCAACAGTAACTTTGACTCTGAGCCTTAGTTTCTGTATCTGTCAAATGGGGGTTTTAGTAATTGTCTTAGAGGGGTATTATGAACAGTTTAGATCACATTAAAATTGTGTAGCTTAAAATGGTTTGGAAGTAAGGCATGACATAGGATTCATTCTACTAACATAACTGCAAAGGGATTATTTCACAATATCATAAAAATACATGTATCATGCCCTGGCTGGGTGGTCTCAGTTGGCTAGCGTGTCATCCTGTGCACCAGAAGGCTGTGGGTTCGAAATCCGCTTGGGAATGCGCACAGGAGGCAGTCGGTCTATGTTTTGTATCACGTCGATGTTTCTCTCTTCTCTTTATCCTCTTCTCTTCTCTATCAATAAGCATGTCCTTGGGTAAGGATTTTTTTTAAAAAATACACATACTCCTATTTTGTTATAATGTCATTATGTAATACTTATAAATGTGATAATTTTCACCAAAAGCGTTGGTTTAAAATGTTGACTGCTGTTACATTGCAGCCCTCCTAGTTTGGAGTTCAGACAGTCCTCCAGTGTTGACTTTTAAATGAAAAGATCCAAACCTATAGTTGCCCAGCGAGCGAAGTGGTCATTGGAGAGGCAGGCTTTCCACTCAGGTGGTCGTCGTCACCTAGCAGCTGTGTCCGGTGGCTCTTTGAATGGTTCGTTGGACGAGGGCTGGCAGCTTAAACTTGCAGGGGTGTCCAACCTTTTGGCGTCTCTGGGCCACACTGAAGGAGAGGAATTGTCTTAGGCCACACGCATAGTACAGTGTGACACGTCATCACAAAAAATCTCACAATGTTGTAAGTAACACGGGTTTTGTGTTGAGCCACATTCACAGCATCCTGGGCCAGTTGCAAGCCCGTGGGCACAGGTTGGACACCCCTGGCTCAAGGCAAACGCTGTCAGATGATGGTTTTTGTGGAGTACAACTCATTCATTTTTTAGGGGATAGATCAGCTCTTATAGGTTCAACTTACAAGAGACCTCATTGAAGTTTTCTAATAACAAGTGGCCGTGCTCTGAATTTTGAGTGTATCTAGAAAAACTTCATTGCTGAAGGGGATGCCATCACGATTTTCAAATAGTTTTGATCGGGTAGTGGTCCAATACATGGTGTTCTCTGTAAACACATGCGGTTTTTTCTTCCTTCCTCCTCAGGACCTGTCTGGCTCCATCGATGACCTCCCACGGGAACGGAAGCCACCCTGAGCTCAGCGGTCAGCGCGTCCGGGTCCACGAGCAGCCAGGGGGATCAGAGCAACCCGGCTCAGTCGCCTTTCTCTCCACACGCGTCCCCGCATCTCTCCAGCATCCCCGGGGGCCCGTCGCCGTCTCCCGTTGGCTCTCCGGTGGGAAGCAACCAGTCACGGTCAGGCCCGATCTCGCCCGCGAGCATTCCAGGTACCCCTCTCTGCATGACTGGCGCTTTACTCTGCAGCAAGGCCGGCGCTCCTGTGTGTCAGTAGCAACACACACTCCGTACGTTGTTGCTGTCTGGAAATCCAGTGATGGAACCACATACTAGGACCATCACTTTGTGAATTGTTTATCACCCAAGCATGCGAGAGCTCCAGTTCTAGAAGATACTCAACTAGTCCAGTATAAACACCCAGTTTATAAAGTCACCAATCACTCTGGTACCTCCAGTTTGCACGTTTTCCTGAACTTGTGCCAGAAAATTGTTTGTTTTCTCTTAGCATATATGTTGTGATGATCTTTTAATGAGATCCCCTGTTGGTAGATGCCACTGAGGTGAGATTGTTGACAAGTATTGGCCTTATTTGTGTGTGGTTCCACTTAATTTATACTGTGGCACTTACTTTCTAAAATAGGTTTAGTATCTGTACTGATCAGTGTCTTGACTTGCTGACACTGTTCAAGACCCTGTTGCTGATACAGACATGACCTTCTAATTCTGATACAAGACCTTAGGTTCCCGTTGACTCTTGGGCTCAGCTGTTTCAGTGGCCATACTGCTTCTGGGTCTCCCACTCCCTGTGTCATGAACTTGGGATTATCTGTTTGTTTGTGTGTTTGTCGTCTGGTTAACGACAAATCCTCATTCCCCCTTCCTTAGACTGGACTTCATTCAGACCCACCAAGCAACGGGCTTCCCTTTATCAGCAAACTTTGATGTCCTTTTCTCCTCTCTGAATTTTGCTAACATGATGCAGGCGGCTGCCAGAAAGCACTTTCTCCCAAACCTATCAGAACCGATATTGATCGCTGATAATTTTCTGATAGTTTATTCTATGATCTTGGAAGTATGGATGGTAGTGTTTATGCCTTTTTACCATTTCACACCTTTTATTTTTTAAAAAAACCTGTACTATGAGGTGTTTATATATGTACGAACACATATATGCACCTATGTAACGTGCTGATTTTGAAGCATAACTAGCACGGGTGCCCGTGCTTGCTGAGCACCCGTGCAGCCTGGGTTCAGGGCCGGGTGTTTCCGGTGGGGGCGCGTTCTCTATGCATGCTCCTGTGTCGTCTGCAGCCGGCACGCCTCCCTGCCTCTTGCAGCCCCGAGTGCTCTTTACTCGTTCTTCTTGGTTTGGGAGGATTTAAAGACTTCTACTACAGACTTCATTTACAGAGCACATATCGTTAGTTTTACTTAGTTTTGAGCTTTCTGGAATTGCGTCATGTTTAAAATAATCATAGATCATCCCCTGAGCTGAGGCACTTGTGAGCACGTACAGGTTGCTGGTTACAGTTGCGGTAGGACTAGAGGCACAGACCAGCAGGATGCTGGGCCGGGTAAGAACGTGTGGTCCCAGTCCTGCTGTAGGTGGCCTTCTGCAGTTACTCTTGGCTAAATGTCGTGCTTCTAAGAAGTGTCCACATTTTGGATATGGCTATAATTTGAATACATTTTGATTAAAGCATTTTGATGTTATCTGTCTTTCAAAATATTGTCCTCATGGTAATCGTAACAAAATCTGGACTGACCCTCTTAAGTATTTTGAAAGCTGTGGCTGCTCTATATGTCAGAATTCCTTAAGAAATTTTCGGTATTATGATGGTTTCCGAGGCACTGCCTTTCTGACATTGGAAAATTGTACGTAAAATACTGTGTTTGTCGAAGAAGAACTCACTCGTCCTTTTTGAGTTGAGTCAAAAGGACTTTTCCTAACGCATACATGGAAACTTTCCCAAGGGGTAAAAATGCCGTAGTTTTTCATTCAGAACCCCTGGCGTGGGCAGTTGACAGTCCGGCCGTTTTTGCCCGTGTGGCCGTCCTTCCGGGCGAGGGGTCTGAACCCTTCCTCCCGCCGCTCGGGTTTCGCTGGGTGGGGAACACGTCTCCCACACGAGGGCTCACGGGCACACGTGCTGTCTCCTGCCGCAGCGGCGGTGGGACCCCTGGGGCTGGGCCGGGACCCTCGTCACTCCTTAGGTATCTCGCTGACACTTCTCTGCCGCGTGCAGGTGTGGGACCAGCGCCCTCTGCCCCTCCTGCCAGTTAGATGTCGTTTCCTCCTCAGTCCCGCAGTTGTAGGATTTGCATTCAGCTCGGTTTCCGACCGTTCTGAAGAATGGTTGTTCGTGGTTTAGTTGTGGCTCCGACATGGTTGTGTGAGGAGGTGAGCCGTGTGTGCCTGCCTACGCTGCCGTCTTGCTTACCTCCTCATTTTCTAGCCACTGGCTGGCTGTGTGAGCGTGGACGAGTCTGGAGTCTGGCCGTGCCTTAGTCTCTGCGTCTGTAAGGTGATAACCACGTCTCGTAGGGTTACCGTAGTGATTGCTTGTGTTACTACACACGATGCAGGCGCATGGTTAAGTGTGCAGTGCCTGTTGATGGTGATTGGGTTGTTGTCACTGTTCACACTGAGATCTGGAGACTTGTCCGTGGTGGTTACTGTCTGCAGCGGCAGAGGCCTTGAAACCGGAACAGCCGGCGTTCGTGCTGCCCGTGTCGCTGCCCAGACCCAGCAAGCAGAGGCAGGGCCTCATTCGGATGGTCGGTGATCCCAGAGCACGGCGGGTTCGCACCCTAACAGACCGTCTTAAATCCCGTTTCAAAATGACCCTTTTTATAAGGAGGACAAAGTGCAGGTAAGGGGTGTGGAATTCAGGGAAAAGTCCATTGGACTTAAAGAACTGCAGCGTTCTCGCCCTGGGCGGTGGTCTTTAGCTGTGTCCTGGGCGGTGGTCCTCTCACTGCAGAGCACAGGGGCTCAGATACCGTCTTGAACTGCTTGCAGTCCTCCTGAGGCACCCAGGTGGGACTGCCCAAGGTCTCCTGGAGCCAGGGCGGGTCGCACCTTCAGTTCCTGGAACAGTAGCTTTACATGCATCGATCACTGAGCTTATTAACTATTACTCAAACTTTCCAACTTTTGAGTCCCCATCAGCTTCTGACTCTTAATCCAACAGTGCCCTTGTGCAGTTCAGAAGATACGTATAGTAGTCCTCCCTACCCACCGCCGACACATTCCAAGACCCCCAGCGGTTGCCTGAAACCGCTGGCGGTGCAAACCCCGTCCTGCATACACTGCATTTTTCCCGCACGAGCACAGCGTGTCACGTAGAGGAGGCTCTTTGTGGCTTCTCTTCGGCAGACGTGAATTGCCAGCATCACTGCTCTTGCACCCGGGGCCTGTTATTAGGTGAAATAAGTGTTACTTGGACACGAGCACTGTGATAGCAGGGCAGTCCATCCGATCACTGGCGGCTAAGTGGCTGCCGGGTGGGCCGAGTCTACAACACGGGGATGGTAGACCAGAAGGACAGCTCCCGGCCCAGGCGGGGCAGGGCAGCAGGAGATGCCATCATGCTACTCGGAACAGCACACAATTTACAACTTACACACTTTGTTTATTCATGGAGTTTTCTAGTTCATATTTTCAAACCACCGTTGCCCGAGGTAACTAAAACCCGTGGACAGCAAAGCCGTGGCTGAGGGGGGATCACTGCGTGTGAAGGTCCCAGGGATGATTTGCCGTGTTTACTGAGGTGATTGCATGGGACTGTGACTGCTAGAACTAGCCATAAAACCGTGTTTCCACAAAGTTGAATCTATTTTTTTCTAACTTGGGAAAAAAGATAGGTCAGCGGCTGCTCTTCTTGGGGGTTTAGTTCCAGGAAGGTTAAGAGAAGACCAGGAGACCAGGGCAAGACGAGAATCTAAATCTTTGCTTCACTCCAATCATGGGCAAATTGATTCGGTGTGATGTGATAGGCAGGCAGTCTAGCGGAAAATTTAATAATAGATGCAGTTCAAAACCCTCGGCTCTCACCCCGTTTGCATGTATTGAGACATCAACCAGCTGCGATCAATACTGCCCTCTCTCAGTGGCCTTGCCGGGGCCACCACGTGCAAGAGGGCCGGTGGGTGGCACCTGGGTCCGCCTGAGAGGTGGAGTGGAGTGCGGGGGGGCGGCCTTTCGAAGGCCACGCCCAGGAGCCCCTGAGCCCTCGGCATGCCACCCAGGCCTCTCGGCCGTGGGCATCCACTCTTTGAGTCCCCACAGCTAAGCCCATTCAGACACCCGAGTTGGAGTATTTTCTGATGGATGCTCATCAAAAATTTTCTGTGGTGTCATTTTAAGCGGGTTGTTTAAAAAAAAAAAAAAGCTTTTTGTTAAAGAAAAATTTTTGGTCTTCTGTTTCCCTCTACCTACCCTATATACCCTCTATTTTCTTTCCTTCTTTTTTTTTTTAAATTGCATTTGTGTGAACTTGGTCATAGGTAGTAAAACCACATTTTGCAACTGCTCATATAAAGAGTAGGTTTTTGTTTTTCTCCATTTCCCTAAATGCAAAGGCACCTTTCCTTCTCCGCCAGTGAGGCCCAGTCCGATACCTCCCCCCTCCGCCTTTTCTCACCTTTAGTCCTTAACGTTTCAATTTCGTTCATCTGTGCCTTTGGCCCTAAGATACTTTGCGGTCCACCTTCATCTGCTTCTGAGTCGGTACCCATGGGATGAACACGTCAAGGGGAGAGCACGTGGCTTCCCGCCCGGGGCAGGATGCTCAGACCGCTGCTCTGGGAACAGCTGTTCGGAATTCCCCTTTATTTTTCCGTGTGCAGCCCTTTACTTTCTACCCCCCGCCCCCTTCCTTCCTCCCGTTCCCGGGACCAGCTCGTGCTCTCTGACCTCTGACCTCGCCTCTCTCCCATCACCTCCCATCGAATCTCGCTGCTGCTGCTGCTGCCTCTCCGTCACAGATTGCCTGTCTCAGTGGCCGTCTCTCCGTGGGGTCATTGTTGAAATGCGCAGCTGTTGCGTAGCGGATAGCCAGGCTTCAGCGAAGCCAGAGTGTCGTGGGCGTTCTTCCCAGCGTGGCCTCCCCGGCGTTCGTGGAAAAAGAGCAATCGTTTTTCTCCACGGCTGCCCCGGTAAATGAAGCTGACAGCTGAGGAGAAGTGTCACGGCGCTGGATAAACAAAGCCCAGTAAAGCATCCCGGACGGCTGGATCCGTTTCTTGCCTGTTACACCGTTTCTCCTCCCGCTGCAAATGCGCCCTCCTAGCATGGGCCTCGCAAATGTTGTGAGTGTGTCATGGGGACCACTGCCGTGACACGCGGGCGCGGGTCGCCCCAGCACCTCCCTCCCTCAGTGGGGCTGTTCTTCCCGCGTCCTTTGCAGAGCAGGACGGGGAGATTTGGTGTGTAAGGAGCCCCGTGGATTCTCTCCTTTTGTTTGCACGTTACGGGCCCGCGCCGCAGCTCCCTGTGGTCAGAAGGTCGAGAACTCAGCCTGGTTAATCTAACAGGCACCGAGAACAGAAATGTGTGTCACACATTCCCCAGTGCCATTGTCGGTTTCCTTCTTTTAACTTGTTTTCATCTCTCCCTCCTCTGCATCGACTTATTTATATTTAGAGGAAGAAGTGAAATGTCTCTGTCTCTTTAATTGGTAATGCGCACCGAGATACACAGGCATTTAACTCAGGCAAATCTGAAGTCCATTCAGTTGGTTCTGAAACACATGATATTAAACCTCTCTTTCCCCTGTTAATACACGGCCCCAGCACACTGCACTTTCGCTGCTCCCTGAGTTAGGGCACCCCTGAGGGATATTCTCCCTGGGTGGGTCCCGACTGTGTTGTGCAGCCTTCCCCCGGGGGCCGCGTCAGAGCCCACCACCCATCAGGACGTTTAGTGCAGGCTGATTTCGCTGGTCTCACCTCCAGGGCCAGCCTCTCCAGTTGACTAACAAAGCAGAAATGTAAATAAGCCGGACTTTGTAAAATGTTTGTTATTGGCCAAAGGCTTTTGTCAGCTTTTTCCTTCCATATGCTGTAAGCAGTGCAGTGTTTAAATATTGAGAACGGTGAACATGCCGTGGGGGAGGGTGACGGGAGGCGGATGTTAACTGCTCGTCGCCTGGCCAGCGATTGCGTCTGCACACACTTCCAGTGTTTAAACTGCTGAGGGCAGTGCCCCAGGTCTGAGGGTGGTGAGTGTCGAGTCCTGGACGGATCCCCCCAGTCCACATGTCAGCATTTGGCCTTGGTGCAGGTCCAGCTCCAGGCCGGGGCATCCCTGTCCCCCGAGAGCAGAGGGACTGGTGACGGCAGTGGGTCAGGACCACATGACACGTTGGTGTCACGACGGACACACCTGTCTCCTGGCAGTGCTCTCCCCTGCACGGCGCTGGGAGAAGCACCGTGAGAAGACTCACCAGTGACTGCACCTTCCTGGCCGTCACAGACAGAAATGAAGTCTCATCAGAAACGAAAGTGAAGCTCCCTCTTTTTAAGTCTTGTGGGTGCTGTTGTGTGAGGCATCTCCCCTCCCGGCCTCCCCCTCCCCAGACTGGCCGAGGGTCAGGGCGGTTTAAGAGCTAAGAGGGAAAGGGGAGAGGAGTCTTTCGGGAATATTTCGAGAGCCGCCCTCATTGGGCTGATCTTTTCCTGGTTCCTCCAGGAGCCCTCCTTCCCCTCCTTCCCCTCCAGGTCCGGTCCGGTCCGCTGGGGCATGCTCTCCCCCACCCCCGCCCCTTGCCCCACGGGCCACACACCTGCCTCTGGGCAGACCTGCTTCTGGGCCCACAGCACGGGGCCCCTTGCTTACTCAGACTCATCCTGGACAGTAACCTAAGTGGCTGCCCTTTGAAAAAGGGTGACAGGTTTTGGGAGCCCATAGAAACGGCTTTGCCAGAGATCGTCCTTCCGTTCTCCTGGAGCCACGGGGAGTCCAGAGCCAGGCTGTCGGAAGCGTTCTCACGCCCCATCCCAGACGGCTGGCGAGCCAGGCCTCCAGCTCACTGACCCTCCGCAGCAAACCCGCGCCCTCGGGGGGGGTCTCAGACACCGAGAGTGAATTCCAAAAACGGCGGCACCTGACAGGTGAAATAGTAGGTGCTCCCCGGCTCTGCCGTCTCCCTAGCAGGTGAGGGCCGAGTCGTCTTCCGCAGGAGCCGATGGCCGTGCCTGCAAACAAGACATTTTGGTTAGAAAACTAATTTTCATGCTTCATTTGACATTCAGACAAGCAGATTCTGGAAGGATGCTATAATGGGAACGAGAAAAATGGATGGCAGTCAGGAGTTAGTCATAGGTTGGAGCAAGCAGGAAGGATCGGAGAGGGAGGAAATGGTGGTTCCCGGTCCAATTTGTCAGGATTAGTGCCTGTGAAACGAACACCAGCGGGTGCAGACCGGGGTTCCTCTCCGTTTCCCCTCTGTCCCCCCGGATAGGTGGACCTCTTAGGGGTCACGCCTAACCCACCTTACATAAGGAAATTTTCCACTTTTTCATTCGTTATTGCTTCATGGGATTCTGGGCAAAATTACAAGTTTATTTCTATATGTAAGCGGTTTGCACCCCAGTTTCCTGCCGTGGTAACATCAGTAGACTCTTACAGTGGCATTGCATGTAATGACAAATTTTTTATTTGAAAGTCTGCATCCGCCCTACCTGGTAATCTTGTTTTAAAACATCCATCAAGTGTTCTCGTTTGGCTTCTTGTGAAGCAGAGATCCTGCAACAGCTTGTCCTGAGGACGGTGCCTGCTGCTTATTGGCGAGCTGAGCAGGGGGGGAAAGCGCCTAAACACGAAGTGCCATTGGTACACCCATGTTTTTCATCGGTGGCAGCCCAGAAGACATCAGTTCAGCAGCGCTGCAAACCAGAGAACTTCAGCCAGTGTTTTTCTTCCCTTACAAAGTACAATATTTCGTATGTTATAGAAAACAGTAATTGCTGATCCTTCCCAAACGGCGCTGAGCAACACTTGAAGAACACGCGAGTATGTTTTGTCTTACAGAGACAAACGACTGCAGCGCTGCATGGTTCAGCTGTGGGGGTGTTAGCACCCCCCGCCCCTAGAGTTCAGGCCAGGATCCGGGCTGTAGAAGCTCAGTACCTTGGCCGTGCACGTACTCCTGCTCTTTTAAAGGGCAGGGCCGCACTGCTGAGCTGCCAGCAGGGCCTTGCGTTTGCAGCTCCTGCCCCAGGAGTCTGAGTTCCTCCTCCTTTAACAGGCCCCCCGACCCAGGTCAGGGGTTCCGGTCATTGGGAAATGAGCATTTCTCCTTTTTTTTTCCAAAAGCAGAAATCTGTGCACTTCTTCCATTTCAACAAAACTCAGATTAGTTAAGCCTTTTATGCTACTCCTTCCCCCACATTCAGAAATAAGATTAGGATTTTCTCAAGATGCACATTGCCAGTGAGTTTTGCTCCCCATCTTAGTTAAAATTAAGTTACTGTCGCAGGTTCGAGTCCCAGCCAGGGCACATGCCTGGGTTGCAGGCCATAACCCCCAGCACATTGATGTTTCTCTCTCTCTGTCTCCCTCCCTTCCCTCTCTAAAAATAAATAAAATCTTTTAAAAAAAATTAAGTTACACGGTTCCGTTTACACTCCCCTCGCATTTCCATCCCCTTTCTTTGGGCTTCTGCACGTGACAACGTGGGCAAGTCTGTGTCACCGGGGCAGTGCTCTGTGCCATGTTCTTGCTCCGTATGGCGAGCGGCAAGGCTAACGCCTTTCTGCGGTGGCCCTGCGGCCCATGCCCGCTTCCCCGCTGCCTCCCTTCTGTCCGCGGGAGCAGCACTCCACAGGGCCTGCTCGCCCTGCGCTTCCATTGCTTAGGCCAAGTGGACTGTCAGCGCCCTGAACTCGTGCGCTGAAGGCCTGGCTCTCGGCTCAGGCGTGTGCCGCCACTCCAAGTGGTGTTGGCCCTGACCCGCGCCGTTTCCTGTCTTCACTGTCAGAGGGAGGAATCGGGCTGGAGAGGTACGAAAGCTTGCTGGAACAAATTTCAGCATAGAAGCAAACATTTCCAAAAAAAAATCATTTGGGGAATGGCAGTGAAATAAACGGTACTTCTAGTCAAGACGTTCCTAGCGTTGATGTCAGAAACTCCCGACCTGTGTTACTGTGGCTTCTAAAGGGAGTAAGCAGCGGTCGTGCGAGGAGCAACACCATTTAACAGGGAGTGTTGTGTTACTGCCCCGTCTTCTGATAACCCCGAACCAGGATTATGATGATGTGTTGATTGATTATAGCCGTTAAGTCTCTTACTAATCAGTTTCATCACTTACTCTCAATTCACACACTTGCACCTTTGATTTCTCTCCCGTAGCAGGGTGATATGGGTTGTCACTGACTAATGAAGAACAGAATTGGTTTCGGCGTGGGACAAACGGAATGCCGGCACCGATCCTACAATGCATTAATCTTTAATAATCCACATCTGCATGTTTATAAATGATATAACCGGGGACTGTTCGTGGTGACACCCTCCCTTCCAAACAGAAAGTGACACGGGAGTTTGTACTTGCAAACTGCATTAAATGCACACAGCCGGACGCCGAGAGGGTGACCTTGCCAGGGAGCCCGCGGGCGTCGATGCGCCGGGTGGGTTTTCCAGAAGCAGCCTGTCGTAGTACCTTGGCTGTTGGATGAACCAGGTGGTGTCCTGAGGAAGGCCAGCTAACCCAATTGCTGGTTTTGGTTTTTTCTTAATGTACTGTTCCCTTTCTCTCATGAGTTGGGCGAAGTATTGATCCCTTACGCTGCATGCATGTTTTTAGGGACTGGGGAAAGTGCAGTAAACATAAGTGACAAAGGGCCCCACCCTCATGAAGCTTAAATTCTCGTGGGAAGGACAGGAACTAAGCAAATAAGTACCTAATTTATTGTCAGGTGTTGGTAGAGGGGGATCAGGTTGCTGCTTTAGATAGCAGCGAGGAGGAAAGATGCTCTTAGAAGTTGGCATTTGAACTGCAGTCCCAGTGCAGGAAGGGCAAAAGCAAGTGGTGTGACTGTCCGGGAGAGAGGGATCCAGGCAGGGCGAAGAGCAAGTCCAAAGGCCCTGAATCACTCCTGCTGGAGATCGCCAGCAGGACCAGGAGCAGCCAGGGGGCAGGCGGAAACCAGGGGGAGTGAGGTGTTCTGGGGGCCGGCCAAGGAAGCCGTCCAGCCGTGGAAGAGACCGCCACGCACAGAACCACCTCCCTCCGAGTGCTCCACGGGCGTGTTCTGAACGGAAGCCCGTATTCCCCGGTTATAACCACCCGTGCGTGTAAAGCTCGTGGGAGAGTTTAGGGATCAGTCGCTCTTTTTCGGGGCCGCACGTGTGACCGTTTTTTCTGCACTTTCTATATAACAAGGTTGTGGTTCGGTGGAAACCGCCATGTCACAGGGAAGACCTCCTGTGATAAAATAACTGGGACAGTCTGAGGCCTAACTGTATTAGAAAGAGAATCCCCTGTTTTCGCAGTTGTTCCTTTCAGTTCACGTCACACAAAATCTAAGAGTCGTACTTAAGTTCTGCTCGAAAAGGGGCACCAGCGCTTTGGGAGAGCTGAACCTCAGCAGTGTGCGGTGTTCTGTCGTGTCGTCGCTTAGCATTGGAAGTGGACCACGGCAGCTGACGGGTCCAGTGTCCCGTTGTCAACACTGCTGGCCACCCCGTGGGTCGGAACTCCGCTCCCGCAGCCGAGTCCTTTTGCTTGGAATATCCGCCCCACCCCTGGCCGGCTTGGCAAACTCCCACTTGTTCTTTCAAGACCAAACTCCAGGGTCTTTCCTGTTGCAAAGCCGCACCGATCCCTCCCTGCCCCAGGCAGTCCGGCGGTCCCCCCCCCCCGCCCCCCTCTGTGGGCCGCCACCTAGCCCAGGGGCCTCCGGAGGGCAGCGGACACGGCTTCCTTTTCATCCCTGGTGCCGAGGACAATGCCTGGCACATCAGGGGCGCTCAGTTAATGTCAGCCAAATTACAGAGCGCATAGCTCTCCCTGAATAAACCAGAGTTCGAGAAAAGAAAGCCCTGAAGTCGATGACTTACCTGACCTTTCCCCCTACGGGCTGGGGGCCATCTTTGTGCCCTTGCGTTTCATCATTTGTGGGATTGTTCCATTTCCCTTCCCTGGGAGGGGGTTTCGCTGTGAGAGATTGTCTTACTTCCTTTCCCCTTCCTCAAAAATAGAGCCCGAAACAGCGCTTCCGATCTTTGTCAGTCGGAACCAGGTACCTTTTCGGGTGTAGCCCCCGCCTGGTTCTGATCCATCGCACATAGGTTGTGCGCATTAAGTGTCGTCGTGAAATTCTGGGATTGTTTAGTATCCAGTATTTTCATTACCTCATTATTTTTAATACACGTCTGTTATTAATGCCGTATTTTGCCGTGTATAATGCACATTTTTTGCCCAAAAATTTTTAGGGGAAAATAAGGGTGCGCATATACATGGGTGTGGTGATTGCGTGCCATGGGTCTACTATGTCCTGTGTATAAAACATGGATGTGCAGAGTTCGGTCACTAACCCTGTCTCCAAAGGAAGTGGTCTGTTCAGAACAAACTGGCTGTGGAGAGAGTGTGGTCCCTGCCTGGATAACACTCCCATTCTCCGAGGGGCGGCGTCAGCTTCGGCCAGGGAGGCACGGGGCGGAGGAGCACTGGGTGGGGCTGGGACTGGGCTCCAGCAACCCATGGGGGACATGTTCCCGATACTGGAAAGTGACCAAGTGACCAGTAGGTAGAAGAAGGTAAAAGCAGCTGTTCATGAAAAAGGTATTTCACAAGCGTACTTGCTGAGCATTTACTTAAAATCTGAAATAGCAGGACTGATCAAGAAGACACGAGGCTACAGAGTGTCTTTTCTTCTTGGGGGGCCACTGCCTGAGCCCTGCACTCTCAGAGCAGCCCCCCCCCCCCCCCCCCCCCCCCGCCACAGCTCCCTGTCCCTGGCTGTCCTGTGCTAAGGGGCACACCCCTGAGAGCACCCCTCCTGCCTCCCGCCTGGGCTGCCCTAGTCCCTTTAAATTAAAAATAGTAAAGTCATGAGAAGTGTTGGCTGTACCTCTAAGAACAGAGAGATTTCAGTTAGAAGAAGCCTTTGATTTCTGTTTTAAGTTTTTCAGCATAATTCAGTGCTGTAGCTTTCTGTCTCTGAAAAGTTCTTTCATACCAAGGATTTGGAAGCCTAAAGTTTTATCACAAAAATAAGCTCTCAATATTTAGCATAATGGCAAACGAATGAATTCTAAAAGTCTTTAAAAAACACTGTATTATTTTAGCACATAAACTGACAATTCCATATCCAAACAGAAAATGCATAGAAACCGTGTTGCCTGTAATGCCAGTATTTTATCTGTTGGTCCCAGATTTATATGTACTGTGCTTATTTTCCTCAAATTCCAGTATTTAATTCCCAAATTGTGTACCTCTTCCTACCTTATCTCACATCCAGAAGCAGCATGAAAACGCCCGTGGACTGGCCACGGGCACCACGTTCCGGGCTGGGGAGGAAGCGTGGCCCCTTGTCCCCGCAGGCACACACGCACTTCTCTGGGCGTGCGCATTGTACATAGGTGGGAAGTGACACCACGCGCGTGAGCGTCCGTGAGAGGCACTTTTCACAGCTGCTCACGTTGACAGTCGGGAGTTGCCAGGACACGCTGGGACCCAGAACGAGAATTCTCCGTGGCAGGAGAGCATGGAGGCAAGTGAAACTTGTACTGAAGGAAAAGAAGGGCCTTGGCCCTGAGAAGCCTGTCTCCACCAGGCCGCGCGCGGAGCAGCGATCCAGCGCGGAACTGGGAGCAGCCGGGCGCCGCCTCTGGGCGTCCCCCCGGGGGCCCAGGTGGACGGATTGGCAGCCCTGCCGGCCGCTTTTCCCCCTCTCCCCTTTGTGCCGTGAGACCCGCTAATCGCATCCACGCTGCTGCAACTGTGGTTAGTGATTAGCAGAATAAAAGCGGCTTCTTCAAAAGAACGGGAAGGGGAAACGACTCTGCGAAATTGCAAGGTTGTTAGAATCTTAAGTGCACGGCAGTCGGTTCCCCCCATGTTCTGAATTACACGGCGCGCACGAGCCTTTCATCTGTCGCTGCACCCGTTTCTTCAGAAGGCAGCCAAATATGAAGCTTCTTAAACAAAAAAAGAAAAGGAATCTTAGAAAGAGGAAAAATATTGGGGAGGAATAAGAATAGGTTAGAGTGGGGTAACATTAGGTTTTGTTTTTATTAATTTGCCCCAGTGAGAGAAATATAAACTGCCTGCTCCATGTGGTCTGCCCTCGCCGCCTCTCCCCTCCCCCGGAGCCGGTGGCTCTGCTGCGGCCTGTGGCCGGGGTTCTGCATGAGTGACGTTCGGAACCGGCCACTCCCTCGCAGATGGCAGTGCTGTGGGGCGAGACTTCCTGGTGGGGGCAGGTGAGCTGTGTTACACCCGAACACACGCGTGCTTCCCCGCCCCGGGGGGGTTCTTCTGCACCTCAAGGACCTCCGGACTGTACATCTGAGCTTTAAAGCTGCTGGAAACGGTGCGTGTTTAGTAGAAGAAGGCCGAACAGAGCAGATTCTCAGTCTAGTAGTTGGTGCGTTTCTTGCATCTCCAGCATCGATGGGGGGGATCTCCTCGGAGCCTGGGGTTCCCAAAGGTGAAGTGACTCCTGCTTTCAAGCAAATCACGTTTTTGCTCAAATCACTAGTTCCCTGTTCATGCTTTCACACTTGAAGTTAACTAAAGTCCCCTAAAGTTTTATCTTTTATTTAGGGGTCATTTTTTCATGAAAGAACTGTTTCTATTCACTTTGGCAGAGCTACCGTAGCAGTAAAGAACATTGAGCCCTGGCCAGTGTGGCTCAGCTGGTCGGAGCGTTGTCCCATAACTGAGAGGTCGCCGGTTCGATTCCTAGTGAGGACACGTGCCTGGGTTGTGGGTTCAGTCCCCGGTCCAGGTGCATACAGGAGGCAGCTCATTGATGCTTCTCTCTCTCCCTCTCTCAGGCGAAGATGCAAAAACAAACAAACAAACAAACATCTAAAGTGAATGGCCCTGGGAGGAGAGTGGCCAGCCAGGTTAAGGCACATTGCAGGGCAGGACAGAAAGTCAGAATCCAAGACTGCACCTTTCCCACCACCCTCCCCCGCCCCCAGGTCACCCGAGAACAGCCTGCACGAAGAGCACTGTAATTAAAGCTGAGACAGCCCATAAGTCAATGATTCTGGACCCTCGTTTATCGTGAATCAAAACTTGTCGTAACCCACGTGGCAAAGTCTAACAGTCTTGGTCCCGAGTGTTCCCCACCCTGACCGCAGTGCGCCTTGGTGAGCCTCGAGTTCCCTGCGGGGAGGTGTCTGCCCGGGAGGCCTCCCACAGGTTTCAGGCCGTGACTGTCAGACTGGCTCCCATGTGAAGCCCGTCAGGGGACTTCAGCGTATTTAATCAATACAAGAGGGCAGTTGGGAAAATCGGCTTGAATCCAGTGGGCTAAAAGAAATAACGATGTATTACAACAAGTTGGTCTTTGTAATAAAAACAAACCCCCCAAAAACGGGAAGTATTTGCAGCACGGCCCCTGCGAAGGCAGGACTCGCACACAGAACGTAGCGCAGTCACTCTTGTTTCCTCTTCGTCCGTGGGTGGGCCTCGCAGCTGCTCTGTCTCGGACTCGACATCAGGCTCAAGATGCTCGGACTGCATTGGGGGACTAGTTGAGAAGGTGTATCCAGCGGGTGTTGGACTGTTTGTTTGTTTGTTTAGAACGAAGGTACGCACCTCCTGTGTGGGTTCCGTCACACTCAGGGCACCCCGGGAGCCTCTTCCTTCCCAGCGTGGTGCAGAGTACACGAGCCAGATACGCCTCTGCAGCGCTGATTTACCTACTGATGGTGTCTTCGTGGGTAGGATTTCGGGAAAGCTAACGCTTTTTTTAATGGATGTCGGAGCTGTAGGCCATGGAAGGGTCTGCCTTCAAAGTCTCAGATGTCATCTGCAGGGTCAGGGGACCAGGTGGCCGTGGCTGTGTGTCCCCACTGGCAGGTGCAGGAGGGCAGGCATTGCTCTCCGTTTTGTGCTGCGTAACCTGAGGTAGGGTTGGTTCACAGTATAGAACCGTGTTGACAGCCCGTTCACAGCTGCCTCTCCCACCGCCCACCCCACCCCCCGCCCCACCCCATACAAGCGCCTCCTGGTAAGAGTGACATCCTGTTTGGAACGCTCCAAACAACAGGAAGTACTATAGTCCACGTCCACAGCGCTTGAGATAAACTGCCAACTCGAACCATAACCCTGGGACCCGAGCAGATGCTGTATTTTAACTATCTGCTTGGGAGCATATTCAAGTCTCCTTTCTAACTCATCTGAGTAAAAGCCCAAGACCAGAACATTCAGCGAATGTATCGATTGTTGAAAACTCACTTTTCTCCCACACCACTGTGTCACTGAAGAAAACGACTGGTGAATCCCGCTGTGTGGGTGGCAGAGCTGCCCTGTCTGGTCACACTCTGCGGTGGGTGCCATCTTAGATCAGACGCCCAAGGATGTCTACAGACACCGTCCACCGGGCCACCCACCCGTCCCGTCCCGTCCCACCTCTTACCAAAGCCAGTACTTCGTGTCTCAGAAACTACAGAGATGACCCCTCCACTATGAGTGCAGCCCAAGGGAAGAAGTTACGGTGTTCTTCCTGGTGGGCATGGCAGAATGTAAGAAACAGACCCTCCAGAAGACCTATGAAGTCAAAGTGTGGCAGGCGAAACCTGCATTCTGCTTTAACGGTTTGAGGGACAGCTGATTCCTGTAACATGCAGAAAGGATGAGGATATATTAGGATAAAGCAGCCCAGTGTCTTAGTTTTGGGTGCAGCAGAATTAAATGATAATCAGAGGGAGGCGCAAGATGAAAGTTGATCTTGGTTGTGATAAATTTGTGATTGGTAGCAGTAATTTTTATAATGTGGTGTGTGTTTGTTTTTTTGAACTCCTCAATAAAGTTAGTGACACCACCAAGAATTCTCGAAGGGTACAAGAATAATTTAATTGCTAACTGCTGAAAACTACGTAATATATACTGATTTTATAGCAGCATTACAGGGGAAGAATTTGATCATAGCAGTTATTAGAAGTACTCCTTATTTCTTCTTGAAATTCAACAGCAACCACAGGTAACAATTCACACAAACTCACAGACCCCACTTTTCTGAAAACAATGAGCCTGTCTTTACCCTTGTTAGTTTCAAGGACCTTATGAATAAGACCCATGTCTTTGTCACTATACACCTAACGGTTGCCCAGAACCCTAAGGACACCCTTACTGAGTAGATTGGCCACCAGAATTTTCCAGGTTGCTGTGGTTTAACGTATCATTTCATGGGAATTTTAAAAAGCCAGTCCTCTTGAATTACTAGTGGAGAAATATTCTTCCCCTGCCTTATACGTGGTAAGTACTGAGTGGTTTTTTACTTCATTTTTTACATTCAAGTAAAACCATCTCTAACTTCTACGAGAACTTGTAAAGCAGATAACGGTGCGATCCGGGTGCTGCCCTCCCTTTGCCCACTTTCGCCCCCAGTTGGCCCCTGTGGAAACATGGGAGGGGAGAGCGGGTTCCGGGAAGGGACCCCAAAATCAGGCAGCGCCCGTCACCCACACTCCAATGGGCCGTGCCGATGAGGGGTATCGCTGCTCCATCTCGGATAACTAAATGCTCGCCGAGTCGGCTGTGTTTTTGGCTGCCACAGTGTGAAAGGAAAAAATGCTTTTTTTTCTCTGGCCACTACAGCTTTTGAAAAATGGGATTTCTGGGTATTTCTTTGCCGTAAGTATGACATAGAAATAGCACGGTGTTACTTAAGAAGCGGTGAGCGCTTTGTGCGCCAGAGGCCCTCGCGGTTCAGAGTTGGTATTTTTGTTCTGAATTTCTGTAGTCATGTGCTGCAGTCATTTAGAGAGGAGTTAACCCGGAGAAGTTCAGCCTCAGTAAAGGACTAACGTGGAAACGCTGTTCAGCTGGTCTGTATTCCCCGACACAGCAGCGCTAGAGTGCGACTCACTCAGCTGCATCCGACCTGCGGCTCTGATGTGTCTGTTTCGGCCTGTCCAGAAAGTTGGGGAAGCTAAAGCTGCAAGTAATTACTGAACTGAGGATTTACCTGCTAAATGCATTTGCCATTTAAGCCTTAGAATTGTGCCGGCGTGAAGTGCTGAGGGAACCCAGTGCCGCCTGCACTGGGTCTGATTCGAACAGAGTGTAGACCACGTTCTCTCGCTGGTCGTGTTTGTGCAGGCCCCTTTATTAGACACGGAGGAGTGTGGCAGGCTTATGTGTCGTCGTTCTTAACAAATGCCATGCAGTGTTTATCGGCTTTTTAGTAAGTGTCCCTGAATGTTTCTTTACTGATGTTACCATTTAGAATAGAGAATGGCAAAAAAACTACCACCTTTGGGCCAAATCTAGTCCCCCTCCCCACCCTTTGTAAATAAAGTTTTATTCGTGCTGCTTTGTTTACACACAGCCTGCGACTGCTTTTGCGCTACAACAGCTGAGTCGAGTAGTTGCTACAGAGAACATGTGGCGTGCACAGCCTAAGACACGTACGCTGGTGATTTACAGAAAAAGTTTGCCACTTCCTGATCTTAAACTGATAAGAGAAAACTACACAATCACTGATAACTCATAAAGGTTTAATTAGCTATTAGTCTGGGCTTGGTGTCTAGAATAATCAGCCACTCATTTATTATTCAGCAAATATATATTAAGTGTTTACTGTACGTCTGGCCCAGGGGTGTAGCAGGAAACGGTGCAGCCAGCCTCTGCACCCGTGGAGCTCACCGTGTAGTGAGACAAGACAAACGGGAAGCAGAGAAGTAAAGTGAGAATTACAGGGGTGTCCAGACTGTGTCCCCTGTAAGAACGTGGACTTGTACTCGGTAGGACTCGCTGCCCCGCCGTCTTGTTCTGTGAAGTGTGCCAAGCCAGAATGTATTCACGTCTCAGTTCATCCACTGTACAGTTAGATATTACTGGATGTGTGCCCGTTACCAAAAATACACGTTAGTCTGTTTACACACAATTCTGTTATGTACGAATATCCCAGTGTTTTGTTACTAAAGATGTTTAGTTTGATTATCTTGATCCAGTTCCTAAAAGCTATTTTCAATCAGAAAATTTTTTCTCAAAATCTCCATTATATAAAAAATTTAAAGAAAATATTAGAAAACAAAGCCCAGTAGTACATTAAGAAAATAATGCACGATGGCTAAGTGGGATTTATTCTAGGAATGCAAAGTTGGTTCAATATAAACTCCATTAATAGTATATGCAGTATACATAGATTTGAGGGAAAATATCATCATCACCTTTAATAAGACTCAGCACCCAGTCGTCATTGCAGCACTGAAGGAAATAGCAGTTCAGGGAGGCCGTCTCCCCGTAGTGGAACGCACATGCTTCCGTTTACAGCCGGTGTCATACCTGGCGAGAAACTGTTAGAAACGCTTCCTCTGAGATACAGACAAGACAGGAGTGATGGCCGTCTTCACCACTTCACAGCCTCGCCCTAGAGATGTGGGCTGGTGCCGTGGGGCAGGACCACTCGCAGGCATGAGAAGGGTCATAGAAGAAATAAAACTGAGTCTTTTCGTAGGTGATGCAAGAGTGAGCCCAGAAAACCCCACGGAACCGGTGGTAAGCCAATCCCCCCCGTGGAAGAACTCAGAGCAGCGGCAGCCGGCCGTGACACTGACTCCCGAGGAGCCCCAGCCCTGCTCTGCACGAGCGGAAACGCCTCAAAGGCGTACCAGTAGAGAAAACCCTGTGTGTAGTGGCAACAAAGACTAAATGTTTAGGAATGAACTTCATTAACATCAAATGTGCAAAACTTCTACGTCCCCGAAAGAAACCAAGGAAGACCTGAACAAAGGAAACGCATCTCCGGTTCTTGGAAGGATGAACCCGACAGTCACCGATTCTCCCGGAGCTCATTTATCACGCCAGAGTCACCCCAGTGACAACATCCATGAGCTGTTTTACAGGGCGGGACAAGTTGACACAGACATTCATGTGGAAAGAGCAGGCATGCTAGAAAACACGGAAAAAGGAAAAGTGGGATGGGGTTTGGGAAGCTAGCCTTATAAGATGTTAAATCATCCTTTAAAAGTGGGTCTTAAAAAGTTTTCATCACAAAGATCAAATTAAATCCATCTCGTGCCACACACAGAAATTAACTCCAGTAGTTCAAGATGAGACCATGCATGTACTTGAAGAAAACTGGAGTGAGTTTTTCTCTACCCTTTGCAAAAAAAAAAGAGAGAGAGTTGTCTACCTAGGACTCAAAAAACAGAGGCAATAAAAATATTGATCGATTTGACTGCTCTTTAAAAAAGATTCCATCCCAGGAATATAGCACAAACAGAATCTAAAGATAAGTGACGAACCAGGAGAACACATTCACAGTTGATACCACAGACAGAAGGGGTAACGTTCCTAACCTGTAAAGAATTCCTTGAAGTTTCAGGGAAAAGGACTAAAGCCCCAGACAGGAAACCGGTGGGAAGACCTGGCCAAACAGTTCGTCAGAAGCGACAGAACAGCCCTCCCACGTGACAGCGGGCCTGTGACGTCTCCCCTGTGATCCTCGCCAGCCGCAAAGGGCAGGACAGTAGCTTTATATTGGAGGAGCTTGGTGGGCACCAGCTTCGCCCAATGGGAACGTCAGCAGAAGTGGCCCCTGGCAGTGTCGGGACCCCCAGCCAGAACGGACGGAGGCTGAGAAGGGCACCGTGTGTCTGTGGCTCACGCCCCAACCGCGTACTCTCATTCTAGCTGTGGACACAGCAGACCGAGGGACAGCCTGCAGGGTCACTAAAGTGCAAGGAAAGACGGGGGTCGTTGATGACGAAGGAGAAATAACAGCTAGGTGCAGCGTGAGACCCTAGAATGGGAAGAAGACATGAAGTGGGAAAGGGGTGGAATTCAAGCGAGATCTTTAATTTAGGCGACAACAGTGTGCCAGGCTAAACTCCTCGTGGTGACCACGTTGTGGCTACACACGGTGAGAACTCGAGGGGCAGTGAGCTGGGGCCTCCTAGCTTTCTACCTTTCCTCTCAGTCTACAACTAATTAGAATAAAAGGGCTTTATACCCTGGCCAGGTGGCTCAGCTGGTTGGGGCGTCGTCCCATACATCAAAAGGTTGTCTGTTCCGTCCCTGGTCGGGGTGCATGCCTAGGCTGTGGTTCCGTCCTGGACTGATCAACGTCTCTCTCTCACTTTGGTGTTTCTGTGTGTGTGTGTGTGTGTGTGTGTGTGTACGTGTATGTGTGTACGTGTCTTTTCTTTCCCTCTCCCTTCCTCCCGGTAAAGCCAGTCAGCATGTCCTTGGGTGAGGATTGGAAAAATAAAGAAATACACGTTTTTTTTTTTTTTAAGTAAAAGCTCATAGTATAGACTTGTGTTACAAATCAAAGTAAAATGTGAAAATCAGCCAAAAGTACAAATTCGGGTGACTTACAGATGGTTCATCTTTAGCTTGTGCAGAATGCTACACACTATTGTACATGCATGGTCACTGGAGAATGGGGAGAAAGTGTTTTTATTGATAGGGCCATAGTGTGAACCTGTGCGGAGAGTCTGAAGCACGGAGTGCTGCATTTGGCTGTGTGTGATCACTCCCATGTGTACTGCACACCCACGGCTTCGTCCCAGACTTTCTTTTGCTTTAGTTTTTTCATTCGATTTTTTATGTGCATGTAAAACAGAGTATTGTATTCCAGGGAATTACTATTTTGCATGCAGATATTGTTACTGCTTTCTAGAGTTACACTTTTAATGCCTAGGCGTAACATTTATGTAGATTCACAGTTAGCACCACCCATGTGTAATGCGCATCCTTACTTCCCCCTCAAAAATTTGGGCAAAAAAGGTGCGCAGCACACAAGCAAAGCGCGGTAAATGGTCATCGGAGACGCGTAAGCATCAAGTGGTGAAGCGTCCTCCAGCTCGCAGCAGGGGCTGGAACTCGTCCCCATCGTGCTTAATTAGCACCATTTATGGACACAGACGGGGGGGGGGGGACAGGGGCTCTCTTTGAACCGGTGTCAGGGTTGAAGCCTGTGCGTAATGTGTTGGTTTGTTCCCTGTGCGTGGCAACATTCCCTTTTAAAATAATTACCTAATTATGTCTGAGAGATTTCACTTAGCCAAACGTATGTCGTACACAAGTCCATGGATTTGGAGGTGTCTGTTTAATTTGGTTGGTGCGGAGGGCTCTGGAGTGCCCTCTGTACGTGGAAGTTGGGCACAAACGAACGTTGGGTGCCGTGTTCCTGAGGCAGGCGTTCTGGTTCACCATCTACCTGGGCTGGCTGCCGCCCGCGCCTTCGGGGAGGGGAGTTATTTCCCGGGAACTGGGAAACTGTTGATGGGAAGACGGGGGTAAAAACAAATGTAGGGTTTAAAACGGTTTGGGCAAATCTGACCACCGTGAAAGGTCCTTGAGTGTTTCTGTAGAAGATGGATCTAATAAACGAATTTTCTCGTGGCTTGAACGAGATGTTTGTCTCAGAACTGCACCAGCAACCAGCAGCTCTGCCTGGATGGGGCGAGATTTTGTGAATTCATGAGATGGGTTCCTAACAGCCCTTTTCATTTTTAGTGGAACTACTGTGCGTGTGAGCAGTGCCTTGGGCGCGCCTGTTGCCAGGGGTGGGTCCTCTCCTGATGTGGGATCACTGTTTTCACTGGGAGGAGTCTCTGCATCCAGCCCGCCACGTAGAAAGGAGCGTCACAATGTCAGCACTTACCGTGGTAGAGCAGCCGCTTCCCCGGTGACGTCTTTAAGTCAGGATTCGGCCGCAGAGAGCTTTAAACTCCTGAACGGGCTGCAGATCGGGGCCTTGGGGTGTTTCACAGGAAGCACGTGGCCGGGGCCGACACTCGCCAGTTTCTGGGTGTCTGTAACGAAGCTGATGGCCGGTGTTCAGTGCGGTGCTGGTTCCTTGACGTTGAAGTAGTTGGCACGAATGCCAGTTTACCTCGAGTAGGCCTGAGGGTGGGGGGACGGTTCACGTCTGTGCTGCTGGTCCGGGCCTTGCATCCCCTGCGTGGGGGCTCGGCCTCGGCAGGACTTCCTCCTGGTGGTGGCCTCGGCGGCCGTCCTGGCAGGACGAGCGTGGCAGCTGGACCCAGGGGCGCTCAGAAATGCGCTCATAAATTTTACATTCTTTTCTAAAAGCAAGAAGCCTAGACTTTCAAAAACAATTTGAGAAATTGTTGAGGGTTATGTTTTAAAAACTATTTCTAGCTGTTATCTAAGTGGAAAATCATTTCCCCGCCTCTCCGGCTGGCGAAGACACAACTGTTATTAGAATCAGTCACGACTGACCGTCTCGGAGGCTCACTCTGGGGACACTGCTCTTCCTGGTGTGGGGGGCCCTCGGCCTGGCCTGCCAGCCGCCGGGGCACACACACCCACAAGGGCCAGTCAGTGTGGACACCGGGCTCCATCCGCATCATGACCTTCACCGGGATGACATGGTGGTGACCTCAGCGCATTAATTTCCCCCTCTACCCGACTGTAGGCCTCTGCAGCGCCGCCCGGAGCTGTGGGGGAGGAGGGGCTGTGGTGGGTGTCAGCACAGTTCCCAGCTCGATCTAGCATGGTCACGGGCTCCACACTGGGGAGACAGAGGTGGAGACTTCTCTCCCATTTATTTTAGCAAAGGGGGAGGCCAGAATATGAAACAGCATGGTCTTCATGCCGGGAGAGCGTGTGCCTTGAGGACTGGGCCAAGTTCAAGTGCCTTTTGTATTCTGCAGCGTTAGTCAAAGAAATGCGTCCTCAGCCTCTGAGTCAGAAAGTGAGTTGAGATCGTGGAGACCCTCTGATGATTCTTAAAGTTCAAAATCCCGTCTCTGGCCTGCAAATGACTAATTGTCTGTCTTTAATTAGTAAAGTAATAAGTATCTCTTTCTTTAATTCATATGCTCAGATTAAGGGCCATTAAATAACCAAGATGTATTAAATATTTGTTATGCTAATGAGGGATTACAGGAGTAAAAGGCATGATTCCTCTCTCAAGGAGCTCGCATTGTAGCTCCAAAAGACCAACTGAGCGCACAGGAAGTAAATGGAAACCAAGTGGGTGCTGAGGAGATGCTGTCGCTGTATCAGCAGTCAAGATCAAGGGCGATGCAGAGCAGTTGCTTCTTGAGGGATAATCTGCACTGTATTTTGTAGTCCTGTGTTCTGTGCTTTTTCATGGAGATCTTCTTGTGAGTTTATTTTAAATCTCTGATTAATTGCAAAGGATTTTTAGACCTCAGTTACCATTGCTACGCTGAGTAAATCTTAACAAGGAAAACGGGGGGGGGGGGGCCGCTACGCCTGCCCGCCCACGTGGAGACTAGTTGAAACTCCAGAGGGCGAGTTCAAGTCCTCGGTCGTGGGCTTTGTTCAGTGCAACGAAGAGGCCTGTGTCGGGAGGTTGCAGCTCCTAATTGATCTGTCTGTGAGTTTGGGAACTCCTCCAGTGTGAAACTGAACTTTTCTGGGGGTCATTTGCTGAATGTGTTTATGCACGTCTCCTGGTTGTTTTACACACGCACACACAAAGGGGTGCAACAGCGTGCATTTTTTAGCTCTGTCTTTGTGTGGGGGGCCGTTCCTTTTGTGAGAATAAAGGTTAAGTAGGTGTAATTGTGTCTGGGTTTTGCACAGTCACAGCGTTGATGCAAAGGGTTCCTCACCCCACCCCCTCTGTGTTTTGCAGGCAGTCAGATGCCTCCGCAGCCACCCGGGAGCCAGGCCGAGTCGAGCGCCCACCCCGCCCTGAGCCAGTCCCCAATGCCGCAGGAGCGAGGTGAGGCTTGTAGAATTTGCTTACCTGTTCATATCCGTAATGATAAATAACTTTTAAAGGATGTTATGTTTCCTCATCAGACGAACGAAATAAATAAGAATTTATGTGTAACAACAAACACAGAAAAGAGGGATGTTTTCCTGCAGACTGGGTGAAATTGTTCCAAAATACAGTTCAGGATCCGGAGAGTGTGTGTGTCTGCACAGCACCGTAAAGCACAGTGAGCACCCGACTGCGCTGGTCTGATGCTGAGCCAGCTCTGCAGAGGTGCCTGCTGGTGGCTCCGTTTGGGTGGTGGATCCAGTGAAGCACGGTGTTACTGTGTGTGTGTGTGTGTGTGTGTGTGTGTGTGTACCTGTTGATCAGCTATGTGTTCCATGACACCTGACATTAAAATTCTAAACACACAGTCTAAGACCTCGTCATTATAAAATTACAGGGTCTTGGAGCTGGAGCCATCTTGGAAGATCCTGGAGGTCAGTGGCCTCAGTTTACAAATGAAGAACGTAAGGACCTTAAAGGTTCTTCCTTACGATTTCCTTGTTCTCAGAGGCTCCTTAGTGCCAGAGCCAGAAGAAAGACCTTTCCTGTAGGTCTTTTTCTGGAACAGTCAGGCTGTCTTACATAGGCAACCCTGCGACCTTTCACTAGTCCTGCTGCCCTTGGTGGTGGTGGTGGTGCAGTGGTTTTAGCCCGGACAAGTGGAGGCTGGGGTTTTCAGGCCAGCCGAACCCCCACCCTGTGCTGGGCCCGGCCACGCCCCCTGCCGGAGCCAGGCCTGCCCCGCCCTCCCGGGAAGCGGTCACCTTCCTTCAGTGCTCTTCCCAGCACGCACACTCGCCCGCCTGGAAGGCGGAAGTTGGTGGCTTGGTAGCTAACATTTAAAGGCTCCTGACCCCTAATGTTTGTAATTATTTCTATATGAGTTATACAAGTGATGATTGCTCCTAATTAGAATCCCAAGGTTTAGTCATTTTACATGTTACAAATTCAGTAGCACGTTGTCTAGAAAGTAACGCCAACGGAAAGATGGATTAGCTTCATCTGCACATCGTTTGTGTTGAAGTGACTGGTAGGAATCAAACGAAATTTTCTGATAACCTTTACATATCTAACTTTTTATTATCATTTAATGTACAGTTAACACTTTCATTTCTTTACCAAGGTACTACAATGTGCTGTAATAGTGGGATAATTCATGGTTTCCAAACCTCAGGGTGTGCCAGAACCGCCTGGAGAGGGTGTTGCGACAGGTTGCTAGGCCGCCCCCCCCACCCCCAGAGTGCTGACTCGGTGGGTCTGAAGCGGGACCCTGACCACCTCCGTTTCTGCCATGTTCCAGGAGTCACCGAGGCTGCTGGTCTGAGGACCACACTTTGAGAACTGCTGCTAACGATGCTGCAGCACGTTGTAGTGATTGTGTGATGCATGCATTTGTTGCTCTAAACTCTCTACCGTGACCTCCTGCAAGTCATTCCCGTACCCCACACCCTCCCCGTTCCTGCTTGTTTCGTGTTCATTCCTCGTACGGCGCTGGGCGTCTGGGAGACCCTCCGGAAGTTCACGGAAAGCGCACTAAGGCCACGCGCCTCTCTTGGCCACATACTGTGTACTGCGCCAGTGTCCCGGGGTGGGGTGGCGAGGAGAGGACTAAAGGAGCTGCCCTGCACTGGGGCTGCTCGGGCCGGACCCAGGGCTGAGACGAAGGTGCTTGTTGAACATCTCCCTCAGTCCGCACCGTAGCCCTGTGGCATCGTCCCCCCCGCTGGGAGAAGGCGCCCCCTCTTGCCAGCATTCAAGGGTAGGAGGCACCCTCTTTGGAAGTTCCACAACGCTAACCTTCACCTCTAAGAACTAACCGGGAGAAACCCCTCCAAGATCCTCCAACAGCGTCCTCCCCAGGCCCTTCCGACTGACGCGTGTTTGTGAAATGTGAAAGCGTGGAACACGCATTGTCAAGGACGAAACAACGATGAGGAAACACAGTTAAACTTTTAACTCAGATGCATATGTTGTCGGCAAGGCACCATCTAGGGCTTTCCTCCCACGTCCCTCCATGGACACCGCGGGCCGGTGTGTTTGCTCTGTGTTCTCCTGCGATTGTCTGTAGTGTGGAGTGTGGTTTCGGTGGCTGGTAATGGATGCGTAACAACCTGGGTCGTTACGATGACCGTTTCCTTCCAATGGCAGGTACAGATTTTACAGTTCGCTAAATCTGAATTTATTTTCATGAACATGCCTCCCATGCTGTCTCTAAACACTGTGCCGGAGACATTGTATGCATCTCCTGTGTGTCTTTCGTTGGTTGGACAACCCCCTGAACAGGAACTTTCCCATTTCGGAAGGGCTGTTGGGTGATGCTGTGCCCTGTGTGAGTTAAATGTCCTTGACAACGGGGAAGCAACCCAGCGTCTGAAACTAATGAGGAATTGGTATTGAATAGAGACTGTAATTGGGGGAGGGGGAGGCGGGACACCAAACAGGATTATAGCTTTATTCCATATGTATTTTTTAATCAATATATTTTTCACAATGAAAAAAAAATATTGGGTAGCAAGAAAGGGTTTTTTTAGTGACTTTGTTGTTTGTTGCAACCCAGGAAGAAACGTTAGCTCGTGATGACATTTGATCAGATACTGTGGTGGCGGATGACGTGGTCATAGTAATGCTTGGGTGCAATAACAGCAGTGTTTTTCTTGCGTGTTTTTACTGTGACATCACATGTGCCGACAGTGCACACAGCGCAAAGTAGGTCTAGGAAAGCGCTTGCTAGGCAATCCCCCAGTGTGCTGATCTCGTTTTAAAGCACAGTGTAACTTCTTTATGCCTTCAGAGTTATGTGCCCCGCCACCCCATTTAGGGAAGTGATGCAAGATGCAGAGACGAAAAAGTACGTATAGGTGAATTAGCATGTTACTAAAAAATGCGTTCTCTCTCAGAAGACACGGACCTTGATACACAAGAGCACGCCTTCTGTGCTGCGCGGCGCCGAAGTGACCAAACTGAGCATTTCCTTTATATTCATTGTCTTAATGATAAGATTAAGAGTGAGATTTGATAGTTAAGCACGCTTTCTTAGCCAGGAACCTAGAAACACGCTCGTCCTGAGGCACCTGCACAAAGCAAGAGGCGCAGCCTACCTGGGGTTGGAGGGGCCGTGTCCCGGGCGGTCCCCACCCTCCCCCAGCCCTCGGGGGCCCGGCGGTGCCGACACACTCGCTGCGCCTCCCGGCGCGAGAAGCCGAGTGCTGGCTCTGCCGCCGCCGCTGCTTCCCGGTTGGTCCTCGTGTCCCCAGGCGGGAGGAACGTGCATGTGAAAACTCTGTGCCCTGTGCAGGAGGACTCTGCAGACCGGGGTCCGTGAGGATCTGACCCAGGCTGGCCGCTGCCGGGCCGCGTTCCCTTCTCACGGTGGCGCGCGGAGGCGGCAGGCCGGCGGGGCGCCCTGACAGCGGCCCCCCTGGCCAGCTCCATGTCCTCCCTGTCTGGTGGCTCTGTGTCGAGTTCGTCAGGAGACATCAGTCACCATCTCCCCACATTCTGTACCGATGAGGATAACGGAGTTTCTGTGGTTTTATGTTTTCCATCTGTAAAAGCACACGTGCGGTCGAGCGTGGGCACGGCCGGCCGCCGTGGTCACGGGGAGGAGGGAAGCCCTTCACACGGTTGCTGGCCCGTTTACTCCTCTGCCTCGTCGTCAGCTCTGTCCTTCCGTCTGCTCCCTGACGTGAAGCTTGATTCCGTGCGCTCCTGTCTGCATTTTACACGATGCCGGAGCTCCTTACTAATACAACCAGTGCAAATTCTTCAGGGGGGAGGCCCTCAGTTTAGGGCCCTGTAACCCATTAGCCATCGGTTCTTGTTTTCAAACAGGCTTTCTCTCTGGACCTCATAGAATAGAACAGGGCAAAGGACTGCCGTCACAGCCCCTCACCGAAATGAACTTTACAGGAAAATCGTAGCTCACGAGTTTAGATTAGTTATCCTTATTTCTTAACCTTTAACATACATATCTTGAACATTGGAAAGAGCAGTAGGAAATGGCTTATGTGAATGTGTTTTCTGTTTCCCAAGATGGCTTGGAGGGAATATGGAATAGCCATTGGAGTAGATAAATAAGTATAATTATTATTACCATCAAAATGATCACATTTTTAACCCCTGTAAAATGTTAAGCTTAATGGAACTAGCAAATGCCCTTCTAGTTTATTGGATTAGCAATTAGGTAAAAACATTTCAAGAAGGCTTACTTATTTGGGCAGATGTAGAGGTCAGAATTAATTTTTTGAAAACCTTTTAATTGAATTCCCTTTTAATTTTCACAGTGGTATCTAGCTGAATGTTCGCATTAGTGCTGGCGTCTTTCCGAGGGTCTGAACTAGTTCTGGGTCCTCAGAACCAACACGGGTTATTTAACCCTTTTCGGCTGGGGTGCCCGCGGGGACTTCTGCGGGGTAATCCCACAGTGTTGGAGTAATTAGAAGGTGGTAATGAGGATTTAATTAGTCCTTGAGATAGGCCGGAAGCAGAGCCGCCGAGACCTTTCCCTCCTGGACGCAGATGCGAACGGCGGATGCCGTGCAGGGGCTGGGCTGGGTGAGCGTGTGTTTGTGGCCGGAGGCTGTTCTCTGGTGCCCTTCTGTGACCGTGGGGTCCGTGCAGAAGGGGCTCCGGGTGACACCTCACGGAATGTCTGGGTAGCACCCCGCCCAGCCCCCGTTCTCATCCACCTACGCGACAGCCTTCCCCACTTCCCTCTCTGCTGTTGAAACAAAGTTACGGCGAAAGTGTGCAGGCCGACCACCACTCTTACTGTGTCGGTGGCACTGAGTCAGACGAGCCGGGTGAGTCGTGTGGTGGCTCTGTCACTGCAGGACAAGGAGAAAACAAGCAGATTTTGCGGTTTTGTGCCCCAAGTACTTAGGCCGGACTTAGTTCTCGGCAGCCGTGGGTCAGAGGAACGACGGAGTTCTCGAGTTTGGAACCTGACCTTCACGGGGATGTTTGTCAGCAGCTCCATTGTTAGGTGTAAGTAGTGACATTGTCCAGAAAAGGTGTGTGGCAGAGGAGGTGGGGGCAGGCACTTAGATTTTTTTTAACTTTTTTCCTTACCATTTATATTCAGTATTATTTTGTGTTAATTTCAGGTGCACGGCATAGTGGTCAGACAGTCGTGTACTTTAGAAAGTGACCCCCACCCCCCAGTATTTCCCAGTCCCCACCTGGCTCCGTCCATAGTTATTGCAATATTACTGACCATATTTTCTGTGCTGTGCTTTACGTCCCGGTGACTGTTTTGTGACCACCAGTTAGTACTCCTCAGTTCCCTCACCTTGTTCACCCCGGCCCCACACCCCCGGCCCCACACCCCCGCCCCCGTGGCGACCAGCCGTCGGTTCTCTGTATCTGCGTGTCTCTTTCAGATGTTTTCCCGTGTGCTGCCGTGAAAAGGGAAGCCAGAATTTCCGTACTTCGAAAGTGGGAAGTTTCCAGCTTCCATGTTATATAGATTGACTAAGTAGACTATGCCTTCATTATCCTTATATTTTTTTTCTTTTACTGATCCGAGAGGTTAACTGCCTTGGTATAGTTTTATCCCTACTCTGTAATGCTGTATTTTGAGAATTTCCTCATCAAATTTCTAGGCATTCTATTTGCTTAGGGCACCTCTTTCTCTTTTTGATGCCAAGGGCAGAGAAGAACAGTCTCTTAAAGTAAACCCAGGGTCTGACCACAAATGAGAATGAGGTCTTGGGGGCCAGACCTGACTCATGTTTATGCTCCCTCCCACCCCCCCCACCCGCCCCCCCTGTCTGCCAGAGAGCCCGCACATGATAGATGTTCAACCAGGAGTGAGCTGGGCAACGGGAAGTAATTCAGCCTGCATGCATTCAGAAATGTCAGATCTTTTTAGAGTATACAATAGCCACCACATCACGTGCTGTAGTGTAAAGCGTTTCTCTATATAGGTGTTCTACTTCTGCGCCGGGTTCGAGGCACCACTTGTGCCCAGCATTCCTCCCAGACACGTGCCCGCAACCCTGCAGGCGCCCTGACTGTCTGAGCCAGGCCCCCCACCCCCCAACCCCCACCGGAGCCTGGCACTGAACGAGTTGTCCAGAGGACACCTCCGACAACACCCCCTGCCACACCCCCCAAAACCACGGTCTTCGTAACGCAGGACTAGTTGGGTGAAAATAAGTAACGCTTTTGAAAAGTTTTTAATGCTACTAACTGGTTTCAGTTAGTGACATTTTTTACACCAAAAATGGATTTTGAAATTTGAACGTTATTTTTTAATAATGTTAATTGACCTGACTCCTTAATTGTCAAGAACAGGTTAAGTTAGTACAGAAATGAAGGAGACCACCAAGACCATTGTTGAGAGGCTGCAATTAGGATGTAAGGTTTCTTTCTGTTTTTGCAGCCTACAGACACTGTCTCGTTTCGCCTGAAGTGTGGCAGTGCTCTGCAGGTGCCCACAGGTTTCGTAGGGTGTGCCGGTTGTCGGAAGATTCTCTCTCACTCTCCCTTTCTAATTGCCCTTGTATGGGAAGGTGTTCTTATTTACACTGCAAGCGTCCTAAATGAAACCACGCTGCCTCTCAGCACCAGGGTATTGTCAAAAGAGAATATACATCACTTTCCTCCTGTCTGGCTGTGTGAGTATAGCAGCTCAGTGCGTTAAGGAATTAATGAATCCACCCCCACCCCCAGATGCAATTAATTTAGCCTCTGCCCTTAATTGAGGATCCCTTTTTTAATAATCCGTGACAGATGAAAATGAACTCAAATGGGAGGTTATATACAAGAGAGAATATCTGGAAAGCTGTTTCTAATTTCTTCAGCCTCAGAACTCGGGGCTGGATTGTGGACCGAGCCAAAGCTAGTCAGCAGTGAAGGAAGTAACAGTATAGGACTTGTTTGTGTCAGAGTTATCATTAAATTCCTATTAAGTCTACTGTCGAGAGATCTATTCGCAAAAAAAAAAAAAAGCTGGGAAAACAAGTATCACATACAGTAAAAGTAGATTTATAGTCATTGAGGAATCGTTAGTCGAAACTTTAAATATTTTAAAAGAAGCATAGTTTTGTTCATTTTGTTATATGCAATATTTTCTGAATTGCCAATTTAAGCTTGTTTTTAATAGTTAACACTCGTTCGTGATCGGCTCATTATTCTCCGGTGGAAGTGGTGGAGGACATCTGGATCGTGGGTGAATCCAGCACTGTGCGTCGTGTGCACTGTGTACGACAAGATGTTTTCTCCTGTGCCTTACGGGTCTGGCTCGCGGCGAAAGACCGCTGTCTGCCTGGCTTCCCGAGCCACAAAGCTTAAAGGCATCCTCAATGCCTTCCTGCCCGCATCTGGCCCACACTAGGCATCACGGTCTGTGGATGCTCCCCGCCACCTCTGCCCCGCCCTGCCCAGGGATGCTTTGCAGACAGCCCCCTGCGTGGCAGCCACTGTCCCGCCCCAGGCCCAGGCCACCTGAGCTCTTCCAACAAGCTCCCAGTGTCCATCCGGCTGCAGCTTCATTCCCTGCCTGCCTACCTCCCCTGCTGCGTCTGGACAGTGCCCCCACAGACCAAGCAGGTTGTGTGCTCCCCGTACACAAGCCTGGAGGAGCTTCCCTTCGCCTTCAGAGACAGGCTGCCCAGCTTGGCCTGGTTAGGAGGCCTCTCCCCAGCCCGCCCAGCCCCCCCTTTCTGTCTCCCTGCCTCCTGCCATGCTGGGCCTCTCTGGGGATCGTTATATAAACTCCTCTCTCTCTCCCACCCTTTGTCACCCACACCTCAGCCCCATTCCCACCCCGACGTGGGGTCCCCTTGCCCTTGTTTACTAATCCTGAACAGCCCGGCACCTGCTAGGTGTTCGAGTCTGGGTTTGCTGAGTGGCAGATAATGAAGCCATTACTTGTCACAGCGCCGCCCCGTGGCCCGGGCATTGAGCCCCTGTGCAGCCTCAGTCCTCTCGGGACCCGTCGCTGGGACTCTCAGTTGCGCTGTCCCCACCTAGAGCTCTGTGAGGGCAGGGGCCACGTGGCCTCGTGCGGCTCCATAACGGCGGGGCCTCGTGTAGTCCGGGCTTTTCTCATGTGAATCCTCAAGGGATTCTGGAGCTAGAAACTCTGGGTTTGGGCACAGGCTTTACCACTAACTAGTTTTGTGGCCTTGGGTGATTGATTAAATCCCGGCTTTCTCCTGTAAACGGAGGACTGGCACGTCCCATGGGTTTGTCACATGGATCAGGTGCCATCCTGAGTCCGGAAGTGACGAACGGCGGAGCACTGTGCAGGTGGTGTGCACAAGCATCAGGCACAGGTGACTCGGGTGAGACATGGGTTGAGGGCCTTAAAAGAAAAAATGTTTCTTTGCTTCTTCCATCACATAGTGACATCCATACAGTTGTCTTTGAACTCTGCCCGGAAGCAGGCTTTTACTTCTAAAACTCAAAAGATTTGTGTAAGGAAAGGCTGGATATTTTGCCACCCACCCCCCACCCCCACACACACACACCATCAGGGTAATCGGTGCGACCCGCCCCCCCCCCCCACTCTCATCTTCCCGGTGACAGGTGAGGTCAGCAGCTGAGAGGGTTCCATCGGGTGGACGGGGAGAGCTTGGGTGCTGCCTTCTGTGCCTCCGACCGCAGGACACTGTGGGGGCCGGGAAGGAGGAAGGAAGGGGCCCCTCTGCCCGTTCACCCGACGGCACAGCTGGGAGAACATGGGGGCCCTGGGTCGCAGCCTCGCACGGGCCATCAGTTTTTGTCCCTCCTAAAGCAGCCCCTGGTGCGAGGAGGAGAGGCGGCAGGCAGATGAAACACTGGAGATGTTAAAGTGTAACAAGAATACTCTTCCAGATCTGCCTCCCTCCAAACGGGAACCTGACACCTATCGGTGAGCAGAAATCACTGTCTGTGTGTGTCGTCGGGGCCCCTCTGCTGAGGCGGCGCGTGACCGTAATTTCACACATGTTGGGAAGCGTCTCTGATGGAACTGGCTTGAAGAAACACAAGGCAGCTATCCCGTGAGTTTTTAACAGGTGCCAGCGTGAAAGTAAATTGTCCAGGCGACAGAGGAAAAGTGCACTTCCCTCCTTGGTGGCGGGAGGCACCTCGGGTGTCTCGGTGCCCCGACAGCGCAGCGGCCCTGTGCCGCGGCGCTGAGTTCCTGCGTGATCAGCTCTGCACGCGCTCGCCCTCCCGCACAGCCTGGCACTCTGGCTCTTCCTTTGCTCTCCTCCCTTTCGTGGGTGGACGACGGATGATCTGGGCTTCGCGCTCACTCTGTTTTCCCACATGAGCTAACATCTTCGATGCTTGTGTTGCAGAATTCGGTGACTTGCAGGGAAAGGAAAAGGAGATGGATGCAGTTGAAGGCTAAGATCCGTGTTGAATTGCCTTCTGGTTTAATTTTCCGAAATTTCCTGGTCTCGTTTCCTAATGCGTTTGACTTTCTTTCTGAATCAGCTCTCCGCTGATTCACTCTGTTGTCGAAGTACTTCCGAAGATAAACTCTTTCTTGTCCAGTGAAGAGTTTCCCCTCATTTCTCCCGCATGAAAATATTCTGTGCTCATTTCTTCTCCCACAGAGGAAATGGGGTTTGTGTATAATGACTACATAAGTCAGTGGCTTTTATTTTTTTTTTCTTGCTACGGTTTTGACAGTAACACTGGATCTTTCTTTTCTATAAGAATTTTGTTTTTTACAAGCGAAAGAATTATATAGCATGTTTTTTTAATCCAGGCAAAATACCCGCTTAGCAAACCACAAATATTTAGTATAATGCTACAGAAAATAATGGAAAGTTCCTGAAAACTCACTCATTTAATGATAAATATTTTAGAGGCTCATTTTTTTGTTGGGCCAATTCTAAAATAGCACTGAAGGGATTTTTTTTTTTTTTTTAATTAAGAAAAATGTCTCTCTGGCTCAGTCTAACACAGGTCTCTGTTCTAGACACTGAAGTAGCGTTTCCCTTAGCCCTGACTTGGCGTGACTGGCTCCGCGGCGCAGTGAGCATCGTGGTCCGTGCGGGAGTTTTCCGTCGGCACCGACGTGACCGTCCGAGGGAGAGGGCCCTGCGGAGGACAGTGGGGCGGGCCGGGCCGACTGCATGGGGTCCTGGCCCCCCACCAGGCCTGCCTTCAGTTATTGGGTGCATAGAAAATGGCAGTCAAAGAAAGTAAGACAGTATCAGGCTGTAGTGCCATATCTAAATTAACACAATGTGCCTTGGGAATAAACTTTAGGGCCAGCTGTGAGCGTCCCCCAGGGCGGTGGGAACAAGCCTGGACGAGATGGGGCTTTTCTCATGAGCTCCACGGCTCCGTGAGGAGCCCCCAGGAGACAGGCGGGACTCCCTTTTCCAGGGCCACAGATCGGGGTGTTTTTCAGCTAGAAAGAGAATAGTCTTCTCAGTTCAGACTCTGGTGTCCCTTTGAACCCTTCAGAAACCCCAGTGGACTGATTCACCCATCGCACAAACGTGCATCAAGCCAGTCGCTGTCATAGGTGCTTGAGATCCAGTGGGAAAGGGAAGTCAAGGTCCTTCCTCTTGACACTGAGATGTAGCAGCCGTCACTTTACCAGAACCCAGTCCCTCCCCCCTCGTCCCCTCTGGTCCACCCCCCCCTTCTCTCTCTCTCTCTCTCTCTCTCTCTTTTAATAAGCAAACTCCAGGGAATCCGCCAGATCCAGGAGGACGTGCGTTGAGTCTGATACCACTTGGCTGATCAGCTCTGTAGTTGTTGGGTGTGTAGCCTGACACTGACAAGCTTGGCTTTTCTGAGCCAAATAACACAGCGGGCCAATTATTTCTGGAACTAGCTATCCAGAAAAGGGCACTGGTTTCTGGATCGTTGGAGTTGGGGGAGCTGCCCAGCCCAGCAGCTGTAACTGGGCCATGGTGTAGGAGGCGTGGGCCGGGCAGGGGACAACGCACAGCCTCAGGGCCCCGTGCTGCCTGCGGAAGGGCATCCGGCCGTTTGCCAGGAGGCTCTCGGATGTCACTCCATGACCTCGATGCATTAACCACAGTCCGGGGACTCGCAGCCCTTTCTGCCTTTCCCATGCTGACTGCTTGGTACTGGAGCCTGGCAAGGGAGGCCAGTTTGGAAACTTGGAGTCTTTCAGACAGGAAATAAGTGGTGGGTTATGTGAAAAATAACATGAACACGAATAGCAGTCACTTACTGAGCCTCCAGTCTGTGTAGAGGCTCTGAGCTCTGTGCCACACGGACGTTTTCTCCTTCAGTCTTAGGAGGTAGGCTCAGCCGTCATCCCCACTTTACAGGAAAGGCAACCCAGGCTTGACTCTTAACCAACTGGTCTGAAGTCACCTACTCTGAGTGGTGAAGCCAGAATTTGAATTTGTGGTGCTGGGGCGGGGTGCAGATACAGTAGATGGTTTGAGCAGGTATTTAGGTGATAGAAACCTTCGTTTTCTGTGGCCTGTGAAGTTGTCAGCCACCCATCATTCCTTCCTTGAAAGCTGCCTGCTTTTCCCCGGAAATGATTCCCCAAGCGTACTCTGAACTAAGGAGCCAGGCCATCACATTTATTAAATTGTTTCTGCACAGCAAAAGGAAATGGGCTTGAATGAAGATGCTTTCTCATTCATTAAAACCGTGCATTTGTTTCCAGTTCTGTGCCAGACACTTCGCTCGGTCCTGAGGAGACAGATGCAACCAGAGCATCGTTTTTAAAGCCTCCGTGCTCCGTCCAGGGGTCAGGAAGACAGTCATACCGGCAGATGTGAGCCGTGTGCCCACTGCCCCAGCTCACGGGCATGGTGCTTTTTGGGCATGGGAGCGTCTGCTTCCTGGGTGTCCAGAGGAGGCCGTGGAAGGGAGCAGGAGGCTGAGCCTGGAAGGATGGGAGGACATCAGTTACTGGGCGGTGGCGAACAGCCAGCCACCCGGGTCCACTGTGCAAACAGCGTGTCCAAGCAGAGGCCACAGTCTAACGTTTTGTTTGCAGACGGTGCCTCCCGTCAGTGGTCATTGTTTGCACTGAAAAGGCAGTGTGACATACCAGAGTGGAAGGAGGAAACCTGTGGGTGGGCGTGGGTGCAGACGCCTGTCGGTGAGAGGGCTGGATGCTGCCGGGGTGGTGCCGCTCTCCCTGTGGGCTGTCGCCGGTCAGCGGCTGGGTGGGGAGGCCTTCCAGAAATCGGTCAGGTGCTAAAGTAACCATTGCAAAGAGGTGCAACCAAGTAAGACGGTGCCCGTGGACCTGTGGGATTTAGCTGAATGCAGGAGCTTTAGCTTCCAAGCGTGTATACATGGTGCCGTCCCCTTTGCTAGTCAGATGCATTGCTGTCTCAATCGGATCTCAGAAGCTGCGTGGTTAGCGGAGTCTGGGCCGTTCTTGCGCACCACTGAGGTCTCAGCTGAGGACGGCTTCTTCGAGGACACCTCGCCCGTCCCCAGTCCGAGTCGGATCCCCGCAGCAGCAAACGGCAGCCCCAGCAGGGCAGGCACTGTCGGGCTCGTCTGTCCTGGCACCCAGCTCCGTGCCCGGCACCCAAGTGGACCACTCTCCCTGTTGACAGGTTTCGGTTTCTACTCAGCTGACTTTCAGTCCTTCAAGAACTAGGATCTCCTCCTTTCCCCTCTGTTTAATGCGCTCCGACTCCTCGCACGTTCCCCCGAGAGCCTGGGTTAAACTGAGGCATGCGGCCAGCGTTGGGTCACGTGGCCGTGGATGGAGTCACCAGTGTGACAGCTTAGCCCAGAATCCCCGCGGTGAACGGCGGGCCCGTGGCATCTCTAGAAAGGCAACAGTAATGCCTTTGTGTGGGGCTTTCATGGTGTGTTCCGGCTCAGAGAAGCGCTTTTGCATATGTTTTCCTTAGCCGGCTCTCAGACGAGCCTTGTAAGCCTGGACGGGAAGCGTGTGCTCCTCCCTTTCGAACAAGAGGCCGCGGCTTCCGATGCCAGCAGATGCGTGTGTGTGCGTGTGTGTGTGTGTGCGCGCTCCCGCTGCCTCTTTCCCTGAGCAGGTAGCTGCGCTCCCTCCTTCCCTGGAGGGAGGCTCTGAGTTTGCATGTCAGACACGCGCCCCTGTTCACGTGGAGTGTGTTAGTGCAAGTGCTCGGTGCGGTGTGCACCCGGGAGGAAGGACTCAAAGATAGCAAATGCGTTCACAGAACCTTCTACAGGCTTCTGGGTAAAGTGCGCAAATGGCATTTTCATATGGAGCTCCCACGATTTTTGGTAAGTTCTTTTATACAATGTAAATAATACTTGTCTAAGGTAGTCCTTTTCCCCAAAGCTTGAATTTTTCAGGTTGGCTCTTTACTTGGGGCGTAGAGTTCTGTGATACCTCTAGTAATTCACTATACTTCCATAGCACGCAGGAAACTCATTTATACCCTCTAAGCTCCCCTTCTACAATCAGATAAATGTGTCACCTCAAATAGGTAGGAAATGTGGGGGTGAAATTTGATTTTTGAAAACATTTTAACATTTATTTCATTCAAAATAAAGGTTAAGACAAAACAAGGAATACCCCCCCAAAAAATAAACATGGAAGCTATAGGTGTGGATTCAGTTTTTCCTGGGAGAAAAATGTTTAAGCGAGCCTCAGAGAGAAGCAGAGCTAGAACTAGTCCCGCCTCCAGGCACTGGGGGTCCCCCCTCTCCCTGCACAATGGGGAGGAGGCCGGGGCGGCAGCAGCCCGGTCTATACCGAGACCTGGATGGCCGGAACTCGCGGCCTCGCCCACTGCCCTCGCTGCTCCACCAGGCCGCCCTCCCTTTTGGACCATATAACAATAGGAATGGCTGATAATGGCTGAAAGCCTACTGTGTGTCAGGCACTGCTATGATATTTGAAGGAATTACCTCATTTAATCCCCACAGTGGCCTTCTGTGGTGAATGTCTCTGTCCCCGTCTTGCAGACAGGGGAACAGTAACAGACTTGCAAAGGTTTTCTCTTTAGGATGAAAAGTAGAAATACTTTTTTAAGCCAACTTCCGTCTTCTAACTTTGCGTAATTTTGTTTAGGTTATGATGATATTCAACAGCTTTTTAAAAATACAGTTATGTTCCTAATGGATGTGTTTTTTGGTGGCGTAGAGTTCAGACATACAGTCACCCGCAGAAGGGTGGGCAACTGACATAGGCAGTTCCACAAAACAGCAATTAAATAGAATGTTCCACTTTGCTCACGATACAAGAAATACAGAATCCAACACAAATCACAAACTGTCTCTGAACAGGTACGTGACCACGCCATTTGCCCTGGCGAGAGGAACCCAGTGGTAGGAGATAGAGACACGTGGTTTTTAACCCTTGGGAGTTTTGCTCAGTTACATAAGCACTGGCGTGATGCGGGTTCCACACATTTAAATAGAAAACCAGCTTTTTCCTTCTAGCTGGAAACTGCATCTGCGTACATGGGGTGTCAGGAGTTAAAAGACACCCACGGCCGCTTACCGACCAGAACCCCGCCACCGTAGTCCCTTACTTTCCCGTGTCCCGTGACGGGCCACAGGGCACTTCCACATTCATCCCATCTGATCTTGCAGCAACCTCGTCTCCGGCCGACGGTGAGGAGGCTGAGACTCGGGAAATGTGTCATTTGCCTGAAGTCACACAGCTCACTTGATCGGCACACACTGCAGTACACTTATTTACTGTCTTTTTTCCCTACGAGGTTCTGAACTAGTGGCACACACAAGACTGGACCCTGGGCCTCTGTCCCCACCTGGCTGCCGTGAGATGAGCAGAGCTCAGAAAGGAGTGGGGGCAGTTGTCCCCTCCTTTCGTTGTCTTGGGACGGCTGGGAGGGGTGCATCTAACCGAGCACATCAGACAGGGCTGCGGGAAGCACATGCAAGTGGCGCCGCTGGGAAAGCGCGTAGAGGGGAGAGGAAGCTCTCTGGGTCAACCCCTGGGGGTGGGGGTGGATCCCACACCCCGCGTGGCCTCGTCCCCGAGGTGTGGAACTCCGTGCGCCGACTCATTCCACTTGAGGCAGCTGTGACCACGGTGCCACCGCCTCTGGAGCCTTTGCTCATACCGCGTTCCTGCAGAATGCCAGGGAGAGTTCAAGGGGAACAGGACGTGTGTGTTTAAGGACCAACTAGTCAGAGGTGAAGAAACAGCTTTGCCCAAGTAGACTCCCAGAACTCGGGCGAACAAACCTGAAGCCTGGAGTCAGTGCCCCAGGGGCCACGGCAGCTTAAGGACGCGCCACGGCATCAGAGGCTGTGAGCCCCTCTGCGTGGGCACTCCGCAGGTGAGGTGAGGTTTGTGCACCTTAAAGGGCCGGTGCCTGCCTTAACGAGTGAAGACGGAAGCCATCCTTCTCTGAGAGAAGGCGGCGGCCACACGGCCTGTGTGTGATGGAAACACGGTTTCATTAAACGGGACTCCATATGAAACTCCTGAGAATTCCTCAGTAAAGCTTAGATAAATATTTCATGTAACATCTTAAGATGCAATCATTTTTAGTAATTTTAGTGCTCTGATTTCTGTTTGTTTTCAGATTTGAAAAAGCAAACATTTCTTATGCTGATTTATATCTGGAAGCCGCCAATTGAGCTCCATTTCATAAGGCTTATCTTTATAAATAAATGAAATGGGATAATAAGGAGCCGCTCTACGTTTCTGTCGGTCTCCCTAGACAGAAGCAATAATAGGGAACAGCTCTGGGTACTTTTGTGTCTGTCTCTGCCGACAGAAGCGGTGTTAAGCGACCCTGTTTTTCTCCTGCGACGTGAGCCTCGGTGTTGGTGAACGCCCCGTCCCAGGTAGCCCCCAGTTCAGGCTGCCCTCGGAGACAGACACCGCCTCTCCCTCCCGCTGCCTCTGGACTCCCTGGAAGCTCCTGCTCTGGGTTCCCCTGCGGAACCGGCCCCCGTCCAGCCCAGCACACGGGGGCCTTCGCTGGGCACCGCCGGGAACCCTCACCGGCCCACACTCCGGGTTCTCGGAGCTGTTTCTCAGGCGGCCCTTCGTTAGTGTGCTCGTTTGGCGGAGTCAGCTTTTTCTCAGAGGCAGGCCTTGCTTTGGGGTGCACTTTGTCTCAACGAGTGTTTCATAGCTTATTCCACATTCCTGCCTGTATGCTGCTGTAGCCGAGTCCTTTGTGATGCACAGCACCTGCCAAACGCTGTGCCAGGCACTCAGAGGCGACCGTGGGCACAGGTGTCCGTGCCCTCATGAGGCTGCATTTTCGTGGGGAAGAGAGACGACAAGTGAGCCAAAGATAGAGGAAGAGGATGGCAGGTTACGAGAAGAGCTGTGAAGAAACGTGAGCAAGCACGGGGGCGGCTGCAGGCCGGTCGGCCAGGAGGGCAGGCCTGGAGGAGCCTCCGGGAGCCACCAGAAGGCCGGGGGACGGACAGGGTGGTGGGGTCGACAGGAGGAGGGTGATGCCCCACCGTGGGTGGTCCCGGACACCGCAGTCGGGTGTTTGTGCTGTATTTCTGGGCGCAGTGGAAAGTTGTGAAGGGCTCTGCGAGGGAAGGGTGTGCCCTCGTTTCTCCTTGCGTTCCCGAGAAGTCAGTCTGGCCACTCTGTGGGGGCCGGACCAAAAGGAGCAGACCGGACGGCGGGGCAGAGAGAGAGGAGTTAGACCGTGGCCAGCCGCTGTGGGGAAAGGGGACAGTGCCTGGCACCGGCTTGTGTGGGCGTGGACATGGGGAAGAGGCGATCCGTCTCTGAAGTAGACCCGACCGGGTGCACCGGTGGGCGGATGGGGGTCCTGACGTGAGCCTTTGGGCGGGTGGGGGTGCCATCGATGGAGATGGGGAGACCACCCTGGGGGCAGGATGGGTTTGGGGGCAGAAGCCGCGCTCTGTTCAGGAATAGCAGAATACTCAGGAGCGCACCGGTCTGCGTGCCGGCTAGGAATCAGGTGAATGTTAAGTGCAGCGGGACGCTGCCATTGGCCTGGGCCTGGGAGAGGGGCGGGGCGTTTGAGTGACACGTGTCCCGGGGATGAGGAGAGGGGTGCTCACCCTGAGACGGCGTGCAGAGCGTGTCCATCCTGGCAGGAACAGAGAGTTGCTTCCTGTGAGGGACCTCGTCTATAAAGCACGTTAAGGGAACTTGCCCTTCCCCCTTCTCCTTTCCCTAGTTCAAGCCCACGATCCCCTGGGTCCGAGAACCTCTAATAAGAGTTCAGAGTTAGGGCAGGGTAGCTCCAGAATCCCCCACACTGAGCTCCGGTCTTTCAGCGTTCCTCCAGGGGAACCTTACGGCACCAGCCTTCTCCCCACCCTTCTCCCTCACAAGTCCGTGTCCATTTTTGTCACCTGCATTTATGTATTTCCATTTATTTCCTACTTAGGTTTTATGGCAGGCACACAAAGAAACCCTCAAATGTCTCAATATGGACCTCAGCAGACAGGACCATCCGTGTCGCCTCATCCTTCTCCCGGAGGCCAGATGCATCCCGGAATCGGTAGCTTTCAGCAGAGTAACTCGGGTGGGACTTACGGTCCACAGATGAGCCAGTATGGACCACAAGGTAACCAAAAAAAATAAATAAATAAAGAGAGAAGAAAAAAGTTTTTCCAAATGCGCTGCAGTAGGTTGTAGAGATTTTGTTGATGTGTGAATTTGAGATCTGAGTGTCATAAACATCTTTCAAGATCCTGTTGTTTGTTACCTGGCAGACGTGTGAGGTTAATGCACACCCACAGCCCTTTAGTTGCCCACAGGGATGGGGAGAATAATTACAGCAGCTCTTCATTACACGTCCGTGTGTCAGACACCACGGTAAGTGCTCGTCCCACGTTGTTGCTGATGATCGAGGCGCTCGTGCTCGTTTCCACATACATGCTTCAAGAAGAAGACACAGGCCTTGTCCTCGAAAGTTTCTCATTTAAAACGTGGGTTTTGGCATGCCGAGTCCTGAGTCTCCCCCCGCCCCCCTCTCTGTGCATCACTACCTTTACAGTGATGTGCCCCCTCCTCCGGAGGCTGCGAAGTGCCGAATCAGGAGAACAGTAGTTCTGTCAGTCACCAGTCTGACTGACTCCTAGAAGACGGGACAGAGCCTGAGAGAGACACGTCTCTCCAAGAGGGAAATTAGTCAAGAGCAGAAAAAGAAGTGGCATCGTGCCCGCACGCACTGTTGACAGTTTGCCTTCCTGGAAGTCGGTGTCTGTTCTGTCGTGTACACGGAGAATCCGTTCATCGGGGTTTTAACCCTGATGCACGTTTTCCGAAGTCGCTTTTGGCAACAAGGCGTTGGAATTCGGCACCTTTTTTAATATTTTTTGTTTATTTAAATTAGACATTAATGCATACTTGAGAGAGAAGGAGATAATCTGGCACAATTCCCAGAGTTTCCCACTTCTGAAAATACCAGGAATGTTCCTAATGAAGCTGATGAATCCCCACCAGGGAACCGGAGTAAAATGTTTGCTCCTCCGCAGCAGAGTTGGGGCCACTGAGGTCAGCCTTGTTATTTCCCAGAGGCCTTTGCGTTTGGTGGGCTCTGCTGAGTGGGCGCCCACAGGCCAGACGAGACTGTACAAGGAGACCCAGACACCTTGTCGGCTTTTTACCTGCTCTTTCTCAGAAAGGCTTTCCTGGCTGTTGGATAGTATTTTGTGGCTTGATAATTGCATTACCATGTCTCTTTAACGCTCCCTTTCCAAAGGAATTTAAGCCCCTTCCATGCCACAGGCGTGGCCCCATGTCCCCTCACCTTACACTTTGTTAGATTACGTGCCAGCCCTTCCCGTTGTTCGGAAAACTGTGCTAGACGCCCCCAGCCTAGCGCCTTGCTCAGGCCCCTCCCTCCCTGCGTCTGCCCTGGAGTGGAGTCCGGGTGCCGGATTCCTTGTCTGCCACGTCATGGGTGGGTCCCCCCACCACCCCGGTTCCTGATCCCCGGGGGCCCTGGGGATTTGCGTCCCCATCGACGGGACCCCGAGTCACTCGGCTATGAGAGGGCTGCTGCCCCACCTTGCGTGGCTCCGCGTGGTGGCCGTCTTCACAGTTGGGTTTCTTTGGCTGTCGTGGAGAGAAGGAAACTTAATGTTGGAAGGCAGATCGTCACTTGTGAGAGGCCCAGTCAAGTGCGGGCTTTGCTCAGAAGGTAACTGGAGACAAGGGCAGAGCCGTGTTCCAGAACAGAACGGGGGCAGGGGTAGCTAGCTCAAGGCCCGGGACTTCACTGTTAACTCTCATGGGGCTCTGTGGAACTTCCGGCCGGTGCCCCCACTCGTCAGTAACTCACGCCAGGGGCCGGGGGGCTGCCTGGCGAGCCTCACTGGAGAGCACAGGGCTTATGCCAACTGCCATGTCCTTGGACAGTTGCTTGCTCTGTGGAAATCACTTTTCCCAGAGAAAGTGAGATGATACAACCTTTCGAAGTCGCTTCTGATTTTAATGTTGAGTCTGAATGTTGCTTCAGCGCTGGAGCCTCTATACAAATGGAGCCCAGGGCATCCGCCACGCCCGGCACCTTTGGGTTCGGAGTGAAAAGAGAGTTTGTTCTGAGGTTTTCCCGGGGCGCGCACACTGAGTTTAGGTTGGCGGTGGAAACGACGTCACGGAAGAAGGACAGTCTCCATGCTTGCGCTCCCTGACTCTGAAAGACGGCGTCTGTACGTCTGTGCGCTAGGTTCTCGCCTTCCCCCAGGTGACCTCTGGTGGTCCCCGGCAAGGTGCGTGCCCGCCGGGTCCCCGTGCCCCGCTGCTGTCGGAACCGCCCGCCTTCCCTCCTCGTCTGGGGTCTCCTCGGCGAGCCCTGAATGACAGGGAATCGTGCTCGGCATGTGGTTCCGTCGGGTCCACCTTTGGTAGGACTTACCTTTGCGCGTCCCTCTTTGTTGGTCCTTTTGGACGGGGTCCCAAGGTGAAGGGTGTGTCCCTCGTTTCTTCTCACTACCCAGATCATTGGGGGAATGTCCGGCTTGCGTCTTTGTGGTGTACATCAGATCTCCGGGAAGGGTCGCTCGTGCAGTGACCCACAGTGGTCACGGGCCTCGTCTCTGTTTCTGTCCCTAACTGTATGACTTCTGGTTCTGTTCAGCTTGTAAGCACCCTTGGGGCGGGGGCGAGGGGAAATACTGTGCAATGCCTTTTTGCTCTCTGCTCTCTGTTTCATTGTCGGGAGTAGCTTC